>NC_133540.1:52332500-52957500 GCF_048773025.1 Camelus bactrianus
CTTTTAAGATTTGTACTTCGTTGCTTTAGTTTTGGAAGCATAGTTTATATGAAAACGAAACCAAATGATGGCATGTACTTTCCTGAATATAGATCTATTTCAAATCTTAGCAGGTTTCATTGAACTTTTACCTTAAAAGGTAATATCATAAAATAACAAAAGGAAGAATATTCCTATGCTGGGTGAAAAAACTGGAGAGAAATTGCAGACTCGTTGTTCTATATCTGGAAAGGCTTTTAGAGGCTTCATTTTGTAAGAGGGAACTGAGGCCCAGAGAGTTTCACCAGCTTATTTCATGCCACACAGCTAAGTATTGGCAGATTAGTAGTGAAAACCCACTTTTTTCAGCCAGGATTCAGAGCTTTTTCTGTTATAAAAATTTTTGAGAATATTTCTATGAAATATTTCTTATTTATGAAACCTGGAAAAAATGGAGAACTTAAATTGATGTTTAGGTTCTGAGTAGAATCAAGATGAGTCTGTTGTATTTTTGAGTTGTGTGTGTGTGCCTAGACACATGAAATTGACTTTTTCCCTTAGTTCCTTAAATATATATGCATATATATTTCTTAGAGGTAAGATATTTAAATCAGAAAGGAAAGTTTCATCTTTGACTGAGAAACCACTGACAACTCTCAAATAGTTGTAGGCAATATATAGTTGTCATCAATATAAGACTCATAAAATCAGTCCATTATCAGCTTATCTTCTGCTGTATTTGTTGGACTATTGATTTCTCTTTATCCTAACTGGCTGGTTAAAATTACTAATCAGGATAGCACTAAAATGACACAAGTCAAAACATCTGATTGCAGACTAACAGCAGTTCTGCTGGTCAATCAGTTGAATGACGTGTGATTATTGTGATTATCTGTGCTTAAACAGGGCTGGGGGAACCAAAGGCACCAAAATAGTAGATGCACTTATGAGAGACTGTGAATGAAAAAATCTGTGAATGAAAAAATAATTGGCAGCTGTTATTCATGTTTTCGTGCCTGGGAATTTGCCTAGGACTGTAGAAGTGAGTTACTGAGTTCCACAGAGCTATGGTTAGAGCCTTTGTAGCAGATAATGATACTATGTGTTGTATGATAGGAAGCTGTCTCATGCACCTGATAGTTGTACCTTTCCTCAAACCATCATGCACATTTATTAACAGTGTTTGTAGTTTTAATAGCATTAAGTGACTCAAACCTTCTTGTTGACATTTTTTTCTTCTTTTGCAGGGTTCTTTTATAGAACTATTCCTTGGAATGATATTTCCATAATGAGTCAACAAGGTTATGTGGCTACACCCCCCTATTCTCAGTCCCAGCCTGGAATAGGCCTTTCTCCACCAAATTACGGGCACTATGGAGACCCATCTCATACAGGTTCTCCACCAGGTAAAGTGCATTATTTTGACTTGAATGTGATTATTGAATCTCAAGCTCAGAGACATAAGGTGTTCTGAAAGAGCTTCTTTGGGAGACCTGAATGGTCATTATATGCAATGTAATGTTCTGAGGTAATAGGATTGTTTGGAAAAGTCTACCTCATCAGTTTGGTTATGGCATGAAATACAACACATTTGTTTTTTAAATATAGATTAAAATAAAGAGACTTTCTGGTGTTTTGTTTTTACTGTTAGAGTTTCTATTGCTATTAATCAGTGGCATGAGGTTGTTGTAAGCTCTCAATAAAAAAACAAATTTTTTATATATATATACACACTACATACTAAATATATGGATATTAAATTTTTGTGTGTATATATATATATATGTACACACACCAAAGTGGTTTTGGCAATCATATCATAAAATCAATTTTGATATTGGAAAAATATCATTAGATTTCTACACTAAAGATTATTCAATGATAATTATAACAAGAAAAAACATAGCCTTGTCTTGAAATCATTATTGAATAATATTGGTTGCTTTAAACTATGGTACCCAGCACGGAATCTTGGCTTTTGAGGCAGAGGTAGAAGAAGGAGTGATGAGTGGGACTACTGTTGCTCTGATGGCAGTTGACATAGTAAGGTCACCTCCCATTATCAAAGGCCTGCTTTGAGGGACCAAGTTTCAGGGTCAGAGGTGAGGCTAGTCATAGCTTGTTTCAGTACTGATGATCCCAAATTCCCTAAAAATATTTGTGTAAGACAGTTCTTGGAAATTCTGGAATCCAACTAAAATCCTTGGTGGAAATGGGCTATATATAAATCAGTGAGTGCCTCTTGGGGTTCCCCAGGACGGGCTCAGATGTGTGGCATCCAGGCTGCACTGGGCAGCATGTATGGAGTGCAGGGTCAGCGAGGGGTTAGGAAGGCCCTCTAGGGAGGCTTGGTGGTAGCAGCCACACAGTTTGCTGCAGAAGATGCTCTAAGATTGTAAATTTCCTGTGGGATGCCACTCTTATGACTTAGTCTGCCCATAATTTTCAAAGACCTCCAGATGCGGTGGCATCCTCCTCTTGTTCAGGACCAGTCATCCCTGTAACATTTATAGCTCCGGATCCTGTAGGAACCATTTAACCCCTCTTTCTCCAGTTTCTTTCTATCTGCTGGTTCATTCCCCCTCTGCATTTGTGTGTAACGATAACTGTACATTACTCTTTTTTTGAGTGCTTACCATATATCAAAAAGGTCCTAAAAGATTTACATGTTATTATCTTCTTTAATCCTCGAGCAATGCTATGCAGTAGATTATTAGTCCCATTCTGCAGCTAAGAAAACCAAATGTCTGGTACACTGCGACTTATTCAAGGTCACAGAGCTGGTGATGTAGCTAGGATTCATACCCAGGTCCCTCAAGAAAACAAATAAACTCCAATACACACCCAGGTATAGCACTCAGTATTATTCATCTTGCCTTCCTCTCATCATAGCCATCTTCCTAAACAAGTACTCACTCCACTCACTCACTCTCCATCCTTGACTCAGTCTCTCCATGGCCCAGGGTGGTCTTCAATCCCTAGCTTGGGCCCCATTTCCCCTTCCCTGTCTCCCACGGGAGTCATTGGTGGTCTCCTAATACCAGATGCAGTAGAAACTGTCCTGTCCTCTTTTGAATTTGACACTGTTTGCTGCTTTTGTTTGTATAAAACTCTCTTCTCCTTTGGTTTCAATGATACTATCCTTTTGTTATTTTTCTTGATGGCTCTCTGGACACCTCCTTCTGAGGAGTCCCTGCTCCCCCACACGACCCTTAAGCAGTACTGTTTCTCCTTCTTTGTTTTATCTTCACCCCTCTTTTCCTCTCACTCCTTAGATTTTTCCTTAACCATGTTATTCCATGTAAAGTGCTAGCCTCTCAGATCTATTTCTCCAGTCCCTCCAACACTCCAGATCTATGCCTTCAATTGCCCGCCTGTTTAAATAGGTACATAAAACTCATCATGTCCAAAATAATTCATTATTTTTTTCATAAAACCTATTTTTTTCTGGCATTCTGTGTCTCACCCAGCAGTCATCATTCACTCAACTACCCAAATAAGAAAGTTTCACTGTTTAAAAAAACTCTCTCTTTTACCTTCTCCAATCTGAATCCTTTGGGGTAATTGTAAATATCTTTCCCACCTGCTTCCTTCTTTCTATCCTCTTGTCACTCTTCTTGGTCAAGCCATCCACCTCTCACCTGGATGACTAACATGGTCTCTTAACCGTTGTCCCTCTCCAGTGCTGCCTTTCTCCAAACCATCTGGTCCTGAGCTGGAGGGACTTTTAGGGCATACATATCTCATTCTGACTTTCTTTTGCTTCAGACCTTCCTGGCGCCACCAGAAAGCCAATTCGTGCCTCTACGTGTACCCTCACGCTCCTCCTTCACTCAGCTCACGTGTGGTGCTTGCAGGGATTTCGGACCACTGTTCTTCCTCCAGCTTATTTATAAATCCTCTTCTTCAGTCTTCTCTAACACCCGTGCAGCCTCTCTCCCTTTTACCACACTGTATGTAATAAATGTTCCTGAGCAGAGAAGGCCCTCATTCAATGACTGAGTGAGTGACCAGCTGCTGCATTCATCAGCAAAACACACAGGTGTTTATTAAAATACCGTCTTCATTGGGTTCAGTCCTTTATGCTTTAATTGAAACCTCTTTCTCCTTATTCAATTCTCGGATGGATACCAGGCTATCAGACTCTCTAAATACACCTTCCTGTAAATTGTGATGTTTCTGTTTAATTATTTAAGGCTGTCGCTAAATTACCCTAGACTCTCTTTCTCTCTGTTGAATAACCTTAGATCTCTTACTCTTCAGTCATCATGTGCCTTCTTTTCTCTCCTTTTGGTGACCCTTTTGTCAGTTTTTTTGTGACAGACACAAGCAACCTAGTTGTGGTTCCTTGAAGTAACTATTCTACCCTAGATCTGGCCCGTGCTAAGTCATGTTTGTATTGCTTATGTACCGTATCACCGTTAGTGCCATGTACTAACATGTTTAACAGATCTACTGAGTGAGCAAAATGCTTGTAGCGCTACAACAGTGAATACAATGACGTATGTACATGTCTGGTAGGACGCACATTAAGTAAACTGACACCGACCATGCAGGGGAAGCACCGTCTTAAGAAAGTGGAGGGTGGGGTGGAAGCATATGGCAGGGGCGCCTAACCAAGACCTCCAGGTGGAGTGAATCTTCCTGGAAGGAAGGACCTGAAAGATGAGTGAGAGCTGGCCAGGGAGGCAGCTTGCTGGGGCTGGGAGGTGGCACTTCTGAGGACCTGCAAGAGGTTCAGTGTGGGTGAGGTGTAGAGTGTGAGCAGAGGGGTGCCCCCCCAAAGTGGAAAGTGAGGCAGCTTCAGATTTTATTTAGGCTGTATTCTACGGGAAGTAGGGTGCCCCTGAAGCATCGTAAACTGGGAAGGGTCACAAGCCCGTGTGTGTTTTTGAGTTCCATGCCACATAAGAAAGCGTGGAGAAGGAATCAGAGTGGGCACGCTGCTTTCTGGAGCAGGGGTTCTTATCCTCAGCACTGTTGACGTTTGGGGCTGGCTCTTTCTTTGTCGTGGGACCCTGTGCTGTGCCCTGTGGGTGCTGAGCAGCGTTCTTGGCCTCTACCCATTATTAGATACCAGTGCTCCCTCTCCTGCCCTGACCCCCGACCCCAAGTAGTCATGGCACTCAGAAGTCCTCGACGGGCCAGATGTCCCTTCAGGGGCTGCATCACCCTTGGTTGAGGACCACTGGTCTGAAAGCTGAGAGGCAAGGACTGTTGATGTTCTGGAACAAGGGGTAGGGGCTGAGGGGCTGGTGAGGCTTCTGTAGGTGCAGCACCAGGCACAGTGTCTCAGGAATGGTAGTCCTTACGGTTCTGCCCATATAATAGGGACTGTGTTTATTTTAAACTTCTTTTTTTTTCACAAATGATTTTAATTTTGGTTTTAGTTTGTCAGATCCAGGGTTAAATCCAAGATATGCTTTTCTGTGGTGTTGCTTTGGTCAGGGTTCTTTTGCTGATAGCTGAAACCCATAGCGGGAAGGGATTTGTAAAAGGGTATCAGGAAGCTAAGAGAATGTTAGAGAGCCAGAGAACTAGGCTTGGGACCCTGCAGTCCACAGAGTGCACACCCCACACAGGACTGTTCCATCAGCAGCCACTGCCTTTCTACCCCAGAATCACCGTCTGTGCCCCTGGCCAGGGTCTCCCAAAGGTGTGTTGCTTTGCTGAAGTCAGAGCACATGGCAGCCTGGTTTCTCAGGGAGTCTAGGGAGTGGAGATTCCATCTTTCCAGGTCAGGGCCGTACAGAAAGGCAAGCCAGAAGGGAATTGGAATTGGCATTGAGTAAGCTAGTCTATAAAATCTGCCACTGTATTAAAGGCCAGTTTATGATTTAAGTATTTTTCTTTTGGCATAAGCATAGTTAGATCTTAATCATGATATGGCTTTCCTTTCCTATTAAGATTCTCACACTGCTCTATAAAAAGCCTGATTTCTCTTTATCTCTGATCACTTTTGAAAATGCCAGTTATGTGGCCAGGCGGAAACTATGACTTTGCAGATAACAATGATACTGACTTCCCTTTGCCATGAGAGTGGAGTCCAAAAGGCACCCAGGACTTTTCAGTCTGATCCCAACCAACCTGGGCAGCCTCTGCTCTGGCCACTTTCCCCACCATCCGTTGACGCTGAACCCTTTGCAGTCCCCCATCACTCCATATTCTCTCAGGTCTTTGTCAAGCTTCTGCCTGGAATTCCCTGTCCTGTCTCTCTACTAATGCAACTCATGCCTGTCCTCCAAGATTCAGCTCAAGCAGCCCTTCCTCTCTGAACTTTTCTTGATTCCCCAGGAAGCATTAGGTAGTCCTGCCTATTACAACGCTCAGCCCAGGGCGCTGTAATGTTTGATTACACAGTTGTCTCTTCTACAAAAGCTCTTCGTGCCTCAAAGGCACAGTGGATGTATGTTGAACAAGAATGGGTTTGAATCACTGCTATAGAGTTGATTTCCAAAAATAAAAGGGAGAGAACCTTTACTAAGATTGGTGTGTGACAGTTCTGCTTGAGTATATAAGAATATAAGAATTGAGTTTTGTTTTAGAAACAAGTTTTTTAAAACGTGCGTCTCACATACACATGAAAATACCAGGACATGAGTAACTCCGAAAACTGCTTTTTGATTCTCTGGATGTATATATGAGGGTTGCTGATGAAATTGCTCTTTACCTTCTTATTTAAAAAATGAGAATATCTTTGGTTTCTTGTAGTGCATGTATTTACTGCTTTAGCACTAGTGTTGTAGTTTTTCGACTATCGTCCAAAATAATGCTTTAAAAATGAAGATACAAGCGTGCCTATCATTGTGGTGTATAAGTCTTGTGAGAATATAATTCCTTGAAAAAAAGGAGAGCAAGGGATATGGCCAGGGAAGAGGGAACTAAAGTTTTTTGACCATTAAGTTTATCTGTCAGGCATTGTTCTGGATGCTCTTGTACCATTGCCTCATCTAATTCTCAAAACAGTCCTCAGATATCTATCTTGATTGTGAGGGTGGTTTCATAGGTGTATACATCTATCAAAATTCATCAAATCATACATCTGAAATATGTGTAGTTTACTGTATAGGAATTAGACCACAATAAAGATGTTTAAAAAAAAAAAAAAGAACAGTCCTCAGAGGCAGGGGAAATTATTACCATGGAACAGTGTTAAAAGTCTAGGTTTCAAAAGATCAGAGTATCTTGTCAGGGTCACAGGTGTTAAATGGTAGGGGAGGAATTCAAACTCCAGTCTTTGTGACTGCAAGTCTCATGTTTTTCTAACTTAGCTGGGTTTGGGGTTTAAACTCTATATAAAAATAAGAATCATATTTGTTGTTTTTGTTCTTGGTATATGGAAAATGGCTAAAAGAAGCGCGACTGTAAAGTCGTTACGACATTTTTCTTAAGCTTGAGGAATCCTGTGTTAAGAAACCTTTGTGAAAGTTTCAATAATATTATTCATGAATGCTGCCTCTTCACTGGTTATATTTCATCCTAGATTACCCAAGCATCTGAAAGCATGCTCTCCAGAGTATTATGACGACAATATAAGAAACTCTTCCTGGGCGACTGCAAGGTCGTCCAGTCACTTCCCTTGCTGTCCAAGGGAACAAACTTTCTTGAGGAAGATAAAAGGAGAAAAGAGATGTTGAGTGTGAAATACTGTCATGAGGTCAAATAGAGGCGTGCACAGAGGGCAGCCAGGAGGTCACTGATGATGGCATCAGAGAGGAGGGTAGAGTCAAAAGTAAATTGAATGGCCTGGAGCAAAGACAAGCAGGATGGAAACAGAAAAGAGCAAGTAGAAGAAATGTACTTTTTCTTTTCTTGTCTTTTTTTCCTTCGAAAAGGCTGAAAGGGCTGTTGCAAGTAGTCTAGTCTAAGCCTTTCCTTATGTAGTGAGGGGAAACTGAGATCCCCAAAGATAAACTTCTTGTCCAGCACCATGCATCCACTGGTGAGTGGCCAGATGGGGCATTGAACCGCTCTAACCCAAGCTCAGTAATTTCCCCCCATGCCACAATTCGTCTGGAAGAAAAGAGAAAAATGTCTGAGAATAGTTCTAAAGAAAAACTTTAAAGATCTCAATTGGAGAAGAACTACTTATAAATTAAAACACGGTCTCTGCCAGGAGCATCTCTTAATCGTATGTGATCCCGTATTTGCATGAGTGAGTGTGATGACTTGAGTTGTTTATCACCCAACTCTTTGGAATCCTGGAACAATTACTAACTCTGAAGCTGTGCTCTGGATTTGTTGGAGAAACAGATGCTACTCTCCGTTTGCTTTCATCATGCTGTAACTCAAATGCATTTTCAGAGGTTTTTTTTTTCCCCCATGGTTAGAGTTAGGATGCTCTATGATGACTCATCCTGTTTTCTTCCCCAGATTTATATTCTGATATCCAACTGGCACTTTTCATTGTGTATTCTAGTACTGTTAGTGTGATAGTGTGTCCCATCAAGTTACCTCTACCAAATGCAAAGTTTTATTTCTTCTGTTTTAGTTTATGTTTAATGTTAAAATGATTTCTTTATTTTCCTCTTTCCCATCACTGTGATGGTCAGATAATGATGCCAGAGCCTGGCATTGGGAAGTCTGTGATGATTAAAGCAAGTGAGAAGAACTTGTTCCAGCCTGTTTCTTCCTCTCTTCCTCATTCTAATTTGTATTTTTAACCTAATATCTTTGCATCCTCTGTCTCTTCACACTTTCATACTCTTCTAAACTCATGCCCGTCCCTTGCAGGTGTGATGAAGCCAGCAGGGCCTATGGGGGCTGCTGCCCCCGGGGGGATGTTGTCTCAGGGCCATCCACCTCCGGGACCTCATCAGTTTGGCCAGAATGGAGCTCATGCCCAAGGTCATCCTCCTCAAAGGTGAGACAGATGCCAACTCTCATTTTTATTTTACATGTGAGGTAATTTTAGTAAAATTACCTCACATGTCCTTCTAAACTTGCACGTTTATTTATTGAAAATTTGACCTCTTGATACTACCCACACCCTCGAAAGCATCTACTGGAAAACTGCCCTAGGAAACCAAGCATTTAAAAAAGTTAGGAGGGAAAAAATCCAATACTAGTACATATTTTAAAAAATATGAAAATTTACTTGTGTCAATACCACACATTTTAGTTTTGGGTTACATGTAGTCATCTTATTGTAGCGTTTGTGTTAATCTCCAATTCCTTCAATGCCTATGGCTTGTGTTCCCCAATGAAATTTTAAAACACCTGGTCTGTTGAATCCTTTGTAGGATGGAGCTCAGTGCCAGTAGGTGTGATAAATATCTTTTAAAAAATTTAATCAGATTAGGGCTAGTGGTAAAGACTGTGGATTTGATGTGGATGCCAGTGAGGGACTCTTGAAAGGAAGCTGATAGTAAAAACAACACAGGAAAGAAATCTTTTGTTTGTGTTTATGCGTTAAAGAAGGGAAAAGTTGGAGACAGGCCTGGAGAAGCCAAGGGATGAGATGTGGGAGATGCTGGGAGCCCTGCAACCCCTCAGGACCGTCCCCTGGAAAGGGAGCCCGCATCACACCTGCCCTGCTGGAAAGCTGGTTATTGTTTGTCCTGCGAGGCGCTGCTGCTGAGAATCCAGTGCCAAGCTGTAGACAAGTGTTTACACTGGAATTTCTCCAAGGATTACCCAGAGACTTTGTTTCCCAGGTTGTCCGGCTGCACAGTTGGGGTGGATGGGGGTTGGGGGGAGTAACCCCTCTGAAGGACTCTGGACCCTGCTGATGGTGAGGCCATTAAGTTACCCTTTCAAGGAGCCTACAGTCCCTCATATTGGGAAAACTCCCTCTGGAATGTCTCTTATCATCAAGTTCATTCTCTTACAGGGCATTTGTGAGATTGATGTTTCCTGGCTCTTGTTTGTTGTGATAACATTTGCCATTGAAATGGTAGCTCTGAGATGCAGAGTGAAGGTTAATGCAGGGAGCGGTGGATGAGTGAGCCCGAGTAGTTTGGTTTACATGGGACTGTGGTTTGAACAGGGAGCACAAGGTCAAAAAGCCGTACTTGGGACCTGCCTCCCCGGGCCCTAGTCTCAGGAGCATGGTGGTGGGGCTTGAGGGGAGAGCAGAAAGAGTGAGCCAAGATGCTGCCACCCCTGGTTCAAGCTGTTAGCTCACAGAGTAATGTTGGTGACATTCCTGGGCCTCTCAACCTCAGTGTCCTCACTGGTAAAATGAGGAGGTAGAATTCTCAGTCCAGAGGATAGGGAGATGATCTGGAGAAGTACATTGTTGTGAATTGCCAAGCAGGTCAGATTTTTTTTTTTTTTTGAGGAAATGCAAAAATCGAACACCTGCTTTGAAGTTAGAAAAGATTTGGTTCACTGGTGTGAGCCTAGATTAGATTCATCTTTTTGGCTGTTTCCATTTGTTTTGCATGAATTAGATTGTTTAGGTGTAAGTAAAGCTGAGACTTTGCCATCAGACAGATCTTAGCTGTGTGGTTGGGAGCTCAGCACAGCATCCACACGGTGCCAGGTAGAAACTCTAGGGTTGGGTCTTGTTGATACTCTTGGCTCAGTCAGTTCCTGGCTGGACGAGTTACTCTGCCTCTGTGCACCTTGGTTCCCTCATCACAATTATAACAATAATGGTGGGGTTGTGAGGATTTGATCATTAATGCATACAAGGAACCTTGCACAGTGCACAGCGTCCATGAGAGACTCAATGTGTGTTGAGTGGAACACCATTTCCACTGGATATGGAAAGTCTACTGTCTGTAGCTTGCCCTTCGTACTAGCTCAGTGTTAGCACCCATGACAGCTCAATTTAGGAATTTGCTTTCATTGTGATTCCCAGGGAAGCACTGACAGATTTTGCCCCATCTCCTCCACTTCCTTCACTATTCATTTGCTTTAATTGGAACTGTGGATCAAAGGTTGCGAATGGGGTTAAAAAATGGTAAAGGCTAGTATTCAGGCCAAGCCTTCATGGTGACCCTGCTGCCTGCCCTCATGAGACCTGTGTCTGTGTATACAGTTCGGTGCCAGGCCAAAGGGTGCAGTGACTGTGCAGGTGAATCACACCAGTGATGACAGGTTGTCAGAGAGCAGAGACCACATACGACCTTTCTAAGGTGGTCACAGCACATCATGGAGTCCTTGTACTTAGAGGACCCAGGGTAGAAATCTCTTAAAATTTTACCATTATCTAAACTGCCGAATAAAACAAGATCAATTCAGAGTCTTCATGTTGATTTCAATTTTAAAATGGATAATTTTTGTTTTTAAATATTTGCGATTTCAGAGGTAATGTTTCATAAAATTTAAAAAGGCATACCGAGTCATTTGTCTTTTTGATCTTGGCTGAGGCAGAATAAATGTGGTAAACTTGTAAGTGGTACTGAAGTTATCTACAAAGGGTTACTGCTGGAAGGATTTAATCTATGAAATGAAATCAATAACCGACAACTCCATTTTTTAATTATGAGGAGAAGAGCCAGTTAGTCAATTGTAATTGTTCTGTTTTGACTAAGACGTGGCAAACTGGGAGAAGCGAGGGTGGGAAGGAGGCTCATCTTCCCAAACTGAAGCTATTATGGGGTGAATCTATATTGGCTGCAATGGAAAAGGAGGAAGCAAGAAAAATAAGAGAAATACATAACTGCTTCTCTTTTTTTGTGTGTGTGGGAAGCAATGATATAATTTGGCAGAGTTTTTGTTTTTTCTATTCTATGGGCCGAGAATTTAAAGTCTAGATTTTGTATCAATCAAATCTTGAAGAAATTGGCACCTCATCTCCACATTCTAATAAACTTCATCATCCATCTCACTTCTTGAGTAGTTCGTTGCAAACTTGAAAATGTAAAGTGTTTGAGGTTGAGCAGGCTACAGACAACTGAGTCAATTCTCTAGAGGTTTAGGGTTAAATTTAAGGCTAAATTTTCATGTTCTATTAATTCTCTGGTTGTCATTATTGACTATTTTTGAAACTTCCTTCTTCTGACACTCAATGAAATGGTAAATTAAAAGATATATTCGAATGTTTCTCAGCCCAGAAACACGTTAAATGAAGTAATCAATGAGAGCTATTTAAATCTATATGATTTTAAATTCTAACCACATTATGTTTACAATAGGGAAAGGATGGCTCCATTCCCTGTGTTCATTTTTATGACTGAAAGCTAAGAGCTCCAGGAATTACATGGCTTGCCTGTGCTCACACACTGGGTCTTCAGGCTAGGGGTCAGGGGACCTGGATTCTCACCTGAGCTCTGACACCTACATGTTGGGTGGCCTTGGATAAACTAATTTAGCAAAGTAATGAAAGTGAAAAATATTAAATCACTTTGTATGTTTAATATGTTCTGTTAATTTCTTTTTCCTTATATATGTCAGTTTAAAATTTTTTTATTAAAAATTATTTAACAAAATTTACTCTTTTAATACTATTTTATTTTTATTTTTAAGTTGATAATATTGCTTTTAAAGTCCAAATCTGTTTAAGACTTAGATTGATCAGAAAAAAAGTTGTGAATTTCTGACACCTAACTCCTAGGATGTATATCAAGCAATGAATGATAAGTCAGTACTTATGGGTCAGAAAGTAATAACTAATTGTTGTACATGGTCTCATTCTATATTTTAAATCTTTAACCTTTTGTTAAGTTAAATCCTTGAGGATGCTTGTCATAAGTTCTATTTGAAACATATTTTACTCTACCTGTACTATCTCTGTAAAAAATGATTCACAGATTTTCGGTTTTAAAAATATTATTGACATTTGTGAAATATCTCTGAACATGTTTTGAGGAATTTTTTCCCCAAACGATTGAATAACACTGCCCCTTCCCCCTATTAACTGCTGGCTAACCCAAACCCTAACCATACCTCACACTGCATCCCCTAGTATATTCTTATGGAGTATGCAGGGTCTGCCTGTGTGAGGTGTTTCAGATGTCTATCTCCCATGAATAAGTTTTAAGAAAAGGACAAGAAACATCATTTCTTGAAAAAAAGAAATGATTTCTTCTTATGAAGCAGTGGCTTTACAAAAACATGTCTTTAAGAAAGTTCTTGAAATCCCTTCTAAGTGATCACAAAGATACAACCACAAAGCATTTTCGTTTTCTTGATTTCTGTCCTGTTGACCGTGAGCCCTCATATAGATAAAACTGTGATGGGCTCAGCTTCCCAAGATGATTTCCAAAGCTTGTTCTGAGTTTACATCTGAAATTTTGGGGGTGGGGTGAGGGGGGGCAGCAGCTAGGTATCTTGACATGTTTAGCACATGAGCATATATATGGGATGATGCTACATGATTCATTCTGAGCTCACATTGAGGTTATTTAAAGATATAGCGTATACTATCAGTCATTTTCCTAGTGCCGCCTAGATTCGCTGATTTAATTTTACAAGTTATTGACATTTGTTGTATGTCATTTGCATGTGAGACCGTATGCTATCAACGCCCTTTTTCTCTCTCAGATTTCCTGGCCCTCCACCTGTCAGCAGTGCAGCCCCCTCCTATGCACCACACTCGCCGTCTACACAGTCGTCTTATCCAAGTCCGGTGTCCACTTCATCCGTCGCCCAGCTGGGCAGTCAGCTCAGCACTATGCACATCAACAGCTATGGTAACAGTTTCATTATCGGTGCTCACTGACTGCCTTGTCTCATGAATATTTTTAGTGAGAAAGGCTTTCTTCAGTTTCAAAATAGACGTACCTCTGGCATACCATACTGAAGCAGGTTTTTGGACATTTTCATCTAAATCATATGTATTCTGTATGGCAAGCATTATTTTTTTCCAAATCATGCTGCCATATATTTCAGGATAACTGCAGGACCCTCAGAATACCTTAGACCAATAAAAAACAGAAAATACTGACTTCACAAATAAACAGTCCAACAGTGAAATTACTTTAAGAAGTATGAGGATAGTTTTAACGCTGTGTTTATTATGAAGCCCCCAAGTCAAAAATATAATCCTCATTGTTTCACAGAGCATTTTAATTCTGTATTTAGATCTTGGGGAGAATGGAAGCTCACATGTCATGAGGCAAAAGAGAGAGTAATAGGAGAGTAAACAGTACTGAGATTTACATCAATAAAAATGCTTTATATTTAAGGAGTCATAGAAATCGCCCCTGTAATAACAACGTAGTCAGCCATTTATCTTGATGAAGGATGTTTCCGTTACTTAAAATTAGTTTCTTAAAAGTATCCATAAAAACTCCTTAGAGTATTTCTTTTTTCTAATTTCAAAATGGATAAGTGTCCAAAGCAACAGCTCAATTTCACATAATCAGAGAAAGGAACAGGTAATCTGGTTTTACAACGATTTGCAGTATGATTGGATAGAGTGTTAGTGGCCCATCCCTTCTCCTTGGTTATGTCTACCTAGTTCCAAAATCCTTTTGATCAAATCCGCACAGGCTGCAGATAACTTACTGAATGTATAAATGACCTGAATGAATAATGCTTGTTATGCAAAAAAAAGTTTTTCTTCTGTATGATTTTCTATATTTTGTAGCAGATACAGTTCCTTAATTAATGCCATGTATCATGTGAAGTGAATGCAACTGAATTAAAATTTATCTTACTAATTTTCTCACTATAATTATAAATGTTGCTTTTACATTTTTTAAATTCTCCACTTGTGTAAAATACCTCAAATAGCATTTGTGTCACTTTCTAAACGATAATTTCATCTTGTAGGGGAAAAAAAGAGTGATTTGTGAAGGTGCCTTCTTGCTTTATTAAGGAAAACAAGTGTCCCTGTTGTCTACTTGGTAGAAGTTAAAGAGCTGAGAAATGTGGCATTCAGGTGGGCTGGCTTTCTTTTTTTGCCTAGGTTCGGGCATGGCTCCCTCTGGCCAAGGTCCCCCTGGCCCTCCATCAGCACCGTCATTCCAGGGTCCTCCCCGACCTCTGCAGCCGTCCATTGTGCAGCCTGGATCTCAGGTTCTCCCACCACCACCCACTGCACTCAATGGCCCTGGTGTCTCACCTTTGCCTCCGTCGGCACCCAGACAAGACGGGCTCCCTGGGCCTGCTCCTCTGAATGCCCAATACCAGCCCCCGGCTCTTCCAGGACAGACCCTGGGCCCTGGATATCCTCCGCAGCCAGGTAAGATGGGCCGAGCTCAGAAGAATGCCTTTTGTGTTACCTTAATTGGAAATCAGCTTTGTTCCTATGTTACTAGACCACTGTCACTTGCTATTTTTGAATAGTGTGGCAAGTGCAGCAAATGCAAAAAAAGGGGAACCGTAGGTATTCACACTTAACTCCTTGCCTTATTTAAGATGAAAAATGCAACATGCTTGACTGAACAGCATAATAATGTCAGTGAGTGCAACATCTGGGATTTGGGGTTATAGTCATTTCTTTGTAAAATTCTTTCCGAGCAGCCAACTCTGGCCCCCAGATGGGAGGTGCGCCGCTCTCCTACCCAGGAGGCTTCCCTGGAGGTCCTGCACAGATGGCAGGTCCACCGCAGCCCCAGAAGAAGCTGGAGCCTGCCGTGGTCCCCAGCCCAGTAAGTGCTCTTCTTACTCCCACAGTCTCCCTCACAAAGGACCATTCTTCATTCATTGTTCTCAGACACTCTTCAGTTTGTGAGCATTTATCCTGTCCTTTATTGTCAAAGCACAATACCCATCACATAGATAAGGCTTGCTTCCTTCTGGGTATGTATGGGGGTGGGGAGGGTGGGATATGGCATACCAGCGGCTCCATGAGAGAGACAGCCTGTGTAGATTTTTTGGTATCATATAAGCTTTGCAGTATCTATTGATGTTTATATTCACACATATTGTCAGTATTTATTGATATTTAATGAATAATCAGTAAGAGTATATTCTATATAGAAATGCTATTTTAAATAACTAAAGGACCCTTTTTAGGATCCCCATAGGAAAGAAAGTACAAAGTATTTTACATGTTAAAAAAATTGTTTTAAATAAAATTAGAGCTGTAATTTAATTCTGCACCCAAGTGATTTTCTTTGAAGGATTACTCTTGAGTTACTGTATCAGTCATCTTTTATTAGGTTAGTCTGCATAACAGATGATCCCCAACTTTGCTTGTAACCACAAAGATTTACTTATCCCGTAGGTTACATGTGGGCTGCAGTAGGTGCAGTTTGGTTTTAAGTTCTGCTCCATGTGCCCTGATCACTCTAGAATCCAAGGTGAAAGCACCCCTGCTGGGGACATGTATTCTCATAACAGAGGGAAAAAAGGAGGAAAACTGGCCAAAAGGTGTAATAGCTCTTAAAGCTTTCAATCAGATGTGGCACGTGTCACAACAACTCACTCCCTTGGCCAGAGCAAGTCGTTTAACAGAGCCCGATGTCAGTGGGGCAAGGATGAAAACTCTTCCCTCAGGAGAAACTGCAAGTCTTATGGCATTGAGCAGGGATGTGAAGTCCTTTGGAATTAAATTGTCTACAGGAAACTTTCATTTCTGATGTGGTTCTATAAACATGAGTCGAAAAATTTAGAAAGAGACTAAAGAGCACGAAGAGCTACCTTATTATTTAACTTTTGCGTGTAACAAGCCACGACCAAACTCAGTAGCTTACAATCACTGTTTATCAATGCACATGAGTCAGTAGGTCCTCCGGGCAGTTCTGCTAATCTGGGCCAGGCTCAGCTGATTTTGGCTGGGCTTGCTCTGTGCTTCTGGGGTCAGCTAGAGGCCTGGCTGGAGCCTGAATGGTCTAAGATGGTGTAAGAGTTTTCTGTAGTTGCTGTAACCAGGTACCACAAACTGGGTGGCTTAAAAAGACAGAAATTCATTTTCTTCCAGTTCTGGAGGCCACAGGTCTGAAATCAACATGTTGGCAGGGCTGTCCTCCCTCCAAAGGCTCTCTGGGAGAATCCATCCCTTATGTCTCCCAGTGTTTGGTGGCTTCAGGCATTCCTTGGCTTGTGGCCCCATGACTTCAATCTCTGACTCTGTTGTCATATCACCTCCTCCTCTTCTCTGTATCTTTTCCTTTGAGTATCCATCTCAAAACTCCGTGTTCCTCTACATAATATTTCATTTGATTTCACTAAGGGCCCACCGTGATAATCTAGGATAAGCCCCTTCTCTTGCGATCCTTAATTTAATCAATTCTTTTGCCATATGAAGTGACAGTCACAGGTTTCAGGGATTAGGATACAGACATATCTTTTAGGGGTTACCATTCAGCCCACTATAAATGGTGTCATTCATGCATCTGGTATTTGGTACCCATCTGTTCGCTGGGGATGACTGAGTCCTGTCACTGAGCAGGACATCCTGGGTTTGTTCCCTTGGCAGTGCCAGAGATCCAAGAGGGAAGGTAGGAATACATAAGGCCTTTGGGGGCCTTGGCTTGGAACTGACACATTTCCTCATCTGCGACATTCTCTTAGCCAAAGCAAGTCACAAGACCACCTCAGAGTCAAGAGGTAGAAAAATAGACCCTGCCTCTTGATGGGGTGAGCTGCGAAGTCCTTAAAAAGAGCACCAGTACAGGGACAGGTGGAGGATTTTGGCTATTTTTGTAATCTCCCACTTATTCTATATTTATTTGAGTATAAGCTTGAAGATTTGTGATAAAGTGTCTGATGCTGTGTTAGAAATTAAATTTTAGTCACTCTTAGTGCCCTTTTGATGATCATATTACCAGCCATTACTTTTCTAGTTTAATATTTATTATTTGATTATTCCAGTTGGAGAAGTCTCATGTATTTACATGATTTACGTTTTGTCTTCTTGTTTCTCTGCGTATGTATAACATCTGCAGACTGTTTGCCACTGCCACTTAGTTCTCTGAAGTTTTTTGCTCCTGGTTCATTGTTAATCTCTCCAGTACTGTTTCTGTTACAATTATTGGCAATTTTTCTATCCATCTGTAGAGCTTTCCATTTCCCTGGCCTCTCACTTCTCGGTCTTCTTTTCTTCCAATGTGCTTTTCATCTACCCTACTTCAGTTACCCAGGGTCTTACCATAGGTCCTGTCATTAGCAATCACTGTGCACCTTCCAAGTCTCAGGTGAAAGCATCCACTCCTCCAACCATCCTGCCTCCTGTCTTTTCAGCTCATTCTCTTTAGGACTCAAAACTCCAATAATAATCCACCCCTCAGGATTTACCACCTACCCCCCTTTCTTGACTCATGTCACCTTATCTTCTCACTTCTCTCATGCTGCTTAGATTAGTGATCCATGATTATAAATCTGTCCCTTGCATCTTCTACCCTCAACTCCTTTGCCCCCTCCTTCCACTGAATTCACCTAAAAAATTCCCATTTGTTGTTAAACCATCTCTCCACCTATTCCATCACAGATGCTGAGGCAACTTGAGAAAGATGCCCACCGTACTTTCTGGTCTTTTTCAATTCACAGCCGTTAAACTGAAGTGAGCCTTTAGTTGTGTGTTTATGAAACCTGGCTGCACAAAAGAATAACTGGGCTGGAGCATTTAAAATGACTGATGCTTTGCTCCCAGCCTCCCAAATTCTGATTTAATTGGCCTGGGCACTGGGATTTTTCACAGTTCCTCTGTTAACTCTAATGTATAGCAAGTTCAGAGACTATCACCCAACTCAACTGACCCTCCCATTTTCCTGGATGACTATCATTTCTTCTCTCTTGAAAACCCTAACACTACCTTCCCCTATTCTGACTCTTTAATGATAACCTTGCTTCTTATTCCACCGAGAAAATAGAAGCAATCCAAAGAGAACCTCTGCATGCTCCATGGAAGGAGATTGTATCTGTGCCCATTTCTTCCCCTTCCTCCTGTTACTGGGGGTAAGCTTGTCCGTACTCCTAACTATGCCATCATCTCCACTTATGCCCTAGATCACATCCCTTATGGCCTGTCAAGAACAGCCCTCCAGAAAACATCCCCTGTATCAGTTAGAGTTCTCAAAAAAAAAAAAAAAAAGAACCCCAAAAACAAAACCAGTGAGATATGTGTCCATGTATGGAAAGAAATTTATTTTAAAGAATTGGTTTACTCAGTTTTTGGAGACTGGCAAGTCCAGAATCTACTGGGCTGACCAGCATGCTGGAGACATGGGGAAGAGCTGATGCTGCAGCTCCAGTCTGAAGGCATCTGGAGGCAGAATTCCCTCTTCCTCCGGGAACTCAGTCTTTTAAGACCTTCAACAGATTGGATGAGGCCCACCCACATTATGGAGGGTTCTCTGCTTCACTCAAAGCCTACTGATTAAATGTTAATCACATTTTTCTTCAAAATTGAAATATAGCTGATTTACAAAGTTGTGTTAGTTGTGTTGTGTTAGTTTCTGATTACAGCATAGTGATTCAGTTGTACATATATATATTCTTTTTCATTATAGGCTATTACAAGGTATTGAATAGAGTTCCCTGTGCTATACAGTAGGACCTTGTTGTTTATTCTGTACATAGTAGTTTGTATCTGCTGATCCCAAACTTTCAATTTATCCCTTTCCCTCCTTTTCCCCTTTGGTAACCGTAAGTTTGTTTTCTATGTCTGTGAGCCTGTTTCTGTTTCATGAATAGGTTCATCTGTGTCATTTTTTTTAGATTCCACATATAAATGATATCATACGCTGTTTTTGTTTTTCTCTGCCTGATTTACTTCATTTAGTGTGATGATGTCTATCTAGGTCCATCCACGTTGCAGCACATGGCGTATTTCATTCTTTTTTATAGCTGAATAGTATTCCATTGTATATATGCCACATCTTCTTTATCCATTCATCTGTTGATGGACATTTAGGTTGCTTCCATGTCTTGGCTGTTGTAAATAGTGCTACTGTGAATATTGGGGTGAATATATCTTTTTGAATTAGAATTTTCTCTGGATATATGCTTAGGGTGGGATTGCTGGGTCATATGGTAAGTCTATTTTTAGTTTTTTAAGGAATCACCATACTTTTCTCCATAGTGATCACACCAAATTACATTCCTACCAACAGTGTAGCAGATTTTCCTCTTCTCCACACCCTCTCCAGCAAAATGTTGATCATTTTAAAAAACACCTTCAAAGCAAGATCTAGAGTGGCATTTGAAACTGGGTACCACGGCCTAGCCAAGTTGACACATAAAATTAACCATCACATCGCTTCTCTCCTGTGTTATCTTTACTTATTTGAAGATGAACTTCATTTTTTCCCTGTCTAGATCATTATTATCAGAATATAAACATTCTGTACCACCTCTCATTGTTAATAAAAGAAGCCTCCTTTGTCCCTTCCCAGTATCTAGCCAGTTTCCTCCTCATTTTGTGTCTCTCTTCTACAGCAAGAAACCTCCAGAAGACTTGCCTTTACCCACTGTCTTTGGTTCATTTCCTCCTATTCCCTCCTGAACCTGCTCCAGTTTAGATCTCAGCCCCACCCATACAGTGCTTGTCCAGGTCTCTGGTGACCTCCCACTTCCAAATCTTATGGCAAATTCTCAGATCTCTTCTGTCCTGACCTGTCAGCAAGAGATATGACACATCTGCTCATTCCATCCTCCTTGAAACACCTTTTCAGTGGGATTACAGTGTCCCCAACACATACACAGTGTGCACTCATATTTTTGTTAAATGAATATTAAGAACCAAAGCAGTTAGCAGTGTATCATGTCATTCATCCAAAGCCTTTAAAATACACATGTACAAATCAGTCCAATGTTATTTTATCTTAAAAGTAATAGCAACACCACTCACTCATTTACAGCTCTTTTTACTTCACTGGTGATCTTTCTTGTCTCCTTAGTTGGTTTCACCTTATCTCTCTGACCTCCTAGTGTTAAAAGTGTCCCAAAGTCTTTGGACCCATTAATTTAGAGTACTCAAAATGAATCCATTCTCGTGGCTTTAAATAGGAATGCAGATTTTCCTGGTCCAGACCTTGTCCCTGAAGTCCAGATTCCAGCCCCAATTATTCTGGTTCATCTGGTCAAAAAACTAGGAGTCATCCTTGATCCTCTCTTTCTTGCACATCTCACATTTAGTCCTTCGGCTAATTCTACTGCTTCTGCCTTTGGTGCTCATCCTGGTCCAAGCCTCTACCATCTATCCACCTGGATTATCATAAGAGCCTCTTAATTGGTCTTTCTGCTCTTCCAGTCTGTGATCCATTCAGATGCTAAGTCAGATCGTGTCCCGGCTCATAACACCCCCACAACAATCCTAGTTAAAAACTGCAGTTCTTACCATGGCTTGCGAGACCCTACGTTATTTGCCAACCCTGACATCTCCCACCCCTGCCACACACATGCACACGCACACACACACCCCCTTCTGACCTGGTCTCTTACCACTGTTCTCTGTCACTTTGCTTCAGTCACACCAGCTCCTTGTTACTCCTCAGACACACCAAGCATACTTCTGCCTCTAGGCCTTTGCACTTGCTGTTCCCTCTGCCTGGATTCTCTTCCCCTACATACAACAGGGCGTGGCTCACTCCTGCATTTCCTTCACGTCCTTATTGCTCGTCCTCAATCCCCCTGTGCCCCCTGTCCACGTCACTTTATAACCACAGGACTTATTACCTGACAAAGGAGCTATCTTACTTGTACATGTGTTTATGGCCTGTCTTCCATCCTAGAACAGATGGAAGCTCCAGGGGATCCAGGATTTGGTTTTGTTCAGTATTGTGTCCCTAAAACAGAGAACAAGGAATACCACATCATATGCACTCACATATTTGTTGAATGAATGTTAACCGCAAAAGCAGTAAGCAAGTAAATGATGTGATTTATTCAAGCCCCTTAAAATACACATATACAAATCAGTCCAATATCATATTTATCTTAAAAGTAATAAAATAGCAATGCCATATGGAGCTTGTTTATGTTCCTATTACCAAAGTAGGATGCTTTTGCTAACTAAATTAATTCTTCCTTCTGGAAAGAAAGATGTAAAATCATGTGTACTGAACTCCTGTTGCATGCCAGGCCTGAGCTGAGTGCTCACTGCAGCCTTTTTGGATGGTGGTCTTATCCACATTTTGAAAGTGTGGAACCTGGCATCACATCAGATCTCTTCCTCATTCTCTGCATCTGCAGGGAGATTCTTCAGAGGTGAAGCTCCTCCTACTCCCCTTTCTCTCACCATACCACCACGCCAGTGTGCAAATAACTCTACTTTAAGCAGCCCGCCTTAGCTGTGCACACGCACCTTACTATCTTGTTTCTCCCTTTTCCTTCTTGTTCATTTATCTCAAGACAATCAGTTTGTTTTTTTCTCTTCCCTGATTCTATTTTATGAAACCAGAATACTTGATTCATAGCAGATAAGTGTGAAAGTAATTTTAGTGGTACATTTTCTGAAGGAAAAAGAAATCTATATGATTTGAAGTAGCTTTGGCATTAGCAAGAGTCACTGTCATCAAATAGAAACCCTTTAAGAACTGAGGCACAGGCAAAATCTCTGTTGATATTTCTGTGTGTTATTTTATCTCTAAGCTGTTTTCCGAGAACATGTATTCGAGGTTTAAAAAAAAAAGTCTATTTTTAGGAATTACTAGAACTGTGAGGTTTCTTACTCTCTTTGTAGTATTCTAGCCAAGATGTTGATTAATTTGGAAATGTAATTACCACCAAGGACATTGTTTCTTGGGAGGCAGTGCTTTGTAAGTTGCAAATGGCTACTTTAAAATAAATTTTCTGGAAATAGAGTCTATTTGAAGACTGAACGCTAACTATGTTAAATATATAGATTATTATGACTTTTACGTTGCTGTTACATTGAACTCATTGATTGAAATGATGACAATAAATATTGATAATATGAAAACTACTCCAGTTAACCTTGTGGTTTAAATATAGAATGTAACTACAGTGTTTTGATTTTTTTGTTTGCTTCTTGTCTTTGGCCATGGTAACTTTTTAGTCTAGTTTTTATCTTATAGTAGTTGTGTTTGGAGCATACTCTATATCCTTAATTTATAAGAATTCAAATCAAGTGATTTTTCTGTATCTATTGAAATGATCGTGTTGTTGTGTCTTTTCTTTTGTTGATGTAGTATATCACATTGATTGATTTGCATATGTTGAACCATCCTTGCAACTGTGGAATGAATCCAACTTGATCATGGTATATAATTCTTTTTATGTATTGTTGGATTTGGTTTGCTAATGTTTTGTTGAGAATTTTTGCATCTGTATTCATTAAAGATATTGGCCTATAATTTTCTCTTTTCTTTTTGTTATGTCTTTGGTTTTGGTTTCAGAGTGATAGTGGCTTCACAGAATGACTTTGGGAGTGTTCTTGTCTATTCAGTGTTTTGGAATAGTTTGAGAAGGATAGGTATCAGTGTTTTGTGTGTGTGGTAGAATTCCACAGTGAAGCCATCCAGTACTGGACTTTTGTTTGCAGGGAGTTTTTTTAAATTACAGTTTCCATTTCACATCTAGTGATCAATCTCTTCAAATTATCTATTGCTTCTTGACTCAGTTTTGGCAGGCTGTATGTTTTTGGAATCTTATCCATTTCTTTTAGATTGTCTAATTTGTTGGCATGTAACTGTTCACAGTAATCTCTTAGAGGTTATTATTATTGTTGTTTGTATTTCTTTGGTGTTAGTTGTAATTTCTTCTCTTTCATTTCTCATTTTCTTTATTTGGGTGCTCTCTGTTCTTCCTGGTGAGTCTGGCCAGAGGTTTGTCAATTTTGTTTATCCTTTCAAAAAACCACTTCATGGTTTTTTTTTCCATCTATTTTTTTAATTTCTATTTTATTTATTTCCTCAATGATACTTATTCTTTCCTTGCTTCTGCTGACTTTGGGTTTTGTTTGTTCTTCTTCTAATTCTCTTGGTATGTTAGATTGTTTAGTATTTTTCTTGTTTTTTGAGAAAGACCTGTAATGGAATGAGCTTCCCTCTTAGAAATGCTTTTCCTACATCCCATAAATTTTGTAAGGTTGTGTTTTCATTGGCATTTGTCTTAAGGTGTTTTCTGATTTCCTCTTTGATTTCATTGTTGACCTGTTGGCTTTTTAGTAGCATATTGCTTAGTAATCATTTTTTCCTCTCATTTTTCTTTTTGCAGTAGATTTCTATTTTCATATTATTGTGCTCTGAAAAGATGCTTAAAATAATTTCTGTCCTCTTAAATTTGTTAAGGCTTTTTTATGTCCTAGTATGTTGTCTATCCTAGAGGATGTTCCGTGTGTACTTGAATGTGTATTCTGATTTTTTGGATGTAGTGTCCTGTAGATATCAATTAAGTCCAACTGTTCTATTGTGTCATTTAGGATCTCTATTGCCTTAGTGATTTTCTGCCTGGAAGATCTGTCCATTGATGTCAGTGTGATAATAAAGTCTCCTAGTATTATTGTATTCCCATCGATGTATTCCTTTTTTGTCTGTTAGTATCTGTTTTGTGTATTTAGGTGCTCCTATACTGAGTGTATATATGTTAACTGGTATAGTATCCTCTTCTTGTGTTGATCCCTATATCGTTATACAGTATCTTTCTTTGTTCTTCTTTATGGGCTTTGTTTTAAAATCTGTCTTGTCTGACATGGGTATTGCTACCCCTGTTTTCTTATTGTTTCCATTTGATTGAAATATCTTTTTCTCTCCTCACTTTCAATCTGTATGTGTCTTTTGCCCTAAAGAGGGTCTCTTGTAGGCATCCTGTTTGTTTATTTAATCTGCCACTCTATCTTTTGATTGGAACATTTAGTCCATTGACATTTAAAGTAATTATTGTAAGTATGTAAGTATTAAAGTAAGTGTATATTTATTGCCATTTTAAACCTTATTTTCCAATTGATTTTGTAGTTGTTCTTTGTTCCTTTCTTCTTTTTGTTTTTGCTTTTGTGGTTTGATGGGGTTTTTTTGTTTTGTTTTGTTTTCTGGGGAGTTTTTTTGTATTATGCTTGAGTTCCTTTCCTTTTTTTTTTTTTTTCTTAGTTTAAGTACAGTCAGTTACAGTGCGTCAATTTCTTGTGTACAACACAATGTCCCAGTCATGCATACACATACATACATTCATTTTCATATTCTTTTTCATTAAAGGTTATTACAAGATATTGAACATAGTTCCCTGTGCTACACAGAAAAAAACTTGTTTTTTCTTTTCCTTTTGGTTTTTGTAATCTACTGTATATTTTTGATTTGTGGTTATCATGTTTTTCGAGTATGTTAACCCATAAACTTATCTACTTCCTTTAGACTGATATCCATATAAGTTCAAACACATTCTAAAAGATCTACATTTTTTACTCCTTTCCCCCACATTTTGTGATTTTGATATCTTATTTTACATCTTCATATTTATTCTTTTGCTGTTCATTTTGTTTATAATTGCTTTTACTGAAAAATTTTGATTGTTTTTAAAATTTATATACCGGCAGTTGAGCTAATTTTGGTTAGTTTCTCTTTACAGTTTCTAGTTCTTTGTTACAGTATTCTGCATTTCTAGTGATAATTTTTCTTAATTCCTTTAACATTTTTATTACCTCCTTTTTGAATGCTAGGTCTGGTAGACTGGAGAGGTGTGTTTTATTGTTCGTTCTTTCAGGGGATTTTTCTTGTTCCTTTAATTGTGAGTAGTTCCTCTTTTTCATTTTACTTAAATTTCTCTGACTATGAATTTAGGAGAAACACCTATTTACTGTGGTCTTGAAGGGCTGTTTTTATATGGGAGCATCCCTGTGTAGACTGTGTGAGTCCAGTATTTTTGGTGCAAGGGCTGTTTTTGGTATGGATGCCTGCCACATCTTTCCTCAGAGTGTGCTGGTTGTTGTCCCCTCAATAGGGTGTGTGTTTGGTGCTATGGTGACCAGAGCCTTCAATGGTTGTTGTGTGGGGCCTCCTCTTTGCTCTGTGGCTATCAGGGCAGGGTCTGCTCCCTCGTTGTTTAAGTAGAAGCCCCCAGATCTGGTTCTGAGCTGCAGAGTAAGGACGGCAGGACTGGAGCACTCCCACTGGAAAAGGAGCTACTGCGTATTCTTCCCCAGAAGCTTTCTGCCAGGGATGTACAATTCTGTGACGCTGACTGCCACCTGGTGTGCTCGCCCACAGAGGCTGCTGCTGCTGGTACTGCCACCCTGACTAGCCCTCACTGTGAGAGTGCTGATAATCAGCTGGGATGTCAGCCCCATGTCTGCTGTGTGCATGCTTCCAAAGCCCGCTGCCACCAGAGCTGCACCCCGCCTTGAGCATGTTGACAGTGGGGCCCCTATGGCAGACCTGCGCTCCATCCTCATGTGCCAACAATGGCAGCCTAGAGCACACTCCAGTCCCCTTGGGCTATCTCTGTGCAGCCAAACCAAATCCCCTCCCTGGGCCTGTCTGCTGAAGTCAGAGTTTCAGTGCCCAGCCACTTTGCATACCAGCAGGTGTGTGTCTTGGGCTGGGAAGTGTGGGACATGGCAGCTGTCAGAGTCAGTCCCTCTCTACCCTGCCCACCAGCAAACCAGCACCTGCACACTCCTCCCGAGTGAGGTACAGGCCTCTCCAACTCCCTGACTGTCCCAGCAGACCTCCCAGCAGGTGCAGGAGGTCCCCAGGGCGAGGAAACCTTTCCTCTTTCATAGCTCCTTCCCAGGGGCACACCGTCTGTCCTGATTCCTCCTCCTTTTTATTTTTTCCTTTCATACTATGCGGTTATGTGGGGATCTTTCTTGGTTGTATAAGAGATCTGCCAGCTCACAGTTGCTATTCTGTGAAAATTGTTCCACATGTAGGTATATTTTTGATGTATTTGTGGGAGGAGGTGAGCTCTGTGTCCTTCTACTCCTCCATCTTTCTCTCCTGTCGTGTTAATGGTTGTGTTAGGACTGTAAAAACTGCATATACTCCAGTGCTGCATATTCCAGTGTGGGCACTCATCTCATTTCTCCCTTTTCCCCTCTTCTTTTTATCTCTTCTTCTTCTTCTTCTTCTTCTTTTTTTTTTTTTTGTCCCATCGTCTGTTGTCTCTTTTATGAAGAAGGAAGTCAGGGCAGGGAGAAGATAGAGAGGAAGAGGAAGATCCTCTTATTACTAGAATTTCTTCTTGGCTCCACACAACTAGATTTTGCTCATTATTTTCATCCCTAGATAGTTACAACAGAAAGACAATATTTTAGCTCTATATTCTTCATTAATAACTGTTTTAGTAGAAAAATATGTTTCCAAACTAAAGGACAAAACTTAGGGGCTTTTGTTTCTTCTGATTTTTATACAACAGGCAAAAACTGCAAACTTGATATTGTGTGTTTCTTATGTCTCAAGGAGCAGGGGTGTGGCGGGTGAAACTTGAAAGGCAAACTGAAGATCAAGAGGGATTTGAGGGGAAAAGTTAAGGCTTCTTTTCGTAATCATTTCTTCTGAATTTAATTATTTTTAGACTTTAAGTGTTTGAACTGTAAAAAAAAAAAAAAGTATTTTCTTTGAAAAAGTTATTTTCAATTTCTTTCCCTACAAGAATCTTTTTCTAAAAAATTCTTACCTATGATCGCAAGAAACAAATTGAATAAAAATCAAGTTCTCTGGAAGATCAGGGTCAGAGCTCAGGTTATTACAGAATAGAACTTGGAAGCTACTCATCTAAAATTGTGAAAGTAAACAAAAGTGGAACTGAAGACATGATAGGTTCTCAATGAGAATTTGATCTGAAATGAATCGAAAGGATTTAGAAAATGCTGTTTTGTGTATGTATGACTATTGAGAGGGGAATGTTGGGGAGTCTTAACTTATTTTAACTTGCTCTTGATATCTTATTTATCAGATCCAGGTGATCGAGAATGACAGAGCCACCAGAGGGGGACAAGTTTATGCCACCAACACCAGAGGCCAGATCCCTCCCCTCGTCACTACAGATTGTGTGATACAAGACCAAGGTATTTCTTTTCAGTTATGTTTTTGATAGAGGTCTTAGTATTTCTCACTATTTTTTTAAGCAAAAATACTGACAGTCTTCAGTAATGCTGTCTCTGGTGGGCAGCCCTGTATAACTTGTAACAGAAACTAATTTGCTATCAGTCAGTCAAGCATGGAGAAGGTACTGTCAACTGAGCTCTGTTCTCTGCCTGTAGAGGTCTAGAGTTTCTGGTGAGATACAGCACAATATAGCAGTTTAAGAAAATTTAAATTTTAATGTATGGGTTAAAATTTGTTTGTGCCCCACTTTGGTTTACTTTATTTAGTACAGCGGACACCTGGCAGGGCGGCATGAGCAGAGCAGTAGGGGATTGCATACTTGAGTCCGCAGACCTGGTTCTAGCCCCAGTGATGTTTTCCAGCAGGTCCTTTAACATTTGGGGTTCTGTGTTCCCACTTTTGAACTGGATGGGGAAAGGCTGAGCTTTGTCTCTACTGACTCTGTCCCACATCTGCTATCAGTTTTATACATCTGTCAAGCCTTGTTTGATCTTTCTGAGAATATATTATTCTGTTGTTGATGGCAAGTTAAAATACAGCCTGATGAAATGTGATGTCTCAGATTCTGAGTATACCATTTTAATGGGTCGTAACTCAGTTCTAGAAATATGACATTGGCATACAAACGAGTGTATCATCATCTCACAGCTGTCAAGCCAGCCAGTTTCCAGCTGGGCTCCCTTCTCTTTAGTCCATCCACTGTGCTGCCTTCAGCACTGTCCTTAGAGAGCAGGTAGCGCAGTGAGGCAAAAAGAGCTCTGACTGGGAGCCTTGCACATCTGCACCCACATCCAGGCTCCCCTCTTACTGTCCTGAGCTTTGCTCATCCCACCTCCCTGAACCCCAGTGTCACCCTCTGTGAGATGTCAGGATTAAGACCTCCCCTGCAGGGCCAGTGTGAAGAATAGAGGTGACTCTGTGTGTGTGTGTGTGTGTGTGTGTACGCACACGTGTAAATATGCTTATATGTATGTAGGGTGCTAGACCTGTACAAGTGATATAAACTACAGATGATGTTACTGTTACAGATATTAGTATTAAAACATAATTTATCACTTCATTTCCTATTCTAAAAATGATTTCTTCCTGACTACTTACAGAATCCATTCAAATTTGTTAAATGAATTCACATTTGTAAAGCACTTAGATTGGACTAAATGAAATTGCTGATTTTTTGCTATTATTGTTGACCTACAGAAGTGGAAGCTTCATTTCAACCCAAGTTAGTGTTACATTAGTGTTTAAAATATTTATTTATTTTATTTTTTTTATGTGGATTAATTCACTTAATCCCCCTGCATAACTTTATGAAATAGGCATTGATATTATCCTCATTTTACAGAATGTGAAACTGAGGCACAAAATGCCTAGGTAACTTACCCAAGATATGTAGCTGGTGGAAAGTAAAGCTAGAATTTGAACCCTGGTATTCTGATGCTAGAACCCATGTTCTTAACCTCTCATTTACTGCTCTGTTCAGAAATAAAAGACATGGTTCTATTCTTAAATGAGTGTACAGTCTGGCAGGGAGAAAGGTAGCCAAATGTTAATCCAGTGTGATAAATGTTATACTGGAAGGATAAATGGCGTATGGCCATGGGAACTTAAGTGTGAGGTAACTAACCAGACAACCCAGCCTGTCCTGCCAGAGTGGGGACAACTAAACGGAGTCTTAAGTGAGGAGGTATAAACCAGAGCAAAAGTGGAGAGAATGGGAGAGGAGAAGGTTGCCAAGTGGCAGAGACGGGCATGCTAAGGTTTGGTGGCAGGAGAGAGTGTATGTGTTAAGGAAAGTGCAGGGTTTTTTTGTTTGTTTTTGTCTTCTTTTTGAACATACGGTGATTTTTTAAATTGAGGTTAAATACACATAAAATAAAATTTGCCATATTAATATAATTTTAAGTGTACAACTCAGTGACATTGATTACATTCACAGTGTTGTACAACCATCATGATTATCCATTTCTAGAACTTTTTCATCATCCTACACTGACACCCATTAAACAGTAGCTCCCCCTTCCTCCACTCTCCCAGCCCCTGGTGTCTCCTGTTCTCCTTTCTGTCTCTACGAATTTGCCTCCTCTAGGTGTCTCATATAGGCGGATTCATACGAAGTTTGTCCTTTTGTGCCTGGTTTGTTTGACCTAGCGTGATGTTTTCAGAGTTCATCCATGTAGCATGTATCAGAATTTCGTCCCTTGGTAGGGCTGAATGGTACTCACTTTTATGCGTATACCACATTTTGTTTAGCCACTCATCTTTTGAAGGACATTTCGTTGTTTCCACCTTTTGGCTGCAGTGAATACTCATAGTTGTGACATTGGTGTACAAGTGTCTGAGCCCATGCTTTCCGTAGTTTTGGGTGTATACCCAGGAGCAGAACTGCTGGATCATACGGTGCACGTATGGAAAGAATATGAGGCAGGAGTAGGGAGAGAAGGGAGGACCAGGAGGTGGCGGGGTCCAGATCGTCGTCATCTCTCCGTAGCCCGCAGCCCGGCCCTTGACAACACGAGAGAGCTGCCTGGCACAGAGGGCACCCCTTTGCTGTGAAGCCCCTTCGTCTGACTGGCTTATTTGCTAATTCTTACTAGTTGACTTTGTAGGATGTAATCCGGATCTGAGACACATATAATTCACAGGAATTCACAAATAGAAATAAAATGTAGAGCCAGAAGGAACCTCAGACTTTGTTTGCTTTGCTCTCTCACTTTACAGATGTGAGGGCACTAAGGCCCAGGGAGGCTAAGTAACTTGCCCAGGGCCACACAGCCGGTTAGTAGCAGAGCCAATAAGGAGAAGCACCTACTTTAAGAACATTACTCCTTTGCCTTTGGCTGCAGGGTCTAATTTAAGACTCATCTTGTCCCTTGGGTCCGTGCTCCTGCCCATCCTACAAGGCTGTGTTTAAGTACTGCGTCCTTTGTTGAGTTACCTCTGACCCATGTGGCAGACTCATTGCCTCCCTTGGGCCACTTCTTAACCGATTTGCTCTTCTGTGAGCCTTGCCAGCCATGTTGAATTATCTGTTTCATTATCATTCTCTCCTACCTCGAAGCTTCACTCTCTTCTGCCTCTAGGCCCCTAGCATGGGGCTTAGCGTCATAAATGTTTGTTGAATGAATAATTTATTGAATGCTTTTTAGTCAGATTATCCCATAAGGTTCTTTATTAAGCATCTCAGAGTTTTAAATCTTAAATCACCGAGGCTGCTGAATTGTCTACTATAACCATTCCTTTCATGCCCCACTTTTGCATACCTGCTTATAAAAACAGATTCTCCATTGCTTCTTTAAAACTTCATGTTTTGTGTGCGTTATGTTCTTGAAACAAGTTTGTTTAGTCACCTTCATGAGCTTATTCATATGCCTATTTAACTGTAAAAAAATACCTTTTTAAAGATAACAGATACTTAATTTCAATATATTGGCAGTGCTGACTAGTGAAAATTGATGAAAAATTAAAATACTCTTTAAAATATTCAAAAATTCTTATTTCCCAGTATGTGTAACATTGCATGACGACAATAACGAGGTAGATTTTGTCTAAGTTATGTGAAATATACAATAATAGGGGTTCAAGCATGTTTACATTTATTACCTAATATTTCTTTTTCTTCTATTCTTGCTGCCAAAACCCTTGTCATACCCTGTGTTTAGTATTCATGTGGATGCAGAGCAGTGGCCCGTCTACCTGTCTCTGATCTTTTTTTCCTTCTCCCAGAAGCCGTCCAGTACATTTTTAAAAATATATTTTTATTGAAGTATAGTCACTTTACAATGTTGTGTCAATTTCTGGTGTACAGCACAATACTTTAGTCATATAGGAACATACATATATTCATTTTCATATTCTTTTTAGCCATAAGTTGCACAAGATATTGAATATAGTTCCCTGTGCTATACAGTAGAAACTTGTTGTTTATCTATTTTATATATAGTAGTATCTGCAAATCTTGAACTCCCAGTTTATCCCTTCCCACCCCCTCCACCTCCTTGGCAACCATAAGTTTGTTTTTTATGTCTGTGAGTCTGTTTCTGTTTTGTAAATAAGTTTGTCTTTTTTTTAAGATTCAACGTATAGGTGATATCATATGCTATTTCGTTCATTACATTTTGAATAGATTAATTTTCTTCAAGTATTTATTTGATCATACTGCTCTAAAAATGTCACGTTATTGCCCATGGGGAAAAAAGATTGGTCTTAACTCCTCATCCAGAATTCAAGGCCTTCATGACCCAGAGCAGCTTACCTGGGATGTAGTAGAGAAGTCTGATAGGTTCTAATACCACTTTTGCCATTTACTAACCCTTTGACTTTGGTAAGTCACGTAACCTCCCAGTGTCTCAGTTTCCTCCTCTATAAAATGGGTCATGAGGGTATCAATCTCATAGACGATTGTGAGACTAAAATGAATTTACATATAACAGTCTGAGAATGATGCCTAACCCATGGGTAATTACTGTTATTATTTTTGTTGTTAGTACCATGTTTCTCCCTTTTCTCAGACCCTCTGCAGCAGAGCCCAGAAGGCTCTGGATTTAGCCTACAGTCATGTTAACTTGTCATACAGAATATTCTGTTTTGTTTCTATTTGAATTAGTTGCCATTATATAAAAATCAGAATGGTCTATGTAAAAATCCAGATTTCTAGGTGGTTCTAAAAAGTGTAAAATCTAGCAATAATAGATTGAAGATGAAAGGAAACAGCTTTCTTAGGTCAAGCCTTCCCCTCATTCAGGGCCCCTTTGTGGTAAAACGTGACCAGGGAAAGGCTCACAGCCATGCTGCAAGGTCTGTATCAGTTCAGGACCATAGACTTCCCAGCACACTGTACTTCCCAAGTCCTTTCACTTTTCCAGTCTCTTTAATAACTGTTTCACAGTCCCTTCTGAAACCTGTAACCTCCCATCCTTTTTTTTAGCTGCTCTTACTTCTTCCTTTCTGAGAAAATTGCACAATCAGGAGAGAACTTCCACGGATTCTCGCCATCACATCGTCCCTGTTGAAACGTGTCCTGGGACCATAAACGTGCTCTAGCGGAAAGCCAGCCTCTCCGGCTGTGCGCTACGCGAGCATATTGCTACCATAAGTCTCCTGTCTTTCCTCTCATAGCATCAATATTTTTATTTTTACACAATTTATTCCCGTCTTTTAAAAAACTTTCTCCTGTTTTAAAAAATAAAAGTGTTTTCTTGATCCACTTCCTTTACCAGCTTTCCCGTCTACAACAAAACTTGAAGGGATTTTTGCCAATTCCCCTATTGCTTTTCTCTCTTAAACTCACTCTAGGGAAGCTTCCTACCCCACCCCACCTCCTCACTCGCCCCGCCCCAAGTTCCACCACAATTCTCTCTTCTGGGTCTCCGGCACCCTCCACATTGGTTACCCAGTGGGTCACGCTGACCTGGTAGCATCACTTGGCATAGATGATTGTGCCTTTTCCTTGATGAGCTTTCTTCACTTCACCTCCAGCACACCAGACTCCCTCATTTTTTTCCTTCTCTGTCCTTTAGCTGATTTCTCCTTTTCCTTTGGCCTCTGTCCTTTTCCAGGGCTCTGTCCTCAGAATGATTCCCTGGGTGGTTTTAATTTAGTTTCATGGCCATCTATATGCTAAGAACTCCCAAACGTGCATCTCCAGCTCAGCTTTCAGCCCAGTGCCAAGACTCATCTATCTAATTGTTTACTCAGCATCACTTTTTGATTGCTCACTAGATTCCCCAAATGGCCATGTTCGAAGCCAGATTCCTGATCTCCACCCATGCACTCATTAAAACCTCTTCTCTTCCTGCAGCCTTTCTCTTTTCAGTTGCTGGCAGCTTCATGCTTCTGATTCCTCAGTCCAGAAACTTTGGAGTCATCCCTGACCCTGTCTTTCTCTTGTATCTCCCACATTCACACCTCATGCATCATGCCCATCGACAAGTAAGTCACTGTGCCTTCCAGAGATGTCTGGGGTCTGGCCACTTGGTCAGCACCTGCTCTGCTGTCAGGCTGGTCCCTGCCATCACCACTTCTCACCTGGTTACTACACAGCCTCCAAACTGGTTCTTCTCCCCATTACAGTCCATCCTCAAACCATAGGTAGAGTCAGCCTGATCACAACACTTTTCTGCTCAGAGCTTGGCATGTGTCCTCATTTCACTCGGAATAAAAGCCAGAGGGTTTAACATGGTCTCAGGCGTCTGCCTGATCTGGCCTCTGTTACTTCCCTGACTCCTCACCAGCTGCTGTTCCCCATTCCAGCCACACAGCCCTGGGTGTTCCTCAGCCAGGCCGGGCACACCCTGCCCCCAGGTGCCTGCTGGGCAGTCCCTTGCCACCTTGGAATCTTTGCTCAAATATTGTCTTTTGAATAAGACCAACTCTGTAACTATTTAAAATTGCAGTCTGCCTCCCACTCTGGTACCCGTTAACCAGAGGCACTTTTTTGGTAGCATTTATCATCTTCTAAGGCCCTATATAATTTACTCATTTATTAGGCTGAATATTTATTGTTTGTGTCCCTCTGCAAAAACATAAGCTCTACAAGGAAGCACCCAGGACAGTGTCTGAAACTTAGTAGACACTCAATAAATATTTGATAATTACGTTCTTTTGTCAAAATGTATTACAATTTCAAAATTTATTTTAGGTAAGTTATTCTAGTGATTTAAAAATACTCTCCATGCCATGGATATTATTTTAATACTCACATATGCCATGAAAAAAATTTGTTCAGGAAATGTAATGTATTTTAAAAATAGATTAGGGTTTTTAAAAAATTATATTTCTGTATTCATTTCTAAATTGAATTTCAAGTTTCAGAAAAAAAAAGACATGGTCAAGTGGGTTTGTATTAGACAAAGTGTACCTTGCTGATATGAGATGGTAAACGGATGCTCACCTTTCCCATAGCAGATGTGCTGATAGAAGAGGGTGAAGAAGAAATTGTATTCTTATGTTTTAGGCCTTTGCTTTATTTCTTCCACTGAATCTAAACACCTTTTGAGTCGATGAGTGGCTATATCAATACCCTGCTTATGGAAAATAATAATAATAAACTTAAAATTCTACTTTTGCTGTAGAATTCAGAGTGTTTTATTTTACAAGAAACTATAGTGTCCCTGGAAAACAGACTGTAGAATTACACAATACTACTTTTTTTTTTAAGAAATCATAAAGTTTTACAAATAAGGCAATTCATTATCTAGAAGTACCTTTATAAATATTTAAATACTATAGGGCAGCTTTTCTTCTAAGCAGATCTTAAGCGTGCACTTTGAATGTTTCAGGCAATGCTAGTCCTCGATACATCCGCTGCACAACATACTGTTTCCCGTGCACGTCAGATATGGCCAAGCAAGCTCAGCTCCCATTAGCTGCGGTCATCAAACCCTTTGCCACGATTCCTTCAAACGAGGTAAGAGTGATAAAAATAGCAATTCAGTAATTTATCAGTTCCCAAGTTCTCCTTTCATCATTATTTTCCCGTGCATGATTCAAAAAAATAAGAAAGCAAAAATCTGACAAACTATGTCCTTTGTCATCCTGTATTCCAAACACTGATGGACTGGGTCACTTTTTGGCCTACTGTAACAAGCACACACACAGGAAATATGGGCTGCCACACAGTGACAAATACCAAGACCTCTCGTGAGGCCCTTATACCCTAGTCCAGGGCCCCAATATCTAGGTGTTCTGGTAAAGGAAGATAATAGAGCCTTAAGGTCCTTGGTCTTACTGCAGCTGCTTTAGTAATCACTGGGCCAACATGCTCATAAACTCCTACTTAAAGTCAGCGTGATTAGAAAGCTAAGGTAAATAAATCTGTCTGTTTCAAATGGGAAAGATGTGCCCAATTTACAGTTAAGTGGGGAAAAAGACAAGAAGTGGTGTATGTTGAAAATTTCTGATACTATGATGCTGTCAGTAGACACTGTGATCAAGATGTCCACTCAGCGCAGTTGCCGTTCCTCCTTTTGACGTCCCTGAGTAGAGAGTACCCACATGCACACTGAGACAGACACAAGGTACTGTAGCAGAGCCCGTCGGATAGGAGGTGAAGAAAAGCCTTACTTCTGGCTGGAGCTTTGACTGTAGCCATCTTGCAGTGGTCCTGTAAGCTTGCTAAAAGCTAACATCTCAGATTCTCTTCCCCACTTAAACCTCAGCTTGGGTCCAGTGATCCTTTGAGGTCCCTGATCTAATGCGCATGAGCAAGAGGCAGAGCATCTGTAAGAGAGAAGAGATTTGTACCCTTCCTTGGGCTGGCCATGCCAGCTGGGATGGGGGGTAAAGTGGTGGAGGAAGGGGAGGGAGGCCTGCTTTATGTTCCCCCCGGGAGGGAAGAAAGAGCGGGGACGGGCGTGGTGTCCACGTGCAAAGTGGCTTTCATCTCCTTTGAGATGTACACTCACTCTTCTTATGAGTGTGGCAGAATCCTGTCCTCTCTTCTTTTGGGGAGTCCAGGAAACTGGTTAGAGCTGGGCAGAGAAGACTGGGCTGTTCTTAGAAGCCAGTCTTACATGCAGTATGGTCTCATATTTGTAAACCAAGAAGTGCATTCAGTATTTACTTATTTTAGGCATGATGTTTTCTATGATGGTCCCAGAAATTTAATATAATGCTCATAAATTTCTCTTTAAAATCTCCATGCTTCGTAAAATAGACCAGTATGTAATGACAAAGAGATCCATACTATATGTGATATACATGTGTTAAATAATAACTAGTTATTTTAACTGGCTATTTCTCAATACTTTATTATGAAAATTTTCAAACATACAGAAAAATCTGAAAGAATATTCCATATACCTGCTGCCTAGATTCTGCCATTAACATTTAACTATACTTGTTTTATCACACACTGATCCATCTGTCCATCAAGCCATCTTTTTTTTATGCATTTCAATGTAAATTGCAGATATCAGTACACTGTCATCTAAACAGTCCAGCAGGCATAGCATTAGCCAGAGTTCAATATTTGATTACAGATTCTTTTTCCTTTTGAGGTGAAAATCATTTATAATAAAATGCACATGTCATAATTAAACATTTTACTGAATGGTGGCAAGTGCATACACCTGTGTAATCCAAACCTCTATCAAGATATGAACTGTGCTGTCACCCTAGAACCTAGACAGTTATCTTATGCCCTTACCCAGTCAGCCTCCCAGCCCTTCTCACAACCTTCCTCCTCCAACAACTATTGTTCTGACTTTTTTCCACCATGGATTTGTTTTGCCTGTTCTAGGTCTTCATATAAATAGGCTTGCAGAGTATGCATTCTTTCTCTCACTCAGCATAAAGTTTTAGAGAGCCATCATGATGTGGAGTATATCAGTGGTTTGTTCCTTCTTTATTGCTGAAATGTATTTCATAGTATGGATATACCAGTTTGTTTATGGACACCTGGGCTTTTCTGCTTTTAGGCTTTTGTGAATAAAGCAGCTTCTATAAATAATTCTACTACAAGTCTTTCCAGGGACATGTATTGTCTCTTGGATTAATACCCATGAGCACATTGCTGGCTAATGAGGTACATGTTTATTTAGTTTTATAAGAAACTGCCAGACCATTTTCCAAAGTGTTTGTACAATTTTACAGTCCTTTTAACATTGATCAGAGTTCCAGTTGCTCTCCATCCTCTCCAACCTTTGGTATTGTTGTCTTTTTAATTTTAGTAGTTCTGATGGCTGTGCCGTAGTATCCATGAGATATATTTTTTATTTCAATATTTATCCTTTGAGCAAAATTTAAAGTCCTAGTGAATTATATCACCCTCCTGTACATACCACCATCATTAACAAAAGTTAATATTTTGTCATATTTGCTTAAGATCATTTTCTGAGATTTAAAACTTCATAGCCACATAGGATGTGTCCTCGAATCAAGCCATTCTTCTCTTTCCTCCCATTTCAGGCACAAACACGAATGAATTTGATATGTACTCTTCCCATATGTGATTTTACATATTGACTTCATATGCATGTATCCATAACAACATGTAGTAGTTTTTGTTTTTTTTTTTTGCTTTTTAATGGGTCAGTTACTTCTAAATAAGTAAAACACCAACATGCAAAAGATGGAAAGGGTATACAATGAAAAAAGATCCCTTCCTACCCCACAGACCACAAAGGTCCTCTTCCTCCCCTTTACAGACAATCTACCCGTTCTTTGTGATTCCTTCTAGAAAGGAAATATGCATATAACAGCATATGAGCATCCATCCTTTAAAACAAACAGATAAGTGGCAGTGTAGCATGCACACTCTTCCCCACACTTTACTTTTTCCAGTTAATATGTCTGGCATTCCACCCATGTTGCTACCTATAGAGATGCCCCACTCTTTGTAACAGCTGTGTAACATGATATATTAATAAGACAAACACTGCTGTAACTGTATGTGTCCATTTGAAGTTGCATACAGATTTCAGAAATGTGAGAAGTTAAAAATATGAATCCTAAAGTTGAGGGAAATATATTAACATAAGGGTACCTGGAAGAATGACTCCCCCCAGGGGATGGGATCGCTGCAGATGTGCCCTCCCCACCCGGCTCGTTCCCATGCTGTCTGAGTTGTTCTCTAGTGACTTGTTATTTTCAGTCTGGAAAAGATGACAGTTCTACCTTGAAAGAAGTCTAGGCAGCAACAGAATTTTGTCTCAATATGGGATGTAAGCAGGGTTAGCTCCAGTGTGCCTTGTTCGTGGCAATGAATTTGCAGTTTTCAGCTGCATACCAGCAAAAGGCTCTGCTCCCTGCCCCCTCCCCATGAGACAGCTGCCCTGGGTCAGGCCTGCATGGAATGGCACTAAACTCAACGGTTCTTCAGACCCCAGACCAGAGTGTGTGACCACCTTCTTGTTATCACCATTTAATAGTAACCATGAAATTATCTTTCAGTAATGCGTTCCTGAAAATGAAACCTGGTATTTCGGGGGCTTTTGGTGGAAAAAAGGTTTCAGATGTTAGTCCAGGCCTCCCCTCAAATGTCTATACACATTTCATGCACACACTGAAGGTGTATGCTTTCTAATTGTCTAAGTTGTTTGATCGAACCAAATACTAGCTCCTCAGCAGCATAAGGGCTTCCTTTAGTGAAACTTTTCAAAGTAATAAACAGATGAGTTTAGAGTGATGGCTTATTTTTGGAATCTGACCTAGGGGGAAGCTGTGCTTGAGAAAATAACACACTCTAGTCTTTTAATGTTGCTAAGATTCTACCTACTGGCCACATACGTATTTTCTCTATTCCGGATCTCTACAGAAGCCCTTCCTTTTTTCTTAGACCTTCAAAAACAGGATTACTCAATTGTGTGTGTGTGTGTGTGTGTGTGTGTGTGTGTGTGTGTGTGTGTGTGTAGACAGGGAGGTATAATTGATGAATAAAATTATAAGAATATTTAATGAAAATGTTGTATTTTGGAAGGATTACTATCTCTTATGGTGTCTCCTGGGTTAATGAAGACATTCTCTATTTAAAAAAAAATACTTCTATTTGTTGAAATAGACTTAGAGGTGAAAAAAAATTTTTAATGGGATGCTAAAACACCAGGAAGAAAATTCCTAAAGACTATGCCGTCAAAGACATTTTCTTCGTCTTTGGGCATCTAACTGGACCTGAATGTGGAGGGTCACGAGCACTAGGGAGCCCTCCTTGCTGCACGGTGCCAGCTGGCCGGGTGAGAGTCTAGGTCACCAAGGACTTGGGCCTTCTTGACTGCCTCCCGTCCGTGGCTTCCATGACACCTGCCGGGTGTATTTTTCCTACCTCACAGGCAGGGAGCATTTTGGTTCCCTTTGTTGTCTTCCTGACTTCTAGTCTTGGGGTTCTTCAAGGCTTGGACTTGGGGTCTCCTCTCTGTCTTCAGACTCTCTGTCCCCTCAAAGACTGCATATCATCTGTAACAGCTACTAGAGTTACTGGGGAGAATATTAATAGTCAAAACTTAGCACTCAGTGAGCACAATTAGACGTTCCTTTATGTGTGTTCATTTATTTAATCCTCACGTCCACCTGTTTATTATTCAATTTTAGATATAAGGAAATTGAAGCACAGAGTTAGAGAACTCATTAAGGCCAGTGGCTACTAAGTGACAGAGTTAGGATTCCAAGCCATGCAGTTGGATACCCAGGTCCATGACTCTAAGTCACTGTGCTGTTGCTCATTCATTTCATGCTACATCTGCAGCCCCATACTCGCTGATCCACGTGCCTTTCTGAAATGTCTCCTTGGGTATCCTCACAGAAACCTCAGACTTAACATGTTCAAAAGTGGATTTTCGATGTCTACTCCCTAAACCTGTTCATTCTTTCATGTATCCATAAATGGCATTTTAATGCTCAAGCCAGAAGCCCAAAACTAAACAATTATAGCTAATAATAGAAAATAAGGGACGTGCTAATTTTTTGATATTTACAACCTGTGAACAAGGAAGTAAGTTTTAAAATGTTTCTTGAAGGTAAATGATTACATGAATACTGTTACTCTCGCTGTGAATGGCATTTTAATTTATTTTCCTCTGTAATAAATTACTTACTTATTTTTAGGTATAGTAAAATTTTAGGATTTTTTTCCTTATCTGAATAATACTGCCACGATTACTGCAATTAAGAAAAAAAAACCTTCAAAATATCCTGATTTGACCTCTATCAGGAGAATTTATTTAGTACAGTTGTTTTTTTTTTTTTTAAAGTCAGTTCTGTTGTTTGACAAAACCTTTAAAGCATGTCATTGTGTTAGCAACGGACTATAAAAATAAACCTAACCCAAGCAGAATGTTCCCTGTGAGCATTTGCTTTGGAGATGTATGCTATTTCCAAGGGCATATCTATGTCATCTGTGTTTAATATTTCATATTCTGTTCATAAATTTTAACTTTTTTGGTATGAATTTTAAGTGAAACTCATTTCCATATTTAATATAATTTAACTATGAGGTATTTATTCAACAAAAGTAATCAGTTATCTTGGAAACTCTTTTGCTTAGTAACCTGTGGTTTTATTTTTGATGCTGTATTTTTAAGAACTGAGGTGAGGTAGAAATGGCATAGATTTCCAGTGCAGGCTCTGAAGTTTATCACTAATTTTGCATTTCTTTAACATAGGAAATCTTTACATTTTGGATAAGTGCATACATCATCTAATTATATATGAAATGAAGTAATTTCACCTATAAACCAGATGGCAGAAGCTTTTACTCCATCTGTGAATAGATTCAGGAATATCTGTGTGTATTTTTTTTAGATTATAAACGGATATCATAGTCAAACTAATTTCCTTTCTTATTGAATTAATTTAATCAGATAAACTTTTATCCAAGTCTTTAAACTTCACTTGACTTATAATCCCCTACTTACTCTGTAGGAACTGAGCTGGACTTTAGAGACATGGAGAAAAACAAGACCAGTTATTCTTGTCTAGAACTTACAGAAAATCTGCTAGTACACAGCTAGTTTTTGTACAAGGTGGAAAAGGCTCTGATGGGAATAACCTCGTTCTTTGGAATTTTGGTTCAGGGAAATTTTACCTTAGTTATGACTTAATGAATAAAGACGTTTGACGTTTTTGCTGTTATTAAATACTGCTTGTTTTTTCTTCATGATCGTTCATATTCTGATAGATGCGGTAGATAGGAAGAAGATGCCATTGGAAAGAAAGAGGAAGGGATGTCAGTGAGCTGACAAATGGAGTTAACAAAATAGGAAAAGACTGTCAGAGACTAAATCTGACACCGACACATGACCTCCACATCCCTCACCTGCAGAAGGGATTGCTTGGTCATGCATTCGACTTAGCCACTCTTGCTGGCATGAGTTGGCAGAGTTTTGGCAGAGTTTCCACTGTTGCTTAATGCACCAAAGGAAGAAAAATTCTGCCCCACTGTAGTATTTTGTCTGTGTGCCAGCTTTTCTTAGGAAGAATAGCAGCTTATGAAGCAGGTGTGTATCTGAGTTTATAGATGTAGAAGTTCTACACGTTCTGGGGCTATTAAAGTCATACAGCTAATGAGAATGCTGCTGGAACTCGAGATGCCAAATATCAAGTTCTTTCAGCAACATCTGGCTGTAAAGGAGCTCGTTGAGGTTTTATTTGGTTAAACACATAGGATAGCATTCCTTTTTTCTTGCTGGCACTAGTTTTAGCATTGGGCTTCTAGTTCCTGCAAGCTTGTGAGTTATCCTGACATGTCCATCTGAGACCTATTTTCTTGAAGTCTTTTGACTTCAAGCTACTGCTTAGTACTTCTCGAAGGTGAAGGCCATGCAGACAGAACCTGGCAGTGGGCTGGGCACATGGTAAAGGTCTTAGCTGAGTAAATGCGCTCTCCTGAGGGTTGGATGGACATTTAAAGGACAAAGACAAGCCAAACCACAGAACTGTGGCACAGTGGTTGACTTCTAGGTGTTTTAGGCTTCAAACAAACTCTGGATAAAGAAAAAATTGTTTGTGAGGTCATAGATATATTCTATCACATATTAATAATTACCCATATCAATATATTCTATCACATTAATGAGAGAAGTTGTATTTCATTGTAAAGAGCAGAACAGCAAAACAGGTAGGAAGAATTTTTGATCATACAAAGATATTTCAGAAACCAATAAAAATGGGCTACTTTCTCCAAAGCACAATAGAGAGTGGCCAGTAAGTGGAACTCTGGGTTAGGAGCCAGGAAATGACTTTAGGTCTCCGCCGTGTCTTGTATTGTGACTCGGGCCTCCGTTGCCAAGAAGTAGTCTGGCTCTGATGTCCTAAATCTAGAAGTCTGCCGGTGTCTACTTTACTTTTCTCCTCTTTATTGGGCATTCAGCGTGGATTACCATGGATTTGTCACACATCCTGTATGTTTTTGGAGATTCATATGAACTTACTGCACAACCCAACCCAAAGTGGTTTCATTTATATTATACTTTTAGTATAAGAAATCTATAGTATATAATAATATAATTCACTTAAAAAGCACGTGAAGATTGTGAGACTGTGCATTTTTTCATATAGTCCCAGTTCAGCTAGCTTTAGTGATACATACGCTCTGAAATTAAGCTTATTACTGCATAATATCGTGCCCTTTAAAGAACTTAAACTTTGACTTAGATCTTAAATTCTTTTAAAATGAAAGCTTCAAAAGCCTGAATCCATTTTTAACATGTGGTTATAGTCTTAAATTGTTTGCTTCAATGCAGAATTTTACAAGTATTAACATAAAAACTTGGAAAATTAAAATGTATGTACTCATGTAGAAATAGAGTTGTGAGTACAACATTAAAATGCTTAATATATAGAATTATTTTGGAAACTGAATCTTATCCCTTAAGGATTTTGGCCATTGTTCATATAGTGCTATGAAAAAGTACTATGAAAAAGTTTGGCAGCTGAAGAACAGAATGTTATCCCTTTTTAGAATGGTCTTACAGCAGACGTACAGGGGGCAGGGTGGGGTGCGGGTCACATTTGTCAGGGCAAAGGTTGTTAGAATTCTATTTTAAGTTGCAATTTAGAAGCCGAATGCCCCAAGCTTATTTTCTCAATCACAAAATTATTCATGTAAATCTTTGGTTTTTTTTATTAACTTCAGGAGAAACAAGAATAAAAAAGGAAACATTCTTCCTTGGTTTAATTTTCAGGGAATCTCAGTGTGGGTTTTATGACCTTCAGTGCCTGGCAGTTGAGGGTACAGCATCCGTAACATAGGAGCCAGGAACACCAGGCTCCTTGGATGCTGAACGCTGGGCATCCATGAGGAGCCACCATGGGAGAGGACGTATGTTAGAGCCTCTTGCTATCATTGTCACCATCTCTAAGGCCCACATTTTCTCACATTTTAACATTTACAAAATGGGAATATATCTTATGAACAGTGACTTCTTGGCATTATGTCATGTTCAGTTGGAAGTTTTGATGATGTCCCTTATAATTGATGGGATTTTAGAATCAGTGAAATACACGATCTATACCCTGCTTCATGAGTCCTAACTTCAGTCAGATTTTGTGGATATTTAGATAATAATACAAGGACTTAAAATTTATGCAGTTGATAAATTTGACTGATCAAGTGTGAGAAAGCCAAAGTTTAGAAGATTTTCACTTGAAAGTTTCCTGAGCAACAGTTCTCACTAAAGAAAAGGCTAAAACACCTCAATAAAGTCCTATTTTTAAGGAAGGAAGAAAAAGAAAGCCCTATGCAAATCTGTGCTTTTTATTGTTTTATGGAATGTTTGAATGCAGCACCCAAGTTTGTCTGAGACATGCGTGATTTGGGGAGCGATCCTTTGTCAGGAGTTAACATTGTTACAGGTAACGGGGTACAGGCAGGAATTTGAGTGTCAGATGGAGTTGGGTGCACAAATCAGCTCTACCACTTCCAGCAATGTGACCTTGACATTTTACTCAACTTTTCTGAACCTCACTTCTCTCCTAAAATTATAACATTACTTAACTCTTAGTTGTTTAAAAATAGAAGAAGTTGGTATAAGAAATGATCTCTCTATCATTATTGCTCTGATTATTTACTGTACAATATTAAAGTCCTCTTTGGAAAATTTCATTTAATCCAACCATCATTGATTTTGGGTGTCTACCATGTGCAAGGAAGAGAAGTGGGAAAAATACAGTAACTTTAATTTACCTGAAGTGTATACGTCTAAGAGGGATATTATCACACCCCTTCAGTGATTCCAGCTACATAATCCGGTGTAGAAAGAAAGAGGAGACGGATGTGGATGCCACAATTCTATTCGTATACAAGGGAACGAGTTAGCTACTCATTTGTATTTAAAAAGAGAAATTTTGCATGGTCTCTGTCATTTGACAATATATCATTGTTTTCTATTTTTACTATTTAAAGATAAGCACCCAGCATTATATAGACATTTCTGTAGCTTTCGTTTTTTCATAAGATGTTTCATGGGCATTTGCTGGAATAATTTTCCCTCAGTCTCCCATACACTGTCCTGTCCTTTTAGCCAAGGTAGTTCCTATTCACTTTAGATTTTAGTTCAAAGTCACATCCTCGGGAGAGCTTTCTGATACCCCACATTATACTCCCTGGAGCTCTCCTTGTGCCTCTTTGTGTTTATGTGTTTGATTCCTGTCTTTCTCCCATTAGCTTCCATGAGGGTAGGGACCACATGTAACTTTTCCTCACTATATCATTCCCAAGATCTAAAACTATTCCTAGAATATTTTTGCACTAAATAAATATTTAATATGGTATTTTCATTATACAATATTATTGATGTACCGGAGTCAGTTAGAATTTTGAGGCCAAGGAATTTGATAAGATTTTCATGCAGAGTTCTGTGCTCCAACACTTCCTGAGCATCTAGTTTATGCAGACATGCTGCATTGGATACTGAACAAGTTCCAAGAGAATTTAAAAAGCAGCTGACAATCCAGGAGCCATGCTACGGTTAGGACCTCTTTTTCAGAGTCCTCTCCATCCAGGGATCAGATGTTTACTTGAATTTCTATGTTTTCCATCAAAGAAAATCCTTTATTCCCCATACTTTTGTTCTTAAAATATTCATTTGGGGACTTGCTGCAAATTATCCTTTCTTTTCACATTGATGGCAGACAGAAACAGTTATGCCAACTAGGATAACAGTTGCTTAAAGAATTTCCTGGACCGTAAGATTCTTCATAAGTTTAGTTTACATTTCACTTTTATTCTCGTCTCCAATACTTGTTTCTTTCAGTATCACTGCATTATAAACTGAAGATACAGCGTGTGTGTGTGTATTTATGAGAGAGAGAGAGAGAGAGAGATGGGGAGGGTATATGAGATATACATGTTTTTTAAAAAGAGGCTTAGAATCTTTAAAATGTTACTGTTTGGGAAAATAAGAGCATCTTTGACTTTCTTGAACAACTTCTGCAAAATACAAGTAAAACAGAAGAACTATAATTATAAAACCTAGCATATGTAGTCACCATGAAATTCATCCAGCACAAAGTTCACTTGTCTTTATCCTGAGCTGAACTGCCAAGGTCAGTCTTCAACATGGGAATGGGAGTTAAGTCTCTTTTTGTTTACTACATTCCATCCTCTCTTGTCCTCCACAGCTTAAAAAGTTTTGAAAACCTCTTTTATGTAACTACTTCAAACATACAACTTTCTCCACATTCCTCCTTTCCGAAAGAAAATCTATTGGCTCATATTTATTGATCTGTATTATTTATTTGATAAATTAAGAATTTATCTCCTCTCTCCTTCCAGCTCACTACTGATATATAGTAAATATATAAATGCATTTATTTCTCCAGATGCTTTCAAATTGGTCACACATTTTAAAAATTGAATATTTTTTTCTCAGCCTTTTTTTTTTTTAATCCATTTTCAAGTCTTCCCTCCAAATGGCTTTTGGCTGTTTGCCCAAATCAGATTAACTCACAAGAGGTGATTTGCTGCATCGCTTGAGGTGGCCCAGCCAGCTCACAGGGCTGCCCGCCAGGGATGGTGACACTGACAGCCGATCGGACTGCAGGGCCCTTAGACTCCTGTGTTGCTTTCCTTCTGGAAGCAGTTCATACAATAAGCATCAGATAGGCCTGGTTAAACATACAGCTTCCGTCGGTGTCAGCTCTGAACAGGGAAGTGGTAATTCGACTTTCCTGTTATCCTTATTTGTAGAATCAGTTCTAACTGTATAAGCACACCTGGGTTTTAGGGATATTTCAGTTGTCTTGTACAACATAATCTGTGCAGTGTTCATTTTTATGAAGGATTATGAATTTACCTATTCTACTTTATTTCAATGAAGATTTAATTAAACAAATATTTATTGTTCACCCAGTACATGTCAGATACTGTTCTTGGTCCCAAAATAGGTCAGTGAACAAAACAAAGATCTTTGTCCTCATGGAGCTCACAGTTTAATGCAAAGAGGCAAGACAGTTAACCTGATGTAAGAAGACTGTGTTGTGGTAGCTCACAGTGAAAAGAAAAATGTGACAGTGAATATATGTATGTTCATGTATAGCTGAAAAATTGTGCTCTACACTGGAATTTGACACAACACTGTAAAATGACTATAACTCAATTAAAAAAAAGGTTTAAAAAATTGTGGGGGTGTGGTGCGGCGGGAATAGCTCAGGGTAGAACACATGATTAGCAGGCGTGAGGTCCTGGGTTCAGCCCTCAGTACCTCTGTTAGAAAAAAATATATATTTAACATTTAATGAAGGGAGGAAGAGAAGGGAGAGCCAGCGGGGGATGAGGACTGCCTGGGGGGGCGGGTAGAGTGCAGGGCAGACAGGCAGGCTTGACTGAGGAGCTGTCAGTTAGATACGGACTTGACTCAAGATAGGGGGATATCTTGTAGGTGTTTTCATGGCCATAAAGAAGGGTGATAAATGGAAGGAAGACTTCCGCTAACTTGTAGTTCTGCCAGAGAGACAAAGGAAGTTTGCTTCTAGGCTTATTATTTTTGACACTTTCATCTTTAAAGTGGAGTATTTTACAACTTTCCTTTGAGGAACAGAAAACTGCCAATTATTTTGTTATGGAAGAAACAAACTTGATTCATAGGTTTTTAAGTCTAAAGTATATTTTCATCATCGGTGAACATTGTGCATTCTTACAGCAATTAAACATGTCTTCTGCAAGGGGCCCATAATTGGACAACAGAATACAATTCTTCCTTAGGGACGGGCGATAAACTCTAATTGGTCAAGGTTTAAAAGAAAGGTGGGAGCTCTGCTATGCACACGAAACTAACATTGTAAATTGACTATATTTCAATAACAAATAAGAATTAAAAATTAAATTAAAAGAAATGTGGGAAAATGTCTCTCAGCTATAGAATTCCTGACTGTCCTAGCTCCTTGAGAAGCAGTGCCTTATTCAAGAGTTTCCAGCATCTGTTCCAGCGAGAAAAACAATGCTGATCTTTGTGAATATACCCGTAACTCGAAAGACTGCATCAGCATAACCCAATCCAAACAGACCACTTTGTTTGTGTTTAGCATACCATTTGTGATGTAGCCAATGACCTAGGACTGCCATTCAGGAAAACTGATACTGTGGTGCTCTCTGAACTGCACCGGCATTTATTTTCCCTTTTGAAACTGGATGCCCTGTCACCAGGAGCAGCCCTTTCATAGACTTCAGCGTATAGTCCAACTTGACCTTCCCACTGAAAAGCCCTCCTGGCATTCGAGGACCTGGGGAGAAAGGTCACAGCTGCATTTGCTTTAAGATGCTATTGCCCATTGCAAGAGAAGAGCCTCCCAGTGAAGTTATCTGTGCGTATATTTGGATGAACTTAACATATTAAGGTTTATCGCACTCAGACTTAAACTTCTGTGATGAGAGAACTGGCAAATATCCTCCTGTCTAAACGTGACTTCTGTGTTTTTCTTCTTCCTTCACTTTTTTTTTTTTTCATTCAGACTTCAGTTTTTTCCCCTTCTTCCTGCCTTCCTTTTCTTGTCATCTATTCAACAAATATTTATTGATAATTTACTCTGAACTGTAAGTCCAGGGGATCGGTGGTGAACCTGAGGTTTACCTAAGCTGTTAAGGAGTGAACTTTTTTATTTAGAAATTTACTTTAAAAACTAGAACTAACATTCAAACATCTTTTGAGTTTATTTTTAAAAGAGTTTTTAGGAATTGAATAAAATACAGGAGATGATGAAACAGAAATTCTAAAAATCCTTCATGGTAACTGTAAAAAAAACCTGATTTGCTAATTTATGAGCAGGTTTCAAAACCTATACCAACCATTGTTCCAAGGATATTGTTTTAGTTTAGTGAGTGGTAAAATCTCAACTATCTTGTCAGAGTTGTTACCATCTAGTAACAGCTGATCTGAGGTGTGTGTGTGTGCGTGTGTATGTGGACCTGGCTTTAAAAACTGTCTATTAAATCACTCCAACCTTCCTCTTTAACTTCCTTCATCTCAGCAGGACCAGGCTACTTGCCTGCTGACCACCGACGTGCCCCAAGCTCAGATTTGTCTTCTTGAGCTGTGTTGTTCTCACTGTTCTCTGCCACTGGAATGTAACTCCTTGTAACTGCCCACCTCTTCCTCAAAAGAAGCCTTTATTGATCCCCCATCACAAGTGACTTCTTCTTTTATTTGTGCCTTTTGTTTAGCACCTACCATGAACTGCCCTGAGCTTATGACAATATATTTGTGGGTACCTGGTTGATATTTTGTTTGTTCATTCAAAAACTCTGGACTGCCCATTGTCTTGGGTATTGGGATAGAAGAGACACAACAATAAAACAAAACAAAACAAACAAGTTAGACCTGCAGGGCATGGGTCTGAGAATTTAGTCGTGATACCATAAAGTAAGTGATGAGTGCTGTCAGACACTGGGTCACACGGAACACATGGCTGAGAGGCCCACGCCTGTGTGGAGCGGCCCAGCGGAGACTTGGTCCCAGCTTAGATGGGGTCTCTGGGAACAAGCCAGGAGGAGAGAGGGGACCCCTTCGACTGTAACGGAAGAGGGGAAGGGAAACGTGAGGTAGGTGCTTGCAAATTCGTGAGGAGAAGTCAGGGGAGTTCCTGTCTGAGGTTTTCTGTTTTCTTTATGAGCAAGGAGGCGGAGTTACCTGCTGAGCTTATCTGAAGGATGAAATGAGGTTGAAAAGATATAAAATAGCTCCTTAGAGAAAGAGAGAGAGAAATGGCAGGAGACCCTTCGTGGGTACCAGGCACCGCAAGGGGCTTGGTTCACGTCGTAGATGGCTGATGGCAGCTTCTCTGAAACTGCTTTTCTATGGAAGCGATCTGCAAGCTGCTTCTGAACATAGAGCATAGAAATGAAGGGGGATGGAAGCTCCAGCTCTGCATGTTGTTGGACAAGTGGCTTCCCTCACTGATGTCCATTCCCTTTTGAACCACATGGGTGGTAATTCCCACCCGTGGGGTTGTCACCATCTCAGCATCACACTGAGGCTTTCATACATGAAAACATTTTAAACTACAAATCATACAGGTAATCGTTATGATCTTACTTATATTATAAGTTTGAATTGGTCACATTTGTCAGGATTTTGCAATGCTGGATAGACCAAAACAGACACAATGGCCCCAAATCAAGAAAGACTAATTTCCGCATTAAAGACATGTTCACATCCAACATACACTCTAGATACAGTTATAACAAGAATAGACGCCACAGCAACATTGAAGGGAAAAAAATCGAAAATAATCTCTCAAGTGCCACAAACACTCCAACTAGAAAGAAGCTAATTTTCTGGAGAACACGATGTTTTAGGTCAAAGGCCAACTGAAAACATCCTGGAAAAGTATAAACATATTCTTGTAATTAATATAATACATTGAAGTTTTTATTATCAGGCTCTCTTTCTTTTTAAAAGATGCATAGCATGATTTTTAAAAAATATTTTATTTCTTATTGTATTATTTATTTTATTTGGTGGGGGTTATTAGGTTTATTTCTTTTTAGAGGAAGTATGGGAATTGAACCCAGGACCTTGTGCGTGCTAGGCATGCACTCTGCCACTGAGCTATACCCTCCCCCCTCATAACAGGATTTTTGAAAGGCATTCAGAAAACAGAGTTCTTTCATACTGTACTCATTATTCTTAAAAGTTCAACAAAATAATACTGCTGCTGAGAAAACATATGCCCAGTAGGTAGCCTGTTGTCCTGTGCCTTTTCCGTCCATGTTGGCTGACTGAATGTCATATATGGTGAAGCTAAAAAAAGGAAACACACATAAGCTGCTTCTCAGTTCTCTTTTCCTATGGAAATATCTTTAATAAGTGCAGTTGATACAGACACTCTCTGTTTTAGCTGCTGGCCATAATCCTCTGGGAATCTGACTCTGCTTGTCTTCAGCACGCCTAATAGTCTGAATGTTTAACATTTTAGAGGGTGGCTGTTCATCACAGGTTCTGGATTATCTTTTCACATACCATTGTTGTGCTTCTACTTATATCCCTCAATTAATCCAAATTACCAACTGACCTCTCTTGAGCTAGATCAAAAAAAAAAAGCAGCACCCCGACCTCAAGAAGCCGTGTGCCAGAGTCGCATTAGACGATAGGAAACCATTGCTGCGAGAGATACAGCTTCACAGTGGTTCCCTGGGGAGTATAACCTGATGTTGAGTATGATCCTGTATCGGGCTGGAGGACCGTGTCACCTTTTGGCAGGTCTTCTTGCTGGAAACCTTCTGGTCAGATTTAGGAATCACGGTAGGCAAAAATATATCTCCCATGACTGGTCACTGTTTAGCCTGGTATTCCTTCAGGCATTTAGTAAAGTAGAATATTGATCATATGGGGAACAACTGTGTAGTCCCAGGACACTGATTACTTTCCTGAAGACTTCTAGTGGAGGAAATAAAAGGGGAGAAAAAAGGGAAGAGAAGTAGACATGGAAAATGGGAAATGTGTATTTTTTCAAAATCGGTAAACATGTATTAGAAGACAGGTGGTTAAAGGGTGAGCTTGTGTATGTGTGTGTGTATTGGGACTTAGGTGAACTCGGGTCCTGAAAAATGAGGTGGGCAGTGAGTGGGGCAATGGAAGAAGAAAGCGGGGAGAGAGGCAGTTTTTACCTGGGAATATTCTAGAGATAGGCAGGAATACCTTCCCAAGTCAAGGTGTTCCTGCAGTCTCCGATTTGGCCACTCTGTCCTGTCTCTCCCCTCATTCACACCGCTGCCTGTGATTTGATGTTCCAGCAGGAAGCTAGGTGTCTGCTTTAGAAAATCGTTTCTCCATCACCGTGCACTGCTGAGCAGCAGGATGCAGCTTCATTGTCTTTGCTTGGTTATTTCACACCTCAGATGCAAATGTGGAGGGAGGGGGTGGGTGCTGGCAGTGGGAGCGCTGGCATCCCGGTGCCTCCGCCTCCTGGGCTACCGTCAGCCTGCCTGCTGTGCTCGGGGGGCTGCCGGTCCCTAAGATGCCTGTTTCCATACGTGCAGTCAAGGAAAAGTTGGGAGAGGATTAGAAGCTTTTAAAATATGTTTTCTCTTGGCTATTATATTCAATAAATTTGGCACACTCTGGAATTTCTATATAATTGATGCTTAAAAATAGCCTGCATTTCATGTTTAATCACATTTTGTTTCACCCGCAATAGTTTTAACCATTATCAAAGGATTTTTCAAGAAAAGTATAGGTTTCTTAATTTTGTGATTGTAAGAACTGACATAAGTTCAGTTAAATGTTATTATAGTTACATAAAATGAGTGTAGCATAATTACCTTGATTATTTTATTACCTAAGGAAATTACATCGTTTTGTTTCAATTTTCAGTTGTACAGTGCCACCTACTGGATCTGTGCTGTAAGAACACCTTCATTTTCAACTTCCCAGATCCAGTATAATCAGCTTGTAGGATTTAGCTGCCTTCTGTATAGACTATATAACAAGAATGGTGTATTCAGACTTTTCTTCGTTATAGAGATGCCAAGACCAAACCACACAGACTGCAAACTTTATCAGAGTTCTCCCCGTGGGATCTTTCTAGGTTGCGCCTCATTTTCTTTGAGCATCTATTTTTATTTTGGATTACAATCTGTGAACAGTTTAACATTGCTTTCATTAGTGATGATTTCCCAAGTATCCTCTACCCCTACCTTGCTCTCTTAATTGCATATTTGCATTATTGTTTGTTTAATGTCTTTCTATGCTCCTGGGCTGTATGTCCTACCAAGTCACACAACAAACCCGGCACCGATTGCACAGATGTTAAAGAGAATGGCAGGGAAACTGATGGTATATAAATATAGGAAGACTTCAAACAATGTATTAGTAGTGCCAAGGAGTTATTGATTGATATACTTTGTTGTCTACTGCTTTGACATGGAATAAGAACCAGAAGTTCTAACACTGAACCTGATTTCTCAATTCTTGCCTGTGGTCCATATGCACAAAAAAGAGATAGGTTTTATTCAATTGAAGTATTTTAATTAAAATTTAGTACCAATAAGATATTTGGCATAACCCTTGTAGTCCAAAAGTATAAGCAAAAGGTTCAGGTATTAGTCTCCCCTGCTTCCTTCCCAGCACCCCCATCACTTGCATGTTATGTAAACTCATGCTACACAGGACCAGAGCCAGGAATAGCCAGATGAGGGTTTTAGAGCTGGACTCTCCATCCTTTCACTTTTTCCATTTAAGAGAAGAACAGAAAAGAAAGAGCCGGCAGGGATATACTGGAGGCCAAAAGATTAAAGCACATTTACACACAAGATTATAAAATGTGAAAACATTTCTGAGGTAAGTATGATATAATGCCTTGGTAAGAAGTAAACAAAACTTAGTTTTTGGAAAGTCATCTAGTTTTTGTTTTTGTTTTTGTTTTCTTTAAAAAAGCCATATACAGTAAAGTTGAACTCAGAAGAAAATTGAGACTAGCTCTTTCTGGGCTCCTGCACACTACTGGAGAGCAGATAAGCAGACATCTGGAGAGAGCAAAGAAAACCCTCTGATGGTTTTCTGCACGGCCTGAGAGAGATGAAACAAGGCAGTGGAATTTAGAAACCCAAAAAGAAAATGTAAACAGTTCAAAAACTTTTAACATTCTTTACTGTCACCTCAGTTGTCTGAAGACCCTTCTTACTGATCCATCATCCAGTTTCCAAAAGAGTGAAAATAGAAAACAATTAAATTCAAGTGTGTTTAACAGCCTCAATACAGTCATAACTCGACACCAGTTTGTTCCTAGACATTCCTTTTCAGTTCTGCAAGTTTGAATCTGCCAGGACTGGAATGCTTAGGTGTTAGTGGCCGACAATTTCAGTAATTTTAGGCTGGGCCTGCCTTTGAGTAAATCATATCAGTAAAAATAAGGTTAATTTTCCTTCCATTACCTCTGCTTTGTCTAGCAAATAATTGCATCAGCTTTCATTTCTAAAGTATCTCAGGGAATTGATTATAGTCCTTGAACTCTTTGAAAATAAAAGGATGAGTGAAGTAAACTTGGCTGGAGTTTATGCAAACTGCAGACTTTAATACTAGCGTAACTCTTCTTAAAAGCATCTCCTGATCTCAGAGGTTGAAGTTGTAAAACAGAGCAGCAACCAAAGTCATGATCGATGATTGGATTTTTTTTACCCAGAAAAAGCTACCTTATCCTTAGATTTTTATTATCTTTCACTTCTCATTCTGATTCTCCGTTCATTGTCTTAAGAACCTCTTGTTGGCACCTGTAGCTTGTTTGCTTCTCTTTTGTCCCCTCAGATTATTTCTTACTATTACCAGTTGAAGAGGTTACACATTTATCACTTTATACCTTTCACACAAGAAATTTTTATTTGAAAAATGTTACTTATGTCAGTATTTGAATATGTATATGTGTATTTCAATCAGACTCCTCGAATGGTTTTAGAATCTACTACGACTTCCCAGCTGTGAAAGATGTGTCATGGTTTCCACACGTGTTTATGAGGAAGAAGCAGCTGAAATATTTATTGTTTTGTTCTGGCAAAGCCTGACTGGCCACCTTGAGAATCTTTTGTGAGACACTGTGTCATGGGATAAAGAAACAGAAGAGGCAGAGTCAGCCTCCTTGCCTAAATAAGTGAACGTTATTACGTATTTCTTCAGAGTTGCATTTTTGAAGAAATATTTTGTATACTGTGCCTCTCAACTTTTTTTTAACCATCAGATTGTATCAGAAGTTCTTGAAAGGTAGATTCCCTGTCTTCTAGGTCATTTTTACAATAACGTGTTACACTAACAAGTTAGCTGATTTAAATACTTTTACTAATAAACACCTTTAGAAACTCAAGCCTGTCTCTAACTCTGCTGTTAAATATGCACGCTCTCCTGAGCTGAGTGGTTTTGAGAGAGGAAAGGTGGTTCTGTACAGATCTGATAACAAGTTAGTTATCTCATATCCGATAATGTGTGCAGGCATAGTACTCTGTCCCACACGTGGATTCCTTGTCACAGCCCTACGGGTGGGACACCAGAGCGACACCCATGCTGTAGATCAGAAGAGACCAGAAACAAGACAATCCAGTCCATCTCTGGCTTCCTGGAGGCAAGAGGTGGGGGAGAGGGCAGTGCAGAGGGAGTGACTCTGAATATATTTGTTTTTTATCCTTTCCTTGATTCTTTTGTATATTATACTACCTGGTTTTTTGTTTGTTTGTTTTTTGTTTTTTGTTTTCTGCTCTGAGACCTCACAACTCATTTCTGAAACCTCACTAGTGGATTAGTTCTCATGTTGAACATGTAGGCAAGACAAAGAGTAGATCTCTCTCCCTCTCTTTTTTTTTTTTCCCTAAGAAAACAGCAGAAAATGGCCTTATGGCCCCACCTCATCGCCACTTTCCTCCCGCTCTGCGTGTCTGACTCCATTAAAGAGCAGTCAGCTTTATTTACGCCTTTTTCTTTAAAGGAAAACTTAGTTGATGTGCCAAACCCGGTAGTTGTCAAGCTTTTCTAGACATGTTATCTTTAAGGAGATTTACAAAAACAAGAAGAATCTTTGTGGTTTTATTCTGAGAGCCAGAAGCGCTGAGAAACAAGGCAGACTTCTACTGCTGAGCATTTTAACTTTCAAGCTGCAGAAGATGTGTTATGGTTTCCACGCATGTTTATGAGGAAGAAGCAGCTGAAATATTTATTGTTTTGTTCTGGCAAAGCCTGACCAGCCACCTTAAGAGTCCTTCGTGAGACATTGTGTCATGGAATAAAGAAACAGAAAAGGCAGAATCAGGCTCCTTGCCTAAATAAGTGAACGTCTTCAGACAGTTGCATTTTTGAAGAAACGTTTTGTATACTGCAATGGAACTGTCTAAACAGCATACTGCTGTGCAAACTAGAGCCTTTAAAATCAGACCCAATTCCCTTCTTTATTTACAGTTAATGAACAAAGTTAGCGAAATATGTGATACAAGTTGTCCAGGACATCTTCAGCATAAGCTTTGTTAAGTATTATTATCATCATTGTATTTTTTCTCTTTCTGTCTCCACACACGTAGGTAAATATACATACACACATATACATTAATATGAGTATATGCTTATAAATTAGATGTGCAGTTAAATTCATTTCTGTTTGGGTATCGCCTTGAATGTCCAGGGAGGCATCCTTACTCCCCTGGTGAACGCTAAGGGTTGAGTTCCTTAACGAGCCCATTAGAAGAGTTTTCCAGTTACAGTTAACACCTAGGACTTCTGAAATACCTGGAAATCCCATGTGCACCTGTCTCTTACTTCACTTGCTTCCTGTAGACACCCCTCTACTTGGTGAATCATGGCGAGACCGGACCAGTCAGATGCAACAGATGCAAAGCCTACATGTGTCCGTTCATGCAGTTCATTGAAGGAGGAAGGAGGTACCAGTGTGGATTCTGCAGCTGCGTGAATGACGGTAAGGAGAGCCAACGTGTGCTCTCAGGGAAATGGAACGTATTGTACTTCTTAGCTCAGGAAAAAATAGACCCATTAAAGCTCTTAGTTACCCCGGAACTTTTCCTAAACACCTTCAATAATAACTCAAAGGAATGATGAGAGAAGGAACAGCCTCCCAGGTTTATCATCTGTAGACAGAAGAGGTAAAATTTCCTTTCGCCTCTGACTGAGGCTTTGTGGGGAGGAATTGGGAAATGAAATGACTTCCCTACTTTGGAGTTTTATGAGAAACATAGCAACTTCCCTGTGGAACTCATGCATTCATATGAGACTCCGGGGGGCTTGGATGTCCTAAACTGAGTGTGCTCTGGTTGGTTTCTTTCAGGGAAATTATAAAGAACTTTCTTTTATGATAAACTTGAGAGATGGTTCCCTTTTTCACCGTTCCTCCCAGTTATTCTTGAATGTGAATTCATCAGTATTCAGGAAAAGCTCAGGTATCACTACGGGCTCTAACATGTATATAGATTTCTTTTCCCGCCAACATGAGTGACAGATTGTCTAACAAAGAAAAAAAATCATCGTAACGAGGGGCTTCCCCGGATTCACTATATTTTCAATTTCATTCCAATATGAATTCACTGATGTTGAAAAGTAACTTCAGGCTTGCCAAAAGCACTTACATTTGTTATATTTATAACATCTATTTTTAGTTCTTTGGTGTCAACCAAAGCTCATTCTCAGGCTGTGAACATCCCCACGTTCATTTACATTTATAGTTTTTCTAGAACTGTGCGATGAGTATGAGAACATGAGTCTTTTCTGTGTTTTCCTCGTCTTCTCATCCTTGTAGACACCCTTCCCTGCAGGTCCCCGATCTGAGGAGTGTATAGCACTCTGCCCAGGAGCCACGTCTCCTGTGGCTGCTCCCCGATGGCCTGTGAGCTCAGGCACAGCTTTGTGCCCATGTCGTCACGTTCATGGCCTCTGGGCTCCCTGTATGTTCATCCTCTGGTGGGAGAGTGATACTGTCCCCTTGTTTACCTGCCCCCTGATCACAGTCCATGGCTTTGCCCAGCTCCCAGTGCCAGAGACTTGACACAGTGAGGCTTTCTCACGAAGACCTCCAGTCAGGTCTTGGAAGTGCCTTGCTGTGGAGCGGATTCATTGGTTTCAGCCTCATCTCGAAGACTGGGTTACGGTCCTCGTGGGAGGTCTCTCTCCTTACTCCACCTGCGGGGTCTACTCGGTACAAATTGGGTTTAGTGGTGAGACCAGATTCTGCTGCTTCTCCACCCTTACTTCTCTTTCTGAGGAAGATCTTATTCCATCTCTCATCCTGGATGGACTCTGCCACTGAATCTGGCTGTCACACAGTCGTGGGACCTGGATCTCAGGGACCCCATGACAGTGCACTTCCCTCTTATTTAGTTTGGGGGAAAATGTTACAAGAAGGCAGAGGGCTCTCCCTGAAGTATTTTGATAAGTGCTTCCACCAAGGTCACTAGATCTCAGTGTCTTCACTCAAGCCCTCAGCTCTCCAGCAAGGTGATCAGAAATTTATCCAGGACCTATCCACTTGGAGCATCTAGGATCTTTAATTTGGTGTGACTCTCTGGCCTCACACCCAAAGTGTCAACTCAGAGCCTTAAAAGGCCCTGCCACTTCCCGGTAGAGGAAAAGCGCTCAGAGTTCTTATATTTCTGGACAATAAATTCCCCTCCCTTGGGCATCCACTCCTAGGAAGCTTCCATGTTCATTTTTTGATAGGGTTATTCATAGTAGACTCCAATATTTGTTCCTACAAGGAAGCCAGACTCCCTTAGATTTATTTACATTGACAGCTACATTCTTCATTTAGGTTTAAAGAAGACAGGACTTTGTTAGGGTTCGAGAAAACCCAGCAGGTGTGGTCACATGGTTCCACTCTATTTCCCTTCCAAGTGTCCAGAGGTTGCACAGTGGGAAGTGTGTGAGGCCAGAAGACACACAGGAAGATGAGTGTCGTGTGGCAGTGCATAATTTATGGGGGGACTTGAATTCTGGCTTATAAAACATGACACATGATATTAAATGCTAACAAATATAAAACTCATTAATTTTAAGTGGAAAAATGTTCACATATTACATGCAGATGTGTGAATGAAAATAAATTACAGAAACGACGTAGAAATGACCACCTATACATCCTAGAACCAGCATATCCATCTCATCTGAATGTCACAAAATAGCAGTTTAAGACCCTCATAACTTTCTTTGCTCAGCTGAGACTTTCAGTTTCCCACTGCTGTAATCTTCCCAAGACAGTGAGTTTTCCAAATCAGAGATCCACACATACATATGAATCTTAAAAAGGTTTAAAAAGAAATGGCCACAATGTGGTAAGAAAATAGAAAAAAATCAAGCTTAGTGATTTTTTTAAGTCCAAACTGAGAAAACGGTCCTGTTATAATCCATGCTAGTTCAAAACTAAAAAGAAAGAATACTGAGCTATTGGTTTTAAAACAAAAGTCATTGCTTCTGTGGTTTTACAAATTTTCTATGAAATGCTGAAAAGCAGAGCATTGCTGGTTATTCTAAACACGTCTGTTGTCAGTGGTTTAATCGCCAGCCCTATTAATCTCAGGGCAACAGGAGTTCGTTTGCGCGGAGATGCCAGGCCATATTTGTCCAAGTGTTCAGCGTGTGACTCATAAGTGTTCCTGTGCTGTTGGATGACTTCCAGGACTTTGCCAGAACTAACCTTCTTAGACATTTGAATCGAATTAAGAGTTCCTCAGCTGAGATCTTAGTGGTGTAGTCTTTCCCTAATACAGTAATCTTCTCCACTCTGAAGCCCAGACATTAAAGATTACCATGCGAACTCCCCACGGCTGAAGACATCTCTTAATTAAAGGATAATAAATATTTTAGTTAACAGTACAGTCCAAATAACCAATGTATGTTTGCTGATGCAGTGAAAATTTAAATAGAAAAGCCGGGATTCCTTTTAAAAGAGGTAATTAAATAGGGACAATTAAATTTTGGTTGCGACAACTGAAAAACACCAGTACTTTTATCCCCTGTTTCTCTGTCCAAATAATTGACGGTCTTTGTCATCAAGAACTTGTAGAAGGATCGAATGGGTATTTTAGAAAACCCTCATTCTTTCCGAGCATGCTTTTTAATGGTGGGTATTTAGAGTATACTGCAGTCTAGCTGTAAAATATTTTTTTCTTGTGCTAACTCCTTTCTTCCCATGATAAATTTTGAGAACTTACTAAATTGTCTGTGTTATAAAAACAAAAGATTTCCTTTCCTATTTTGTTTTCATTAGTTCCACCATTCTATTTCCAACATCTGGACCACATTGGAAGAAGACTGGACCACTATGAGAAGCCAGAGCTATCTCTAGGATCTTATGAATATGTTGCTACTTTGGATTACTGCAGAGTAAGTGTTCCCAGGGCTTCAAGTGTTTACACATGGATGTCAAATACTAGTGAATAACTTTCATATGTAATGAACTGACTCTTGATTCACAAACAGCTTTTTGGTGGTGCCACGGGGATGGAGCAATGCCTAAGACACAGACCAAGCCTTCTAGGCTGTTAACATAATTAAATAACCAGCCCATCCACTGCAGTGATCCTTTTTAAAAACTAAAAAGAGGTGGCAGAAATAGAAAACAATAATTTAATTCTATGTCCCTGTCAGATAGAATATGCTAGGTCCTCAATACAACAGTTCCATGTAAAACCTCTGCCTGATTTGTTTTGTCAATCATCTCAGAAAAATTTCCCTTCCAAGGCAAAAGCTCAACCAGTATGGTCATCAGACTGTTGATGTGTTTCTTCTGTATCACCCTTCTCCGCTCCAGTTGTCACTGCACTGCTTGAAGGCTCTCAGAATCTCCCTTAGTCTGTTTCAGCAACAGATCCTGGGATCCTGGCCTCTGGTTTCCTCACTTTAAAATGTAACCATGAGACCCCCCCCCCATAATCTAAAAAATTAAATTAAAAAATTTACGTTTCCTTATCAGAGCAGCAGTAGCTGTTGGACCCCAAACTACCATTTCAGCTGTGTCTTCAGTTGTACAAAACTCTTACCCACATACTCTGAACTCATCACTCCCCTGCTCAACTACATGCTTTGATTTAAGATATTCTTTTGACCCGACTACCTTCCCATCCTCCTGATACGTCTGTACGGACCCCACCCAGCAAACCCCGACTTCTTCTCTAATACCTGGCTGAAATTTTAGTTAATGTGAATGTGTGTGTGTGTGTGAGCATGCAATGCAACCCTCTCTGACTTCATCAAGGTTGTTATTTACTAGTTCTTCTGATTTTTTTTTCCCCATAGGATTAGGTTCATATATCTGTTTTAGCAGTTCTCCCCATAGAACTTAAATCCTTTGATATTTTCCCTCTGCATGGATTCTGGTCTCTTTGGAGACAAGAATCTTGTCGCAGCTGTCTTTACGGCATCTACCACAGCGTCTGCCATGGGGTGGGCAGTTGATCAGTGCATGTGGTTGGCTGGATGGGTGAATGGGTGAATGAGTGAATGAATTTGCAGGTGTGTTGCTATTCCCAGGACTGGCTGTTTCCCTTCTCCAATGTCATAGTGACAGTGTTAGTGACATCATGATGGGTACCTTGCAGGGCTTTGAAAATCTTCAATGATTTGAAATATCTTATTGGGTAATCACTTCAGATTTCAGCTTGTATATGAAGGACCAGGTATAGACTTGAAGAAACAAAGTCATTGTGACTTACTTCCCTTTCCAAAAATGAGTTCCTCCTAAGGCCCAGTTCTCAGAAAACACCCTCTGACTCACAGATTTCTGTCATAGATGTTTGCTAGGGGACCAGTCCATGTTGCACTGAATGTAAGTTGCAAAGAACATTTTTCCTAACTAGAAGTTTTTCAACTGAGTGGATTTTAAAATGTTTTTCAATTAACATAACTTTTGCAATTGTTCTAGTGTTTTGCATATATTTTTCACTGTATTCCCTAGAACTACTTAGTAAAGGAAAGTTAATCTGTTATTAGTCTTAAATGTAATATTTGAACATATTTTGGGAAACATAAGAACTTTTTTGGTGCAAGTGCTTTATCTCAGGCAAAAAACATGTTCTAAAGTACCAAATACTTTTGGACAGTTTATTTTTTCTCCACTGCTATTGACAGAAGGAGAATGATTAGGCAGAACGTAAACATTTGAAGTTAATTAAATGTAATAAGGCCGTTGTATCTAGTGATGGAAAATTTATTCACTGATCTTTGCAACTGTAGTGTAAATCTAACTATGAGTTTCCAGTGCTCTGCCAAAAAGGCTATATTATCTTGATTTTATGCTTTTTGGGGGGGGGGGTAGAAACTTAGGCAGGGAGTCAAATCTATTTCTGGGAACAAAAGTCTCAGTATCTTCAAACTGTTATCTGGAAATATTCCAGATGTCTAGTTGATGGGAAATCTCACCCAGCAGGCAAGGGACCAGATAAAAACCGTACATTTTGAAGAGTTTTTCCTAAGCTCAATCTTCCTTTTATTATTCCAAGTAGAGTTCATAATAAAAAATGCTGTGACTATCTTCAAGCTTAATTATATATTAAAATAGAGTATAAATGAATTGCCTTAGGGATTTGGACGATGAAAAAGAGCTTATTTAACTTGTATGTGTATTTTTTAACACTGCACAAACTCAGAGGAGAATTACAAAGTCACATTTTCCCTATTCATTTTATTTTATCTGAATACCAATTTCAGATAATAAAGTTAGCCTTCATTGAACACTCACTGGGTGTGATGCTCTGTGCTAAGTGCTTTCTATGTATTGTGTCATTTAGTTCCCACACTGAACTCGTGTGGTGAGTACCACCATTAAGTGGGGAAACTGAGGCTTAGAGAACTTAAGTACCAGCCTCAGGCCATACATACCGGAAGTGGTGGAGCCAGGCTGAAAGCCATGTGTGTAAGAACAGAACCCCTCTTCTCTATCGGTACACTCTTCATAGGTAGGCATGTATTTACAGAATCACCATGGAGTTCCCCCCCGGGGAAAAAATAAAAACCCAGCTCTATCTCATAATTGAACGTTTTTCACTTTAGAAGTTTACAGAACATATCTACATACAAAGTGTACCTGAAATGTAAAATCTCATTCCAAACTGGCCTTTTATTTTCCTAAGTAAAAACGTAGTTTCTCCATTTAATTTTAATTCACACAGCATGTCCAAGGCACTTTGGCGATGTGTGTGAGTGATACCAAATTAGCAAGAAGGTGAACCTGATCTCAGAGTCCTTCCCATGTGTAGACCTGATAAGAAAAGTATGTAATTATGATATAAACCCAAATAGGATAAATGCTGTGAGAGGGGAGGAATCAGAGTGCTGTAAGAAAACAGAGGAGCAATAATTTCTGATTTGGAGGATGGGGAAGGCTTCAAAGAGTGAGAGACACTTAAGCTGGTTAAACCAGCAGCTGAGGATGGACATGTGGAAATGGAAGGAGAGCTAGATGTTAGCAGAAGCAGTTTCTCAGAGGTATTCGCACTCACTGCGATTTCTTCAGTGGCTCGGTGGGCTTCATAGATGAGTGATGGGCACCCAGTATAGGGACTAAGATAAGTGGAGGGTGTGTCCCCCCTTCCCCCCAAACACATTCAAATTCAAATATTTTTAAAAAGCACTATGCCAAACAAAGTATTTTTTTCTGCCCAAATTCTTGGCCCAGGCCCACCAGATTGTGACTTCTGGGTAGGAAATGTTTTGAAAATGGCAAACACTTTAATTAGTTGGAGGAATGTGTATTAGGGGATAATGGGAAGTGAAGCTGGGAAATTGTTTGGAGAAATAGACCATCGCTTTAATTTCCACTGGGTTTGACATCGTAGCTTTGATCTCTTAGGTTTTTATACATTTTGCTAAATGAGTATTATGGGGAACGTCAAGTGCCAGGCCATGGAAGAATCTGTTAATTTAGTAGGCCATGAGGACAATTAAAGTTTGCAGAGAGGGAGTTGTTTCCATGCATCCATCCATCCACCTACACATTCATTCACTCGGCCAGCATTATTGAGCACTCCATTGTGCTAAGCTCTGTGCTTGGCTCTGGGGACTCAGTAAACTTCCTGTCCTCAGAGGCAGTAGCATTGTGATCTGTATTGTGTCTTGGTCAGCCATCTGTATAATGAGAGGAAGGAGAATGGAGGCGGGGAGATATTAGAAGTTAATGTAGTTCAAGCAAGAGAAAATGAGGGTAGGAAAGCAATAACTCAGAAAATTAAAAAGTGAATCACTAAAAAAAAAAAAGTGAATTACCAAATGATCCAGTAATTCCACTTCTGGGTATATACCCAAAATAACTGAAAAGAGAGTCTCAAAGAGAGATTTGCACACCCATGTTCATAATAGCATTAGACATAATAGCCAAAAGATGAAAGCAGTCCAAATATCCATATATGGATGAATGAATAAACAAAATGTGGTGTATACATCCCATGCAATATTATTCAGCCTTAAAGGAAGGAAATTCTGGCACATGCTGTAACATCAATGAACATTCGGGACATTATGCCAAGTGAAATAAGCCAATCACATAAAAGACAAATACTGTATGATTTTACTTATTTGAAGTACCTAGAGTAGTCCAGTTCACAGAGACAGAAAGTAGAAATGTAGAATGGTGGTTGCCAGGGGCTGGAGAGAAGCAGGGCTGGTAAGTGATTGTTTAATGTGTACAAAAGTTTCAATTTTGCATGATAGAAAGAGTTCTAGAAATGGATGGTGGTGATGGTTGCACAGTGTGAATGTACTCCACACCAATGAACTGTACATTTAAAATTGGTTAAGATGGTAAATTATGTGTATTTTACACAGTTAAAATTAATTTTAGGGAGAGGGTAACAGCTCAGTGGTAGAGCACAGGCTTGCAAGCATGGGGTCCTGGGTTCAATCCCCAGCACCTCCATTAAAAAGAAGATTTTTTTAAGGAAAAAAATGGGTGTCTAAATTTGGGTACTGGAACTAGAAGGAGCTGTAAAGGGCTTCATAGTGAACCGGGTGTGGGTAGTGAGGGAGATGGACAATTCCACAGAGAAAGTGAGATTTCAAGCCTACGTTATTTTAGAGGATCATGTTCTCTGTAGGTTCCTTTTAGAAAAGACCAGCATAGTGGGAGAAATGTTGTCTTAACTTCTATGATTTTGAGTGTAAGGTGCTGGCAGGACTTTATGGGGAGATGTGCTATAGCTAATTACAACGCTGGTCGGAGGCTCTGAAAAGGGACCATGAGGGGAGAGAATTTGAGTCGCCGCCTGTGTGGAGGTGCTGGTTACAAACGAGCAAGTGAGATTCTGTGACGGAGCACAGGGTGAGAAAAGGGAAGAGGGTGCCCTTTGGAGAAAGATAAGAAAATGAAAAACAGAAACAGTGGTCAGAGAAGTGGGAAAGGGGATGACACCACGGTGCCTCGGCGGCTGAAAAATTGAAAGCCGTCTGCCATGCCTACAGCTGCAGAGATAAAAGAGATTGAGGATGAGAGCCAGATTTTATTTCAAATCACTGTCATTTGCAACCAAAAGCAGTTTTAGTAAGATGTCACAGTAACCAGGTTTTTACAGAGTTCATACTTGTTAAGCTTGGCTGGACAAAGGAAGCTGGATTAAATGGGTAGAGTCATCAAGGCAGCCAGTGACCAAGCCATTAGAGATGTCTGGGCACAGGATGACAAACTTCCGGGTGGTTAAGAGTAGAGATGGGGTAAAATGTGTGAAAGAAGCATTTTGAAAGAATAAATCAATAGGATTTGGTGATTGAAAGAAAAGGAAGAGTCAGTTTCATCTTTTCAAGCCTTTGAGTCGATGTGTGGTGATGTCATTGATAGCGCAGGGATATTGGAAGAGAACGTCCGTCATTTAGAGGAGTGGTGAATTAGTTTTGCATACATAGAAAACAAGTTAAGGTGAAGCATTCCAAAGAAACGTGTAGGTTGGAGATGTGGGAAATGGTGGGGAGCTGGTGGTGCTGAATTCAGGGGAGAATGAAAGAATGGTAAGGCACGTTTGGCTTGGTCGCAGAGAGGTTTTGGTTTAATTAATGGAAACTATTGCTGTTTTCATTCTAAGTAAATCAACATAAATCTGTGTTATTTAATTTGGTTTAATTAATGGAAACTATTGCTATTTTCATTCTAAGTAAATCAGCGTAAGTCTGTGTTATGAATTAGTCTAGGTGGGATTCAGGAATGATTTGCAGTAAAAATCACAGCTGACATAGACAGCGGTAGAGTTCTTTTTTTTTTTTTTTTTTTTTGTTAGTCTGATTTTGGATGTGGCAAAAGCAATGAAGTTTTCAGGTGGATAATTTTCAAGTCCTGCCATTTTTCTTCTTCTTTTTTTAAATGAAGGATGTTCATTAGAAGACTGTTACATCTAACCCTGTAGGGGATAGAGGATGAATTAGTAAGATAATTTGGGGATATTATCATCTAATTTTATAATTGTGACATTTAAAATACAATTTTAGAACCGTTTTGTCATTTATCATAAAGTTAAAAATTAAGTTAACCTTAATTCTTTATTCTCTAGTGTGAGTTTCTCAAGTTGTTTGCCTGTGGTTCTGTTTTCTAAATATTTTGTGAGATCCAACTGAAGAATTGCTTCCTAAAAGCTGTTTGAACACAAGCCAGTAAAGGGACCCACAGTCACAACACATTTATGTAGCAGCTGCTTTATGTTATAGTGATTGCTTTAAACAGATAGAAGGCCCAATATTCAATTTTGTTGCCATAAAAATGTAAGAAATAGGTATATATTTAATAATACAGTACAGTTTTTTAAGTATACAGTTATATGTTACTATATAATTTCATATCTTTAAGGCGCTTATGAAGGAAAAGGGTTGAAAATGATGATATCAGATTAATTTTTACTACAGTTTCAAAACCAGATGCTAATTATAGTTTCGCACTATTTGCGGGCACAGTTTTCCAGTTTATGACTTTTTTGCTATGAGGCCGTGTTACAAGCAAGGCCGCCACAAGCCTGTACTCAGCTTTGGACAATTGTGGTAATGAGGTCTTCCAGGTGCTGCGGAAGTGAACCTTCCCTGCTCAATAGCATAATCCTGAGTTCATAGTGGGACTCAGGTCAGACCCTAGAAAATAAGCAATTTTTCTGTTTTTTATAGCATCAGAGACTATGTTCCAGAAAATGATTTAATTACACAGATGTTAGGTCACAAAATATTAAATGAGCCATCTGATTCCGTTCAAGAGTTTCTGGATGTTTTAATTGGATTATGAAATGTATACACTTTATAATTATATGTATATGATTTGTTTGCTTTCCTGTAGAAGAATAAACCTCCCAACCCACCAGCCTTTATCTTCATGATTGATGTTTCATACAGTAACATCAAGAACGGACTTGTGAAGCTCATATGCGAGGAACTGAAGACCATGCTGGAGAAACTTCCAAAGTAAGAGAACTCACATTCTTTTTGTAATTATACACTATTGCTGAATTAGTTTGTTGGCCTGAAAATAAGTGCTGAGTGGCCCATTGATAGCTTTTGCTATTGGGAACACTGGATAATTATTTATAAATTAAACAGCATCAAACAGTCCTTAAAAAGTCAGAGTGACCTTTTGTACAAAGCAGAAGAAACAAACTGATAAGACATAATGCTATGGTAAACAACATTTAAAAGACATTGTAAATTATAAGGAAAACCCCAAGAGTGTGATTGGAAAGACCTTAGAAGTCTGTTAATTCACTTTGCAAAAGCGTTGATTTTCCCGTGGAAGCTGGTAGTTGCTGGGTGTGGCAGAGAGTTGTAAGGAATGCCAGGAAACTGAACTGCTGTCTTATGGCAGGCGCCGTGGCTTTTTAGCCACATTTCCTTTTACCCTTAGGATGAACTGTCTAACCCCTCTGCAGCTTCACTGCCTCTATGTCCTGTAACAAGGGCACAAGGTACATCACTTGTCTTGCCACTGCAGCAGGCAGTGCATGAAAGGAAAGGTTGAAAGGTCTTTTAGCAAACAAGATTGTGTTTCATAGTGTACAATATAGAGCGTCTAGTACGGAGACTTGGGAGCAAGAGGAAAGCCTTCCTTGATGAGAGGAAGACATGCTTCAGAAAATAAAAGAGGCTTGGAAGGATTGTCTGAAACCTAGTGTCTGCCCCAGTTTAAACTCTTCCACCCCTCCTTAGCTCCTGAATGTGAGCAACCTCTGTCCTGGAAAGGGGTGCTTTGAGAGGTGAGTTGTCTGTAGCTCCTAGGTCGCCCCCAGACCTCAGGTGCCCACTCCTCTGTATTTGTTCCACATATGTCTGGTGTTTTGGTGCGTGTGAGGCTCAGATGAGTGAACTCTGGACCTCCCAGGAATCATTTTGTTTGTATTCATGAAGCTGAAGTCATAATATTCTCAAGGATGATTTGGAAAAGCAGTGGGGATGTTTAAAAAACATTGAAGTGATTTCAAACTGAATGCTCCAAAGAAGAACGAGCTGGGAGCAAGTTGAAGAGGAGGCATAAGAAAGGCATCTGACGCTGCTAACTGACTGTGGTTCCTCTTACTTCATTCTCAGGGACACTTGAGAAGTATGGGCTTTCTGCTGAAAATGACTTTTTTTTTAATTGAGTTATAGTCAGCTTACGATGTTGTGTCAATTTCCAGTGTAGAGCACAATTTTTCAGTTATATATATATACATACATACATATATTCATTGTCAGATTCTTTTTCACTGTGAGCTACCACAAGATCTTATATGTATTTCCCTGTGCTGTACAGTATAATCTTGTTTATCTATTCTACATATGCCTGTCAGTATCTACAAAGTTTGAACTCCCAGTCTGTCCCTTCCCACCCCTCTCCCCGCTGGCAACCACAAGTTTGTATTCTATGTCTATGAGCCTATTTCTGTTTTGTATTTATGTTCACTTGTCTCTCTCTCTTTCTTTCTTTCTTTCTTTCTTTCTTTCTTTCTTTCTTTCTTTCTTTCTTTCTTTCTTTCTTTCTTTCTTTCTTTCTTTCTTTCTTTCTTTCCTTTTTTTAAGATTCCACATATGAGCAATCTCATGTGGTATTTTTCTTTCTCTTTCTAGCTTACTTCACTTAGAATGACATTCTCCAGGGACATCCATGCTGCTGCAGTGGCATTATGTTCTCATTTTATGGCTGAATAGTATTCCATTGTATAAATATACCACATCTTCTTTATCCAGTCATCTGTCGATGGACATTTAGGCTGTTTCCATGTCTTGGCTATTGTAAATAGTGCTGCTATGAACACTGGGGTGCAGGTGTCTTTTTGAAGTAGGGTTCCTTCTGGATATATGCCCAGGAGTGGGATTCCTGGGTCATATGGTAAGTCTATTCCTACTCTTTTGAGGAATCTCCATACTGTTTTCCACAGTGGCTGCACCAAACTACATTCCCACCAGCAGTGTAGGAGGGTTCCCTTTTCTCCACAGCCTCTCCAGCATTTGTCATTTGTGGACTTTTGAATGATGGCCATTCTGACTGGTGTGAGGTGATACCTCATTGTAGTTTTCATTTGCATTTCTCTGATAATTAGTGATATTGAGCATTTTTTCATGTGCCTATTGATCATTTGTATTTCTTCCTTGGAGAATTGCTTGTTTAGGTCTTCTGCCCATGTTTGGATTGGGTTGTTTGTTTTTTTTCTTATTAAGTCGTATGAGCTGCTTATATATTCTGGAGATCAAGCCTTTGTCAGTTTCATCTTTTGCAAAAATTTTCTCCCATTCTGTAGGTTGTTGTTTTGTTTTGCTTATGGTTTCCTTTGCTGTGCAGAAGCTTGTAAATTTAATTAGGTCCCATTTGTTTATGCTTGCTTTTACTTCTATTGCTTGGGTAGACTGCCCTAGGAGAACATTTTTAAGATGTATGTCAGACAATGTTTTGCCTATGTTTTATTCTAGGAGGTTTATTGAATCTTGTCTTATGTTTAAGTCTTTGAACCATTTTGAGTTTATTTTGGGGTATAGTGTAAGGGAGTGTTCTAGCTTCACTGATGTACATGCTGCTGTCCAGTTTTCCCAACACCATTTGCTGAAGAGACTGTCTTTATTCCATTGTAAGTTCTTGCCTCCTTTGTTGAAGATTAGTTAACTTCTCACTGGGCTGCTTTAATTCTAAATCTGAATTTTGAACTGGAGCAGTATGAAAGAAAACTACTGTGATTTCTGGAAATGGGCTCTCCCTCTCTTTCCTGTCTCCCAAACTGGTTCAAATTAGTTTTTTGTAACCGATTTTCACAGTCAGTTCACTAACCGCAAGTCCCTTTTCAACACACTGGTGATAATGAAGCTTGTAACCTATTGGTATAAGTTCTGAAATCACACTGTTAGGTGTCATCATAACTTTTATATTGCATTGGAGCAGACATGTGACTTCAGCAAAAGACAGGAAACCAAAGGATACTGCTGGCTGTTCCTTGCCACTTGTTAAATCTCTCTCTTAAAAGTTTTTATTCCAGCTAAAACACCTTCTCTTGTTTGATCTTTTAAAACAAATCTTGTTTTTCATTTTCTCCCCTGAAATTTATTTTGGGCTCTGTGTATATAACTTTTTATTTTTGATGGTAAGATTGCCTTCAGTTTGATTTACCTCTTTGAACTACAGTAGGCAATATGCCAAATAGCCTATTTTTAATGCACAGTATAAGTCTTGATTAGTGTCTAAGCTGTGTTCATCTCTTAGCTAATCTTTTGAAAAGAGAAAGCTAATTCCTTACTATTTAACTTTGAATTTACATCTTTAATATTGCCAGGTTGCCAGACTTTTCTGTCTGACTTCTCTGGAACAGGAGGGAAAAAGATTTGAAGTGTTTCACTTGTTAAACTTTTTTTTTTTTTCTGGCTGGTTTTTTTTTTTTTTTAATTCTTATTTTATTTGAGGGGGAGGTAATTAGGTTTATTTATTTATTTTTGAATGGGATACTGAGGATTGAACCCAGGACCTTTTGCATGCGAGGCATGCACTGTGCCATTGAGCTATACCCCCCCCACCGGCTGTTTGTTTTTAATGCTGCTGTAGCTAAAATGTTCAAAAAGCTTGATTTTGGAATATTCTGGTTCTTCTAGTTAATAATATCTTCAGTGTTGCTGTGTCAGATTCATTCTATTACAGGGGCAAGTGTTGAGGGAAGCAGTCATTGAAAAACAAACAAAACACATTGTTCTTTATGATGTCCCTTATATAATTTTACAAACTTTGTACGGAATTAACATGAAGGAGGACTGATTCCATCGTCTTCTGGATATGATTTAACAAGACAGCTTTGCTGTTGAAAAAGAAAATTGGGGGATGGTTCTTTCTTTGTCAAATTAAAAAAAATTGTTCCCATGAAAACATTACTAATATTTTGTAATAATGTGAGATATCCTGATTAGATGTTTTTTTAAAAGTGTTACTTAAATTTCAAGTGAACCCAGTGAATCCCAGGATACTTATTTCCCATCACTGAAAATATCCAAATCCAGTGGGAAATAGCAATCCAAATTCTTCTCTGTAATTTTTCTTTTGTGTCTTTTGCCTTAGTTGACTCCAGATTAACTATTAAAAGAGAATAAATGCCCTTCATGATTTGCCAGACATTTTTCACCTTATGTAATAAAGCTTTACTGGGAACAGGAGCTTAACCAGTGGTGTGCTGGTAGACTGGCTCTCAAATAAACAAAGCCTCGATTTGTAGCATCTGCTCATTCCAATTGTGGAAATACTTCCAGCCAGCTGATTTTAAACTGTCAAGTCAACATCACTCAACTGGAGTTGGGAAGAGATGCAGACAACCAGTTTATCAATTTGGGCTCTAACTTCCCATCCCAAACACAGTGTTTCACCATCTTAATAATCTTCCTCAACAAGTCTTCCACCTCCCCACATTGTCCTAGACCTTCTGGGAGCAGAAAGCATAAGCTTTGAATGCTGCCCTTATGGTCTATAATCAAGGATTCATGAATGTTAACTAAAAGGCACTAAATACCACGAGCCAAGTGAGAAGGAGTTATAGGACTTCAGGAAGAGGAAATAACTTCTGGTTGGTAGCATCGGGGGAAGTTTCACAGAAGAAGGATTTTTGCTTGGTCTTGAAGAGTAAAATTCTAATAAATGGGGAGGGGAAAGGGAAAATGTGGATATGGTATAGTCATTGGTTGCATGAAGTCAGTTTAGGATGTGGAGGGTGTCTGTGTGTGTGTAAGTCTGTGTATGTGTCGTTACAAACGATAAGGATTCCCACTTCTAAAAATTTTGCAAGAATCCAAAATATAAACGTTTATAAAGTGCTTTGGGAAGGGATTATGAGGATCTATTTAAAATGCCCACGCGTTTATCAAGGCTCCAGTGAAGAGCCGGTACCTCCAGTTAGCGAAGTAAGTAGAGAAGAAATAAAACGGTTGAAAGCCAGTGGTTTGTCAGCCTGCACCCTGCTGAAACATCAAAGAAACTGGGAAGTCTGTGGTGGGATCAGCAATTTGAACTCTGGGTCCTTCCATTTTCCTTTCTCTTGTACTCCGATAACTCTTTAGGCCATGTGCAAAGTTTAGAAACTGAGCAAACAAACTAGGGTCTTTTTCAAAAGAGTTGTCCCGTAAGCAAAATAAGTTTTACCGACATCTAAGGGTCAAAGAAAATGGCATGTGTCTCTGGGGGCTTTCACGTAACCACTGAGCACTGTTACATCCACTCTGGAAACTTATTAAGAGCATCAGTCGTGTTGAGGTGTGCGGAGGGAGGAAGGGTGGGGAGAAAGAGAGAGAAAAAACACTAGAATCCAGACCATTCAATTCGGAATATACTTAGTATAGACTTGAACAGGGATATTCATGCTTTTATACTCCTTTCAGGAAGATTAAGGCCTTGTTCTTAGAACTCCTCCCCCAAAATTTACTTTGGGGGCTTTTAATGCTTTTATTGTGTAGCCGTGACCATCATATATGTGATTTATTTTACGTATTTACGCTGTATGTTTGTATGAGGTACAGCTTTCAAAGTCTAGCCCGTTTTCTAACTATAGTCCCTAGAACGTGTAAGGAGAGAAGCACACAGGAGGAGCAAGTCCCTTCTTGATAAAAATAGCTGTCCTGTTTGTCACCTGAATGTGCTTTTCTCTTGCTCCAGATGTGCCATTTGTTACTCTGACCTTCTGATGACTTCTGAGAGAGCTTTGTTTATAAAGAATGTCATAAGCCTAGGTTGTGTATGAAAAAAAAAAGCTCCTTGTAGTTGCCATGGCTTGAGAATAAATATATTAAAAAAAATGAGCAGATGATTTCATAATAGCTACTGGATTTTTTACCTAGAGTGTTGAGAACACTTTTCTCGATCCATTTAGTTCTGTAACCTCTCCCACCCCTGTCACTGTGCGCAGTATTGTTTACCCCTGGTAAACAATAATTAAGCCCAAAAACCTTTGAACATGTCTTCCAGATATTTTACAGAAGGTGTACTTACTGAATTTCTCATAGTAACTTCTCTCTCATAAATTTATCAGAGAACCTCAAACACTTTTTTTGTTTTTGTTTTTCCCCTCCCAGGGAAGATCAGGAAGAGATGTCTGCAATTCGAGTGGGCTTTATCACATACAACAAAGTTCTCCATTTCTTTAATGTAAAGAGTAATTTGGCCCAGCCTCAGATGATGGTGGTGACCGACGTTGGAGAGGTCTTTGTTCCTTTGTTGGATGGTTTCCTTGTCAACTATCAAGAATCCCAGTCTGTGATTCACAAGTAAATATAAGTACTTTATAATTTAGTTACAAATCAGGTGTCTATTTTTGATGTTTTGATTCAATCGCACGCATTTTATCATTAACGACAGGGTTTTTACACACAGATGATAAAACTCTACTCTTTATGTTAGTTCTGTCTCTTTTAAATGTAGACCTGTATCTAAAAGTGGGAATTACTTTTTTAGGACTCACACTCAACCCCAGCAGCCCCTTCTTTTTGCTGGAAAGGCGACACAAGGGAATTATTTCCTGCATGTGCATGAGATTATTCAGGGATGATACAGCCCCTGTTCCAAGAATTTATAGTCTGAGGGATCAGAAATGTAGTAAATAGGAAAAAACATCCATAAAGTGTGTGATTTTGTAAATGCCTCAACCAAATCATACATTTGGGGGCCAAACCATGCCAAGGTATCATTCCTGGAGGAATGACCTGTGAAATTCACCCACAGGTGTTCAGTGAAATAGACACCATCTGTATTTAGGCTTGACATGTTACTTATTTCTTCCTTGATGTTTATTACAATGTGCAAAATATTTAAAGCCTTTTGCTCATTCATTTCTTGCAGTTTATTGGACCAGATTCCAGAGATGTTTGCAGACTCAAATGAAAATGAGACTGTCTTTGCTCCTGTCATCCAGGCTGGCATGGAAGCGCTAAAGGTGAGAGGTAGACACTTCTAGTTGCTAGTAATTACATGTTGAAAACAGACACACAGACACACATACACACACACATACACAGAGAGAAAATTTCATCTGTGAAAGAAAAAACAGCCTTCATTAAAACCTGTAGGTTGCTGGAGGCTATTCCAAACTTCCCTGCAGATCTCAGGAGGAAGTGGCCCAAACCACGGATCTCTCCCAGCGTTTACATTCCAGAACTATTAGCATCTGAGCCACTGATTTTGTCAGGGTTTCCAGTTTAACTCCTCCCTTTGGCTTTTCTATGAACTTTATGTGATCTTTTTAAAAATTGTTTTAACAATATCTGAACTACCAGAGATGAAGAGAAAAATCCCCATCTCTCTTCTTCCTTGGCATTTTCAGACACGCAAAGGGCAGGGTCGTGACAGCGACAGAAGTGAATGGGGGCCGACTGCCAGAAGCAGACGCAAGGGTGGCTGGGTGTCTGGTTGGGAAGCTGAGCCCCAGGGACTCTGGCCATTTTCATAGGAATAAAGACAGGAATCTGAGGAAGGAAAACGATCGAAAAGTGCTTATTCTTAATCATTACTACCTTAGCACAAGAGTCAAACCACGTTGGCCTAGACAGCTAGCTCGTAACGGTGATTTTTAAATGTTAATATTAAAGTTACATTTAAATTAATTTCTAAAATGAAATGGCTGGCAGTAATGACCACTAGGAGCAATAATACCACAGAACTGAGTTTATGAGATACTTCCACATAAATTTTGCCTCTGAACATTGTCATCTGGTTGTAGTACAGTGATTCGTGCCTGGGTTTTTTGATCTTCAGAATATTCACTCATTGAATCAAAGACTTGTAGATGTCCCTCAAAAAGGCTCAAAACGTGTTAATGTCACGTGAAATTAAAGATGAATTTTATGTCGGAAGGCAATTTGGAGATGTTAGCTTTCATCCTGTGAAAGCCAGCAGCAATCATTGTTTCGGCTACAGAAAGACGTGGGAATTCCTATTTTATTCCACATGACTAACAACAAATATCTTCTGTTTCAATTTGAAACGGTTTTGCAATTGTTGTTTTCTCTTCCAATAAGGGGTCTAGAACTCCGTATGTAAATTTCCCGATATAAGTTATACATGACACCGCAAGTCTTTCCACGCCAAGTTAGTACCGGGAGTAAAATTATATTCACGTGCTTGTGCCTGAGAGGACAGATGAGTGGATGTTTTTCAGCCGGTATGTCATCAGTTAAGACAGGAGAGTGGAAGGAAGAGCCCAGGCAAGGCTTCCAGGGGCTCTGAGTCCAGATCCCAGCTCAGCCCCACGTATCATTTCTAAAAGGGAGCAGTACTGTCTTATCCCAATGGGTTCCACAGGGGCTCTCGAGGCTGCTTAGGAGGCTTCACAGAAAAACATAAAGCAAATTCGTGTGCATGCATTCCACGTGTCTAAGGTGTGATACCGCAGTGGAAACGTAACTGAAACCCACTGTGTTCGTAATAAGAGTAACGTTCTTCGAGGTGACTGTACCACAGCGACTGCGGCTGTCAGTGTTCTTAGCTGCCTGTCATCTGCCAGAGGCCAGTCCATTTCAGCCAATCTATTTTCATGTCTTTTGCATGTTGTTTTTGGTTAAATTTGCAATTTTAGTGTTAGAGTAACATATGCTTTTACAGTGAGGTTTAAGAATGAAAAGAAACTAATATCTAAACATAGCTAATCAGAATAACTTTACGAATATCGAAATTAATAAGTAGCATTATTCTTACAAAGTAGGACGAACTCCCTTTATAGAAGGTAAAGAATTGTCCTTATGTAAGGATAAGGAAGTACCTTTTTAAAAGAACGCTGTGGGACATAAAGTCAGTGGCAGTTACTGCCGGGTGTCTGCTGGCGGACTGTTCTCCCAGCGCCAGTCTTCATACAGACCCCACGGCTGCAGAAGGAGCAGGGAGGCGGGGGCTCCCCCACATGTTGAAGGGCAGGTGCTTTTTAAAAAAGCAGATTTCTGGCCTCACTCCCAGAGATCCTGACTCAGCAGCTCCCCAATTTGTCCTGCTAATTATCCATATCTGGGAACCACCAGCATAAAGAATTGTTGTTCACTCTGCAGCCTCCAAGAGTATCCTCACACCAGGTTAACTCACCAGAAAATGGCATACCTGACCCGTACATGTCCTATGTTCCACTTGCGCTAAGAATGCTTTCAGTTACCCTTGATTTAACGTCTTACCCTAAGCTTTTACTTAATGGTTAAATTAAGGAAGAACACTATGGAGAAAGTTTCTTTCTTGTGCAGAACATTAAGTGGAGACATTATTGCATGATTCAGTTTCTCACATGTAGAAAGATTCGCTAACTGGTTTCCTAGAGTCAGTTGCTACACTCATTCTAACTCATGATGTTTCTTTGAGCCTTAGCTACCAAGAAAGAGATAACTTCTTCTACTTAGAGTAGATTTTCTAATATAATTACTTCTCTCCCCGACCTTCTTACTGATACCTAGTTCTTTACAGTTGCCTTACTGATTCTATGGTATATTGCCTTTAATTGTCTATTTCCTCAAAGCTTTTTTTTAAATAAATAAATTGTTGCTATAAATAACAAATTAATGAAGAAGTTTCTCCTGCATCTTCCAGGAAGATTCTGGGTGATTAAAATTCATTGCAGAAACTGCTGCTGTTCAATTGATGCTTGTCTCTGCAATTTACACTTTCTGCCTCTTAGGAACTTTATCAGGTTTGGATGAAGAAGGAAAAGTTTTCAAATAGGCTAAAAGTGTGTGTGTGTGTGTGTGTGTGTGTGTGTACATGTCTGATGTGTGCATGATAGTTTAGTTACCTCTGACAGGCATATTATATCATCCTCTTTTCAGGTCCCATGTGGCCAAAACTCAGTCAGATTTAAAATTGTGTCACTTGTATACAAGGGTACCCACATTCATGCCTGAAGTTATTAGGCTGAGAGCTACCACTTTTGAGAAAATGCAGGGTAGTATCTAAATACTGAGGAGACCACATCATTCATTCACTTGTTCTCTTAATCTACAAAGATTGACTAAATGCCTATGTTTTATAATGTAAGGACTGCTGTCCCTGCTTCTAAGTTGCTTACAGTGTGGCAGAAAGGATGTAACTCTGTAATACAAGGTATGATGTTTGTTGCTAGTATGTCCAAAAAAGGGGGTGGGGAGGAGAGCAAAGAGTAACTCTGGAAAGTCCAGGATGGCGGCAGTTCAGCCGAGTAGCTCAGGGTACTCTGTACACGAGGCCAGAGGTGAGAGTCTCATCCTCGGTGGATGGGGAGGAGAAACTGGAAGAACATCAAAGTGCAATGTTTCTTATTTGTGTCCAAGTGAAGGCATTTTAGAACTGGACTCCCCCATTTGAATGATAGCTTTACTTTCTGTCAGATAGATGCCAAGTCAAATCTCTATATAATTAGTTGTAATAAAGTTTTCAAGCAAAGACAGTAGACAAAACCTAACACAAAACATATGCTAATTTGTCATAAAGATAAAGAGGGACTGCTTGGAAAGTTCTTATGCATGCTTTCTCAGAAGTTCTTGAACCGTCCATCCAAAGACTTTGATGCACAATTTTCTGTTCTACATGATTCCATGTCCACAGCATCTTGTGCTCTCAGTGTCTTTTTTTCCCATGGTCTTTCAAAATCTGCATCTCTTTCCAAATCTGAATGTCATAACTCAACTATATGTGAATTTCTGACATTGTCTTTTCACCCAGCCTCCAAACAGTTTTCTGAGTTGTCCCTTACTTCCTCTGTAAAACTTGATTAATAGAATTTAGCAAAAAGTCGGAGGGAAATGGCCCTTTGTAGTTGGCTTCAAGTAGATCATTAGTTGGGGGGAATGTTATCTTTCAGTTGTCTTAATATGTGCGTGAATTTGGTTTCAAGGTGATGCCTCACAACATTCCTTCCACAAAGATTGATGGCACACCTGTAGAGTGTAAGGCATTAGACCTGGGGCGGCGTGGAGAAACACATTGCAGAAAAGTCAGAGTCCTTCCTTTTCATGGAGCCTCTGATCCAAGAAGACAGTAGAATAAAGTTGTAACCCAGGGTCATTAATTCTAGAAGAGTCCTATCTGCCAAGTAGAGTGGGGCCATGGAAGGAGAGGCAGCCGGCTCTGCTGAGGGTGATAATAACACATCTCTCAGGGGGAAGGACTTGGAGCTGAATTTGGAACAACGCGTTCCCCATGCCGGCGTTTTTCAACCTGTTTTCCATCCCAATAAGAATGACATGTGTCTTTCATCTAACCCTAGATGATACACTCAGGTGGGCACAATCAGATTTTGGTAAAACCATACGAATTTTGTAGGGCTAGAAAGCATGTAATGCCATAGGTGCTCTTTCTTTTATTGTTACTTATAAAAGATTTTAAGAGGATGTGATTCATGAAATTATAAATGTGAAATTTGAATAGCCTTTATATAAGGAAAAAAAGATAAATATGGCTACTTTTTTTTTCAATATTGAACTTTATTTTAATGGGCCTATTTTTTTCCTTTAGGGTTTTACTCCATAGGTAATATTAACCAGGCAATCATGTATGTTTAATTATAATTAAACCGTATACTGGGTCACTGAATTCTCCCAACAATATTTTATGTCGTTACTGTTTTTCCTGTGTTATGTAACTAGGTAACTGGGGGTGAGAGAAGGTAAATAATTTGCCCGGTGTCACTCAGCTAATACAGCGGCTGGGGTTCTGGACCCTGCAGATGGGGACCAGGGCTCGTGCTCATAACTCCTGTGGCATAAAATCACAGTATTTCCATGAGTAGAGACTATCTAGATGGAGAGAGGAACTTTCGATCGTGAATTCCTTAGGGGAGTTGGGTAGGCGAGGCAAGAAAAGTCAGGGAGAAGATAGACTTTAAAAAAAAGTTTTATACCTTCTCCTACTTGAATTAAAACAAACAAAAAGTACTTTTACAATAGTCAAAGTGCTAGAAAAGAAAAAAAAGAATTTCAAAAAATTTAACACATTATTATCAACATTACTGTACCTTGTGCTTGGATTTGCGTTGGAACTACTGTCTTTATTGGGGAAAGCGCGGACAGTGTCTTTCTCCTGTGCAGTGTTACATCCAGGGTGGGTCCCGGCTTCACTCCGCCTTGCCTTGCTTCTTACTAGTGCTGCATCTGTCCGTCATTTCAGTGGGAGACTCACGCAGCCCACTCCTGGCCACACAGCAAAGACAAGACAGGGCACAGGTTATATCCCCTTCCCAGTGTGTCAGCAGAGACCCCGCCACTGGGCCCCACTCCACAAAGCATGTCAGAATGTCACCCAGTGAGACACATCAGGGCAGAGCGACCCTTGAATTCTCTTCCTTGGCTTTTTAAGGAAGTTACTCACAAACCCAAGTACCTTATTATTAGCAAACAGCTTCACAACACATCCTGCAGCTGCTGCAGGCACACCAGTGTCGGCCACTGACCCAGTCTTTGCAAACAGCAGCTCCAGGCCGAGGAAGGGGAGAGGTGGGTTCCAGGCAGAGGGAACACGTGGTAAAAACAAGAAGCTTGTGTGGTGGAAACTTCCAGTGCGGAGGATGGCAGGGGCGAGGAAACGTTGGATGTTAGACTGGAAAGAAATTCAGACTGAACTTCAAAGGGCCTTGAAAATGTTTTCTACAGGCTGTGTGACCTGGGGCAGATTGGACGAGCCTCAGTGTTTCCTATCCTTAACTTACAGGCCATAATACCCCCTTCACCAGGCTGTGACTGTTAAGTAAGAAACGTGTTAGAGGCCCGGCACGGAGATGCACACAGTGAATGTTGGTAGCAACTCATCTCACTGGTTCCCAGCCTTCCAGCTCCCACGCAGATAAAGGAATGTGGACTTTGTCCTGTGACGGGAAGCCATCAGGAGTCTTAAGGAGAAAAGCCCTGTATGTGATCAGAACAGAGGCCTTTCTTTCAAAGACCGTGCTCTGGCAGCCATGTGCCCGGGGGCGGGAGGGCGGTTGGAGGAAGGCAAGACTGGGGGAGGGGAGCGATAGAATATATTGAATCACCTAATTTCAGTCAATTTTGCTTGGGAGGTTACTTCCTAGCTCCTTAAATAAGATTTCAAATATTTTTTAATGCTGATTTGACTCTTGGAGCCTTCTTGGTCTTTCTGTTGCTTCCCAGGGACTACAGGTGTACAGTGTAATCTTGATCCCACATTTTTTTCCTTTTGTCACCTTGCCCGATAGCTGGTTCCCTGTGTCTGCTGTTGCCACAACACCACTGCATTCTTGTGCTCTCTTCCTTGAAATACCACTTCAGGTTTAATCTATATTTATGAACGGTTTCAAAGAAGAGCTTCTGTTGCCTCCTGAGCCTGAGAATCCTGTCATTTACTTTGGCATCGTAGGAGTCACCTAGTCCTATATTGTTGGCTAAACAAGAAAGTATTTTTACCTTGGCACATCATTTTAATAGGTTTTTAAAACATCATGGTATAGAGACCGACATTTAAATATTGGCTTTTTCGTTTACAACTTGTGTGACTTTAGGCAAATCATGTATCCTCTCAGAGCCTCAGTTTCCTGATCTATGTAAGGCACAAGGCTGTTGTGAGGATTAAATGAGATGTATACAGTGCTTGGCTCATGGAAAGTACTAATAGTTTATATATCTGAATCCCTTAAAATAAAACTTTTCCATCCAAGACTCATTTTTTAGATTAATTATTATCCTTATTTTTTTAAGGCAGCAGACTGTCCTGGGAAACTGTTCATCTTCCATTCCTCCCTGCCAACTGCAGAAGCACCAGGGAAGCTCAAAAACAGAGATGATAAAAAACTGATTAACACGGACAAAGAGAAGGTATCTGTGAATGATCGCCCTTTGAAGTGTCTGTATGTCAGTTCTTAAAAGGGAGTGAAGAGAGAGGGAACGTGTGCTTTGTATAGGAAAAGGGGAGAGGTTAAATGTAATGTATAAATCCAGGACGTTGTATGTTGCAGAGAGAATGTGAAGTGCAATTAATTTAAGAAATTGTCTGTTCTACAAGACCTGATGTCGGGAATATACCTGCATTAAGATAAGGTCTCAACCTTTTTTCACATACGATCTGTGTGAGAGACTGAGAGATAAGGCTATTCCAGACACGGGAGAAATGGGGGAAATGCAAACGGAAGATCAGGATAGAGGGAGAACGTGGGGGCTGCACACGACAGCACTCCTGAGCTATCAAGTAGAGGTGGCTGGTGCTCAAAATCCGCTTTGCTCCAGCCTGTGGGCAGTGTAGACATGGGGACAAGTCAGTGGGAAGGATGACCCATGAGGTGGCAAGGTGCCTCATCTCGGTCTGTGAGGGGGAGAGCACTGCCGGCTTCACTAGAGTTGTCGGAGGTCACACACAGTTGGGCACACGTTTCACATGGCACATGCCAGGCACACACGCGGTCTTAGGCAGTGGCCGCCGCACTGATGATACCACAGCTCATTCAGTCACCCCGGGCCACTTAACTGGAAAAAAAGAATTTTTTCCATTAAAAAAAATTCAGTAAGAATCCAGTAGAAATGAAAAACCGAAACCAGAAACATGATGCGGTTTTCTTTCTCCTTGGGTGCATCATTGTCTCCAGATCCTCTTCCAGCCCCAGACAAATGTCTACGACTCGCTGGCCAAGGACTGCGTGGCCCATGGCTGCTGTGTGACGCTCTTCCTCTTCCCCAGTCAGTATGTGGATGTGGCCTCGCTGGGGCTCGTGCCTCAGCTCACTGGAGGGACCCTCTACAAATACAACAACTTCCAGGTAAATGCCAGCACTTTGCTGGCCTCCTTTTTCTGCTGCCGGTTTACTTTGGGTGCTTAGATTGTAGGTTGAGAAAGCTGTGCCCCCTTGTGGGCAGCTGACAGGTGTAAACTCTAGAGGTGACGGAAACGGGTGTACAGGTGATTATGTAACTGCTTTCCTCTCCCTCAGTGTCTGGCAACAGACTGAGCTTGTTCAGCCACAGAGTTGAATGTCAATGTTAGCTTCCATGTTGGAGGGAAAATTTATTTTATGTAAAATTTTTACATTTTTTATTACATATCTTAAGATACTGTTTTTAAAAGTGACCACATACTTGTTTTAACTTGTTATGATTTGGGGGCCAGTTCATTCTACCCTCTCTTCCAAGCCTGAACTGAGAGACAGAGTCAAGAGATGATCAGAATGTCAGCACCGTAATGGTCTGCAGGCAAGTGGGCTTGCTAGACTTCACCCCTCAGTGAGACAGACTCACACCCCGAGGCATAAAGTGGGCACAGCTACAGGCTTCGCCTGTGGACACCTGTCCCTTGCAAGCTACCGTACTGAGGGCCAGGAAGTGTGTGGTCCTGCAGGCAGCCTGCCTCCCCAGAGAGAGGATGCAGAAGAGGCTGAGCTATGTGCACCTGGATCCTGTTCCCACACTTACACAGCAGATAAGTCACCTGCCATCACCGGAGGGGAAGGTGTTGGGGCGAGGGGAGCCTCTAAGATATGTACCTCCACGTGGAAACATGGAGTGTTCCCCCAACATAAATGACAAATGTTAATCATCTATTTTTATTTCTCATCAATACAAAAAAAATCACTGAGCTACATATTTACCCTGTAAACCAGCTAAGGGACTTGATAAGACCAAAGATTACAAATGAAATCACATTGAAAAGGCTTTACGAACCCTAAGATTTCTGGATAAAGTGGGTTTTAATCGAGTTTTTTTTTTTTTTTTAAATAAGAATTCTTATTTTAAGTATTTTACTGCCACCTGGTGGACAGTGACCATACTTTATTTTTCAGGTGCACTTGGACAGTCAACAATTTTTGAATGACCTCAGAAATGATATTGAGAAGAAAATAGGATTTGATGCTATTATGAGAGTTCGTACCAGCACAGGTACTATTCCTTTGTACTGTTTTTAGGTCTTTATTGGTCATTTGTTTCCTCTTCAAACTAGTAACAGGCCAACAAAGAAAACAGCAGTAAGATGAGAAGCCAAATTTCCCTTTTTCCTCATCCTTAGGTTTCAGAGCCACTGATTTCTTTGGTGGCATTTACATGAACAACACCACTGATGTAGAGATGGCAGCCATCGACTGTGACAAGGCTGTGACTGTGGAGTTCAAGCACGATGACAAACTCAGTGAAGACAGTGGAGCCTTAATCCAGGTGATTTAAAATGTTTTTGCTTTGTTACTGACAGTGGTAAGTGGGGAGACTCAAATACCGTGAACTATGTTAGTCTCTCTGTTAAGAAATTCAACTCTATTTCTCCAAAGGCAGAAGTCACTAGATTAGAGTGCTCTGATTCATATGCTGTTTATGTGAAGGAATGATGGTTTTGTGTTTGCACGAGGGCCCCGCCGACTTGAGGTCAGGATGGCAGGTGTCAGCGCACTGGCTGCCGGCCCCCTCAGTTCTCTCACGCTCCAGGACCCACTCGCTCCCTCCTTTGCTGCGCTCCTGCCAGACGCCAGACACTGTGCTGAGCACATGTTGTCATGTCACAAGCAAGTATCAATAGGAGTTGGCTTGGTAGTAAATGAAATTTAGAAGCCATGGAGGCTTAGAATTAAAACAGGAGAAATTCTAACAGTCATAGTTTTCAGACAAGAGCATCGTCACCTCCTCCAGGGAGAGAGGCTGCCATCAAGTTAAAGAAGAACTCTAACGTGCACTCCTGAAACGGATACATGTATCATTTGTATAAAAATCGAGTGCATCACCAAAGCTAGTTGTCTGTTTTTAAGCAAAGTGAGCCTTGAGCAGGACTATGAGAACATGCAGGTATTATTTCTGAACCTGAATCCCTGACAGTGAAATCTGAGATGGGAAATGTAGTCTAGTTGTGGAAGTGCAAACAGATCTTTGACGTGAAGAACTGTGTTTAAACGAGTGAAATGCTACATGGAAACCCAGTGTATTCCTCCCTCATGTGTTGTTGTTCAATCCTTAGCAAAAATGGAAAAAATTTTGCAGGCCAAGTTTAGAGGTCTTTTAGCTGCACGCGCCGTTCTGTAAACAGAAGTCAGGCTAGCTTGGGTGAATGTGCTAACCAGAACAACACGCGCGCTCGCTGTTGCCCCCGCAGTGTGCTGTGCTCTACACGACCGTCAGTGGTCAGAGGAGACTTCGGATTCACAACCTGGGCTTGAACTGCAGCTCCCAGTTAGCTGATCTCTACAAGAGCTGTGAGACAGATGCCCTGATCAACTTCTTCGCCAAGTCAGGTAACGCTTCGCTAATCCTGTGCTGCAGGGGACCTTGCCTGGTAATTCAGGCGAGCCCTGTTGGCTGCAGCCTTTTGATGGGTAAATTCACAATTCATAAAAGCAAACAGCGAAGGAGAGTGGTCAGCATCTCTACCTCTAGACGAATAAGGAGAGAACGGAGTCTGGCCCATGCCATCCAGTTTTGTTTAAAGTTTCCTTCCCAGGGAGCTGAGCTGAAACTGAGGAAGATGATACTCAGACCCATGGTGGCGTGTGAGCCTGCCCTCTGGCACGCGGGGATAATGGAAGAAGTGAGACTGACCTCACTCATCCATTCCAAGAGAATTAGGTAATGGTAGGGGCCCGAGGTAGTTTTCTGGCTCCTTCTCCCCCCTTGCCCCAAACCCCAGTTGAAATTCTACACTAAGATTTAGAAGAAAGAACAATCCAGCTGATAGGAATTCAGAACATTTGAAGATGGAAGACTGGTCTTTCTTTTCTCTGCGTGTAGAGTTCTGTTGCTAATACTCTGAGAAAAAATCAGGACCAGTTAACCTGCCTTTTGTTATAGGTACGTGTTGTTCTCCATTGGCCTGATCATCATACTTAGTCAAGAGGAGAGCATTAGCAAATGACTTGAACATTTTTAAGTGCTGTTATTCCCTGCTGAGTGGTCTCAAGATAATAGCAATTTTTGTTCTTCTTTAGTATTATAAAAATAATCAATTTCTGAGCTAAACTTTGATGCCCTTTTCATTGTTTTGTGCAAATAGCTTTTAAAGCAGTTTTACACCAGCCCTTGAAGGTCATTCGGGAAATTTTAGTTAATCAGACTGCCCACATGTTGGCCTGTTACCGGAAGAATTGTGCAAATCCACCTGCAGCAAGCCAGGTAAGCCACCTGCTGTCCTCAGGTGCTAAAGTGTTACCAACGACTTCTGTTCACTCAGCATCCTGCTCGTAAAGGCTTATCATGTTCCAGGCACTTAAATGCTGTGCAGTAAACCATATAACCAAGAAGACTGACAATGCCATTTGGGGGGACTGTGGTATTTTTACAGCTAACGTTAAAAAACTTACTGGCTTTACAAGATGCATGAACCCAAAAAATATGTGTGCAGATTAGGTTGACAGCCACTACATTATGTATAAACAAAAGAATGTTATAGGTAAGAAATGTTAATATAAATGGGATTCTCTCTTGCATACAGAGATGGATATTACATTGTGAAATGTGGATGGGTTAAGTACCTTTTGGACGTATTAACAAAGCTGACATGCGCTAATGGCAGTAATGGCTTCTTGATCTCTTACAAACATAAATACAGTTTATAAATTTCACAGTTCTTTTTATTTAAAAATTAATAATAGGTATGAAGAGTTTTGAAAGAACTAGTAATTTGTAATAATTTGAAATTTTAGAAGATCCTTCAGATAAGCCTGTCTCTTGTAAAAACAAAAGAGTAGAACTTCTTATGCACATTCATTTTGCACCTGTCCTTTTTCATATTCTTCCGTATGTGAATTAAGATGCCATTTTTCATAGTTGTGTGTTGAATATCCGAGTATAGAATTTGAATTAAAAAGAAGACAGTGAAGAACATACGGGAAAACGTTCTGGTTTTAACTCCTGGTTGATAGTGAGTGCTGAAAGGACACCAGAAACCCCACCCAGGGCAACCCTGCAGAAGCAGCGGTGGTGCAGATACATCTGGGGCCAAATTCATAATCAGAGTGAAGAAGGAAATGAAAACAAATACAGATAGTTAGTTAGCTTGGACTTGACACAAAAATTCCTTTCTGTGCTGTCCAGAGTGATTAAAGCAGCATCCATTCTTTCATCTCCTGTTGATAATCACAGGAGCAACTCTCGAATCTGTATGTCAGTCCTCTTTATTACTCAGAGGAGTTGCCAGTTTGGGGAACTCCGGTATCAGTCCTACTTCAGAGCATGCGTGTTTAATTTCCACAGAGCCCACCAGGTGCAGCTGGACCTAAGCCCTGATCACTTCATACCCCAGTTTTGCTATTTGTTTTTGAGCTCTGGAAACATGACTGTCTCTGGAGTAGCTCACACTTCAGAAGGATTCTTTGAAGAAGAACAGGTACAGTTAGTGTCCTCTCAGGAAGTTTATTTGCTAACCTTTAAACAATTGACTTCAAAAACCTTAAGTTAAAAACAAATCTATTGCCTATTTAAGGAAAGAAATAAAATTTGTTGGTTCCTCCTGGTTTAAAATTAAAAGCTTTGCCTTACTACTAGGTCCTCTGTTTCCACAGTTTAATTATTTCTGGAGTAACAATGTTATGATGCCAATATTTTTCTCAAAAAAGTTGATAAAGATTATTCCTGTTCTTTTGGAGATTTTTCTTTCTCCTCTAGCACATTTCAAGTGTACGTTTAACTTAGGTCCCCTTGGACTATCCATCATGGAGTGGGGAAAATGTAAATAAAACTGTTAGCAACTATATTAAAATATACCATTATTTAAAAATATAATGGTTAGACTTGGAGTTCTCTTTAGAGAATGTAAATTCAGAGAATTCAGATTTGGTGGCCTTCCATAGTTTACTTGCAAGAAGTAATTTCTGTAGAGAGATTCATCAAGGAATTCCACCCTTTTACCATGGACCCCGAAGCTTCCTGGATCCAAGCAAGACTGTTAAGGAGCTTTACGCTCAGATTATATGTTACTGGACCTCAGCAGACCTGCTTTTCCTTAGGGTGCAAAATTTAAGGAGGCATCCACTCTGGGGGCCATGGATGGATGCTGGGTTAAGACACATAACCAAAAACAGCATGAAAACAATTTTTTAAGCTTACATAAGCAACATAATTTCTTTTTTAAATTAAATCTAACAACTCACTGTTCTGAACTTAAATATGTTGCATCATGTGGAAGTACACCGACTTCAAAAGGCAAGTCGATGACCTTAACTGCAGTGGTTTTTTTTTTTCATTACCACATCTATTACTTCAAAACCCCAAAGAAGAGACAGATTCTGCAAATTCAGTCAAACTGGATTCATATGAATTTCCACTCCCTCCTCACTCACACCTTTTCTCCCCTAGAATAATACCGTTATTTATGGAGTGGATCAGGGAGGTGGGGAAAGATTTTAAGTAGTCATCTGTTGCCACCATTTTCTTCCCCACCTCAAAAACACGGACTGATACCGTCTTTCACTTCATTTTTCTTTTTTACCATAAATTTTCCTTCTTACTTCCTCTGTTTCCTTTCCTCTGCCTCCATAATCCAGTCACCTCTCATCAGACTTAATAGTCCTGATACTGTTACCAGGAACCAAGCTCATCTTTTTGTGGTATTTAGGACAACAGATTTCTAAACTGTATTAATATGACCTGATTAATGAGAAGCCACCAGTGACTTGCAAGATATTAAAAAACTGCATGACCATGCTTCTGTACGGGAGTCTAAGAACATTCTTAATCCATAACATGTAAGATGCCTAACTGGTAATTAGCCCAGAAATAGCACTGAGGCCGCATGGTTCTGGAATATGACAATGATCTGTGTCCTCCATCTCTGGGTCTTAATTTTCCTCGGCTGAAAACATAATCCACTACCAAATGTCAAACAAAAGTGCTTTCTGCTAAATAAGTCAGAGAGAGACAAATACCATATGATTTCACCTGTATGTGGAATCTGAAAAACAAACAAACCCCCAAAAGCTCATAGATACTGAGAGCAGATTGGTGGACCCCATAGGCATGAAGGGGGTGGGGAGTGGGCAAAAAGGGGCTCAGAAGGTACAAACTTCCAGTTATAAAATAAGTCACGGAGATGGACGGCATGGCAACTCTAGTTAATAATATTATCTTGCATATTTGAAAGTTGCTAAGAGAATAAATATTAAAAGTTCTTATCAGAGAAAAAACATCCTGTAACAGTATGATGACAGATGTTAACTTGATTTATTGTGGTGATCATTTTGCAACATATAAAAACATTGAATTATTATGCTGTATACCTGAAACTAGTGAAACCTAATGTTGAACATTGATTATACCTCAATTAAAAAAAAATAAGAATGCTAAAAAAAAAAAAATAAGAACTTTATGCTAGAGGAAAAATCACAAGAAGACAAGAAAGTGTCCTACTCACATGAGGAAACATGCATTTATGTAAGTCTTTGGTTCTTTGAAAGGAGAGAAAAGTTGAGAGGGAAAACAAACTGCAAAGTAGAATTGCTCTGAAATATTTTTGCCTGAGCTAGTTAGTTCTGTCTCACCCATTTCTTACTTAGTGGATCATGAGAAGACACCTGAAAGGGATTTTAGTTGAGGAACAAACCCTAACAGAGCCTTGAGGGAATGTTTCTTTCAGTGTGGATTCTGGTCAGTGTATATTCTTTTTCATCATTAAGATAGCTAAAAAGAAATCAGGAATTTATAGACCAGATATTTCTATTTGCAAATTATCATTACCTCCTATATATATATTTCTTCTGGATACTTCCTTGTCCATTGATTTGCTGTTAAATGGAAGTGACACTCAGACCAGTCAGTCTTGACTCTTAGCCACATTTATGTAACTGAGTTGAGAAGCAGTTTAAACACACAGGCAAATTATTTGTAATTTCTTTTAACCCATCCAGTTGTTTCTAGAATTGCTGCGTAGTGTTATTATTTGTAGCATCACATTATGGTATGTACTTTGAAGCGGTGAGCACGAAGTCAGAATGAGGTCAGGTGAGCTAAAGTGAGGATGGAGAGGAGGGTACAGGTGGATTATAAAGACAGAATAGAAAGAAGTCATTCACTCATTGAAGGTGAAGCAACAGTGACGTTAGGGTTCATCTGGTAGTTCTAGTATCTAAAATAGGAAACACAGAGGAAGAACATGTTTGTGGATTGTAGGAGTTTGATTTTTTCCTGTTATCATTCAGTAGTGACACACCTAATGAATTCCCGAAGCATCTCCTGTTTTAGTTTCTCTCTCTCGTATTGCAATTTCCTTATTATAGTTTACCTATTTATATGTCTGTTATCCCCAGTGGGTGTTAGACATCTTGTGACGTGGACCATGCCTCACTCCTCTGTAGCATGTTGATACTTTGCTTGGAACCTGACATGTGGCACTCGTTCAGTGTGTGACGAGTCTGTGCGAGTTTAAGATGCACAAGGCACAAAAAGGAAGTGCTATCTTGTGGGCAGCTGGAAATGCTGTTCTTGAACTCCAGTTATTTCCTAACCTGTGTTACCAACTTCTACTGCTTATTTATTTCATTTTTATTTAGTAAATATATATATGATGCTATGTGCCAGGCATTATTTATGAGTGCTTCACAAATTGAAAATCATTTAATTCTCGTAACAACCCCATGATTAGGAAGTAGAGGTGCTTCTCTTTTCCTCAGCAGAGAAAGAGGGCAAGTGACTTGCCAGGGTCACACATCTGGTAGGTGGCAGCGCTTGGGCAGCCTGGGCAGGGGTTGCGCTGGTGATGCCGATGCCAAGCTGCTGGGGCACCAGATAAAACAAAACCACTGCCGTCCTCTGAACGTCTACTCTGGGCCAGGTTCTGCACTCTGTGTGCTTTGCAGGGGTTACCATTTAGTCCTCTCCACAACCACAAAAGCAAATGTGGCTTCTATTTTACAGGTAAAGTGCAGCGGGTCTTAATTCTCAGTAAAAACCAATCATCTGAAACAAATGTCTCTCTCTCAGCTTATTTTACCAGATTCCATGAAAGTACTGCCGGTGTACATGAACTGTTTGTTAAAAAACTGCGTGCTGCTCGGCCGACCAGAGCTCTCGACGGACGAGCGGGCGTATCAGCGGCAGCTGGTCATGACCATGGGCGTGGCCGACTCGCAGCTCTTCTTCTACCCGCAGCTGCTGCCCCTAGTAAGCGCGCGGCGGCGGCGCACTGCCGGGAGGGAATCGTACTTTGCCCTTACTTAGTAGATCATGAGACGAGAACTACGGTAAAAGGTTGAAGTTGAGGAACAAATACTAACAGGGGAGGGAGGGAAGGAAGGAAAGGATGGGTGGATATTCTGACTCTTGCCTCTCCCTGCACAGCACACGTTAGATGTCAAAAGTACAAAGTTACCTGTTGCTGTTCGTTGCTCTGAGACCTGTCTTTCAGAAGAAGGAATATTCCTGTTGGCTAATGGGCTAAACATGTTCTTATGGTTGGGAGTAAGCAGCCCACCAGAACTGATCCAAGGAATTTTTAATGTGCCGTCTTTCGCACATGTCAACACAGATATGGTAAGTTTATTTTTTGCTTATTTTGTGGTGATACACTTCTTAAATGTTTTTGTTCATGTGCAGCTATGTATCACAAAGAAAAAACAAGGTATAGTTCTATATATGAGAGAATTTCATGTTTCATACACGTTTAGCTACAGACGTCAGTTTAATTAATCACAAAGTAATAATCCCACAAAAACAGATTATGTGCCCCTCTGTTTCAGTTATTACAAAAGAGCTTGTAGGTTTGATGTGGAACAAATGACTTTATTTTTAAAGTATATTAGGAAAAACCAACAATTATAATTTGCTTGAGAGTCAACACTGATTGCATGCCTTACTTGCAGACCACTGTTGTGTGAGCACCATCGCTATGATGGTTGTTGTCTTATTCTGCTTGACAGTGGAGTCCTTATGAATTAACACGTAGAACTCAGCAGATGGTATGTTCCCTGAGTCCTTATTTGGGCAAGATGGCTTAAGGCTAGTTCATCCCTGAATTTCTGTTATGAAGGTAGACACACAGCATCTTGGAGGAGGGGGTAGGATTAAAATTTCAGGCTAAATAGACAGGTGGTCAGTTTAGAGAGCTGCATGTCCATTATGAATGTCAAAAAAATGTCTAAAGGAATTAGAGGAATCCATATCCCATTAAGATATTAAGAGAGAAGATACCATTCAAAGACCAGTTTTAAGATGATGAAGAGAGAAACAGTAAGATGTCTGTATGTTGAAATTAAGGAATGATACAGGTTTTTAAAAATTAATTAAAATTCAGTGGCCAAAGACCTATGAGCCTGACGAATGTTTATTAAGGAAGCCTCTTATTTCACAGGGTATTTATCAAAGTAAGTGTCACATGTGTATTTGCTGAGTTGAAATAGCCGAAGTCTGTCCCCTACGGAGCAGCAGTAGGCTGCTGGGGGGTGTGCTTGCGTCCAGCGCACCTCTTCCCAGCCTTCTTCAAAAACCAAAAGGAAAAACCAAATGTTGCTTTCTTTTTAGAGGGAGCTGGCACTTTGAGACACATGTATACTATATATACTATATATATACTATATACTATATATAGTATAGTTTTTTATTTTTAATAAAAAGGTCTTTAATATTCTTAATGTCAAAGAATACACATGGAGTGTATTTAGTAGAGTGACTAAAAATTATTAATTTTCTGCCTTTATTTATTTATATTTTTTACTTACAACTTATGTGAAAATCTTGGCTGTGATCTTTTTCTGAGACTTGTGACTTTGTGGTAAAATGTTCTAACTCACTTTCTCGATGGCTAACTCACAGATGATGTATTAACTCTTGGGATCTTCTTGCTTAGAAGTAAACATTAGCTTTTTACTGTCTTAATGAAAGAAATCTAAGTCCAGATTTCTCTCATCCCCAGAGGCCATATGCAGCTGGGTAGTTATCTTTTGTACACAGTTAACCAGCTTTCAGGGAAATCTAAGAGGCCACATGCCCTTTGAGAAATCAGTGTTTGGTAGTTTGTTTTAGTGTTGAAACAGTGGTACTTGGATGGCATTTTCCAAATGTGGTCATGCCTCAGGGTCCTACAACTGATCCACTGCAGGAATAAAGTGTATCTTTTTCTCACAGAAGGAAATAGCCATTTTGCAAAGGGATTAAAATCATGGTGAATGGGCCAAAAACATCCTTTGCAAAAAAGATACACCCTTTGGATCATTTCAGTGATAGACATATGTCAAATTCCAGGGAAAGATTTTTATTTTCAAAAGACAGGAAGTTCACTGGTAGAAATGGCATGCTGGTAAGTAAGAATAATTTTTAGTATATTTTTTCACATTTTTGGTTTTTAGGTAGATGAACTAAGTCAATAGTTGAGTATAATGGTTTAGAAGGATGCTTTTGAACTTTAACATTCTAATAATCTCATTCTATCTAAATGTTATAAATTATACTGAAACTTAAACTTTGATTTTCTTAAATGTAGACATTACTGCCTGAGGTGGGAAACCCATACTCTCAAACACTCAGAATGATAATGGGTATTATCCAACAAAAGAGGCCATATTCAATGAAGGTAAGAATGAGATTTTATTTTTTCTTTCAAGTTTTTTTTTCTAATTTCATTGCAAACTTTTAAAATGCATGTCCTGTATTTTTCTAACATGATCTTTGGTAGAAAACTCACATGAACCTCTACGTGTATCGACCTACTTATTAATCACAAACATAATAACCAGCTATCACCATAGTTATCTTACTAAGTATTAACTTAGTAGCAATTGATAGTAGCAGGCTTTGAAATGACTTTTCCTTCAGTGTTTAAAATTAATTATAGAAGTATCAGATCATCATTTATATTTGATTTTTACGGCTTTTGATTATTTCTGAAAAGTTTTGTTATCCTAGTCATTCTAAACCTTCTAAGCCTATTTCAAGTTTGAGTAAAAGAATTTAAAACGTCTGTAACTTAGGAAAATTATGCCTTGTTGCTAAGCCCCAAGTACTCACCTCTGACTTCCATCTCGAGCTCAATATTCGGATTTCCTGGACTTTGGAATGTGCAGGGAACAGTGGTCTTTTCTGTGCTACTTTCTGCAGAGGAATAGGACACTCACCTGGAGGCAGGCCTCTACAAGAGCCAGGGTATTACAGGGCCTTTTTCCCCCTGAAACATAATATGATGTCAGTCTAAAGCAGCATTCTTTACTGTGAAAATACTCATGCATGCAAATACCAACTTTAGTAGAGCTTAGGAAAATTGAATAAAGAGCTTTATAATCTCTAGGACATCTGAGTGAACATGAAACCTTTCCAGACCTGTTTTATACCACTACTTGGATTCAGTTTTAGGGCAAGACCTAGAGATGGCAGAGAAGGCTCAGACATGCTCCTCACACAACACTCTCTGAACACCCTGGAGACATGTAATGAACTCTTAAGAGTCTCATGAAACACAAAGTGAAGGCCACTGGTATTCAGAATGCACAGCCAGGGTGACAAAACTCTGTCCCAGCTGCAGCAACTGCATCTCCATTTACAGAGAAGGTCACACTAAACATGGAGTTCATCCTTTGCTCAGTAGCCCCTCCTTCCAGGAAAAAAACAAAACAACCTTCCTCTCCTCTGCTTTCTGCTGCCTGCTCCCATAACCCCGTAACAAGGGCATGTCAGCTTTGGTTATTAAAACATGTAAGCTCCAAGTATGTATGATATGTAAATAAAATATAAGCAGTTGTATAATAAAAGAATTTCAGGTTGATTGACATGTTCAGGGTATCAGCTGTATAAAGAATATGAAAATCTATTCTCCCCCCCTCCACTCAGCATACGGTACAGGATTACCTCTACCACCATCTCTACCATCCCCGCCTCCCTCCACTGTGGATAACAGGAATATTCCCATCCTCCTCCAAGGCCTCCCCATCCCCTTCTCCCACCTCCCTGTCAGTGCCTGCCTCCCTCCACTGTGGATAACAGGAACTTTCCCATCATCCTCCAAGGCCTAACACAGTAGACATTCTGTAAGTTTGGGGAAATTGAAGCATAAAAATTGAGGCACATTCGGAAAATGGTTATGACCGTGGCTATAACCTTGTTTTTTCTAGCTCACTATAATAAAGCAGCGAGAACAGCCAGAAATGGTTTTCCGACAGCTCCTGGTCGAAGACAAAGGACTTTATGGAGGCTCATCTCATGTGGATTTCCTTTACTATATTCACAAGGAGATCTGTCAGCTGCTTAACTAACTGAACCTTCTGGACTGTTGAATCTGCATTTCTAAGGAGATAATCTCCTTCTTGGTGCCTAATTCTCCAGATGCTAATAGGCTACTTTTAATTTCTTGCTCATTTTCAGAATATCTTTCCAAGATGGCATTTAGGACTTCATCTTTGGTGCTCAGGTATAAAGCCAGTGAAGGTACACTTGTACCTTAAAGGGAACAGTCAATTTCTGATTGCACAATTTTTACCTGTTAAAATTGATACACTTTGCATTTCATGGAAGGCATAGTTTACAGAACTTGTAAACATTCTCAATTTTGTGTTAGACATATAAATTATTTTTCAAAATGTATACATTTGGGGTAAACAGTTGTTTTGGTTCTTCTCCCATTTGCAGTGAGGGAAAAAAACCTTAATTTTTACATTGTACTTTTTTTTTTAAAACCATGTAACCCCACTGAACATGTTTTTCAACTTAAGGTTTGCATAGCAGACTTTTAAATAACGTTGGAATCTATTTGGTAGAACAATTTGTGTTCTACATTTTTTTCATAATTGTATATTAAAACTATTTTCCAGTTGTTCTGTCTATAAAAACTGTCTTTATCAATATTCTTAATGGTTCTCTGCACAATTCTGAAGGTTTCTACCTGTATATAATGGAACTTAACCAGTATCAATAAATCACTTCATATGCTCTTAGCCACTAGAATTCATTTTTTTAGGTATTTTGAGATTTTAAAAAGAAATAAGGGTAGTATTTAAAGTGTCTTAGAAAAAGCTGAAAACTATTTTTTTTTTGAGAGTTGGGGATAATAAATAAATCAATCTAAAATATCAGAGACCATATACTCAAAAAAGGCAATTTAAAAGTTCTCCGGTATGTTCTTGTGAGCAAAATAAAAACAGGCTACATGAGACTATTAATGAATATACATAAACCTAGGAGAGTAGTTTTAAGTGGTGTGACAAGTTATCTGTTCTTATTGCTCTCTTCGACTTTGATATCAATGATGTGAATAAATAAAAGCTAAAGTACACTGAATGCATATGATGTCCCAAGAACTGCATTACCTATTTTGTGAACATTTCCACATTTAGTCTTGACAGCAACCCTAATCTTATTATCAGCCCCATTCACACATGAAGAAACAGGCTTGAAGTAGCTAACTACTTTGTCTATGATTATATGGCTAATAAGGTGTATTTTAAAATTTGAAGATAACGTGAAATTGAGTAGAATAACAAATATACTGACAGGATTAAAATCTTCCCACAAGTTAGCCATCTGGCATGATGTTTCAGATTCATCGATTTGGATGAGTTTAACAAGAAATGTAGGATCCTGAACTTGTGTCCAAAAAACAAATGCACATGCAGATGCTTCTTGGAAACAACAGGCATTTTAAAAAGAACTTAGGGGATTAGTCAGTATGAACCTATAGTGGGATGAAAGCGTATATGGTCTCAAGCTACTTTTTACAAGGATAGCCTGTCAAATGTGTCTGGCGATGGTCCCACTTTGAGGTGAGACCACACCTAGAGCAGTTCTAGGCACCAGGCTCTATGTGAGACAGAAGTCCAGAACACACTCCTAATTCACTTGAAGACAATCTAATGAATCAGCTCAGCCAAGATGGCAGAGTAGAAAGACCTTGAGCTCATCTCCTCTCACAGGCACACCAGAGTCACAGCTATTTGCAGAGCAAACATCAATGAAAAAGACTGAAACTTCTAGAAGTAAAGATATAAAGAAGGAACCACAAGTCAGGTAAGAGGGGTAGACTGGAGATATAGTCAAGCCCCATACCCCAAGATGGAAGAATAATTACAATTGCAAAGGTTCTTCCAAAGGAGTGAGAGGTCTGAACCCCACACTGGGCTCCTGCACTGGGAAGATGAGCCCCCCAAGAGCATCTGGCTGTGAAGGCCAGTGGGACTTAGCTTTGAGAGTCTCAGGGGGTAGGGGAGAACCTACCTGCTGATCCTGGAGAGTCTCCCTGAGAGACAGGAGGTAACTGCAGCTCACCCTGGGGACGCAGACATTAGTGGCAGTCATTTTTAGAAGCTTGCTCTACCACGTAGACTGGTGCTGGCAAGTAGCACTTTGGAACCTTCCCTGTAGCTTATTAGCCCCAGGACCCAGCCCTGCCCTGGCACCCAACAGCCTGTACGCACCAGTGTTGGGACACCTCAGACCAAGCAACTAACTGGGTGGGAACACGGCCCCACCTACCAGCAGACAGGCTCCTTTAAGAGTCCCTAGACATTGCCCTGCCCACCAGAGGGTCTAGGACCTGGTGCCACACACCAGGCACAGGCACTAGACCCGGGATTCCCAGAGCCCTCTAGCCAGAGACTCAGGGACCCAGCTCCACCCACCAATGGACAGGGACCAGTCCCAGAATCCCCTGGGCCCTGGCCCCGGCCCCGGCCTCCAGGGAGACCGCTCTAGCCCAGAAATAAACCCATGAACTTATGGTCAGTTAATCCATGACAAAGGAGGGAAGACTATACAATGGAGAAAAGGTAGTTTCTTCAATAAGTAGTGCTGGGAAAACTGGACAGCTACATGTAAAAGAGTGAAATTACAACATTCTCTAGCACCGTATACAAAAATAAACTCAAAATGGATTAAAGACCTAAATGTAAGACCTAAAATCATAAAACCTAGAAGGCAACATAGGCAGAACACTCTTTAACACAAATCACAGCAATATTTTTTAAGATCTGTCTCTTAAAGCAAAAGAAAAGCAAAAGCAAAAACAAGAGGGACCTAATTAAACTTAAAAGTTTTCACACAGCAAAGGAAGCCATCAACAAAATGAAAAAACAACCTGCTGAATGAGAGAAAATATTTGCAAATGATATGACAGATAAGGGGCTAATATCTAAAATATATAAACATCTGATACAACATCAAAAGAATAAACAACCCAATTAAAAAATGGGTAGAAGACCTGAACATTTTTCCAAAGAAGACATACAGATGGCCAACAGACACATGAAAAGATGCTCAGTATTGCTGATCATCATAGAAATGGAAATTGAAACCACAATAAGGCATCATCTCACACCCACCAGAATGGCTCTCCATCAAAAAGACCACAAATAAATACTGGAGAGGATGTGGAGAAAAGGGAACCCTTGTACACTGTTGGTGGGACTGTAAATTGGTAAAGCCACTGTGGAAAACAGTATGGAGGGTCCTCAAAAAATTAAATAGAACTACCATATGACCCAGCAATTCCACTCCTGGGTATATATCTGGGGAAAAAAAATTACACTAATTCAAAAAGATACACACACCCCAAAGTCCACAGCAGCATTATTTACAATTGCCAAGATATGGAAACAAGTGTCCATCAACAAATAAAGGAAAAATACATGGTGTATATATACAATGGACTACTCAGCCATAAAAAAGAATGAAATTTTGTCATTTGCAACAACATGGATGAACCTGGAGGATTATGCTAAGTGAAGTAAGTCAGAGAAAGCCAAATACTGTATGATATCACTTATATGTAGAAATCTAAAAAAATAAAACCACCACATGGATTTCTATACTAGCTCCACCACTAGCTGTGTGATACAGGTGAGTCAGAAGGCTTTCGGTACCTCAGTTTCCTACTCATTTGTTCCAAGGATTAAGTTAATAAGTGTAAAATGCTAGAACAGTCCCTGGCACACAGTGCCATCCAGTCATCACGGTTCATTGTTGTTACTATTTTATTAGGGTTTTAAATTAAACTTGCTAAGGATCATGAAAACTAGGACTAACCTGACTCCTATATGCCATGAGTATCTTAACTGATAATCTCAAAACCAAGCATCTTTAAATGCTATAGAAGCATCTAGTTAAAAGATAGTTTCAGCAATTAAAATAAACTCATCAATATGAGAAAACTGCAACCCAAGCCGTTTTAAATGTTGAATCAAAACTTCAGTAATATATAAACCAAAGGGAAGAATCTGACTTTTGATTGTTGGAGAACCGTTATCAAAAAATAAGAGTTCACTCATTCAAGAAGTTACATGTTTGAGGGTGTTATTAAATGGTACTAACTCTACTTCCTAGAAATGGAACCTAATGACAGTAGACTGAGAATAATTAGGAATAGTTTATCAGTCTTTTTTTTTTTTTCAAATGTTGTCAGATGGAAACATGTTTCTCTATTAATAAAACGACAGAGTAAAGATCAAAATTCAGATCATGGTCAAAGATAATCTGAAATTGAACTTCACCTCCACTAGGAGGCATTATAGACCGTTGTCTGAAACCTCCCAGAAAGGTTAGTCAGTAGTCTTCCAGAGAAGACAATTCTTTGGGGAGAATTAACTATGTAAATTATAGCTGCTGAAAACACAAGATGTAATACTGAATAATCTCGATAAAAAGGAAAAAAAAAATCTTAGTTGAAAGAGGCAACAGAACCCCCTAGTCATCCTCTCCAGTGGGTGTCTCCTGGCCTCTGCTTAAGAACTAGTGATGGACAGCTTACTACTTCTCAAGCAGTCATTTGTGACCAGTTCTGTTTGTTAGAAAATTATATTAAGCAGACTGTTTTTCTGAAATTTCCCCTTTTTGTGCAAACTCTGTCTTTTGAGGCCACAGGTGAATTCTTCCACTTGATGGCAGTTTTCAGATAGTTCAAAGGCTATCACATATCCTTATGTACCTTGTCCAGGCCAAACTCTCCCAGTTCCCATAGTATGTCCTTACAATCTCCAGAGCCACTGTCATCCAAACTTAAAACATGACAATCCAGTTTTAAGTCACATAAAGAAAAAAGTCAATTTGGGGAAGCAAAGTGACTAGTGTCTAGTTAAAGAACTGGCATTACAATAGTGACTGCAGATCCAGTCTCAAAAATATAAGTTGTGCAAGAATTTTTATAGTGTGCTTTTTATTTTCATGACATTAAAAAAAATTACCAGTTATATACACAAAGCTCTTCTGTCATAGATTTTTCAATTTTAAGACCTTTTACAGAGTAAGACTTTAAGTTAGTGTTCTTCAAATTGAGGTATCCCTTGGTTCCATGAAAAACTGTTTCTTTAAAAATATATTAATGTTTGAAAAATACAGTTTTAGCATAACGCATGGGTTTTAATGCTACCCCACTTAAGGACTTACTATGCCTATTTGGCAAAAAGGCTATTACATTTATGAATTAGGGGGAACTCAGATTCAGCACATTGATATGTATTTGCAAGAGCAAACTCCAGTGTACAAAAAAAAAGTCATGTGTTTAATATCAACCTGATTGAATCTGAATCTGTTTCACAGGAGTGGCAGGGAAGCTTTCCTATCTCTGGTGCACACTAATGACTGATGTCAAAGCCCCATTGTCTCCTGAAGTCCAGGGCTCCTATGCTTCCATACTGTGTGGGGGAAATGCAGGTGTAGTCTGGGGACCAGCACTTTTCTGGGTGCAACACCCAGCTATTTCCTGGTGAGGTCATCTCTCCCTGAGGCAATGTTACCGATCCACAAGCAGTTTTCCCAAGACTCCTGGGTACCACCCTGTGCCCATCATCAAATGTCCTGTCCTCTCCTCACTCTCAGGCAATCTCCTCTCCCTCAGGTCCACTATTACAAATAGGAGGAATGTAGTCTAACTTTTTCCTTAAGCTATTATTAACAAGGTGAAACAGATGGGGTTAAATAATTTGCCTTACTTTAATAGCTTGCATTTGACATAATTATTTAAAAATGTTTTATCTTTAGGAAAGAATCGTTTATAAGTGGAATCTAAAAAAAGGGACACAAATGAACTACTTATTATTTATAACTTAGATGATTGATTTCCTGAATATGTGTAAGGACATTTGACTGTCCTTTATGATTGGGTTACTGCATTCTGTTGATTCTTATTTCGTGGTTGGCTTTATTCTTTTGATAACTATGTAAGTTTAAAAAGCTAAAGCTCTAAACTGTTCTTAGAAACAATGCAGTACACATATGTAAATCTTTAAAAAGTTTATTAAAGAAAGAACTTAAAAAAAACCTTTATATCTTAAGAAAAGAGTCAGATGCTTTTAAAGTCAGACCAAAGGAAACTGACTCTGTAAGTCCAATGACTTAAGGAGTCAGTGGAAATTACTTTGTTTCCTCAGCCTCAAAGATGATGTTCTCTTATTTGAGAGAAAAAAATCCTTACTATAAAAACACTCCTGTTCTGCAGTAAGAAACAGTAGAAAGGAAAAGAAGTAAAAAGAGAAGGGTATTAAAAATCCTCCAGGAATTAGTTCCAATTACTAGTCAAGCAAAGAGTAAGGGACCATTTATTTATTGAGCACTTACTATGTGCCATACATTAGAAGCTGAGACAGCACACTGCTTCCTTTATAAAGTTAATGACAAAGACTAATTTCTAAGAGTATGACCAGCAGGTTATAAGCTCAGAACTAAAAGTAGGCAAAAGCCAAGTATCAAACGGAATGGCAATCTTTCACCTGAAAGCAATTAGACAACTGGGACTGTTCCCCAAAGAGGTCCTGATGCCATTCTGATCCAATATCCTGTCAGTATCATCTCAAGGAGGTGGTGGGATTTAAAATTCAGGGAGTCAGTTAACTGACAAGCTTACATTTGTGATTATATTTTCTTATATTTTGCTTTGGAAGTTTTTTTGTTTTTTTTTTTTACACTACTCTTAAATCATGCTTATACGCTTTAAAATTTTTATTTCAGTAACACAGCAGTACAAAAGAGAGCTATAGTCTTGAACTCCTATTTACCATGCATATAAGCCTTGCTTTTTGGACAAGGCCAAATAATCCCTCCACCTGTGCAGCTTATCTGAATCATGGGCAACATCATTACATTAAAAATCTCTCCTTTACTGCATATGAAAGTATGTACCTACCCAGAAATCGTTTTGAAAAGCATAAACCTATAAAATGACAGCAAATTCCATAAGACATTTACCTTAGTAATTTAACCAACATAAACTACTAAACTGGTTATCTCTAAACAACATTGTGTTTGACTTTTTGTCCTCTGCTTTAAAAAGACAAAAAAAAAAGCAGAAAAGGCAGAATAGTGATATAGTTATTCACTTATGACATTAACAACTCTTAATTGTAAACTAAAAACGTGTGCAGGTGTGGGATTCTATAAAAGGCTTGTTATGTGACAATATAGACCTAGACCCCTACATTTTCTCCACTGGACAGATGAGTAGACTGCAGTCACATCACTGTATGCAACTTTAAATTATTAGTCTATGTCTGCAATCTTATTTGTGTGTTCCAAAGTGTACCAACTACATAACATGTTCTCAAAGGTGAAAGTTTCCTGCCCCAATCGAGTAAATTTTTTTCTTAAGTAAATTTGGTCACATAGTATTTAGAAGCCAGAATTTAAAATATGCATGCAATGGCTAGCCAAATTAATTTTTAAAAATTTTAATTCCATGAAAGGAAAATATAAGCAAAGAACGCAAATTATTTTAACTGCCAACATCTAAGACAGATTTCACATGAACACTTTAGACTTACCATTTTCCCTCTGTGATGACAATTAGTTGGAGCTGAGCAGTGATGTCCACCTTACCAAGGGCATGAGCTCTGTCCCCAACCTCTTTTAGGTCTCCACGGTCCTGAGATCAAGTCAGTGGCTATTTACTAAGGTGCTCTGTGCTGCTCCACTTTTCTTAGAGAGAAGCTGAGAAAACTCACCAATGTACGAAAACAGCACAGATAAAGATAAATGGGAGAAAGTAAATGTGAAAGTAAATATTCCCGTATTTAATATGTAACTTAAGTGTGTCTAAAAAAGCATTAGGCCACTAGAAAACAAACTCATGGCTTGCCTCACTGATTTATATTATAAGCTTAGTTTCTGTATGCATTTTACATTGTTGACTTCAATTTTTTAGAAGTATTTTTTTTAAAAAAACCTACCGTATCTGATTTCACAGGTACATGAGCACCTCTGGTTACAGAAGCATGAACTGTAACAAATACTCAAGTTGATCACTTCAACATTTTGTCCAATTCTAGAAAAGGAGTTTACTTCAAAAGAACATCTAGATTAAATGAGGTATTTTCTTTGCATGTTGTAGCTAGTAATGTTTATATCTGAGTAAATGATTGGGGGCCTTGAGAGTAGAAGCAAAGTGGCTTTTCCAGAAATGGAGTCTTCAATGGGCTCAATTTTCTGGATAATTGTTCTAACCTTCTGCGAAGTCCTAGATTTATAGCTTCAAAACTGATAGCATATACTTGGGACACAAGCTGGATAGTTCAGTCCCTATCACCAACATCAAAGATAGGATAATACTAAAAGTCCCACATGGACCCCAAGATTACATGACTGTTCTAAGAAAGGCCTTTCTTATAAGCAAAGGTTTATGTTTTTAATAGCTCACTGAAATGTGGGACACTTTCAGATCAGAGACTACTATTTAGAATGAACCCTAACTAGGCAATCATTTTGTCTAGTTAATTAAATCAGCAAAATCTGGAACTATACTTTAAAGACCAAATCTTATCTTCTTAAATTCAGGATGAAAATAATATGAATTTTAAAATTAGCTGCTGTAACTAATCAGAACATTGTTAATTTAGCAATTAAGATGGGTACAAAGTATTTTTAAAAATACAAAAGGGAATCATTCCTAGTAACAGCTATGACACAAGACTCTCAGCTATGGGCAGCACACTGTAACTCCCAGGCATCCTACCATTAGGATTGTCAATTTAAAATGAAACTATGGCCTAACATTCAGTTTTCAGATAAGAGAGAGATGTGTTTAAGTTTCCACATTTATGAGCTAAGGACTCATGGGTGGCTCTTCTACTTACCAAACTATCAGCGGGATACTGCTGATGTAGTTCTTATCCAACTCTGGACATAGGATCTGGCTGCCATGCCAGACTCCACACTCGATCTGCCCCCTTCCCAGCTTGACACCTCTCATGCTGTCTTGTCTCATGGTGACCATTCTATACTTTGACTGATGTCCCACAATTCCCTGGAACTAATCTGGTTTAGCAGTGTTTGGGTATGGTATCCCCGACCGCAAAATCCATTCCAGCTGACTTCATCAACCTCTTCCCTTTTTCTATTCTATACAATGAAGACAGTCAAAAAGAACTGTAATACTATGGGCCTTCTCATCTCCATCCTCTGAAAGGAGAGTGGTTAACAGAGATAACTGCTGTCAATGAAAATAAACATCAACATTTGGCTTAGAATACCTGGAACTGTAATTATGTATATTAGGTATGCAGATCTTAAAATTTTTAAACTGAAAAAGTATAGGGTTATTACAGAGTTATTAGCTTCTATCTCCAATAAGAAATCAGTAAGTAAAGCAACTACAACTTATTTTTGGTGATCCCTAGATAACTTTGTGAAAATTAAGATGTACATATATAGATGATCAAAACTCAGAAAAGGTCAGTTTTCACTGGAAATGGTTCCTCAATGAATAAAGAAGCTATTGTAAAATTGATACCCAACATTTACTGAAAGTGAAGGGTAGCAAAACTAGTGAGTCAATTCCATCCTATTATAAAAATGGCCATTACATTGCCATTGAAGGGAAATTCTAGGCTTGCATTTTTTCCTATCACCTACTCTTTTCTTATTTGCTCTGTACTGAATATGGTGGGCTGTGGCCCCCTTTAACTTTCAATCTACAAAAAGCCATTCCTAACTCTCTATAAGATGATATCATGATACAGATCTCACAGATGACTAGGCCAGGTCAGCACTAGAAATGCAGCCATCCCTTGGCTAGCCCCAGGACATGGACCAGACTCGAGAGTCCTGTTTATAGGACAGAGTCATTAACTAGCTGATATTTCTAAGGACCCACAGTGGGCAATTTGAACATCTTTGTCTTCATCATTGCCAGGTCCACTTTGGCAAATACAGTTCTATCTCCAGATAACTTTTAATTACTGAAGTTGAAGATACACCCTCATTTCAGTAAAAACTCTAACCAATTATTCTATATCCTGTCTACATCAAGAAAGACATCAGTCACATGCTATCTATACCAGAAAGCACTAACAGGTTGAGCAAGTTAATTCATCAGGCTTTTAAGGATTTCAACCCTATTTCTATAATTTAGCCCTTATCTTCACACTGAGTCTTTAATGGATATAATAACCTCATTTTATAAGCCAGTGAAAATCAAAGAATGGCTACTCACAGACCAAAGGAATAGTCTGATCTCAGGTCAGTCCTTCTTCATTTGGTAACAACGGCAATTCCACTTACAGAAAACAGACTCCCAAATGTCAAAGGTTTAGTTTCATTAGAAAAATCATACACAAAATAAAAAATATATTTATCAAGAACAATAATGGTATTATTTCATTCATCAAATTCAGCAAATTCATTCAAAACATGAGTTACAATATAGAAAGAAAAATGACAGCATGAAGTCTTACACAACCAACTGATCTGAAAAACCAGTCCCTTAAAATGCAACTGCAGTTTCATTTTCCAAGCAGTCTTCTTAAGTTGAGGGTTTTCTGTACCTGATTTTACATTAACTTTTCTCCATAATAAGTTTAAAGCTGAATGTCGTTTCCTCACCAAGTACCTTATTCCCCAAAATGTTTAAACCAAGTACCTGATAACCAGGTGTCTCTGTTGCCTTTGATTATTTTATTTTGCTAAGGAATATGAAACTGCTATGAAAGTCAAGCCAAGGTCAAGTACACACCAAAGTTCTACCACTTGGGTATCTGCCCTCATTTGCTTCTTAGAAGTATGATTAAGAGTCATCCATACTTGCACAGCTGATTATGATGAGCATTTTTTTCTCTTTTTTTAAGTCTGCCTACTAGGTTCTCTCTCTTCCTCTGTCCACCCCTGGGAGCTCCACCTCCCTGATCCGATTTAGATTTGGAAGGAGGTGATATCGTTCCAAGTCTCTCAATTTCTTCTGTAGTCAAATTACACGACTTCAAGAATTTTGAAAAAGAAAGAAAAAAGAAGTCTCTTTTTATTGCTTCATTAAGAAAACATTAAAACCCTAACAGAAATTTACCATCTGTTCCAACTCCATTCCTTCAAGGCTCCCAAACAGCTTCCCGCTTGCTGTGACGGCAGTGGCAGGATGCCCATTACCAACTACTGTCAGCGCTAGTATGATACTCCAGATTGGGTCTTTTTTCACTGTTCACTTTCTTTCTAAAAAGCAAAAGCCTTGTTAATTAGATGAGCTCTATCAGAATAAATTAAGTCTCTGAAAGTGAAGGTATTCATGTTGTTCCATTCTGTTCAATTACATGCACATGACAAAAGACAGGATGACTCGTTTATCCTGGACAAAATTAGACAGTCACAACTTCAAGGGAGGTTGGCTAAAATATTCCTGCCGCTTAGAAAAACTAAAGCAAAGTGCAAGCTGAAATGGAGTTCTAAATGACATCTCCCAGTTGAAATGCAAACTATAAAAAGAAGGTAAAGGGGCATTAATAGGATCAGTGTCCTAAAAAACTATCGAGGTGGAAAGCCACCTCTGTGTGCTCCTCCACGGCCCCCCCTGAAGCCACCTCTTTCTCCTCGGAAGTTGGATCGATTTCTTTCTCTCCCACGGCCAGCAGAAGTTCCACCTCTTCCTCCTCCTCTGGGAGCTCCACCTCCTCGATCAGATTTAGATTTGGGAGGAGGTGACTTTGGTCGAAGTCTCTCAATTTCTTCTGTACACCCAGTCAAGTAGGAATTCGGGGCACTGAAGTAGGATGCGTATGTTTCTGCATTGTAGTTGCTATTTGTAAGAGTTGGTCCCACTGTAAGCCAGCCTGAAATGGAGTGGAAAAAAAAAAGGTTACTTTTTTTTTTTTCCAATTCTCTTATTGATCCGTTAGGAGCTACTTCAAATTTCCAATGCATTCTTAAAGATGTTCCTATCACTCACCCAACACTGATCTTTTTTTTTTCAAAGAATGCATGGCATTTAATCACAGTCATAAAGATTTCATATGTATACATTTTGTTTCTCCTCCTAGACCGTAACTTTTGTACCATAACCCTCCTCACTGTCTCCGTCCATGTTTCACATTCTGTGAGAACAGTACTTAGGAAAAAAAACATACACTACACTAAGTTTGGGCTTAGTGAAAATTTAATAAATTTTATATCACCTTTCTACTTGTAGAAATGGTACCATAGTTTTCTGATTAAAATCCTGAAATTAACTGTTGCCTCTACTCTTCCCAACAACACTAACCCAGCTAACAGATCTTAGAAATTCAACCACAACCATGTTGCTCCTATTCATTCCTATCTGTCCATTTCTACTGCCGCCCTTAAATTTAGGTCTTTATTTTTCTACTTCACTAGTCCCCTACACATTTAACAGACATAAAAATACACTGTAATGCTCTCCCAACATCTCCTCCTTCCAAAAAAGGAAAGCCTAAAGCAAAGCTTAGTTCATAAATATGGAATCTAAGCTCTTTTATGAGGCTTGAGCTAGCTTTCCAATCACACTGCTCATTAATGCTTTTCATAACACCTTCACTTGAGTAAAAGCAATGAATCACTTCAGTAACTGTTCCCATACTCATCATCTCTGCCTCTGTGCCTATTTTTTTTCCTATCCTGTCAACCTGTTAAAAAGTCCATCCTTCAACATCCACTTCAAATATACATCTTACGTAAAATGAAAATACTTTCTCTCAGGATTTCCATTACACATTGTATTTCTTTTGGTAAAAAGGTATTTCTGTCAACTACTTGCTAGACAATTTTGACTGTATAGGAATGACCTCTGTCTGATTAAACTGTATCTGGAATGGGAGGAAATACAAATTAACCGTAATGCCTGATAGAGACATCATGCTTGGCATTCCCTGAGTGTGGCGATCCTTGCTCATTGGAGCAGGATGAGTAATACCTAAGAACTAGGTTCTTCATTTGAAAAATTAGGTTCACAATATTTCTACCCTATCATCATCAAGGTTATTTCTTAGACTATTAAGTCCATTATAAAATCCTATAAAATGTAAAATATTTTACTAAGATCACATTCTAGAACGTAGTAGCCATTTTTGTACAAAATTTTGCTCATTTAAAAAAGTCTTCAGTATCTAACAGTGCATAGATATAAGATTTATAATATCTGAAGAAAAAAAAAAACCAGGTGAATCATACTGTATCTTTCATGTCGCATCTAGCAGATAACCTGACAGGCAGAGAAGCACCTCATCAGTTGAAAGAGCACACTGCACACCTATGTGGTCTCACTGACAATTGAATCGTTGAGATTTTTACTTGCTACCTTCTGGTTTGTTTTTTGGCACGTATGTGGTATGACACAACACACAAGCAAGGAATAAGAAAGAAAACTTAAAGATTTAATAAAAATAGCTAATACTGTTTCTTTCATGCTATATTGCCTCTTACATAAATACGATATGCACATCTTCATAGAATGAACTGTAAGGAACTCTGCCTCCCACCCACACGTTCTTTATTCCTAGTGTTTTATTATACTTTCTAAAGGCATTACTAAGAACCAAGTAAGTTTAAATTAGCCTAGCTTCAGCATATTTGACACACATAGCAATTTTTAAACCTTTCAAAGCAACAATATATAGTATTCCTATGGTATGTATGATATCCCTTAGACTATCTCCTTAAGGAAGAAGTGTATTTGAGATTCAAACCAAATAAGTTAAGGCCCTTAGCAGACTTCTCTCAATTGCTCTTATTATTATTTATGTGGTTAATCTCCAACTACTTAATAATCTCCCCAAGCAGATATTCTTTCTTAGTTCTGTTTTACTATAGCTAATATTAGAATAATTTTTCTAAGAATGGGCAAAGATAAAGAATCAGATGGTAGTTTACAAGCAAAAAATAAAATCTGCACCTCCAAGACTCTGTTCAACTGGCATAGATACAGACAGAAGGATATCCTACATGAAAGAGATAATGTATAATCTGAAGTGGGTTAAGTGGCCACGGCTAAATGGATGGAGAAAACCCCCACTATATTTACAGTTATAGAATATTCGAGTTACAAATACAAATTGGCATCAAGCAAAATCTCTATTTTAGTTGCTGCTTATGCTTACACCTATACTTAACAATGATCTATTCTCTCTACTCAGGTTCTTCTACTCATGCCTCTATAACAAAAAAACTTTTGACTAAAATTATGCTATAAAGCCATTAAAATGATTAAAACTAATTATTTTAAATGTAGAAATATATTTAACATAATATTGAGAAAAATACAAAATGACAACTACAGTTATGTAAAAATTTGTATGCACAGGACTGGAAAGTATTATGTAAAAAAAATGAAAATACTTTGAAGTAGTGAGACTGAATCCTTTTTCCTCTTCAAAATTTTCATTAATGTTATACTGACTTTTCACTTATTAAAAGATTAGCATTTGTTTGATGTTTGCTTTTCCTCTTCAAATAGTTTTGCTTTTTCTTTAAAGTCTTCTACTTCATTTAAACAGCAGTTGCCACTGGAGATTGTTCCCAGATTCAGGAGCTATTTTTGCGTAGGACAGGTTAATGATGGAAGAGAAAAATCTGTTCATTTCCTCACATGCTAGAACCATAATCTTGATATTCAGTATCTATGGACATCTACACTTTCTGAAAAACACACCCTTCCAGTTGAGTATCTAGTGATGTTAGTTTCTTTTAAGCCAGTGAAGAGGAAACATTTGCTTGCCATAAGCTCTGCTGACAAAATATTTTACTTTGATAAAAGAGTAAAATCATCCACAAAAATCCAAACAAGATGTTCATGTATATGTACAGCGGAAAGCTATAAACAACCCAAAGCTCATTTTATAGCTGTATATGGTATGTATATAATAACTTATACATGAACTGTACATGTACTGAGAAAACTGGTTTAAAAAAAGTAAGAAAACTATGAAGTTTAAACCACAGCATTCCCACCCCTTTAAAGAAAAAATCAATAAACTACTTTAAATTAGAATTTAATAATTCAAGGATTCATGCTGCAAGATAGCCACTGAAGGTACAATAAAAGAATACCTAACTAACAGGCTAATAAAAAAGAAAAATTGAATAATATAAGAATAGTTAATCAATCCAAAAGAAATAAGAGAAAAAGGAACATAAAACAGTTGGTACCAATGTAAAGCAAAACAGTAAGATGGTAATTTATGCCCAAATACATCAGGAATTACATTAAATATAGACTGACTAAACAACTCAATTGAAAAATAACGATAAACTAGATGAAAACCAACTATTTTTGTTCACAAGAGATACACCTTAAATGTATGGATATGGAAGATTATAAAGAGACGGATGGAAATAATACACCATGCAAACACAAGCCAAAAGAAAGAGGAGTAGCTATAATAATGTCAGATGAAGTAGGATTTAAAGTAAGAAATACTGGATATAAATAAGGACATTTCATAATACTTAAGAGGGTTAATCTACAAGGAAGGCATAAAAATTCTACATTTTATAAACACCTAACAACAGAATCTTAAATAGCTCTAAACATAAAACTGATAACTAAACAAAACCACAAACCCATAATCATAATATATTATAACATACCTTTCTCACAGAGTAAGTAAAATAAATCATTAAAGACATGGCCAATACAAACAGCACACAATTAGTAAATATTATCTACCAACAACAAGAACAATATACATTCTTTTCAATTGGACTTGCAATATTTATCTAAATGGGTCAAAAACAAATCTCAACAAATTACAGATAATTAAAATCTTATGGTGCATGTTATTTGACCACAACATTAAACCAAGAAGCAATAACAGAATGGTAACTTATGCAAAACAATTCTGAATAACAAACTGTCAGGAGGAAAAACATTTATTTTTAAATATAGCAAAGCCAAGCCTCACAAACATTTCCCATGCAAAATATTTCTTTATATAGAGAATATAGTTTTACTTTTCCTTTATCATTTTATACAATTTTATGAAATTCAAGACCACCAGTTCCTACAAGCAAAATATTTCCAAGTTACTGTGTTCATCAAAACACACCTGAAAGAAACAGCTGATGGGGCTGGGGGGATGGGGAGAGGTAATTACGTTATGTATATAAGGCAACTTTAAGAATTACTTTTTTTTAGAATGAACATCAGAGTTTCTTCTAAATTCTTAGGTACTTTTAAGGCCAATTATTCTACTGTAACTTCTTCAACTTTTACTTTTTATGAAATGTAGATTAAAACAAATAAGATCCTGACTCCTTCCATCTTTAAACTTAATTTCTAGCATGGTAATGCCAAACAGATCGATTTTATATATTGTGACTGAAGTAATGCAATGCTCTTAAAAGTTACTTTTATATTTTCTGAGAAATAAAAGAAATAAGATGTACTGTTATTTCAACAATGATTTATAAACAAAAGCTGTGCCCTCTGAAAGAAAATCCTAGTCCCATAAGTTTACTTTTTACTCATTTTTTTTCAAAATAGTAAATTCACATTATACCGATTAAGTTAAAAAAAAAAAAGTTAGAATTCTGAAAAAAGCAACATTATGATACATGTAAGGAAACAAGCCAGGTACATTAGTTTCTAATAAAGCTGAGATCTGTATTTCACAAATGCATGGTTATTTTCTGCAGGATCATTTGGTTGGCAGACTTAGTCCTATCCAAAAAAGTCAGTAAGACATTTGGTCCATGCCACATGGTCCCAAAAATTTAGTCCTTGCCAAAACATTCATGAGAAAATTCGGTCCATGCCAAATGATTTTGGCCAAATATCAAGGACCTTTTGGCATGGACTTTACAAACCGATAAAGAATAAATGCTATGAAGAAAACGAAAACAGATTAAAGGGAAAGAGTGGTGGGAAGAGGGGAGTGGAGTGGGAAGCTGCCTAATTTAGACAGGGTTGTAAGAAGTCAGTCAGGTATTTGAAAGGAGAGAGGACCATGGAAAAGGACTGACAAGAATGAGCTTGGCAGGTGTGAAGTACAGCAAGAAGAGGAATCAAACACATAGATGAATTTTATGCTACATAGCACTGTGTGCTATTTCTTAACATCTTTATCCCACAGAACTATACTGCTTTCTTTTTTCCCCTTACCTGGTCGAATTGTACTATCTCTCCCAAATAGATGAAGGCGTCTTCTACCAAGACAAAAATGTTCAATTATATGAAAAATTTCTACAGGCTTCTCTATATTGCCAATTTCAGGTTCTTCTGTGATAATCAAGTCAATGTCAACATTAGCATGAATGAAGTCCCCGTCTGTGCTACGCTTAACGGTTCCTTTGATCCCCATGAGGCAGTGTTCCTAAACAACAGTAAGAGCAGACCAATGAATCTCTTTTCATTAACAGTCATAGTTCATAACATTTTACATTTCTGATGTTCCCAATTCAAAGACAATCCTCGTTTCTCTGAATCTTTGGGATATGGTTCTAAGGGCAAAAGTACAATAAGAAAAATCTGGATCTCTGGATATGGGAAGATTGCCAGGGAAGCTAGGCAATAGAATATTAAACTTGGGGTCATCACATTTTAGAACTGAGTCAGTGACCATGGAATCTTCTTTCCATCTGCAACACTTGATAATAACTTGTTTTCAGCAGTTATGGAAACATGGCACTTGACTTTGGAATCTTCAAATGTTATACTGGGCCTCACATAATCCAAGATCAAAACTATCTACAAGATGTAAGCCTTTTCATATGGAGCACGGACTTAAAGGATGGACTTAAAGGATGGATACAAACTTCTAAATACTCAACATAAGTAAATGTGAAAAGTCAGTTTCTCTCTCTCTTTTTTTTTTTTTTTTTGACCTCAATTCAATCTGGAATGATGGGAGTATGGTTTAAATAAATGTAATCTCACCTGACTGCATGAATTAATAATAGTAAGGATGGCTTAGATTCCTTTCAAGAGAATTTCTAGTCTAAAAATATCCTCCATCAGTGGGTCCCTGAAGAATGCAAGACTGGAGCACAAACTATTAAAGCCTGATAACTAGTAAGGCAGTCCTAAGAAGCAGAGGTTCTCAGGGGTGCTTGTTTAGGTTTTTAGGGTTCTTATGTAGGAAGAAGAAGCAAAGGGGAGAGAAGTATTTATCTAGCTGGCCAGCTATGAGTCCTGCTGCCCTTTCTTTACTAGGCCTAGATAAAAGGAAAAAAATCTGGGGGTCAGAAGTACCAAAAGCCCATATTTGACTCAGTATTACAGCAGTTTAGGACACACAGGAATACACACTGCCTTCTCCAGCACAGTATAGGTTGATCTAACTGAGTGAATAAAATATTTTAAAATTAACTTAGATGTATTACTTTACTGCTCAATGCCATTTTTTGTACAAGTCTAGGAGAAGGATCTTTCCACTAAAATTAATTAAAAGTATACAGTCATTTGGAAAAGCTTAAGAGAAAATAACGAAAATAAAGAAAACAAAGCAGTAATGGCAGTACCTTTGTTCTCTGGAAGACAGCCTTTGGATCTAAAGTCTTAGTCTTCCCTGGATTGTTTTTATTGGTTTTAATCCAACAAATATCTTCACATCTTCTATAACCCCACTTGCGTAAACACTAGAAATGAAAGAATTAAAAAAAAAATTCTTAGCTAAAAGAAATAAATAACACTTAAAATAACCAACCAGCATTAAAAACTTCCTAAAGATCTGAGCCACTAAATTCCAAGGTGTCACAGTAATTTTGTTTTAGTGCAGGAATAAAGAAATACTAGTCTTTAAATATACAGCCATTATACAGACTTCGTATATATCTTTTGGATATTAATGTAATAGATATAGTTAATATCAAAACATAGAAAGGATTACATAATACTTCAATTATTTAATACTACCTTCCACTGTCATCAGTAGAAAGTGGGTTTTAAGGGATAAAACACTCAGCCTCTCTTTAATCAAAAGTAATTCAAAAGATAATTTCCTTCCTGCCACCTCAATTTTCTATCCTCTGACAAAGCTAAAAACTGTTGAAAACGCTCTAATCAATAACTCATTTTCAAGTGAGAGCCTTCTAAAATGTTATTTTTAATATATTTAATACTAAATCTCAAAAATTCAGACTTAAAATTGTTATGGATATTTCTTTATTGGGTAAATTTTACTTTCATCTTTTCACAACCTAGACAATAGAGAGATCTGAACCTTAGTGTTCTAGAATCAGTCACATGTGAACATGTAACAAATACTAGCTAACTCATCACTAAGAGTGGCATTTTGAGGCCTGTCATATGTAGGTGTTGGCTAGCTGCTCGGAATGAAAATGTGAGTAAGATATAGTCCTTATCCCTAGCTGATTTAAGAGCCAAGTAGGAGAAGTAAGTTAATGGTGGCACAATATTGTTGGTACTATGATCAAGTATAAATAAAGATATCGTGCAGCATAAAACACACTTTTCAGGAATGCTCTCATTGTATAAGCTGAGATACACCTCAAGATGAAACTTAAGATTTTTATTTTAAAATCTCAAAAATCAAGATCAGTATCTCTTCCAGCTGCTAAATATCTGTTCTGTATTGAATGTTCATTAAAATCCAACATGTCCTAATCAATTTACTAAAAGCTTATCAGTATTTCTCATGCTGAATTATTTTTGTAATCATTTTTGGCCAAAATCTACTTTCACCGATATAATAAACTGCTGCATAAACAAGTAAGACAAATCCTCCTAATCAATTTCAACCTAATTTGGGGACTAGGGGGTTGGGGCGAAAGCTCCAAGCCAGACGTTAAAGCTAAAAAAGGTAAATACGAATATACCTATAAAAACATACAGGATGTTTCTCTCACTTCCTTGGCTTTTCTATTGCATCTTGGGGAGGTGCCAGCAATAAAACAGATACACAGTTGGAATAGTTCTAGTCTTACCATGGAGTTAATAAATGACAGAGGTAATGATGTTCTCCAACATGCTATTTATATAAATACAAAGCAACTGCAGAATTTCAGGATTTGAGCACAAATATATCTCAATATAATCCTACTTAAATTCTTTATCTGTCAAATGGACACCTCCTAAAATTGCCAGGATTAAATGAGATCATTTATTGTATATCAAGTAATATGTCCTAAAAATGTAAAGTATTATCCAAAGACAAGTGAGGGAACTGAAATCCACAAGAGTAGTATCTCTTTACCCAAAGTTTCACTGTTGGACAACAGAACTGAGAGCAAAACTGAGGACTCCCAACACCTAGCCACAATGCTCCTATTATTCTTGGATAAAAAAGTTTGTATTATTTTGTTTCCATTTAGAATCCAAAACACTCCATTCAAAAAAAAAAAGTTCTGAAATACAATAAATATATGTACTTAAATTGAGATGTTGCAACTCCTCTCTTACTTTCATTCATTCATTTAAACTATGTGTTCCAGATACTGTGTTATTTGTCTTATCTGATTTGGCTTCCATCTGGAATGCAGGAGTTAATGCTATTCAGAAGCATACTTCTCAGCTACTGATAATGAGCAGTAAATGACACTAAGCAGCTTGTTTTTGAGCTATAATTTAGTTTCAAATCTCTAAACTGTTCTCTTCCTGCAGTTATAATGAATCATATTTTGATTTAGTCATTCCTAACACTAGTTAACTAAGGGGTACTGCTGCCTCTTGCACATTCTTTTCTAAACATTTTTCTTCTTCTGAGTACTTTAGTACTATTCAAGAAACAAATGACAAAATAACATTAATCTTCAGACTTCTTATGCAACATATCGTGTTATATTTTTTTCTTATGAATTTAAAAATCCACCAAAAAACACCACCTTACCACTCTTCCAAGGTCCAACCCCTCCCCGGAACCACACCAGAGAAAAATAAATGACCGAGGTGCTGCAATCTCATCAATCTCTAACTTCATAATCTGTAAGAAACCAAGACAATATTGCATAAAAATATGCAATCATCTCAAATCTATTTTCCCATTCATCCTAAATCCAGAAGAACCACCATTGAGATTTATCAAGACTTGGAGTAGATATGTTCTTTAAATGTACTCATTTTCACTAGGAAATACCATGGGAAATAAATCTCATCCTTAAAACTTGCTCTACTGTTGTTTTCTTATTCTGTATTAGGACAACACACACACATGCACACATACACTACGTACAACTTGATTTTATATGGAAAGAGGTAAAGGGAAACCATATTTATAGAATTATGTAGCTTTATAAGATACAGTTTAGAGCAGTCTGTTACTATTTACAGAAAAAGAAACTGAAATAAAAAGGGATTAAATTACCCCAAAGTTAGAGCAAAATTAAAACATAACAAATATTTGGGAAGGACTTGGTTTCCAGTAGAACAGTTCTAAAGAAAATAAATCAATTCACACATTTCATTATAATGATTGCTTTCAGTCTGAAATGTCAAAAAATCGAGATTACAATTTGTAATGTGTTGAGTGTATCACATTAAAAAAATCTTCAATACTTAAACCTCTAAATTTTGAGAATACTGTATACTTATAAATATGACTATGAAAGCAACCATTTTATATGGTATTCTTTTCCTTTTAGCTTTCTGTCAGTTAAGAAGTCCCAGAGACCATGGTTCAAGTAAATATTTATTAATTTTATTTATTAAGAAAATCTTAACTTCTACCTGAGTAAATGATCATAACCATATCATCTATAATTTATCTAAGTAAAAAAATAAATACTTGACAGTAATAATGGAAATGAATTACAAAAGGTATAAACCTATTCAGTTTTATACTTCTTACTCTTTAAATCTTGATATCATCTCATCTAATATTCTCATAGGAATATGAATAATATGTAATACACACAGGCACACACATATATTCCTATATACATGTATACACGGTATTGCTAAAGGTAAGTGATGACACACATCAGTGAAGAACATTAAGCAAGTTACTATCTTGACACTGCAGTTATAAATGCTAAATGTCGGTATTTTAAATAACTATCTCTATCCTTAACCAAAACACACTGACCACTACCGACTCTCTAATGTGAAAAAGAATACTTGTGCAACCCAAATGCCTTTCTTATTTATATTTTATTAATTACATTAGCTAACAGCACTTTCTTTAGGATATTATCACATGAAAGTTAAAAGCTTAGGGCTCTGGGGCCAGACAAAACTTTTTTCTACGCTTGAAATTCCTTTATTTCAAAGACTCTATTACCTTGTCATATATAATTGAATCTCTTGCATCTTCTCTGACCAAACCTAACTACTAATCAAAGATATCAGATTAATTTTTTTCAATTTTCCTTTGACTAAACAGAGACTGTTTTTATATTATTAATCAGTTTTGATGAGGATACAGTGCAATAGACAATTCTTAAACATTCCTGGAAAGAATGTAAATTTCTGCAACCTATCTGGAAAACTTCTCAGCAATAAATATCAACAGCATTACATCTTTAACCTTAAGTTATGGAGATACCATACACTGTACTTTTCTGAATTTCAACAATATACACAGATCACACTTATCAAAGGAGAGGAAAAACTTCTGTAAAGTAAAATAAAATAGAAATAAAAATGTAAATAAAAGTGCCGAAGGTATTGAACCTCCTAAGGGAAAGCTTCAAGGAAGAAAACCGTAGGTATATCTTGAAAAGTAACATTAACAATAACAACCATTAACTCAGAAAGGAGGTGCAAGATTCAAAGCAGCTTCCTATGAGACACCAGTCTCACAGTTTCAGTCCTTTCCCAACCTCTCTTGTGTTCAGTGCTCCCAGTCACTCTCTCCTTGAAATGCTCTATTCCCTTGGCTTCCCTTACAGTCACACTCTTTGTTCTCACTCATCTCGGACCTATTCTTTTCACAACTCTTTTATATGTGTATCTCACATGTAAGTTTCCTGAGGCTTTACTGTCAATCCACGTTGTATCTTAATTGAGACACTAGCTCAAGACAAATTCATTTATTCTCATAGGTTTAATGTGGTAATCCTCTAAAATCTGCATTTTGAGATGACCAGATCTGTCTGTCCTTTAAGTTTCATACTGCTGTTACAATCTATGCTTGAATGTCTCACATACACCTCAAAATCAACACATTCAGTATTACCTAATCCCTCTAACCCTGCTCTTCTTCTTAAATTGACTCTCAGCTGATGAAAACTCACCCCACTTATCCCAAGACTCAATCCTTTGAGTCATCTTTAACTCCTACCCTCATCCACTAGACCTCACCAAAAGTATCTACTAAACATTAGTGAATTTATAATCTCCTTCCTATTCTTACTACCATCACCCTAATTCAGGTTCCTTCATCTTCAAACGAGGCTACTGCAATAGCCTTCTAACTGCTCTCTCCTCTCCAGACTTCATTTTTTCTAGTCTATCCTCCTCCACATACTAATCTGACCATTTCACTAAACTGGTTAAAAACCTTCAAACTCCTTAATGCCTTTGGGATAAAAGTCCGACCCACTAAGACAGCATCTCAAGAGAGTCCCAATCTGTGTTCCAACAACATCAACTTACATACAGACCTCCCCCACCCATCTCTTTGCCTCCTCCATTCCTTCTGCTCTTGCTGTTCCTTCTGCTTGGAATCCCCATCCCACCCCTTCCTTCATCTGGCCAATTCAAACTAATATATTTATACTGTTCATGTGTCATTTCCTCTTTGTTTATGTTCCCCAGCTTCCTAGGCTTGGTCAGTTTTTTGCAAATTGTCTTATGCAGTCCTCTATTACTGAACTAACAAAATGATAATGCAATTACTTGTTTGGGTCAATGTTTATCCCATTAAACTGTGTGCTCCTTAAGGCCTAGTATATCATGTTTTTAGACTTATTTCTAGCTATACATCCAAGGACCCTGAGACTGGAATTGCCAGTCTACAGACTATTTATTCATTACTTGCTCAACTTTTGCCTCAAAAAGAAAAATGAGACTAAAGATGTCTTAATATTTGTTAATGTACCTTAGACTTTCAGCCATAATATATACTATAAATTTATATTTATGATTCCTAAATCATTAGAGATATTTATAATCTTATTTTCTGATCAGGTAATCATAAATTCATTTGAAAAATAAATAACTCATTACAATGTAGAAAGGTTCATCGTACATCATCCCAAGTCCAGCATTTTTCATTAGCAGTGATGCCAGTCTCTCTGTAATATTCTTCTAAAGGGGGTTCCAGAAGAATCACATCAAATTTGGGCGTTAGTTCTCTGATGTCAAAAGCTTCTATATCTGCTTGTAAGTACCTATTTGGTTAAAGCATAAAAAGTAAGAGATTTTTCTAATACTTTACAGATACTACAGAGAAATTTTTAAAATATTTCCTAATCACTGTTTACAAAGTGAATATGAGCTAATTACTGAATACCTTTTTATGGAGGGGCATCTTTCTTCAGTACAGATGTAAACCATCTACCAATGCTCTTCCCTAGGAAATGGATCTAATCACACTACAAAGTAAAATCCTAGTCCCCCACGAACATCCAGAACATAAACTTCTCTCATCTTTACATGGAAAATCCATATTGTGATGTAAATCTCTGAGCCCTTTTCTGTTATCATCTGAAGTTTCCAAGGACTATCACATTCTTCCTCAATTATTATTAAGTTAAACAACTAACTGTGAGTTTTCAATTCCTTTTAAAAAGAGCTTCTAAAGATGGACATAATTTTTTTTTTAGTTTGTTAGTAATATTATTTATATTAATCTTTTCCAGCTACTTAGTAAAAGTTACTACTAGCCTTTACTTAAAGGTTATTTCCACATAGTATCTAAGTATTTTAAACATAAATACAAAATACTTTAAATGTAAGAATATTTTTAAATAGGATGAATATTAGTCTGCTAATCTTTTTCCCCACAAACTCGTACTTTTTGTGGTTCTTCTAATCATTAACAGTATACATTTTAGCAAACTGTTAAACATACAGAATGCTCAAAGCAAGCTAAATATGAAATAAACAATGTCTCCAATTTCAAAGATCTTATACACGTTTTTTTGAGGGAAACATTCTGTTAGCAAAGGTTAAAATGAATTTTTGTATTCCAAAATATTAAGAAAAGTATCCCTGGATGCTGAGTTATAATTAATTTTCATTTTCTTCTTTTCCTTCACTAAGCTTTCTAAACATTTTTTCAGTAAGTAACTTTTGAGAAGAAAAGTCATTTAAAAACATTTTAAGATAGTCAAGAATACAAGTAGTATGACTTTCCAAGAAAAAAATTTAAAGACACTTTAAGTAAATTAGCTAGAAAGTTGAAAAAAAAATTAAATGAGAACCCACTGTGTACTCAGCACTGGAGTTTCAAACTAATACAATTTTACTATACAGAAGAAAGTGTGTGTTAACCTTACAAAAGTGCTGAATTTTTTTTTCAAACAAAGCTTGCAGGATAAAAAGACTGATATTTTAAGCCTGAGTTGGGAACAAACCCACTTACATAGGAGGAGTGTTAGATTTAGCTATTAACTCATCCTTCAGCCTGATGAGTTCCCTCAGTTTAGGGTATTCTTCAAATCTGTCGGCCAAACCTGAGGAGGAAAAACAGTAAATTCTAAATGTCAATATAACTGAGTATCAGTGAATTTACAGGTGGTGAGCCCTCTCAGGAAAGCAAAACCACCTCATTATCCTCACATCCTTTTAAAAAAGTTAATTTAGGGTGTTTAAAAATAATTCATATATACACTTTATACCTAATGATCCTATCCCCATATGCAGGCAAACACCCAAATCACTCAGATGTTTTAAAGCCCAGATCAAGTCAATAAACAATTTAATTTCTCATATTTATTAAATAATCTGCTTATAGCACCAAGTTTAGCCATTCTGTTCTCAGGAAAAAAAAAATTTGTATCATGCTTTTTTTCCCCTTTTCTTTTTACTAAAAAAATTTCTTTCTCCCAAAGAACCTAGTTATTGAATCAGACTTTTACTTAGTTTCTTAGACAGTTACCCAAAGCAAAAAAATGAGGATTTCTTTTCTTTACTACTGATGATCTTAAATTAACTGATGATGCCTTAAGGACACAATCAATCCCAGAACAAATCAAGTTGAAAAGATAATGAATTCCTAATAGTAGATTACCAATCACTTCACTCACTCTGATTGCTTATCTAAAACTGTACTACCAATTCTAAGACTAGTTACTTTCTCTAAGAATATTTCCTATATCAATACTTACAATTTTAAAGATCTCAGATTTCACATTATTATAAACAAAACCTCACATATATTTTCAAGCTGAGGACCTTGAAAAACATCCACAAGTTCCATAAAAGTTAAAAATAGGAGACTCACTATTCCCATATCCTAAAAAATATTTAAATCTTTGAGCCTCAGGAGAGATTTTAGATAAAACAGCATAATGCCTGTTTAAACAACTGTAGAGGTAAGTAGGGCTTTGAATATCAAGGATTCCTAAAAGTTCTTACTTGGGTTTTTTTTTCCCTACAAGAAGCATATTCATAACAATATGAATTATGTAAATATTTTAAGTTAAAAACCAAAAGTACATATTAATACCTCTAATGTTAAAGAGTAAAAAATGTGAAAGATTTTGTAAAGCTTCCTTAATTGGTGGCTATAGATCAAACTGCAAATAAAACAAGTTTGAAGATTTCATTACAGTCAGGTTTCAGTCACAGTTGGGTCAGCTCTTAATCACCTACAAAACAGAAGGTATAACTTTTTCTCAATCTATAATATTTTCTTAAGTACATTTTCTTTGCCTTGGAGACAATGTCTCAAAAGCAGAAAGGCTGATAACGAAATTTGGTTATACAACTTATAACTTTAACAAAAAATAGCTTTATTGTAGTTGACAAACAAAAAACTTATATATTAAACTTATACTTAATGTATACCATTTGATGAGTTTGAACATATGCATACATCTGTGAAAACATCACCACAATCAAGGTAAGACATTATCCATCACCTCCAAAAGTTACTTTGTGTTCCTCTGGTTTTTGTGTGTGTGTAGTAAGAACACTTAAGATTAGACCTACCCTCTTAAAGTTTTTAAAGTCTTGTTGACCATAGTCAACAGTACTGCTAACTACTGGCAATTTGCTATACAGCAGATCTCTAGAATGAATTCATTTTGCATAAATGAAAACTTTATACCAATTGAACAACTCCCCATTTTCCCTTCCCTCTAGCCCCTGATTACCACTGCTCTATTCTCTGCTTCTATGAGTTTGACTATTTTAGGTATCATATATATTTATATACATGTACTATTTTAGGTATCTCTATGAGTGCATGCATATTTGTCATTCTGTGACTGGCCTATTTCATTTACCATTATCATAACCTTTTGTGCTACATCTAAATTTTGCCCATGAAAACATTAAAATCAGTTTCTACATGTTGCTTACAAGCAAAAGATAAACTTGATTAACATCAAAATTAAAATTTTTGTGTTGCAAATGATAACATCAAGAAAGTGAAAAGACAACCCACAGAATGGGAGAAAAGACATGCAAATCATACGTTTGATAAGGGACTTGTACTGCGAATACGTAAAGAATTCTTACAATGTAATAATAAAAAGACAAATTATCAATGAAAAAATAAGCAAAAGGATTAGACATTTCTCCAAAGTAGGTATTTAAATGGAAAAATAAACATATGAAAAGATTCTTAACATCATTAGTCACTAGGGAAAAGCAGATCAAAACCACAGTGAAATACTACCTCATAGCCACTAGGATAGCTATAATCAAATAGACAGATAATAAGTGTCAAGGATGGGAAGGAACTGGAACCCTCACATACTGTTAGTAGGAATGTAAATGGTTCAGCTGTTTCAAAAAGCAGTTGGGCAGTTCCTCAACAAGAAACACAGAATTACCACATAACCCAGAAAATCCAATCCCAGGTATATACCCAAAAGAAATGAAAGTGTACAGCCACACAAAAATTTTACACGAATACTCATAGCAGCATAGTTTGCAACAGCTGAAAAGTGGAAACAACCCAAATGAATGGTTAAACAAAATGTGGCCTGTACACACAATGGAATATTATTTGGCAATAAAAAGAAAAGTACTGATATATGCTACAACAGCAATGGTCCTTGAAAATGTAAGTGGAGAAAAAACCCAGTCACAAAATATTGTATGATTCCAATTACATGAAATGTCTAGAACAGGCAAATTGATAGAGACAAGAGTCAATTAATGGTTATTGAAGGCTGGGGACAATTGTGGAAGAAGGAATGGGAACTGACTGCTAATGAGTTCTGGGTTTCTTTAGGGGAGATGAAAATGTTCTAAGAATGTGGAGAAAAGGGAACCTTTGTACACCGTTGGTGGGAATATAAATCGGCACAACCACTGTGGAAAACAGTACCCAGGTTTCTCAAAAAACTAAAAATAGATCTACCATATGATCCAGCTATTCCACTCCTGGGTATATATTCCAAGAAAATGAAAATACTAAGTGGAAAAGATACATGCACCCCAATGTTCATAGCAGCATTATTTACAACAGCCAAGATAGGGAAGCAACCTAAGTGTCCACTGACAGATGAATGGATAAAAATGATGTGATATGCACACACACACATACAAATACACACACACCCAATGAAATACTACTCAGCCATTAAAAAAATAGATTTTCCCATCTGCAACAACATGAATGGACTTGGAGGGTATTATGCTTAGTGAAGTAAGTCAGAAAAAGAAAAACAAATACTGTAAGTTACCACTTGTATGTGGAATCTAAAAAATAAAATCAAACTAGTGAATATAACAAAAAAAGAAATATAACAAAAAAGAATATAACAAAAAAGAAATAGACTCACATATGTAGAGTACAAACTAGTGGTTACCAGTGGGGAGAGGAAAGGAGGGAGATCTAAGATACGGACAAGGGATTAAGAGTTATAAACTTCTACATATAAAATAAGCTACAAGGATATATTGTACAGCACAGGAAGTATAGCCAATACTTTTTAACTATAAATGGAGTATAATCTTCAAAAATTGTGAATCACTATTTGTATACCTGAAACCTATAAAATACTGTAAATCAACCATACCTCAATTTTTTTTTAAAAAGTTCTAAAATTAGATTGTGGTAATGGCTTAACAAACCTGGGAGTATACTTTTAAAAACTGAATTATATTCTTTAAATGGGTAAATTGTATGGTACATGAATTACCTCAATCAATTTGTTTTTTTAAAATGCAGAGATAATGCCTTTGATGAGCTTTTGGTAGACTGGGCACAGCTAAGGAAAGAATTTGAACTTGAGGATATCTCAATAGAAACTTCAAAAACTGAAAAGTAAAGAGAACAAAAATTGGAAAGAAAAATAAAGCCAGAATATCCAAGGACTGTGGGACAACTACAGCTACAAAAGGTATAATGTGTAATGGGAATATCAGAAGGAGGAAAAAGAGAAAGAGGAACAGAAGAAATATTTGAACAATAATGACTGAGAATTTCCCCAAATTAATGTCAGACATCAAGCCCCAGATTCAGGAAGCTCAGAGAGTACCAAACAGGATAAATGCTAAAACAAAAAAACAAAAAACAAAAGCAAACAAAAAAACCCAACTATACCTAGACATATTTTCAAACTACAGAAAATCAAAGATAAAGAAAAAATTCTGAAAGAAACCAGAAAAAAAAAAATACTGTACCCATTGAGGAACAAAGATAATTATACCCAACTTCCTCAGAAACAAGAAAAGAGTTAAGTAAAATATTTACAGTTTTGAAAGAAATAAAACACCAACCTAGAATTCTGTATTTTGCAAAATTATCTTTCAAAAGTAAAGGAGAAATAAAGACTTTTGCAGACAGACAAAATTGGGGGAGTTTGTCGCCAGTAGACCCTCCTTGCAAGAAATGCTAAAAGAAATTTATAAAAAAGGAAAATAATACAGGTCAGAAAATCAGAACTACATAAAGAATGGAAGAGTATGGTAGCAAGGAATAAGTGAAGATAAAATAAAAATGAGGGAGACTAACAGAACTAAAGTGAAAGAAAGAAAAGAAGGAAAAAAGTAATACCACTTGATGGAAAAATGTGTACTAGAAGTACTAAGAATGGAAAGTGGAAGCCAAGCCAGGAAAAAGTTTTGTTAGAAATAATCCAAAAATTGAATAAATTACATGCATATAATCAACAGCTAGCCATAGCATATTCCCAATAAATCTGACATACCTACATCCCTGATGAAATTCTGAGGTCTGTGTCCAGTGTCTACAAAATGTTGGCAGTAATCATTATGGGGATTTAAACTCTGTGTTCCCTAAAAAAAAGTCAAAATTAAATTAATACCAATCACTCTGATGACAGATATACTAATTTTGTACTTTATTTTTTATTATGAGGGCATACAAAATATAAGCTGATTGACAGATTTTAAAAAATTGAAATCATCATTACTAAAATGATGGTATTATTCTTCAGTATCTACAGACATTAATAAGGCATTATCTCATCCTAAATGACCAAGCATCAGAAGAGTATTTCATGAATAATTTTAAATGATCTTTATATTATAATAATGATTCTTGAATAACTGAAAAAAATCTTGAGAACAAGCAAGTGTTTAAAATCTTTTCAGGCATAGGGCTGAAATGTAAAGATTTTTAGATTTGAAAATGATTTATTTACCTTAAGAAAAGTACTAGAATCTTTGTAAATCTCTTCTTCATATGGCAAATTCTCTTCCTCCTGCTGCATTTCTAATTCATCCTTGGAAAAGAAAGATTAAGGAAACATTTTATGTATAGGAGGAATATTTTATATGTTATAATATCTTGAGTATTAAGACTCACATAATTGTTTTATTTCCCTCAGATATAATAACTTTTTCAAATTACCATTAAAGTCAAACACTGAAGCTATTGCCTTCACATCATTAGCTCTAACTAGTTATGTTCACAATAAAATAAAATTTTCCTTTTCACTCTCATCAATAATTAGCTATAACTACTGTTTGTTGACTAAGTTATCTGAAATTATTTACCTCAGATATACTATAAATATTAGAATTTAGCCCAAATCAATTTGATTTCTACTGGATTGAACCATATAAAACTGCTATTTCTCAAAATATACTTAAAAAATGCTAAAATACCAGGAACTATATATGGTTTGACCTAATATAATCACAAATATTTAAGTTACATATTAGCATATATCAAAATGTAACACATAAGATAGCATTTAAGAAATTAGGTAATTATATTGTTGAAATTCCTAGAGACTTAGTGAAACTATTCATTCCCTTCTCTATTAAATATAGTTGCACGACAATTAATTTGAAAACAATGGAAGCAGGTTTTTTGTCCTTAACTTTCCTTTCCACTAAATATTGCAATTACAAGTTTAGGAGTTGTGTTTTTTCTTCGGCCTCTGTCAGAAATGGTTCTACACTTTATTTGAATTGTACTACCCCATATTGTTAATATGGAAAAATGCAACTCAAAAAAGAGTACTGTAGCCTCTTGAAATATGATTCAATTATCCAAAGTTTCTGATACATCTACCCCCTCACTCTTATTTAAGAATGCTATTGCCTAGTGCTTACTAGGCATTATGCTAAGCGCTTTATACATAACATACTTCTTGTGTTAAAATGAGGAAACTGATATAAATGTCTTTATTTACTTGATTCCATGTATGTCGCTGACAATTATTTTAGACACTCTAAAATTCAGCTTTCATCAAATTGTTTTCCTAAATAAGCATCTATGGATTGTAAGGATTTAGTTTTTCTTGACCATAAAACTGTCCCATTTTCTACTTGCCTTATATTCTTCCATTTTGTCTTCATCTGTCTCTCCTTCATCCTGATACTTACGTTTTGCACTTGGAGTATCATAGGAAGCCCTAAAAATTAAAACTGAAGTATCACACACAAATAAATACAAGATGAAGGGGGAGGGTATAGCTCAGTGATACAGCGCATGCTTAGCATGCACAAGGTCCTGGGTTCCACCTCCACTACCGTTAAAATAAGTAAGTAAATAAACCCAATCACCTCCTCCCAAAATAACAACAAAAAACGATCAAATATATACAAGATGTATAAATGTATGCATTAATAACAGGTTATAAAAAAGAATAAAGCAAATTTTTCCTGACTAAACAGTATCTAGTCACCCAGTTTATAAATCTTAAAGTACCACAACCTGATTAATAATTCTGTACTTTATTTTTATGAGAAAGCAATCAAATGAAAAATAAGCTTTAATAAGGCATGTACGGCAAAAAGAAACTTCTACATTACATATATAATCTGTCTTGAGCAAAACTGATGTTCAAATTGATAACTACAATACCGAAAGATTCTAAATGCTTTATGAACTATCAAACAAATGGCACTTTTAGGGTAAAGTATGTTTTTTTAATAAGAGTTTTTTGAATAAAATTATTTATGGTTCATAAGCTAATTCTCAGTCTAACATTCCATTTTCTAACTATCTTATAAATGAGAACTTACTATTATTCACAAAATGAGTATTTCATAATTTATGAATTAACAATAAAAACCAGTTTCTGAAATCTTTATGTTGATGCTTGCCGTGACAACACAATTCATACTTAGGTTACTGCTTATTAAAACAATGATCTTTTCACAATATTAACATAGCACTAAAAAAAAAAAAAGTTATTTGACTGACCTGCAAGTTTCTCTTGTTTCAGCAATCTCCCTCTGTTCATCTTTGCTATTTAACACAGCACCAATGCTGTCAGCACTTTCGGCTCCCAACTGAGAGAAGGCAAAAACCAAAAATTAGATCACAATGCACTGAACAGTCTTTTCAGCCATTTGTAGCAGCATTTAATCTATCAAGTATTAAAAAAAACAAAAAACAAAACACGTAACTACCTCAGCAGGCAAATGGATTAATTACCATGCAGGAAAACAGGAAACACCCTGGAACAAAATCATATTAATTAAGAATGATTTTAACAGCTGAAAATATTTTATGCCTTCTGTTATTCTGAAATGAAAACAATTTAGCCAATTCTCCACTTTTAAAGTAAATAATAAAACCATAACTACCTCAGCAGGCAAATGGATTAATAACCTTGCAGGAAAACAGAAAATACCTTGGAACAAAATCATGTTAATTAAGAATGATTTTCACAGCTGAAAGTATTTTGGCCTTAAGTTATTTTTGAAATTAAAGCAATTAATTTAGCCAATTCTCTATTTTTAACGTAAATAATAAAACTGTAACTACCTCAGCAGGTAAATGGATTAATTACCTTGCAGGAAAAATAGAAAACACCTTGGAACAAAGTCATGTTAATGAAGAATGATTTTAACAGCTGAAAGTGTTTTATGCTTTCAGTTATTTTGAAATTAAAAAAGTTAACTTTAGCCAATCCACTACTGTTAAAGTAAATAATAAAACACAATATAGCAGTAGTAGCAATAACAAACAAACAAACAAAAAGCAGCTAACATATAATGTTTACAGTGTGGCAGGTACTATGTTAAACACTTTGCATCCATCAGCTTACCTGCTGTACTTTATCCCATGCTGTAACAAATACTACTATTCAGTTTTATTCAAGCCAAGTTTTTATATAACGGTTACTGACACATAATAAACTTTATAAATACCTGAAAAATGGTCATACAAATTCTGGTTGGCAGTTCATGAAATTTTGCAAAATACAACCAATGTAAACAAATCACTAGTTGGGATAAGCTTGGCTACACAGAGTGGGATCAATTCATGGAAACCATTGAAAGCCAAACCAAGTGTTGAATGCAATTTGTAGGCCATGAGGAACCACTTAATATTTTTAAGTACAAGAAGGGCATAAGGAAATCTGCATTAAATAGTCCCTTTAGCTCAAGAAAGGGGAGAAGCATACTAAAATATTACAGCTGGAAGTCCCCAGCCTTGATCTTAAAATATTATCACTGCCTCTTTAGACCACCCACTTCATGACTCCTCTCAGGCTTCTCCAGTGGTAAGTCTCTTCCAATATATCAACTGTTTGAAATTTTAACTCTTCCAAAAAATTTTCCTGACCCCTATTCTCTTTAATTAGAAGACACCATCTACTTCCCACTGGTGAAATGCTTTCTAACCTTCTTCCCATGACTGACTCCACTCCCTTCAAAAAGTAGATAATAGACTTTCCATTGTGGTAGCACTAAATACATTATTTGAATAATCACGACAGTTGGTATCATTTGAAAGCATATATGATTTTTTGAAACAAGGCCACAAGTTAAATAAAAAGCAGGTGTAAATTGTTGGTGGTAGCAACACTTGCCACAATCATGGTCTGGGCCTATATACAGCATCTAGCATCTTCATCCAACAGTCAAAAGCACATCAATCAAATCATACACATTGGATTATGCTCTACTCTGATAGTTCATCAATCAACAAAAATTTGCTAAAAGCTTACTTCGGGCAACAAACGAGGTTAAGGCAGAAGATTAACCCAACGGGAATTAAATGCAAAGACTTAGCACGCAAACTGTTTATATCCTGTGTAACAGTAAGTAATATACAGCCGTGAACTCAATAGTAAAAGGACAATGGAAGCTCAGAGGAAGAAGAGACTAAACCAGGGAGATCAGGATAGGTTTCATCATGAAGTTCTCAACTGAGCTGTGCCATAGAGGACAGAGGGAAATCAGAAAAGACAATTGTAAAAAATCACAAAGTATATATTGCACAAATCATGTTCTGGAGAGTAATAAACCAGTCTGTCTTGCTCATACAGAGAAAAGTAGGTGAAAGAAAGGCTGAAATTAGCTGGTAAAATGGAAATCTGTCATTAATTATAGCAGACATCCTTACTTTTAGACATTACTCCAGAGAAAATATTGTAGACCTATTTCACAATGAAGCCACAATCTCAAGAATTAGGTGCTGACTATGAGGAAAGACAAGACACAAAACGACCATTTAGATAGTGAAAAGAAATTTAGGGGAGAGCAAGGCACTTTTACTTGTGTGAACTGCGGTAATTCACTCACAAAGGCCAAAGTTTTGTATCCCCCACCACTGAGCACCGTGCCAGACACTTGGTGGGCATTCCATTAAGGTTGCTGAAGACCAATCGTGGCGTTCGGTTTAGCACCACCACAATGACCTCGCCGCAAAATGGAAAACATCTGCGGCACCGCGGAAGTTGAGAATAAGAGACTAGGTAGGCCCAGGGATTAAGGTCGCGGCACCAGAAAGGACTGCAGGTAAGGAGGAAACAAAAGGCCAGGGGAGGTAAGAGGACGCCACGCACGCGGATTCACGATCCCTCCCTGGGCCGCGGACCTGCTGCGCGAGGAGCTGTCGCCGTAACTTCTGCCGCTCCCGGATCTCCTGCAAGCGGCTGTCCATGTCCCAACTCCTGTCTTCCACTACCCGGAAAACTTGGCAATTAGCGCACGAACCCCTACCCACTTATTTTTCCGAGTCTCTGGAACACAAGACCCTCCAGAAGCTTCAAATGCCGGGTACCCTATGTCCTTTCCTCAATAAATATTTCCGGCGCGGCCGGATTTGGCCCGACCGGCCCGGAAGTCCCGCCTCCTTCTGGACGCCCGCGATTGACGCCACCTGGAAGGGGCCCAATGAGGGTCCAGCGACTCTGGCGTGGGCGGGGTCTTGGAAGGCGTGGGCGGTGCCCAGCCTGGGCTGTCACAGCCGTTGCGGACGAGTCTCTGGTCTTCTCTTTTATCGTTTCTTTCCGGAGACACCAGCTCCCTTGGCGTATCAGTACTGTTTCCAAGTTATGGGTCGTTTGGTTGATTTCCTGTTCCATTAATTCCCCAGTTGCCAGTCCTGGCGTTTTAAAAATCGCCAGGTACCAGTTTTCTGCTGAAAGCACAAACCCTGACTACTTGAACCCTGGACTCTCATTTACTAGCTAAGCAGTCTTGGCTGGTTAATCACCTCCGTAAGCCTCGGTTTTCTCATTGGTAAAACGAGAGTTAATAAGAGTGCCTGCCTCACAGAATTGTGAAAACTGAAAGAATAAACAGAGCCAAACACACACCGCCATGGAGGTGTTTATTATTATTCAAATCTTTTATTACTTATTTTACCCTTCAGGCAGGGAACAACTGCATCTGCCACTGCTCTTCTCCAGAACTCATTAGCCCTTAAAAATGTTCCTACTTTACTATAATGCGTTTTATGGATTCTTTTCCTTAGAGACATGAGCGGGTCGTAGTAAAATGTGTCTTGGTTCATGTAGAGGTTAGAGGCCAGGGGACCTCTTTTTGTGCTGATGTATCTGTCTTAGCTGGAAATAAACCCTGGGATAGGAAAACAGCCTACTGAAATTCCCTGACTGGGGCAGGGAGCAAGGAAGAGGCGTGATGGTGATGATTCACCTCTCTTCGTTAGAAAGCAGCAAAGACCAAAGTCTTATATACCACGTTTATCATCTTATTCCAAATTCAAAGTGGCAGAAGCAGATTGAGACATGTTGCCTCAAGTTGAATCGGGAAATTGTGGCAAGTACCTACCAACATTAGTAACAAATCTTCATTCTTTGAGAGAGGATTTATTTTTTGAAAATAGAATTAAATCCTCCAGATCAAAACAGGCAATCAGTCTAGGCCAAAAGTGGGCAGGACTAGACTTTACTAATTGTCATGTATTTCTCAAGAACTAGCTCTGAAAGGCAATTTTAAAAGAGGAGTCCTAAAAATCCCTTGTGTAATGGGAGCACTACTTGAAAAAGTATGTTAACTTCCAAGGGCCTATATTGTAAAAGACTGTAGTAGTTTGTACATATAAATTGAAGTGTGTTTCTTTAAAAATCGGTTGCATCACCTGCTAGTGATGTAAGCTGAGTATTAATTTGAACTATTTATCAGTGATGTGAATAGGTATTTTGCTCACTCAAATATTTATTGATATTTACTAAGATTTTATATGGCAGTCACTGTGATGGACCAAAGGTTTATCAAGTCTATCAAAGACCAAAACCAAATCAGTCAGTTTTTCTTTAGGGAGTTTACTGTCTAAAGGAGGGAATTTTTTTTTCTAGCTAAGTGCAGGGCAGGTTATTTTCCTGTGATATTTGAGCCCTATACTCACCTAAAGTCTGCTCTGTGATAATGGTTGAGCTGGGAGTTTGCAAACTACATTTCCCAGCTTTCCTTGTCAGATGCCTTCTTGTGAGGTTCTACCGAGAACTCTGCACAGGCATAAAATCAGAAGGTGGAATGTGGGAAAGGTATTGTTCCTTATTTCTCGTACTCTCTGCTTCTGGTATCCAGGGGGAATGGCTGTGCCCTTTACAAAGTCTCAGAGCCAGTTGCAGCAGCCCTTTCTTAATGGTTCTGCTTTCCCTTTCCCTTTCCCTTTCCCTGCATATTTATGCAGCATCCACAGAAGTGAGTTTGCCTTGGGCTTTGATAATACCACCTCCACCTTCTACCAGCTCCAGGACTGGTAGCCACTTTCTGCAATTAGGAATTTCTGATTTAATCTCGCCTTCTCCTTTTTGCTCTTCTAGCCTTCAACATTTCTTCATAGCAAATGCTGTCTCTTTAGCCTTCTTTACATGATTTCTGTTTCCCTGCCTGGAACCTGTACTGATAAAGATGCAAATGTATACTTTCTTATACTATTTACAAAGCCATTGGAATCCAGCAGAGGGTTGTTGCAGTTTTCACAGAGAAAGGAATATAACTCCGAAATCTGTCTCCCAACCAATGAATTTTAAAACACTACACCACATCAGCACACTTGTAGAACATGCCTATCATGACATTCATTCATCATGGCAACACGAGGGCCACTAGGGAATGTATGTAGTAGGGAGAGGGGAGAGAAGAAATTTGGAAACTCTTTGAAAAAGCAGTTTCAGTTCTAGGCACTTATTTTAAGGAAGTGATAAGAGATCCACATAAAAATTAATGCAGCTCCTCTTAAGGTCCTTGAGAATGTCTCTTCCAAACCTATGTATCCAACTGCCTACTGTACATCTTATTAAAATGTCCTCACAATTTCAAGGTTAACATGGATATAACCTCAACTCATTAATCACCCACATCCTATCAAAGACAAATTTAATTCCACTCCTTCGGGGTTTTCTATTTCAGAAAATAAGATCAATATCCACCCATTTTCCTAAAGAAGAAGCACTCTGCCTCTCCTTCAGCTTCCTTATCTGCTCTGTGGCTGTAGTTCTGCCTTTGACCTCAACCTTCACACACACACACACACACACACCATTCTTCATTTCTGCAAACACAACCTATGGATGATACATATCCTGATTCACATAGTAAGTGCCCTACCAGCTTCTGGTCTATCAAATTCTTCATAGAAATTTGTGGAAAATTGTGATTTTATCACTTCCAAATCTGCTCAAAAGTTTTACATGTTTCCTCAATGTCTGGGGTAGTGCTGTCCAATAGAACCTTCTAGAATAACAGAAATGTGCTCTCTGCACTAACCAGCACAGTAGCGACTAGCCATATGCACCCACTGAGCACTTGAAATGTGGCTTGGGTACCCAAGGAACTGAATTTTTATTTGGTTTTAATTAGTTAAATTTAAGTGGCTGTATTTGGTCAGCAGCTACCATGTTAGATGAACCAGGTCTAAAAATCTAAACCACTCAACATTGTATGCTGAGCAGTCCTCTGTCACCCTGCCCAGCCTCATTCTCTTCTCCTTTTTGCACCCAATTTTACAGGCATATTAAAGTTTTGGTCTCCTTTGGTCTCCCAACCATACTTTCTTTCCTGTACTTTTTATGAATTTATACTAGAGCAAGAGGAAATTCTCCTAAATACAGAGAGAGGCTCTAAAATGACTTTAAAAATTACAACATTTGGTAAGCAGAACTTTTCAAGAAAGAACTAAAGAACTACAAATGAATGCTAGAATCTGTTGAAAACTTGCTTTCTCTCAGTGCCTTGTAAAGAACACTCAACAGATGGTTATTGATAAACTCGTTGATTGAAGCTAAGTCTCTCTAACTTTTCTGAGCTTTGTTGGAGAGATTGGCTGTAAGTAGCTGTGTTGGAGAGGGACAGGAGACAGCCAGTTAGCATTCTACATCTTCTACATTATCCTTGAAAATTCACTTATAGCCGTTAGGTGCAGAAGGTTTCCTAGGATGTGCATTTTATTGTGTTCAACAGGACAACTGTTAAAACCTAGTCCAGCTGTGACACAAGAGAATATTTAACAAGCCTCATGTGCCAAATAAATAGACTACATAAGAAACAGGCATTAAGATGGCTTTTCTTATCACATATTAGTAGATTTTTTTAAAGAGTACTGTGATTAAAGCATTGGTTTCCTGTAATATAAAATAAGAAGAAAATTTCACAGGCTGTATGTCAGTATTAAATGAAAATATGTGGAGAATTGAATAAGTATGATCTACCTGGGGAATTTGCATAAAATATCCTTACTGTCTTTTCAAAATGACCAAATTGGGAGGAACATGAGAAAAGGCAAGGGAAAAAATAGAATAAAATAATGCAGGGCTAGTTTAAGTAATGTTAATACATTTAATTGAATAGATAAAGAAAAATATTTAAATGTTGGTGATGTAACGTTAGTTTGCTGTATTATTTGAGAAAACCTGTTCTGCTAGAGAGCACAAAACAGGATGGATGAATCCCATAGGTTGTGTTAAGTACAGATAACAGAGTGCAGAGTAAGCAAGTAGCTTGTGGGACACAGGCAGAATTTATAAGATATGCTAAGTATAGTTACTAAGTAACTCTGTAACCTGAAAGCTATAAAGCTAGACAGACTCAACGAAATATATGATGGAACAAACAAGAGTGTTATTTATAGATGGAAGGGGATAGAAAGATCAAATCACGATCATTCTACCCCTGGACTGACAACCCTGTCACCATTTCATCAGGCATCCTTGGTCATATTCTGGACTCAAATACGGTCTACCTAAGAATTGCTGATAGTATTTATAGCTGTCGGCAGGAATTGGCAAGCTACAGCAATGACCAGGCATATTTTCACTGCTTCTCTTTACAGAGCAACTATGTATCATTGGCCCCCAGGTACCTTCTGTCTGTTGACCTTGCTCAATGTCAGTCTGTACCCCAGTTATTAATGGCGAAGGCTGATGTAGCAGAGAATGAGAAGGAAGGAGAGAGAGAGAAAACATGAAGATTGCATAATTTGGGATTTGTGTAGTATGGTGTTTCCTGTTAGCACCCTATCCTAAGTGTGTAATGTATCCTTTTTCCTCTTGCTTTAAAGGGATATGTGATTTGAGAATCTCCTTTTGATCTATGAGCCTGTCTGTCCCATGACTTCTGGGATAGCTTGGCTTGTAGTGTACTTGGAGGCCACCATTGCACCAAGGTAATAACCCATGACAACTTCTTCTAGAGAAACTTAAAAAAATAAGAACACAGGACTGTATAGTGTAAGCTGAAGTAATATGAGGAGGGTAAAGAAAGACTCACAAATTTGTAAGTTTTTCTTTAATGTTTATTATATTTTAAAGCATTTAAACTATCAAGAAGAGAGAAGAGTAAGAGGCTTTAAAAATACTTCTAGATAACTAGCAGAAAATGCATGTATAGTTCTACTTTACATGAATGTTTTTATTACTGCTATACAATTTCTGAAACATTCCCTGTAAATTAATTCCTATTTTAAAAACACTAAGAATTCAACTACTTTAAAGATCTATGAGATAAAAGATTTGGTTAAATGAAATATCCCTTTGGAATGAAAGTAATTTCCCCCTAATTTCTCTTTTATAATTTATTTTCTTTAACAGGTCACTGTATTGCTATGTATTACAGAAAATGTTGATTTAGAAACTTGTCAAGGTCATACAAATGGCCAACAGACACATGGAAAAATGCTCAATATCACTAATTATCAGAGAAATGCAAATCAAAACTATAATTTGTTATCACCTCACACCATTCAGAATGGCCATTATTAAAAAGTCCACAAATGATAAATGCTGGAGAGGCTGTGGAGGAAAGGAAACACTCTGACACTGTTAGTGGGAATGTAGTTTGGTGCAGCCATTATGGAAAACAGTATGGAGATTCCTTAAAAAACTAAAAATACGCTTACCATATGATCCAACAATCCCACTTCTGGGTATATATCTGGAGGGAACTCTAATTTGAAAAGATACATGCACCCCATTGTTCATAGTGCACTATATACAATAGCCAAGACATGGAAACAACCTAAATGTCCATTGGCAGATGACTGGATAAAGAAGCTATGGTATGTTTATACAATGGAATACTACTCAGCCATTAAAAATTCAATTTGCAGGAACACGGATGGATCTGGAGATCATCACTCTAAGTGAAGTAAGCAAGAAAGAGAAAGAAAAATTCCTCATGATATCATGCCTGTGTGGAATCTAAAAAAAAGAAGAAAAGAAAAAAGATGGTAATGAACTTATCTACAAAACAGACACAAACTCAGACACAGTAAACAAAGTTATGGTTACCAGGGGGAAAGTGGGTGGGAAGGGATAAATTGGGAATTCAAGATGTGCAAATATTAACTACTATATATAAAATAGATTAAAAAACCAAATTTCTTCTGTATAGCACAGGGAACTATATTCAATATCTTGTAACCTATAATGAAAAAGACTATGAAAATTATATGTATGACTGAAACATTATGCTGTTCATCAGAAATTGACACATTGTAACTGACTATACTTGAATTAAAAAAAAAACAACTTGTCAGGTAAGTGAAATGCCTATAACAGCATGTAGGGTTTTCTCTAAGAAAACCACCATACTTACATAAGAAATGAAATTGTTTATGAGGCAAATACTTCCTGGAGCTTACTCTGTGGTTTTATTAAAAGAGTAGGAAGTTTTGTGGTGTTCCTCATTGAAACTAATAGCCTCAATACTTTATACTGTTTTTTAATTTGTTTGTTTTTATAGCTTAATTCTTACTTTGAAGTTGAGTATTCTCTCCCTCCAAAATTTGAAATGTTAAAAACAACTAGAAGAAGAAAGTGCATTCTGTGATGAATCAAAATAAAACCTATATTCAAAGGGAGATTGATAATATAATAGCATTAAGTGCTGCTTATTTTTTAATGATCTGTTTGGGATTTTAAATATTTATATCATTTTGTAACATATACACAAAACCAGTAGAAACAAAGTACTATTATAAAGAAATCCACTATTCTAGATATTTGGACCGTAAAAATACTAAAAATTATTTTTGTAACTTTATACCAAACTACCATAATGATGGATTTAGTTGTATACATTCTTTAAAACATGTGACATATTATTGTACCCAATGCAAATATTGCAATGTTTAGAATATTTAGAATTAAATTTCTAAATTCCAAAAAATTAAGTTTCAAATGAATATGAAAAGACAATCCTTGTATATATGCTCAAAAATAAAGATATTGAAACCAAATCATAGTTAACATGGTAAATCTGTTTCAGATTATAAATCAGTGCATCCAAGAGAAATCATTGGAGTTGCCTTACTTTCTCCATTCCTGGTATTCTCCGGGCATTTGTGTCAAATAACTTAGGAATGTGCAGAATTAGTATTCACTGGCTACTCACTGGTTGTTCAGAATTTCCTCTGATTTGAATCATCTCTGCATTTTTTTCCTCCCATCCATTTTTAGGTCAGATGTACAATAAATCAAAGCATGTTGATCCTAGTGAAATTTAACAGAGAAAAACAGCTTTGGCTACAGAAACTTGAAAAGCTTTACTGAAGGGGAAAAAATTGGACATTTTCTCATCCTGGAGAGAAACTAGATTCTAACTTAAATTTCCAACTGTAATAGTTTTGCTATTTCTCTAAAGGCTGAACCTTGCATATAGTAAGACTTACCTTAAGCCAAAATACGTAGTTTCATATTTGTAGCACAGTAATACTGCTATGTAAGTTAACTAATTCAGGAAAACTGGAAATCATATTACAAAGAAGCAACTCTCACATCTATATCCAAGTCTAGGCTGCTAGTTGCTGAAAACAGATACTATATTCATACTAGGGTCGGGGAACACATGATTCTGTATATATGTATATATACACATGCACATATGCATATATAGCAATAGTAAAATTTGGAAAATTTTTGCTGAGTATATAGGAAGAAGACCTTTGTATTCAAAATATTGAATACGGACTTGTAGTATACATTCATAAAGCAAGTTAATTATTTTCTTCCACTGACCTTTCTTTGAGGCTGGTTCTCCCCCTGTGGCTGGATACAAACTTAAGCAGTCTTCATGCTTTTTCTGGTTATTTTTATTTATTAGAAACAGTTATTTGATTGTTTAAGCTCCAGTCTTGGTTTAACAATCAAAATATGAGGTCAAAATTTAATTTCAGCCTTCAAGTTAAGGAATATCTCCTTACGTGGTCTCCAGGCCACTTGCAGGCCTGAAGCTAACACTTCCGGAGGTAGAGAAAGGAGGACACAGTCTGCTGCTTCTCTCTTTCCATTGGGGATGCTCCAGCTCCATCTCCTTCAGGCCTACGGACCCTCCCAAGGCTCAAGTGTGGAGGCTGGGGGGATTTAATGGAAGCCACTTACAGGAAAAGTTCTTACTAAATTGGTACTGTCTTCATGACCTAGCACTGACACATTTTGGACTTGGCAGATATTTAAAACTGACTCTTTCTGGTGAGCATTTTCATGGGTTCTTCCAAAACCCACTGTACTCTCCCTGTGGGTTCCCATGACAAGAGCTGATGTGTTTCTGTTCCTGTTGGTCCTTGGCTTTATTTATTTATGTGGCTTACTTCTTCAGAGGACTATTCACCCCCTCTTGGCCATACTTTTGGACATAAACTAAAAAGACCCCACTCTGGCTTTCTTAAGTGAGTGGCCCACATTTGGTTCATGGAAAATCTCATTGTTTGCCCCAAAAGACTCTGGGAGCAGTAATTTACTGCTGGAACTCAGGAAAACCAGATATCCTATTACTAAGTGGTCACTTTACCCCTTTTGTGTCTGCTTTCTGAGCAACTAGCCAGCCATTCCAAATGGGAAGTAAACTCTCCCACGTCTCCCAGAACTTAAGTTCTCCCAGTGGTCTCCTTAAAGCCTCCTTTCTTGATTTAGGTAAAGGGGGACTAGCCTCTACCTCTCTTCCCTGAGGGGAAGGGTGATATTGCATCACAACAACAGTAAACTCTGAAAACTCTCTCCTCCAATCTGTAATTCCTCATCATTTGAGAACTTTGAAGTGGGTTAAGTAATTCAGAGCCTTACAACCAATTATCCTCTACTTCTTGTATAAGCCCTACGGGGTGGTTGTCATCTTCACTTGGGAATGTTGTATTTACTCTCTTGAGGTCCTAGCCAAAACTCCCACAGGTACTGTTGTACACTTCAATGAGAAATATATAAGTATATATACACACCCTGTAAAATAGTTCAATTTTTAAATTAAACTTTTTATTTTGAGATAACTGTAGATTCTCATGCAGTTGTAAGAAATAATAGAGATTGCATGTACCATTTACCTGTTTCTCCTAGTGGTAACAATTTGCAAAACTGTAATTCAGTATCACAACCAGGATATTGACATTGATAGAACACTTCTATCTCCACAAGGATCCTTCATGTAGCCCTTTAATAGCCACACCCACTTCCCTCACACTCCCACCTCCTCCCTTAACCCTTGGAAACCACTAACCGGTTTTCCATTTCCATTATTTTGTCATTTCAAGAATATTATACAAATGGAATAATACAGTATGTAACCTTTGGGGATAATTTTTTTACACTTAGCATGATTCTCTGGAAAATCAGCCAGATTGTTGCCTGTATCAATAGTTTATTCCTTTTTTATTGTTGAGCAGTATTGCATGATATGGATATACCGTAATTTGCTTAACCATTTATGTCCAATGACAAGTCTGATGATATGACCAATGAAGGACATATAGTTTTTTTTCCAGTTTTTGCTATTATTAATAAAGCTACTGTAAACATTCCTGTGCAGATTTTTGTGAATATAAGTCTTCATTTCTTTGGGATAAATGCCTGGGGTGCAATTACTGTGTCATATGGTAATTGCATGTTTAGTTTTTTTTTTTAAACTGTTTTCCAGAGCATTTGTATCATTTTATACTCCCACCAGGAATGTATAAGTGGTCTGGTTTCTCCACATCCTTGCTGGCATTTGATAGTGTTATTATTTATTATTTTACCTATTCTGATATTTTATTTACATACACACATACACACACATAGTGTGGCTTACATACCAATGTGATGAGAAAAAACACTGCAGACATATTTCTTATTTTGAAGTGAAAAAACTTTCTAATACTAAAACTATCTCATTGTGGTTTTAATTTGCATTTCCCTAATGAATAATGATGTTGAATGTAATTTCATGTTTATTTGCCATCTACATATCTCTTTTTGGTCTCTTCATGTCTCTTTCCCATGTATTAACTGCACTATTTGCTTTTTACTGTTGAGTTTTGAGAGTTCTTTATATAGTCTAGATATTAGTCCTTTGTTAGTATGTGGTTTTCAAATATTTTATTTCAATTGGCAGCTTGTCTTTTTGTCCTTTTAGAAGAGTCTTTCACTGAGTGAAAGTTTTAATTTTGATGAAGTCTGAGTTTTATTTTTATGGATCGTACTTTTGGTGTAAAGTAATAGTTAACATTTTTGTCTGTGTGGAAATAAATACATCATCTTTTTCCCTCACTTCCCATGTCGAAATCATTGGCAGTTCCTGTAAGAAACAACTCTATAATAATAATCTAAATATATCTACTTTTCCCTGTTTTTACAGCTACCTCTTTTCTGTTTGTCTTTCAGACACAAGTGCCTTTTTACTCTTGGCCCCAGCATCTGCAGGTCCCTCCTCCAATGCTGGTAGCTTTTCCTTAATAGGTCTCTCCACAGTCAACTGTTCTAAGGTGACTTCACTGATGACCCTATTCAAAGAATCTTATGTTTCTTCTATCACTTTCTGTTATTACTCTTTTTCATAATTATTTTATTTTGCACTTGACTAGCTGAAGTTATTTACTTCACTTGCCCCCACTCAAAGGTAATCTATCAGGGCAGTGGCCTTGACTGTCATATTCATCACATCTCAAACACCCAGCACATAGGGATCACTCAATTAATATTTATTAAATGTTTAATATTTCTATTTTCTGCTCAACAAGCAAATTGCCTTTTGAATATTCAACTCCTGCTAGTGGATGCAGTATGTCCTCAAAAAGGACTATTTATAATATTGCTATTGAATTAGAAAAACAAAGAAAAGTGAGTTCTAGTTTCTGATAAATTCAACTCATGTTACCACTAAGTCATGTTTTTTATTCCTGGTGCATGAAGCACACAAACGATGTAGGACAAAATATATCTCAAACATATCTTGATTCTAACTGCAAGAGAGGATACCATTATTGTGTTTCCAAGTTCCAGAAACCGTGGAAATTTTTATCCTTTGACTTCACCAGTAATTCTATGATTTAACATAAGCAAGTCTGAACAGATCTTTACTGCTTAGTGTCTTGTTCTGTTAAAAGAATATAAAGCAAGCTTACCTCATCAAGATGCTATGTAAAAGTTTCTATTTATTCCAAGTACTGTAGGATTTTTGTGTCTATATTTGTGTGGAACAGCACATTTATTACATGGTGGTATCAAAAGACTTTGTGCCACAAAGGATGCAACATTCTTAGAGATACTAGGGGATTATATTACATATGTTCGATTAATTTGGGGGATTGTGTTGCAGATAAATCTAAAGATAAAATTGGAATTTAGCTAGACTGAAAAATTGTCTTAGATTATTTTAAATTGTGTTTTTAGAATACAACTCAGATATCTCAGGATAGCCTCAGTGAACTATACCTTATAAACTTAAAAGTTTATAAAGTTTATGTGTGTGTGTATATTAGAACATTGAAGACATTCTTTATTTTGAAATGAAAAAAACTTTTTGATATTATTAGTATTCATTTACTTGAGACCCCGTGGAACTCAACACAATAATAAAACACAAGAATAGGGAAAAAAAATCATCAACTTATCCAAGATGTAACTCGGATTCTTAAATAATTCTAAAAGAAAATGAAATTTGAAATATACTATATAGTTTCATAAGATACATTGTGTATAGAGTTTTTAAAAGAATTTTAAAATGTCAAAACAGTCTTATAGTTACCTTAATATAACTAGGAGTATTTTAATAGAATTCAGTAAAATAAAAAATATAATTTAATTTATAAAATTAGAATTTTTATTTATAAATATAAAGTAGGCTTTTGAAATTCTGGAGCCATGAAAATGAACTAGCTTTATGACTTGGATAAAATCACCTAACCATTTTGTATCCCAGGTTCCTCAACTGCAATTCAAAGGGCATGAAATAATTCAGTGGTTCTCAGACATTTTAGTCAAGGACCCCTTTATCCTCTTAAAAACTGGGAACCTCAAAGAGCTCAATTTATGTTTGTGAGGATTATATCAATCATTATTTACAAGGTTAGAAATTAAAACCGAGAAAAACTTAAGAAATTCATTCATTTAAAAATAACTATCCCACTATACGTTAGCATAAACAATATGTTTTATGAAAATAACTGTATTTTCCAAAACAAAAGATTCTTTTGAAAAGATTGGCATTGTTTTACATTTTTAAAAAATCTGTTTAATGTTTGGCTTAATAAAGAATGGCCAGATTCTCATATTTTTTTCCTGCATTCACTTCGCTGTGTTATGTTGTTTTGGTTGAGGTATATGAAGAAAATCTGGTCTCGTGCAGATATCTGGAAAGGAATGTAAGCCTTTAAAACTTCAATATTCTTTTCAGATAATTATGGATATTCTTCTTCATACTACATGGAAACTTGACATGTGGTAATTTTTTAAAGCCTAGTTGCTATGTGAAATCTGAAATCATAGCAATGAATTTTTCATATCAAGAAGTTTGCCTTTTGTTAAAGTTTCATACCTTTTTGGGGATTGGCTTGACAAAACTAATAAATGTTATGCCACCCTTTAGTATACCACTGAAGAATGATGTGATAAGAGTTTTTTTCCTTTATCTTTATTTGACTACTTTTCATTAATGAATATTCTTTCATTGTCTTGAAAATATTTATTTTTGGTGAATTTTCTCAAGGCTAGATGATAGATAGTTAAATAGATATCACAGATTTCATAGTAAATAGATACCTTAGTAAAACGACGAACACTGAATATCATTAAGTTAGTTAGAAATTCTGTGAGTCTCTTCAAACTGAAAGATAGAAGTAGATTGGTGGGGGAGGGGAGAAGGTAGAACATTATTATTAATATATTATTCTCAGGGTTATATTTTCAGATGCCTATGGACCTATATTGAATATCCTAGTGTGAACATCTCTGATGGGCAGGACAAAGAGGAAAGAATAAGAAGACATTGCCTAGATTTATAATAATAGTAGAAAATGAAACTTGTGTATTTGAGAGCCGTATGACTCATGGATAATTAGTATGTTTGCCTTGATTGGGCAGAGGAATAAGTAATGTTGCTAGCAAAAGGATGCATGTGTTTTAAAACAGATTCTGGGAGGATTTGAATGGCTGTATGTAGAAGACAGATGGATAGCTGATTAGCATAAAGTATTGCTTTAAATATATTCCTCCATCAAAAGTGTTAGAAGTCGATCTGAAATTTGCCTCCAGCAGTCAGTCTGGGAAAGGAGAGGAAATGTGAAAATGTGATTATTTAATATTCAAAGAGGATTGCTCTGCAAATCTGGAAAATACAAAGATTCTCTATCAAAAGTTTGCCTTTTGTTAAATTTCATGTAATCTGTGAGGCAGTGGTTTAAAAAGCATCAGTTTGTTCTGATAGCATTATCTCATTGTACATACTCACTGATTAAACCTTTTATTCACCAATAAAATGTTCCCTATCATTAATTTTCGTCAGAACAATATACTACAAATGGTAGCTTGTAGATTCTGCTCTGTCATGCTTAACATATTGCATTATTCAATTGCTTTGGTATTCTCAGTATTAATCTTAGACTCTTAAATAATATCTTCTGGGTATTATGTCATTTCTATCCATATTGTACTTAATAAATCATAGCAATTTGAACTAGATAATTAAATGAAGGTTGAATACTATGGACTAGAATATTCGAAGGGCACTACTTTTTGTTGACCAACCTTATTTAGAAGGTTTCATGGATGTTTTTCTTGGTTAAAAATAAATGTTCAACATAACCACTTTTTCCTATGACTCACATTTTAGAAATAATAAGATCTTCATTATTAATATATTGAATAATATTCTTTAAATCATAGTTAAATATCTCTACTAAAATGTGTTGGAACTTGTCAAAAATGTTCCTAATACAGTTTTTTAATTATATATATATAATTTTTTCAGAATTTTGTGACTTTTTATTCAATATTTCATGTTCTTTTCTAACTTATGGAAAAGTGGGTCAGTATACAAATGTTCTGAGCATATTAATGTTTTTCAATTGTTTTTCACGCCCTGGCAATAAATGTGTTTGGCCCTGTGCACTTTATTTTTTCCCAAGACATCTTGTTAACCCCTTCCGGATACTGGAGTTTTTTTGTTGTTTTTTGTTTTTTCAGTAAGAGTAGGCCTACCTTACTGCCTTAAAGTGTATTATTAGGAACAATATATATCAACTTTGAAGACTCTAAACTGGTAGTGGTAACCTATCCTTGAGCTAGATCAATAGAAATGTTTTTCCTTTTTTTACATTTTATTTGTCTTCTGTCTCTGGTCAATATCTTTTAATACATCTGTGACATGAAGTAAATTGATCTGTAACATGTTTCTCAATTTATGTAGCTGATTTCATACATTTTAAACACTGTAATCAATCTTTCTAGTAGTTGCAATTTTTCCCTACTCAGGGAAAATGTTGGTGGAAAGTTATAGCCATATAAATATGGCTTTTATACCCTTCTAGCATTAATTTTATGTGCAACATTTAATTTTTTTCTAATATGCTTAAGAAAATGTAGAGGATTAGAAATTAATAAAAACTGATTAATTTAATTTTACTTTACAGTAAATTTAAGTCATTAAATTGTTTTGTATTTTTGATGATTTATTCTTTTTATGTTAATGTTACAGTTTTTCTAAATTTTCTATATTACGTTCACAGTGAAAAATCAGACTTTATTTTATTTTGCTATATGATATGTAAAATATAAGGTCCTAAACAACTGAAAGGAAATGTGCAAAATATAACCTCAATTATCTTGGAGTGGTGAGACTTAAGAATTTTAAGAACAGATAAACAAGATTATACTGTATAGCACAGGGAAATATACACAAAATGTTATGGTAGCTCACAGAGAAAAAAATGTGACAATGAGTGTATATATGTCCATGTATGACTGAAAAATTGTGCTGAATGCTGGAATTTGACACAACATTGTAAAATGATTATAAATCAATAAAAAATGTTTAAAAAAATAAGAAAAAAAGAATTTTAAGAACATATAACTATTCTGGATGAATAAGGGGGAAATGTCTTTTAAATTTAATTTTATATATGCAAGTCTTATGTCGAAATAATCAGAGAAAGTATCCTGAACTGTTTTATTTTACTTAGTGGTGTAGAAATATACAGAAGGAAATCAGATGAAGATTACACTTGTGGAATTGAGATAAAGAAACGAAAATACTCTAAAATTCTTTCCTACTTTATCTGGTGAATATTGCAGTTCATTACTTTATATCTTTTCAGTGATTATTTTGCTGAAGACACAGATCTCACTTCTGAGAGTAGGTAAATAAACATAGTCAAAGACCAAAGGTATTTTTGCGTTAATGTGGCTTATTCCAATGCTTCAGGAATTAGCTTGTTTAAAAGTAATTTATCAAGTACATGAGAAGTCATAACTTCAGTATGGCATTTCAGAAGTTCTACCTAAATATTTTAGTTAGGTATTTCTTTTTATAAGAAATATACCTCTTCAGTTTTGATCATTTTGACCCCAATGTTTTGGCCCTGAGGAAATATTAAATACAATTATTATAATTGGAGTACACAACTTGTGAACCAACTTAGACAATTTTCCAACCAGTCAGTACTTTCAACATTACACTACAAGCCAGTTAGTTCCTCCATCAATTTTCTATGTAACTTAGTTAACATTTCCAGTTTTCTCATTTTTAGTTTCACTTTCACTGAAGTTACTCTCACATTTTATAATCAATATTTTTAATTCATCTAAATTGATTTTTTTCCTAAATAAAATGAACCATAATTTTACTGTGAACTTTCCTTTTGTAACTGTTACAGCCATGCCATTTTTTTCTAGCCTAAATTTTATTTGATTTTTCTATATAAATGATTATTTTTGAAAAGATTATCTTGGAAAGAGTCACTCAATGCCTCTTCTCATAAGACATGAAGAAATATAAGAGACCCATGGAGAACTGTCTTCCAACAATAAGGCAAGAGGCCGAGAGGCTGCAGCTGTTCTGGTAAATTGACTGCTAAACTTTGGAATTAAGGGTGGCATCAATTCTTCCTTTTTTTTTTTTTTTTTTTTTTCTTGTCTATTTCTGTTTCCCAGAGGGGAGGGTATAGCTTAGTGGTAGAGCACATACTTAGCATGCATGAGGTCCAGGGTTTAATACTCAATACCTCCATTAAAAAAATAAATAAAAACCTAATTACCTCTCCCCTCAAATTATAAAAAACAAAAAAACAAAAAAACCCCTCTTTCCTTCTGTGTGTCCCTTCACTACTGTTTCTTGCATCTAGCATAATGCCCCAGCACCTAATACACTGCCTGGCATAGAGAAAGCCCTTATTTTTTTGAAAGACTAAACGAAGGAATTCAGTTTCCTTTCGCTGCAGCAGCAAATTACCACAAACCCAGCAGCATAAAACAACACAGATGTATTATCTTACATTTCTGTTTCAGAAGCCCAGCATGGGTCTCACGGGGCTAAAATCCTGGTGTTAATAATGCTGACTTCCTTTCTGGGGGCTGTAGGAGAGAATCTATCTTCTTGGCTTTTCTAGCTGCTTGAGGTCACCAGCATTGTTTGGTTCATGGCTCCCTTTTCTCCATCTTCAAAGCCAGCAACATAGCATCTCTCTGATCCCGCTTTCCTTGTCACGTCTCTTTCTCACTCTCTCCTTTTTTGGCTGACTTCCACTTTTAAGGACCCTTGTGCTTACATTGGGCCCACATGGATAATCCAGGGTAATTAATGTCAGCTGATTAGCATCCTTAATTCTATATGCAGCCTTCATTCCCAGTTCCCATGTAACATAAGATGGCAGCAGGTTCCAGGGATTAAGTTGTGGACATTTTTGAGGGGGGTCCATGTTATGCCTAAATCCTGCAGAACAATGCCTATTTTGGCCAGTCAGATCTAGCTAGGGGGCAAGGTAGCAGCAGAGAAATTTAACTGAAGAAACCACTTAGAAGGATGTTATAAACAGGGCAAGCTTGCTGTCTTTTGCTTATCTAGTGAACCCAGTCATTGCATTGTGATTTTAAAAATACCACTAAACTAAATGATGCATAAATATATTAAAATGATTATCCCTTGTGTTAGGATTATGGATTACTTAAGTGTTTTTTTTTAATGTTTTCTTGTATTTACAAAGTTCTCCACAATAAGTGAGTTTTGCGTTTATAATGAAAATAATTTTTCAGAATTGCCAATCTCCACAGACTGCGAAAGTTACAAACACACAGAAAAGAAATAAGTGAAATCGCACATATAAAATTGCTATAAATGACAAAGGCTAAATACATATAATGACCACAAACTCAACATAAGTTTGCCAATAAACATATTAAGAACACTGTGGATCACATTTCAAAATATGGTAAGATTATCAAGTCATCCTGCTCTTACACTTGGCACAAGTTATTCATAGCATCCTATTTCTTTTCTGAATTTCTAGTAAATGTACCATGTAGAGGCATTAAAATGACTTAAAAAATTAGATGGAGTAAGTAAGAATTATTTCTTCTGATAAAGAAATTGGTGAACAATGGGTTAAAACATGGTCAGAGGACAAGAATAAACTTGGCAAGCACTGGGCTTCCTAGTGCTTGTCTCTGTCTTAGGTTGAGTTGTGAAGGGATCAAGAAGTAACCAGGTTCGGCTTCTAAAGATGCTCTCAGCTAGACTCTGGCTGCAGGTTATGGTTACTGAAAGCCCGCACATGCAAGTTTTGAGCCATTCCAGATGAAGCAAGGAATGTACCCCACTGGCTGATGAGACTCGGGTTTTGATGATTGATCCAGTACTTGGAGTGCCAGGGATAGGTGCCTGGAACATGGAAAACTGGTTTTATGCCTCAGTTTCCCTGTTCAGCACTCCTTCCCCGGACTAAGACTAGAGTTCTACCCAGAACCTCAGCCTGTCCCAGATGGACTGGATCACCAATGCTATGCCAGCACCAACCCTAGAGCACTGATTCAAATCTGTCCAGGACAGCTGAAGTCACGCCGTGGAGGGTATAATTTTCCAGAACCACTATGCTTTTCTTAAATATGGCTATAAGTTTTTTTCATTTTCAAAGTCATATAATTACATGACAGAACCTTAGAAAATTTAGGAAATAAGGACAAATTCAATACACAATACCCCAACCCCAACACAATCTTCTCATGGAGTTTGGTATAGTTATTCCTAGAAAGTTTTGTATGGGTAGTCATTTTTATAAGCAGGTAGAGCAAAGTTCCCAGCTTGAGAATAAACTGCTTACCACATAACTCAGATACACTTAGCATGTCCCTAAGTCCTGCTGAGACCTGCCAGGAGACAGAATTGGGAGGAGGACTCTCAGATGGGATTCCTTCCAGCCTCATTGACCCATAGATGAGTTCTAGGGAGAGGGGACAGCAACTAAATATCAAAAACCCTTCTCACCAACCAACCAACCAACCAACCAACAAACAAATGGAAGCCAGATCTCATTACTGTTTGAGGCCCAGGTGTTACTTTATCACTAAAGTGAGAGAAGAGTGATTCTCACAGCTTCAGCAGTGAACGCAGTGGAACTTCTACATTAAGGGCTTGGGGACAGCTTCCTAGGACACTAATATGGAGGAGGAGGAAGAGAAGAAGCAAGATCTGATAAATGAGATGACTGAGTTCTTGAGCACACAGGTGATAACTTCTGAGAATGTGCAGAGATGGGCCTTTTGAAGAAGGACAGCCGGCCTCACAGTTGAAGATAGAGGAGAGGACTGTTACTGCGAACTTGTTATTCTGCCTCCAGACTGGAATGGCTTGAAGGAACTCGGGTCCATTTTGGAGGCTTTGGAGGAAAATGATATGCCAGTGCATTGTGCATGTGCTCCAACGACTGCTTTGTCCCCTAGAATTCATGGATATATTTGAGACAGTGGTGCAGACGTGATTAGAAGTCTGCCCTGTAGGCTCCTGGAAGGCTGGGACTGTGCCTACCTCATTTTCTATCCCAGCCCTTTGCACAGTGCTGCACACAGGAAGTGCTCAGTAAACATGTGCTCAATAAATGCCAAATAAATGCCAAATGAGGCCTGGTGCATTTAGTTACATGTGGAACACTCAGAGGTTATCACTGATTTGGGGAAACCAGTGAATGCTCTGTGACGAGGCTAAAACTAAAGAGATCCAGTGGACTGCTTTAAGCTCCTCAGAGGGTGGGAACTGATCTAACGGCCACAAATCACTTGTGTCCTTGGTGCAGATAATCTGCACAACTGTGATGGAATACCGTGGCTGGACGTGGTGGTTTTGCTCTGAGAACATTAAAAGAAGACTCTTTGTACAGTTAGAAACCTGAGAACCAGGTGCTGATGACCCAAGCAGGATGTCCACTGCCAGGAGGGAGGGTTTGTGGGATGAATGCTCTCTGATATGTCTGCCACCGCCGCTGTGTCTGTGTCCCTGGGGTGAGCTGCGGCCACCCCTTGCCTCCCCGGGAGACCGTCCAAGACCAGCAGATGATCTTGAGCTTCATGAGGTTAAGAAACTGACTTGAAAGCAGAAGAAACAGAAATGACCACCACATAAGACTACTTCATGCAGATTCTACGACTGAGGTTGTATGAGTCAGAGAAGTAAATTTAAACTCAAAATTTTAGCAGCTTAACGTAACAAAAATACTTAACTTCTAGGGAGTGCAAATTCATACACACTGTCTCAAGGGTAATTTGGTAATGTCATAATAATTCACCATGTGCCAGTCATTAAATGAATTTTCTCATTTGCTTTTCTCAATAGTCCTACATAGTCCTGCATCATGTACTAATATTAACTCCATCATGCAGATGGGGAACTGTGAGATGAAGTAAGTCATCCAAGAATGGACAGCCAGTGAGTAGCAGAGTGAGGCTTTACATGCAGGCAGCCAAGCTTTGGAAGCCAAGTTTTCAGTCCCTACACTGATCCATCTCTTTCTGTAGTGAGAGGTAAGGGCCCTCTGAATCCCTCTTCTGTGTTTTAGGAATTTGTTATAAGCACAAATAAGTATGTTTCTGAAAAGATTGGTGTTGCAACCCGGACTATAGTGGTGAAAGACTGTAAGCATCTAAAGTGAGGAAGCAGCGGGTGTGGGGGGAGGGTACAGCTCAGTGGTAGAGCACATGGTTAGCATGCACGAGGTTCTGGGTTCAATCCTCGGTACCTCCATTAAAATAAACAAACAAACAAACAAACAAGCAAACCTAATTATCTCCCTCTCCAAAAAAAAATTTAAAAGAAAAGAAAAAGAAAGTGAGCAGCAAATCTTAGATATTAAGCCTCTGCAGGTCCTACAGTCAGTAGATCTGATCACCTACCATGGGACTTTGTGCAAGTCACTGACCTGTTCCAAACCTCTTCTGTATTGGAACAGTAATGTGCCAACCTCACAGGAAATTAAAATAGGAAAATACTGCTTTCTGGATGGCTAAACTAAAGATGTGACTGCCTGCATTAAAATTAAAGTCCTTTAGAAAAATCTCCAAACTTATGATAATATAATTATATAAATAAAGCAGTGTTTTGCTACGAACATGATCAGTTCAATCTTCAGTGAATTATAGTTTGAGAAACCTAGAGGGAAATTGTAAAGAGTTAAATTTCTAAATCTGCAGCAGCTCTGATGAAACGATGGCTGTCCAGCCTGCCTCCCTCTGCTGTCTATCTGCATTTTTACATAAAGCAACAGTCTACGAAGGCAGAGGTTCTACAGGGTGTGTGGTGTGTGTCCACTAATACAAGGTCTACTGTTGTTTGACTTTAGTTCAAAGACGGAAGGTTACTTTTTTGGTTTCGATTCTAGAAATCATCCCATCTGGTTCTACACCACTTTGACATCCAGGTAATTGTTCATGTTCCACCACAAGGGTCGTAAAAGGAAGTACACAGCCTTGAGGCAGTGATGTTTCAGACCAAGGGCAGCTTTGAATCTCACCTCTCTCACACTGGCCCACCAAGTGAAATACTGAGTTCTCTGTGTACTGGTAAAACAAAATGAAGGACACTTCTTTAAACCTTTTATCTTTACTGGAACTAATTTTTACTATTATGTTGTCTTTCTTTTCAATTTAGAAAGGTAATAAGAGAAAGAATTATAGGGGGAACTATGTTTCTGTTTCAATGTTTTGAACAGAGTAATCTGTTGAGTCTGACATTTTTTTAGAAACCTTGCACATGATTTTTAAATAAAGTTTGCTGCTTCTTAAGGCTCATTTAAAGAAACTTCAAAATACAAAGAAATGTATGAAAATTATCTTGTGATTTCTACAATTCAGTGGGACTTATTTAAGATTAAAGTGCCAGTAATAATTTTTGCTGCCCAGCGGAAACACAGAACCTAGATCAGATGGTCCTGACTATGTATAACACTGACAGTAGCGTGTAGGAACAGGCACTGTATTCTGGAACATGCTGCTCCTGTTTTGAAATTTTGGACAACTTTCAAGAGAGGGTTTTTTTCTCCATAATCTTTCTGAGATAGAGTCAAACTTAAAAAAAGATGTTTTTTTCTTTTATTAAAGTACTGTTGATTTACAATGTTGTGTTAGTTTCTGGTGCACAGCATAGTGATTCAGTTATACATTTATTTATATATATATTCTTTTTCATTGTAAGTTATTACAAGATATTGAATATAGTTTCCTGTGCTATACAGTAGGACCTTGTTGTTTATCTATTTTATATATAGTATCAAAGTCTTTTTTGATCTCAGTCCGGATTTTATCCTTGGTGGGCCCCTGGTTTCTCACTGAAGATAGCCAGCAGCAGATGCAAAGGGGAGACATTGCACAAAGGCAAGAGCAGGCGGTGTTTGGTACCCAGGAAGAGACAGAGGAGTGATCAATATACAGTTAGGGGTTTTTGCACATCTAATTTTTGTTATTCAGGAAGTACTGCTTCTTAGAAGAAAAGTACCACAATTAGTCAGGATCCAGTCAGGAAAATAGGGCCCACACCAGGTAGTAAAATAGAATGTGATATAGGAACCTGTTACAAAGGTCCTGAAATCTGAGGCCAACATGAATTTTTGCACATAGTGTCTTTAACGTGAGGCTGTTTCTTTCATTTAGGGAAGAATGTAGTAAAAACAGAACTTTTTCAGTTATTTCTTTCTTAGGACTATTATTTTCCCTGTACATTTTTGAAAATATGTTTAACACAGTTATTCTAAAACCCTTTCCTTATTTACTTTTCCTACTAATGCAACTCATACTCTTTAAAATATATAAAATATATATATTTAAAAAATATAAAAATTAACAATGCAGATTTTAGAAATAAAAAATGTTGGGGCGGGGACTTTAAAATACCAATTATTCTATACCCAGAGATAATACTTTCAAATTTTTGGTTGAAAAATTTATAGAAAAATCTGTATAGTGTCATATAGCTTGTTACTAGCTTTTTTCCCCAGTGAACTTATTTTGTTTTTTCCCTACTTCATTAAATATTCTTCAGAAATTTTCCCTTTGGTGGGTTCAATATATTCCAATTCTAAATTTCTTTACCCTTTTATTGCTTTGGACATTGAGTTCATTTCCAGCTATGTTATTTCAAATAAAGCTAAAATGTAAAATTCTTATAAGCTTTTTCCTGCCTCTTTGATTATTTCCAAAACTAAAAGGAGTCCTACCTTCTTTTTGTCTCTTCTTAATTTGCAAGAGAAAAATCAGCTCTACTTGTGCCTTAAATGACATGGCTTCTTAAAAGTTAAAGAAAATTGTAACTTTAACATACAATTATATATAAAAATAATCAATTTCAGCAACCTCAGGCTTTCATGCCCCTTAATCCCCTCAATAGCCTCTTTGTTTTCTCTTTGTTTTCCTCTTAATGAACCTGATATTCTGCAGTATCATTGTTCAAGAAAAAGAATCTGATTTTTTCATATAGACTTTCTACTTTATTCAATACTCTAATTGGAGATAATATTATTTTCTACTATTTCAATAAACTATATTTCAGCTAAGTAATAAGCTTGGATATATATCCTTATACTTGATATTGTTTCTGTGGGAAAATGTATTCAGAGATCCAAATGCATATACATAAATGAACTTTAACAACACAATTTGCTTTTAAGTAAAGGACTTCTAGTATCTCAAAAAGTAAACCATATTAATTAACCTCATTTCATAATTCATATACTACCAAATAGCATTGTGCTTGAATATGTAATTCATCATCTGGTCAAATATGACAAAACATCTTTTCTAAGGAATATACGTGTCTGTGTGTGTGCATTAAATATTAGATATGGTAGATTCTTTGAAATCTAGGCATTGGAATTATTAGCATGACCCTTAAATTATATTGATCTCTAGAAGGAGACTATAAACTGTATCAGTGAAGGTCCTGAGCAAACTATATAAAATAGCATAGTCACCTCTGTTGTTACTGTCCTTTTGTCCTGCTTTATTTTCTTTTTATAACATTTATCACCTGGCTTATAATATATTTATATGTTTTATATTTTTTGTATGCCATCCTTCACTAGACTGTAAGCACCAGAACAGGACATTTCTTTCATTCTCTGTTTTATTCACAGGTACATAGTATGCGCTCAATAAATGTCTTATATGAGTAAATGACTATTATGTGAATAAACTGTAAGATTCTTTGTTTCCCGATTTGATACGATAAAAAAAAATATGACAAAATATTGAAAAATTTGTAAAGAAGCCCAAGTTTAAAAACTTGCAAGTGTCATATTTTTATTAGCCTTTAAAATATTGAATGTGTCACATCTTGAGCTAAATCTATACAAAAAAGAAATATGAATCTCAAAGCCTGTATAGAAAATACATATTTTTTCTTTCCAAGTGAACTAAAGAGTTTTGTTTTAAAAAATATGAGAGGGACATAATTCTTTAAACCAAGTAGCACTGCTAATGACTTTAGAAAGTGGTTGCCCTGAACTTCATTGAAAGTCACAAATATGTTTTTCATCTAATACAGACTTCACTTGCTTTATTCTTAATAAGTTAAACCTCCCACACCATAGAAATTATCCTTGGACAATGCATAACATGTAATTCAAAATTTCTGAAAATGAAGAATTCTCAACAATTCAAAGATAAACTGCTTAGTCTTGTTTTTTGGAGGAGCAAGGCTACAAAGAAATAATAATAAGATGACCAAGGTCAAACCTCGTCTGGCTCCCCACCCCCAACAATTCTTAGGCATTTGTCACAGTGTTTAACAGAAGTTCCCAAAGGTAAATGGGGGAATGGAATTAGAATAGATTCTAAACAAATATTTATTAAGATCCACAACTGTATTCATTGTTAGTAACTGGACCTCCAAAGCAGAGTAATGAATTTAAATACAAAATAACAGGAGTAACTTTTTAATATTCATAAAAAGAACTACAAGTTGGGTTGGAAACAGTAGAGAAAGAATCATCAAAATCAGTCAGTCTTACAACCGAAGACTTTGTTTCATGCATCCCTGAGAGGTGAGCTTGTTAATGTACCAATGCCTGCACATTTCTATTATCCCTCTTTTCTCTCTTTTTCACTCTACCCTTCCCCTTCCAGACCCCTTCCATCTCTCTCAACACAGCCACACCACACACCGATGCACATGCTTATCTGTTTTTGGTATGAAGCTATTGTCTTAATTTTATTGTTGGCAAGTTATCTTTACTAATGGATCTAGTTACAATTATTTCATTAGAACAATTACAACAATAGCTGCCTATTAGCACAGAAAGGCATAGGAATTAAAAAAGTAATTCCCTTTTCTTTTTCTAAAGTACATACCTCTTAACAAAAGCAATTATTTTTGCCATTTCCTGCAGATATCAGAATGTTCGTATCACTAAAGAAGTAAGATTTTTTGTTTAGTTTGGCCTCTGGAAACACAAGGAAAGATATTTATATCAAAGACCAAAAAACCACCAAGAAATTTTACTCAATAATACTAATGCTAGCAAATCTATCCTAAGAAAATATTCTAAAATATGGAAAATTTTGAATGCAATTATTGCTGTAGGCAAAAAAACAAACAAACAAACAAACAAAAAAACAACTCTGGCTAAATCTAGCAAATAGGAGAATTTGTTGGAAAGAGAAATCACAAATTTGATGGCACATTTGTAAAATAGCTTCAGGAATAGACAGGAGCTAAGGAACAACACTAGAATAGGTCCAAGGTACAGGAATTCCTAGAATCTCTTGTCAGTGTGCAACCACTGAAATTAGTCAGTTCCAACTACTTTTTCTTTCTTGATTTCAGTATGCTTAAGATTCAAAAAGAGAGAAGGCTGAATTAAATAAAATCAGAAATGAAAGGGGAGATATTACAACTGATATCACAGAAATAAAAATACTATGATAATTATATGTCAGCAAACTGGATAACCTAGAAGAAATGGATAAACTCCTAGAAACATGCAACCTACCAAGACTAAAACATGGTGAAACAGAAAATATAAACAGACTGATTAACTACTTAGGAGATTGAATTAGTAATCAAAAACTTCCCAATAAACAAATGTCAAAAAATTCACTGGTGAATTCTACCAAACATTCAAAGAATTAATATCAATCCTTCTCAAACTCATTTCATGAGGCCAGCATTACCTCAATATCAACATCAGACAGGATGACACAAGAAAAGAAAACTACAGGTCAATGTTATTGATGAACATAGATGCAAAAATCCTCAGAAAATATTAGCAAACTGAAAAATTCAACAATACATTTAAAGACTCATACATCGTGATCAAATAGGATTTTTTCCAGATGTGCAAAGATCATTCAACATCTGCAATGCAGTCAATGTGATATATACCAGATTAACAAAATGAAGGGTAAAATCATATGATCATCTCAATAGATGCAGAAAAAGCATCAATTTATTAAAAGAATCAATATTATTAAAATGTCTATACTACCCAAAGCAATCTGTAGATTCAATCTAATCCTTATCAAAATTCCAGTGACATTTTTCAGAGAAACAGAAGAAACAATCCTAAAATTTGTATGGAATCACAGAAAAACCTGAATAGCCAAAGCAATCTTGAAAAAGAAGAACAAAACAAGGGGCATCATGTACACTGATTTCAAACTATATTACGAAGCTACAGTAATCAAAATAGTATAGTACTAAGTGGGGATAAAACCAGACACATAAATCAATGGGACAAAATAGAGATCTCAGAGATAGACCAACACATATATGGACCATTGACTTATGACAAAGGAGCAAGGATATACAATGGGGAAAGCACAGTGTCTTCCGTAAGTGTTGTTGGGAAAACTGGACAATCATATGCAAAAGAATGAAACTTGACCATTATCTCATACCATCATAAAAATTAACTCAAAATGGGTTGACGACATGAACATAAGACCTGAAACCATAAAACTCCTAGAATAAAACATACTTGATAAACCCCTTGACATAGATCTTGGCAATAATTTTTTTAAAAAAAAATCTGGCATCAAAAGCAAAAGCAACAAAAGCAAAAATAAATAAGTGGAACTACATCACACTAAAAAGCTTCTACACAGCAAAGGAAACGATCAACAAAATGAAAAGGCAACCTACTGACAGGGAGAAAATAATTGCAAATCATCTACCTAATAAGAAGCTAATATCTAGAAAATATAAAGAACTCATACAACTCAACAGCAAAAAAAAAAAAAAAGAAAAAAAAATCTGATTAAAAAATAGGCAGAAGAGCTAAATTGACATTTTCCCAAAGAAGACATATAGATGGCCAATAGGTACATGAAAAGATGCTCCACATAGTTAATTATCAGGGAAATGCAAATCAAAACCACAATGAGATATCTCCTCACACCTGTTGGAATGGGTGTTATCAAAAGGCAAGCTATAACAAGTGTTACGAGGATGTGGAAAAAGGGGAACCCTCATGCACTGTTGGTAGCAATGTAAATTGATGTAGCCATTTTGGAAAACAGTTTGGAGTTTCCTCAAAAAACTAAAAATAGAACTAACATACAATATAGCAATTCCACTTCTGGGTATTTAGCTGAAGAAAATGAAAACACTAATTCAAAAAGATAAACAACTCTACCTTCATTGCAGCATTATTTACAATAGTTAACATGTGGGAACAACCCAACCATCCATTGATAGATGAATAGATAAAGAAGATGTTTATATATATATACACACATACATATAAATATTATTCTGCCACAGAAAAATGAAAAAAAGAAATCTTGCCATTTGCAACAACATGGATGGACCATTAGGGTATTATCCTAAGTGAAATAAGTCAAACAGAGAGAGAGAAACATTGGTATGATCTCTCTTATATGTGGAATCTAAAAAACAAAGAAACAAAACAGCTCATAGATGCAGAGAACAGATTGATGGTTGCCAGAGGTGAGGGATAGGGAGGGGAGAAATGGGTGAAGGGGGTCAAAAGGTAAAAAGAAATTGAAAAGAATTATTTGAGAAATAGCCAATAAAGTCTTCTTATTCTATTCGTAAAATTTCTTTATTTTTATCAAGAGGGACATTATTAATTTAGACTTCCTATAGGTATTTAGATGTAGAAGAACATGATTTATAGACTAATTCTTTAAAACATACTTTTATAACTTTGAAGTACACACAATAGCTAGAATCCATCTAGGAGAGGATCACAGAAGACCCATTGCTTCATTAATGGATTAAGCTGCTTTGTGATGACAATTTAAAATTTTCATTTTTTCAACAAATGATTATTGAATTTTTTCCTATGGCCAGTTTCAGAGGTAACTGCCAACATATAATTGTTTTATAGAGGTGGTTGAAAAGATAAATATTATAAAATGCTTTTTGGAGGCAGGTTTATATGCTTAATTTCTAAAGTATTTTTTTTTTAAAAAAAGGTAATATCAATATAAATTTAATTTCACTCTATGAATTATGATGGTTATGCAGTCTGAATTAGTAAAACCTCAGGTTCTCAAAAGTGTTACCGAGGTTATTCTTGGTACAGGAATACCTTGTTTTATATATTACACTTTGCTTTGTTGTGCTTCAAATATAACTGTGGCAAACCTGTGTCAAGCAAGTCTATTGGCAACAGCATTTGCTAACTTTGTTTCTCTGTGTCTCATTTTGGTAAATCTCGTAATATTTCAAACTTTCTCATTATTATTATACTTGTTATAGCGATCTATGATCAGTGATCTTTGATATTACTACGGTAATTGTTTGGAGCAGGGGGCACCATAAACCACACTCATAAAGATGGCAAACTTAATAAATGTGTATTCTGACTGTTCCACCGACTGTCCATTCCTTTGTCTCTCTTCCTCTCTACTGGCGTCCTTATTCCCTGAGACACAACAGCATTGAAACTAGGCCAATTAATAACCCTACAATCGCCTCTAAGTGTTCAAATGAAAGGAAGAGTCCACACTGCTCACTTTAAATAAAAAGCTAGAAGTGATTAAGCTTAGTTAGGAAGGCACGTAGAAAGCCAAGACAGGCCAAGAGCTAGGCCCCTTGCGCTATATGGTTAGCCACATTGTGAACACAAGGGAGGCTTTCTTGAAGGACTACTCCTGTGAACACACAAATGATAAGAAAGCTGATACGGAGAAAGTTTTAGTGGTCTGGATAGAAGATCAAACCAGCCACAACATTCCATTAAGCTACAGCCTAATCCAGAGCAAGACCCTAACTAGGCTGAGAGAGGTCAGGAAGCTGCAGAAGAAAAGGTTTGATGCAAGCAGAGGTTGGTTCACGATGTTTAAGGAAAGAGGCAGGCTGGCTGACTCTGGCTGGTTATCAACAAGGGGCAAAAAACACCACCCTTTTGAAAAACAGGACATTTTCTCTTATCCCGCAGCTGGCTCCTCGGTTCCAAGGACACAGCCACACAACAGGATGTTTTATGTTCCACGACTGCCGCATCAATCCCAAGGACGTACCCCTCTATCTCTTTCTTTGTTCTCTTTTTCCTGCGAAAGTTTCTATTTTAGGGCTGAGCTCCACGGGAGGAAAGAGCCAATAACAGAAGATGACTGGTATGAAGGGAAAATATTGCAAACCTTTATCAGTAAACAAAGAATGCTGAAGCCATCAAGTCATCAGTGGCTGCCGCCCCCCCCCCCCCCCCCCCCCCGCAAATGAAGACAAGCCTGCAGCCTGGCCTCCAGCCACCCATAATGGTGCAACCTGAGGGGACTCAGAATAAGAAAGGACAGGATACTGGTCCTAGATAGCTAGATGCTTGTCAAAGGAATGAATTCAATAAGCCCATACGCCCATACGTTTGCTCCCTCCCATACACAGAAAAACGCTAAATTCTTTAATTTGACATGTCTGGTTTTCTTCAGTTAATTAAAAATAATCTTTTAATGTTCCAACTATCTGGTCTTTGTTGTAAAACTCCTATATATCCTGGCTCCTCCCCTACCTCTTTGGAGCAGTCCCTCAGAGTGATCTGGGAGGCTGTTATCCAGGGCTCAAAGAGGTTTGGGCCCTCAGAAATGCCTGCCAAATAAAACACAACTCAACTTTTTGGCTGTGCGTTTATTTCAGTCAACACTGGCACCACTGGAATGAAGACAACGATAGCAGAGCCTTCAATAAAAAAGACTCCACACCCCGATTGAAGATAACCTCATTGTGTAGCCTGAATGTTGTCAGTGATCCTGCTGCTGCTCATCCTTCGGATGTTACTGATTACACTCCAAAATCGTGTGACACTTTAACTCAAGCAGCTCCACTTAAAAATAATAACTAAAATTATAAATTAAAATACACAATTGTTTCATGAGAAGAGGAAATGTTTTCAGACACTATGGTATCTATAAAATAGATTTTATCTAAACTGGCAATTGCATTTAAATATAAAAGGCATGAATCCTGCTATAAAAAGTAACATCAAAAGTACAATCTTGATTTCTTCTCATAAATTTTGGGATCTTGAATGCAAACAATGGTCATATGTTGCAGGAAATAGATCTTAGAAGTTAAGGTAAATTTGCTTTTCCAACTTCCTGACTGATTGCTGGACTGGAACACCTCTCCTCTCTCTCTCTCTCTCTCTCTCTCACACACACACACACAAGTAAAAACATTTTGGATACATTTAACTTAAAAATTTTAGAAAATGTGATAGGAAATTGTTAGTGGGTTAGCAATATACATTTCATGTCTTCAGAGATTCAAAGTGGGAAGACCCAATAGGCAGCTCTGTTCATTAAGAAAATAGTGGGTTGTGACTCGATGAGGTAAAAAGCTTTGATTTACCGCACTTAAGTTCCATTTAGGGATACTTGTACAGCTGTAAAGTGCCTTTTGTGGATGTAGTTAGTCTATTTGATTTGTTACCATTTCTCTATAGGAATAAAGATAACATAAAGGGAGTCTCTGAAGAGGTATTAGAGACTTCAGTACTAGCCAACCATCTTTCTAATTATCCTTTTTCTCTTCTCTGTATTTAGACCACTTAATTCATTTAGAGTCCCCACTGAAACTCCCGCACACCCTCTACTGTGAGCCATCTGTGGAAAGACTTCCTCTATACAACCCATTTTGCATGATATAATGAAAGGGCTGAGCAGAAGGGATTTGTTAGGCATAATTTACATCTACTGCATAGTCAAACCTTAATTATTTAGTGGCTGATTGTCCATTTAGGGGATTATAAAAAGCATTTTGTTTCTACTCTGTCTCGCTGTTGCTAACTGTTTAGCCATTTCACTAATTATTGGCATGTCTCTTAAGAGTGATCTGGGGATACAGTAAAGCTGAGAATCACATTGTGATCCATCATTTTGCTACTTCTTAGAAGATCTAATAAAATCTTTAATGACTCAGGGGATTGAAGCTTGTGTGTAAATCAGTGGACTTTGATGTTTTCATTATCCGTGTTATTCTCTGTCTCCTGAGAACAATTAAAAGTTTTCTTTCTATATGTTGAAAACCTTAAGAATAAGAACAGGTATCTTAGTGGGTATCTTAGTTTGTTCAGGCTGCTGTAACAAAATACCACAGACTGGGTGGCTTATGAAGGCTGGAAGCCTGGAAATTCTGGAGGCTGGAAGTCCAAGATCAGGGTGCCAGCTCTCTCTGGATTGGAGACATCTCTCATTGTATCCTCCTGTGGCAGAAGGGGCTAAGGAGCTCAGAAAGATCTCTTACAAAGGCACTAATTCCACTCATGACAGCTCCACCCTAATGACCTCATCAACTCCAAAATGCCCCTCCTACTAATACCATCACCTTTGTGGGATAGGATTTCAACATATGAGTTTTGTGGGAATGCAAACTTTCAGACCATAGCAACATAGTTATGCACATTTAAAATTTTAATGAGTATTGCTATATTGTCCTATAAGAAAGCTTTACCAATTTACACTTCCCATAAATGGTGTATGAGAGTGATTTTCCTCTCTAAACTTTTCCAAACAACACTATATTTTTTCCCAAGAAGACAGGTGAAATGATCTTTAACTGTTGAATCTTTCAGGTAATATATTTTTCAGAATACTTACATAAATGCACAAAGACATTTCCATTTAAAGGGATAAAATATATAGTAGAGAAGTTTGGGCAGGGGGAATGTTAGAGGGAGAGGAATATTAAATAAGGTAAATTTATTTTATTTTATTTTTTAAACTATGGAATGCATCACAAATTTACATGTCATCCCTGTGCAGGGGCTTATGCTAATCTTTTCTGTATCATTTCAATTTTAGTATATGTGCTGCCATTTCAGTGATAGAAAATGTTTCCTTAGAGATGCATTTTACGTTAAAATTTTCTTTCAGAAGTTGAAAAATCAAGTGAAGAACTATAATTTCACATTGTTACAAATATTTAATATGAATATATAAGCTTACATTAAGTTATACTGTCATTTTAATATAAAATGCCACTAGTAGTTAATTCAGTAAAAACCATCCAGTTATATAACAGGATTATAAACTAACTGGAAAATTAGATAAAGGCTACTTGCTATTTTGTAAAATGAGTGAAAGGAATATTTCACAAGCTCACCGATATTCATACTAACAGTAGCATTTTCTTTCACCATCTAGATGCTTTTTCTCTGAATCATTTCCTTATTATAATTGTTTATAACAGACGACATTTGGAAATGGTCAAAATATTCAGCAAGAGGGCAATGTAACTGAATACCATGGAGCCATTAAAATGGAGGTTTCAAAGAAATTTTAATGGCAAGGAAAAGACTCTATGATATAATGAACATAAAAGTCAGAACAAACTGGAAGTACAAGGTGACTTCAACTTAGTACGCCCATGCACGACTGGAAAGAGAGAAGCTAGAGAGCATGAAGGAGAGAGAGGTAGAAAGGAAGGAAAGAAGGAAGGCAGGCATCTATAAAGCCTAGAAAAAAGACTGGAAGGAAATCAAGTCGACAGAATGTTAACAAAATTATCTGTGAGCGATGGCATAGAATAATTTTAATTATCTAAATTTTTCTTTATTTTTGATATTTTCTATAATGTTAGTAATTTTTATTAACAAAATTCCCTCCCTATTTTCTGTGTATTTTTTACACCTATATTTATGCACACTCATCAGCATATACTACAGCACTTTGATCATGTCATCTCTTCCACAAAACTAGGATTTCCTTGAGGAAGAAAAGCTTTTTTATTTATCTTTATACTCCCAGCACATAGTGCTTGACAAATGTTTCTTAAATTTTAACCCTTCAGAAACAGTGAAAAAAACTCACAATGCAATGAACACCTGTCAGAGTACTCATTCCCTGGTTCAAGTGTTAACATTTGCCACATTTCTTTTATCTATCTATCTGTCTATCTATCTTTCTATATCATTGCTGAAGTCATGACATGTCACCCTCACAGAACACAAACACTCTTCTACACAAACACAATACCATTATCACAATGAAGAAATATAATACTATATAATAACATTCTATTCAAATTTCCCTAATTGCCTAAATAATATTTACAGCTTTTTTTTGTTTAATCCAGGACCCAAACAAGGATCAGGCATTGCATTTAGGTGATAGATTTCTCTAGCCTCTTTTACTCTAGGAATGTTCTGGTTTTTTTTCTTTGACTTTCATGACCAATATTTTTTAAGCATCCAGGATTGGTCCACAATTTCAATTATTCTGATTGTTTCTTCAAGATTAGAGGCAGTCAAAATATTTTCAACAGAAATATTTAAAAAGAGGATACGTCTTTCTCAAATACATCACATAAGAAGGCACATAATATCAATTTGTCCCATTATATTTGTTATTTTCTAATGTATGTTTTTACAGTTTTGTGACTCCTTCCAACTGCCGTCATGGCTGTATCTCACAAATTTGGATAAGCAAACTCATTTCATTCAGTTCTAAATCTCAACTTCCATTGTCACTTCTTTAACCTGTAAATTACAGAGATACGTGATTTGACATTCCAAACAAATTTTCTGGTTTTTAAAATTATTTTTTAGACTTCATATTTTGAAATAATTGGAATTACTGGAAATTTATCTAACAGTTTCAGAAACAAGGCTCCATACACCCATAGTTTTGAGCCCTTCCTTGCTATCTGGCACATCCAAGTATTTAAAGCTTGTACTTTCCCCTAATCTTAACCTGAAAATACACAGTATGCCAAGGATCTTGGCCCCTTTTATAATGGGATTTAAAAAACAAGATCTGGGCACTATGTGTTTTCTTCTTTGTGGTTTTAAATGAGTATAATGAGGCAGCCTAAGAGGGAGATGAGTGCCTGAATTTCTAAGTGAAAGCACAGGGTTCTGATTTGGACCAGCTCCGTTACTAGATGTTTAACCCAGGGGCATTTTCCTCTCTGAGACTTGGTTTCCTTATCTTTAAAATAATAGCAACAACAAAAACAATAACCATAACAAAGAAGTGAAGGATAATGGTATATGATTATTGTAATCTCATAGGTACTGCTCTAAATTCTTATATAGATACATTTAATTTTCACAATTGTTATTATATCCATTTTAAAGATGAAATAATGAGGATCATAATAAAATATTCACATCAAGAGGTTATGAGGATCAAATAAAATGAAATATGTGAAAGTCCTAGGTAAAAAGCACTATATATGTATATGATAGATATGTATGTGTATATTTATACAGTTGACCCTTGAAAGAAATGGATTTGAACTTAATCCACTTACATGTGGATTTTTTTTTTTCAGTAGTAAATACTACAGTACTACACGATCTGAGGTTGCTTGAATCTGGGTATGAGAAACTTCGGATTCAGAGAATAGCATATTTGGACGGCTAACAATAAATTATACAGATTTTGGACTTAACTGCTATGTTGTTCAAGGGTCAACTGTATATGATTACATATAATCAATTATTTATTGATTCAATCAGTGAATATCTATCTATTCAGTATCTACTAAGTACCATATGCTACATTTATGCTAAGTATAAAATAAAACAATATATGTGTTGTTTATTTACATACATATTCATATGTTTTTACCCCACAGAAAATTTCTTTTAAAGTGCTGCACAATAGAAATACAATGTAAGTCACATCTGTTATTTTAAATTTCCTAGTAGCCATAGTAAAAAGGCTTTATTAAAGGTGAAATTAGTTTTCATTATGTATTTTATTTTATGCAATGTGTCAAAAATATTATCATTCTTACATGTAAATGGGGAACAATTATTAATGATATATTTTACACTTTTTTATATTAAGTCACAAAATCCATTGTGTATTTTATTCCTTCTTTTTTTTTTTAACATTTTTTATTGATTTATAATCATTTTACAATGTTGTGTCAAATTCCAATGCATTGTGTATTTTATGCTTAGCATATCTCAATCACAACAAGCCACATCTCATCCGTTGAACATCTCAGGTCTAAAGTAATATACAGAAAACTGGTTGGGAGATGAGAGAGAGAGAGAGATTTACCTTTTACTATATATCCTTTCGTACTTTTGATTTTTACATTCTGTGTACCTGTTGCCTATGCAAAGAGATTTGAAAAAGTAAATTAATAAAGTAAAAACGTCATGTTTTTATCTATGGATGTGCGTGAATTCTTCCACGTCAATGATTTTCAAGTGGGGGTGATTCCTCCCCCAATCCAGGGGACATTTGGTAATGCTGGGGATACTTTGGGTAGGTGGGTGAGGACCACTGGCATCTAGTGAGTAGATGTCAAGAATGCTGTTATTTATCCTACAATGTATAGCCCAGCTCCCCCCAATCCACTAATTAAGAATTATATGACCCAAAATGTCAATAGTGCTGAAGTTGAGAAACTTTGTTCTTGTGTATGTTTTAAAATGTAAAAACTTCTTACTAGGTATTCTCATGGTCCTGGGTGTACAAAGAGGGATCGCACCCAGCACCTGCATCCTGATAGCTTACAGTCTAGTGAGGAAGAGAGATGTAAGTAAGTACTTGCAGGAATGTGCTAAGTTCTAGAGCAGAGTAGAAACAAAGCATTAAGCAAGAACTAAAATAACTGTAAACATACACCTGCACTGCAGTGTTCATAGCAGCACTATTTACAATAGCCAAGACATGGAAACAGCCTAAATGCCCATCAACAGATGACTGGATAAAGAAGATGTGGTGTATTTATACAATGGAATACTATTCAGCCATAAAAACTGACAACATAACACTATTTGCAGCAACATGGATGTTCCTTGAGAATGTCATTCTAAGTGAAGTAAGCCAGAAAAAGAAAGAAAAATACCATATGAGGTCGCTCATATGTGGAATCTAAAAAAAAAGGAACATAAATACAAAATAGAAATAGACTCATAGACATAGAATACAAACTTGTTGTTGCCAAGGGGGAGGGGGGTGAGAAGAGATAGACTGGGAGTTCAAAATTTGTAGATACTGACAGGCCTATGTAGAATAGATAAACAAGATTATACTGTATAGCACAAGGAAATATATACAAGATCTCGTGGTAGCTCACAGAGAAAAAAAATGTGACAATGAATATATGTATGATCATGTATAACTGAAAAATTGTGCTCTACACTGGAATTTGACACAACATTGTAAAATTACTATAACTCATTAAAAAATGTTAAAAAAAAAAAACTGTAAACATGCTCATTAACTAGAAATGAGAAAGCCACTTGTTTGAAACGTCAATTTGAATTGAATAGTTGGAATTGAAACATCAACTTCAGAAGTTATTTTTGACCAAATCCTCTAGGTTGAGAATGGAGCATTTTATTCAAAGGCTTTAATGTCCCTGTATGCCAATCTACTGTCAATAAAAGATGTCTGAGAGGAGCCCTTAATTTGGTAATAACATCTGTTACTCTATTTCTGTGCTTAGTAACACATTTTAGAACTTTAAATGGACTCTGACATATTTTAAAAAGAATGTGTAAGTCATGACTAATATCGTTGCTGAGAGAGATGGCTATATTTTATAAGAACAACAGTCCAAGGGATTACCATGTTTTGCATATTTTCTCCCACAAATGTCTCTGTTTTTCTGAGAGGCTCACGAGTTCAACCATATTTCATCACCAATCAACGAAACCAGAAAAAGCTCAGACTCTGAAATCTGTTGTCTTTGTTTAGGTTGTTTTAGAACCTCAGTGCTCTCATATTTTTGCTTTGGTTTAGTTTTTCACTGGTGAGCTCATGAGTACTGTACACATCTGTTTAAAGGTCAGAAGTAATCTCATGTCCTCACTGCAAGTTGCCTACACAGAGGAAGGCAGCTCAGGGCAGTGGTTGAAGCCCAAGCCCTTTGGCAGCTGGGAAGATCCAGGTTCAAGTCCTGGCCTCGCCTCTTATGGTGCAGCATATCACTTAACTCCACCAAACCTCAGTATCCTCACATAAAATGTCAATCTTGCAAGGGTTGCAGGATTGATTAAATGAGAGGACACATTAAGTTCATTTATCCTTGCTAGGAATTAATCAAGTGATGGGAACTGTTATTATCCAAATGGCGCAAAACAACAAGCAGACCTTTAAGCCACCGGTCAGAATAGAGCTCATGTGATTTCTCCACTAGAATTTATTTATGTATTTATGATCATCATTTTTCTTAGAAAACAAGTGATTCCTGATCTTTTTATTTGACATCTTAATTAAATGATGAAATTTGAGAACTGTTTTGGCACTCTCGGTTGAATTATTTCACATTTATATACATTATTCATTTCCTACCACATTTCACCACTGTGCTGTTAGAACACTGAACCAGCTCTTGTCTTATGATGTCTATGCCTCTTCCCGGCTAAGTTAACTTTGTCTACTTAAAACGCAACTTTTTTTTTGAAGATTTCCCTTGTGCCCTCATTATCTCACTAACCCTCACTAAATAGTAACCCAAATCTCTTTAGCAACAAGCCCATCCTCAACAGCTCAAGGAAATATGCTGCCGTTCTACAGACTTCATTTAGAGACAGAGACAAAGGCTTCTCTTTGATTGTTAGTTTCAACAAAGTGGTTGCAACGTTACTAAGGTAAAAAAAAATGCAGCTGCATTTTTTCATGCTTTCTAGAAAAGTTGAGATAAAATCTTATGATCAGACCACACATATTTTATAATTTAAATTTCAAAGAGGTTTTGTTTGATTCAGAAAGCCGAAATTGTAAATTTCATTTTGTTCCTACAAAAAGCTATATTGTAATCAATTATTTTCGTAGAAAATCTTACATTTCTCTTCTACTATGTCAAAATATCCACTGCATGCCTAACTAAAAGATGCAATTGTTTTCTTAATCTTTTAATGTGTTGATATTTTATACTACCCTACTTTAGTGATGGCAAAAACTTAATGAACGGATTAGAGATTAAAGTTAAATAACAAAGAATACAGGTAATTTCATTGCTTTTCTTTATTATGATCGATACTAATAATGATCATATGAATAGAGTAGAGCACAAATAAAAGGCAAACTAATTCTTTAATAGCCTAGTGACTTGAGACTGATAATTAAGGGTCTAATCCGTCAGGGGAGATGAGGAAAACTCCAAGGTTCGTAGGTTTTGCATAGAGAGGGAGGGCTTGGTTTCTGTCTTCCCCTTTGCCCCACAGAGGGAAGATGAGATCCAGGCTCCTTTCACTTGCCTTCCTTCTGTTTTTCCCTTTATTCCATGCCTGAGGGGAAAATTTCAGAGCTGGTATGTCCATTACACGTTCACCAGATTTCAAAAGAGGGATTTTTCTCCCCCAGTGGTAGAGCACGTACAGGAACAAGGAAAATCCAAATGGAGCAGGGGAACAATTTCAGGCTGAGTAAGCTCCATAGAAAAGAAGTATCACCGAAATGGGCGTGGGAAGAGACAAAGAGAGCATTCAAGGGGAAAGCGGCTGAAAACAACGAGGGGAGAACCATTGAATGTAGATGTTTAGAAATCACCATAGAAAATCTAAAGCATCAAGTGGATCATTTTATTTTTTTCCCAGAAGGATGCGCTGGAGTTGATTCTTCATTCTTCAGTTCGGAAAGCTGTGGGAGAAAACTGTTGGCCACGTACCCAGAAGCACTGGAGCTGCTGAGCAAGCTGCTCTTCAAAAGCGTCTGACTCAGCCTGTTACTCACCTTCACTTCTTAGCTGGTCTTGAATGTTAACCTCTTCTCTCATTCCTTTGGGTGACACACCAAAGTGGATGGTTACCTTACAAAGCTACAATTAAGACTACTGGAGGTAGAGGAGAGGCCCTGAGGGTTCTTTTAGTCTAGCACAAAGGAATTTACCAAATCAACTGCTGGCAAACACCAAGAGCCTGAGATTGTCCTGAGACAGTGTTTGTGATAAGGGAGCTGCAGGGAGAGGAAAGTTTGCAGCCCAGAGGGTGTACTCCTGCAGCCATTGTTCTGGGCATGAATAGCTGAAAACCGCCACACCTAGGAAAGCAGACTCAAGATCCCATTTAAAAGGCGCACTCCTATAAGGGCGGGAGGGTGCCCAAAGTGAAGAATATGGAAAAGCAAGAAGTGCAGGGCTTATTGATTTCTTTTTGACTTACCTATTTTACATAGGGCTTACCTTAGTTTGATGTTAGTCAACAGCCCAGATGGGAATGGGACTGGATGTGACACAGGAAAAATGGGGTGAGAGAGGATGGCCATGTCCCAGTTCCCAGGCAAGTGCAGGGTAGGCCCCACCAAATGAAGGTCCTTGGCTTCGCCCAGGAAAGAATTCAAGACGAGCCATAGAAGAGTGAAGGCGGCTCTATTCAGAGAGATGCACATTCCACAGAATGTGGGCTATCTCAAAAGGCAAGAGAAAGGCCAAGGAGATACACATTCCATGGGCAGAAGGAGGGTCGTCTCACTCAGAAGAGAGAGCAGCAGCCTCAGAGCATGGGATCGGTTGATTAATTGGTAAGATTTAGCTAGGTGGGGAAGAAGATAAAGGCAGTCATTGATTCATTCATTTATGCCTTCAAGAAATTATTTGTGGGGGGTGGGGGGTGGCTCAGTGGTAGTGTTAGAGCAGGCACATAGTTAGATATGAGCAGAGAAAGGGGGACACAGATCAAATGGCAGGGATTGGGCAGAAAGGAGGAGCACAAGCCAAATGCAGGAAACCATACATTATGTAAGCACCAGGGGGTCTCTGGGCAAAGAAAAGCAGGAAACTTTGAGCTGATAAGTGGTCATATATTTCGAGGTGATAAGTGGCCTGGAGACCGACAAAGAAAGGTGAGAAAAGGCAGGAATTTCCAGTGTACGAATGTAACCTTTTGCTCATTATGCCGTCATTTCAATAAAATTAGCCTTGCAGATTAGAAGTACCCATTATGCAGCGACACCATGACACTTCCTATCCAGACTAAATAAGGACAAAAATCCTTCCTCCCTTTGGGAAGGTGGAGTTGGGGTGATAATCAGGGAATATGACCCCAAACCCTTCCCTCCCCAATGAATATTCCGCCCATTCATTTTTACACCCTGCGTAACTAACTTGCCAAAGAAACACAGGGCATCTGTTCACCTGAGCCTGCCTGCTCTCCCCTTGAGAGTGAACTATCCATCCTTTAATAAATTCTCACTTTACTTTTTTAACCACTATGTCTTGTTTCTGAATTCTTTCTGAGACTGGGACCAGACAAGAACCTGGAACACCAGTTGCATCTACTGGCAACAGTAGAGTGCGTGCTTAGCAGGCATGAGGTCCTGAGTTCAATTCCCAGCACCTCCACCAAAATAAATAAGTTAATAAATAAAATATTTGAAGGAAAAAAAAACCCAGAAGTTATTTGTGAAGTCTCTACGCGCAGGCACTCTTCCAAACAGCAGGGTTTGTGGGGACAACAAAAGTGACAAGATTCTTGCCCTAATGGCGCTTACCTTCCCGAGTGTGGAGTCAGACAACAAACGTAGTAAAAGACAAAGATCATTTCCAATAGCAGTAGGTGCTACGAAGGAACGAGAAAAATTTAACGGGCTAGAGAGTGACTTAGGGGGAGGTTTGATGGCACGTGTTTTCAGTAGGGAGTGGAGAGACTTACCCGGGGATGTGATATTTGACTGAGATTTAGGTGTTGAAGAGCTGGCCCTGTGAAGAGCCACAGAAGGGACATTCTCTGAAGGGGGAGTAGCAAGTACAAGAGGCTTGTAAGAGCAATGAACTGGATACATTGGAAGGACGGTAACAACAACAATGAAAACACAGTGCCAAACACAGGGGCCAAAGAAAGTAAACAAAGGACAAAAAGTCCAAGACAAAGTCAGCAGGATAGGCCACACGGAAACAGTTTCTTTGAAATGCAAAGAGAATTTAAAAGGAAGATTAAAGTAGAGGACAATTTTGGTCTGGAGAAGATTCAGAAAAAGTCAGAATCCCTTACACCAGCACTGTTCTATGAGGGTCTAGAGGAAAGAGGGCAAGCCTGGGTATAGAGCCCCCATAAGGTAAAGACAAGAGCTAAAAACTGGGTGACACTCAGGGTCAGCAAACTTTGGTTTAGAAATTTGTGCTCCAGAAGAAAAGGCAAAACCCTTACTGCCACTGTTGGCAGTACGTAGGGAATCCCAGCGATCAACCCAAACTACAGTGTTGTCGGTGCCACAGTTGGTATCTGAAACCCAGAGGAAAATGGAGATGATTACCACAGATACAGCCATTAAGCAACAGCTAAAACTACATAGAGAAAATTTAATAGCCGAAGTGTTTTATATTTTTAATAAAGTAAAAATGTTAAAACTCCTGTGTGAGAACTTGAAAAATCATCAGAGCACAATTTAGTCCTTAGAGGTAATATTTCATTTGTTTTATGTTTCAAAGGCTTGACAACACTTTAATCTGGTCTGAATTCCTTTGTCTACCAATTTAAAAGGCAAAGAAAGTTCACTGCCTTCCCAAAGAAGCGGAGATTTTAATTAAGTTCACATTATTTGCTGGACTTCACATACACACTGGGTGAGATTTTTTTTTTTTAAGGTTAGTGAGCTCTTGAGGGTCTGTAACTTTTCCTGACCAGTTCTACTGCGGTCTGGATTGTGAAACTGTCTTGACTCAACATGCTCTGGGAGGGAAAAAACTGTTAGTCCTTTAATAATATTGAACAAACCTTGAGCTTAGACAAAGGGGAAGAAATGAAACAGAAAACATACTATCTGTTGAGTGTCCATGAAGTAGCCAACACAGCATTTTTCACGTCCCTGCACAACGTCACTTCGAGGTGGCATTGTCACCCCCAGATGCAATTCAGAGAGAAACTAGCAAAGGTCTGGGCTGTTAAATGGCTGAGAAGAATTTGTATAATGTCCATTGGTTCACAGTCTACATTGCCCACAGGACAACACAGTATCTCTTTATTTAGATGTTAACAGTGACAATACAAAGAATTTATTTACTAATGCTAGGAAAAAATTAGTAAATTCAGCATATAAATGGTTACCTTAATTGTAACACCCACCTCCTTTTCCAATGGAAAAGTTACCTGTTAGACATTTGCAGAGTTGGTGATGGAGAAAGAGAGGAGAATAAAATGGACGGCAGGTAGGCAGAGCCTGCATGGAAGCTGTGGAAACAGTATCCATCAGAGGGTGAGGAAAGGGAATTTCTTCCAATCCCTCTGGCCTGTTATTATTCAGGAATTCATACAGAAACCTAAGGTGGGCACCTCAAAATTTTCAGAAACCAGCCATCTGTTTTTCCTTTCTTCACGACAAAATAAGTACAGAAGTGTAGGAGTTCTTTCAGGTGACATTTTTGTTTATGGATGAATATTTTCCCTTGGCAGAAGATTGCTATGCTTGCTCTTAAGTATCTAACCACTTGAGATCAGAGAGCCTTGTGTTTACTCAGCAGGCTGAGTCTAACTGTTACTGAACCCGAGACTTCACTAAACCATGTCTAAACTTCTCTGCCCTACCCTCTTCTCAGAAGACAGCCTAGTGACCTAGTCTGGGACCAAATACAATTGAAAGTAGTAGAGAAAAGCCAACGTTCTTTTCATATTCCTTCATCTGAGCTTTAGAGGTCCTTTCTTGTACTTGTTTTTTTAATAATAATATTAATAGCCGTCATTTATCCAGAACTTCCTGTACAGCAGGTATTTGCTGTTATTGCATTATTTTATTTATTCATCAAACAATGATTGCCCTGAGGCAAGTATTAGTTATCTTCATTTTATAGTTGAAGAAACTGAGCCAAAAGAAGTAAGTGACTTGCCTTACGTGATAAGTACATAACTTCTTCAAAAAACGTTTCTGTTAATGAACAGCAGTTTTCAAGTAACTATTTTTACTATTTTCAAGAAGAGCAGTTTATGAACTAATACTTCCCCCTTTCTCTTTAATAAGTACTCTTTTGATCCCTTTCTCTCTCGAACAAATGAACAAAAGAGCCAGACCCAAATAAATGGTTTACAAAAATCATCCCCCTTAATTCTCATAACAATTTTAGAAAGCTTATAGAAGCTACGTAACTTGCCCAAATGGTCAAATTGACAGTAAACTACTAAGATGGATTTGAACCCAAGCTGTCTGAGCCTGGAGTTTGCGTTGATAATAGCCAAATTACGCCACTAAAACTTGCCTAGGTGATAAAATCATAACCAGGTCAGGTGTTCAGCTCAGTGGCCAGTGGTGGTTTCCCCTTAACTGTATTATTCTCCATTTGGTTTTTCAGCTTTTCAACAGGTTAGATCTATATATATTCAGCTGGTGCTAAAGTGTGAAAATCTACTTGTTAAATTCAGTCACTGAACTCAAATTAGACAAGTCCCTGATATCTACATTTCTATGGCTGCACAGCTGCAATTAACTGAAGTCTGATTCCAGCCTTCAGTTTAATACAGCTTTGTAGGTTAATGAAGTCTACTAAGATCTTTGCTTTGCCTTTGAGAAATGGCAAATTGAATGTCTGTACTGAAATTTATTGTGGAAGATAACTATTAGGATAATTCTGGTGAAAATAAGACTTTTCTATAATATAGTGGTTAAGGGCCTGCCTAGATCTGATCTTAATCACTTACTACCTGTATAGATTTAGGCAAGTTAATTAAACTCTCTAAGCCTCAGTTTTCTCTTCTTTTCTCTTATCAACGGGATAATAATGCCTGTATTACGAAGTTTGAGAAATATCAATATGTATTAAATGAATGGTTGATAATGTGGTTAGTGCAGGAACTTGAACATAGTAAGTGTCCAATTAATGTCAACTCTTATTATTTAACCTACATTGTGAAGACAGTTACTTTGACTCTTCCCCTGCCTATAAATTATATGCTGCTAACATAAGCTTTGAATGTGAGGGTTCAATAGGCAGGCAAATCTGAAGGAATAAGGATGTATTTTTTAACCTAGTGTTTATTTATTAGGTTTATTGTTTATAATTCTTCTTGATACTCTGCTCCTTATTAGTTCAATTAAAGTTTGAGTTGGCATTCATGACACAGTTTAGTTTGGAACAAACCATGGTAGATACTTAGTGAGTTATACAAAAAGAGAAAATCTTGGCTCTATTATTTGCAAATAAAAAGTAAGCAATCATAAACATTCTCAAGCTGTACTACAGAGTTACTGAGGTTTAGGGAGAGTCAAGTATCCAGAATGAGAGTTTCTCTTTGAAATACAGATCTTCCTGGACTTACCACGGGGTTACATCCAGATAAACATGAGTTGAAAATTCCGTACATCAAAAATGCATTTATAACACCTAACTTACTGAACATCATATAGCCTCATCTACCTTAAACGTGCTCAGAATGCTTATATTAGCCCACAGTTGGGTAAAATCATCTATGCAAAGCATGTTTTATAATAAAGTGTTGAATAGCTCATGTAACTTATTGAATGCTGTACTGAAAGTGAAAGATGGTCATTTTTCTGTGGTTGTGTAGGGACAGAATGGCTTTAAGTGTGTTGTTTGTTTACTGCGGTGATGGTGGGGCTGTGGTCCCTGCTACCCAGCATCATGAGATCGTACCTTATAAGCTAGCCTGGAAAAAGATCAAAGTTCAAAATTTGTGGTTTGTACCGAATGCATATCGCTTTCACACCACCTTAAAGTCGAAAAATCATTACATGGAACCATTGTAAGTCAGAGACGATCTATGTCAGCATTGTTAATACCACCGCTTTCTTTAAATACAGCAGCATTGTTCATAACTTTTCTTTTTTCAGCTTTATAACTTCCCAAAATATCGGATCTGTTTATTTGCTTTTCCTGAACATAGTATATGTTCATTTTTGCTGATTTAAGTAGAACAATTTATTTTTCATTCATAATCGTGTGTAAGATTGTTTAATATTCTGCAACTTCACGAGCCCTGCAGGCTAGAGTGAAGCTGTATAAAACACAGCAAAATCTCAGCATTCTCCAGTATTTGCAAAAAGAGAAATACAGTGTGATTGTGTGAGTTCCCTGACTGATTTTGTATTTGTATGATTTACTCTGGTCACCAAAGTACTTTTCAGAAAATTGTTGTTGCTCCAAATTCATCTCCAGACACTTACAAATTGTGTTGGTCACACTCTCTTGAGTTATTAATTCAGTCCATTTTCTGAGGGAGTCAAAAAGAAAATGTAATGGGAAAATGCATGTTTGTAGCAAAATAAAGTGTTCTAAAAAAAGTGAGCTTTCTTCGTTTTTATTAATATTTTCCATGAAAACCCATTTAATTTGCAGGGGAAAAAAACTGCAGTCCATTGTGTCCTGTGCATTTAATTACAGCCAACCATCTCACAAAGGTAAGCCACTGACCATCAAGAGAGCTAGATAAGAGAACTAGATAAGAGACTAGAGTCAGTGGAAAATATTTACGGAGAAGCTTGTACTAAATAATGAGGATCCAGAAATGAGTAAGACCCAGTGCCTCATTCAAGAGCTTACTTAAGGCCAGCAAAAATCCATCCAGCCACTTGAGAGAAATTCTTCATTATTAAAAAGTCAGTTTATTTTAAGTGATCAACTGGATGCTATGAAATTAGTGTACATTAAAGATCCGTTTACTCTTTGTCCTCTTTCTTTCTAAATATCAAAAATATTTTGAAAATAAAAGAATGCAGAAAATTATGAAACGCAAAATCATAGCTTTCAAAGATTGTTTTGTACCACAGTCAAAACTGAGAATCATGGCATTATTTATATTCTTAAAACGGATGTTACTGTTCAGTTTTTGTGTGGCTTTTCAGTGTTTAAACATTTTAAACACTTCAAAAGATCTATTTCTTAACAGGTTTCTTCCTTCTGCTTTAATTATTATATGCCCTGTTGAGCTAGTTAAGTTTCAAAGGTTAATATTGTTCAAAGTTATTGTTGATTCTTTGAAATAATTTACCTAAAACATTTCTGGAGAAAAGCATTCCACAAGACCTATGTGTTACATTAACAGCCACTCTCTGGCAGATCAAAACCTTACTAGTTAACATGTCTTATTTTAGGCTCCTAGATGGAACCCAGCATCTTCCATATCTTCCAGCCTGTTCTTAGACTCATCTGTGAGCTCCAACAGAACTGATGTTATGTGCCAAATACTGTTTTTCTAGTTGATCGACTGACCATATTTCATTTTTCTAATGACCATTTGATAGCAAAGAACATTTAGTCATACACAGAGACTTTTTACACTGAGTAGAGGTTTCTAAGCCTTCTAAAAATAAAGACTAGTCTAGAGTAGCATCATATTTTTAATGCTCTGAGTTTGTTTTATTATACAACTCAGCTATAACTACTGCCAATGAGCCTCTGTTTCAAAACTGTATCTATCTTTCAGTCCCCAAATGAGGGCATATGTCCTTCACAATGTAACTGCTTTATGGAAGAGGGAGAAAAAAAGAAATTCTTTCTGATTTCAGCTCCACCAGTAAATTTTGTTTCTAGTTTTCATAGCAATGTTATGCATAAATGTAAGCCTTTTGAGTCTTTGGGGTTCGTTGGGTATGTCAGAAAGCAACAGTAATGTACGTAGCTAATTTCTTGGACAAGAAACTGTTGCATTACCAGATTTTGGGAGTTGTTTTACAGAGGGTGAATACAATTTAACTGAAAAAGTTTGTAACGTTTTCATCAAATTAAATCATGGCTATTTTTGTTTTGCTTTCTGTTACTTTGTCTTCAGCAATATTCTAATACAGACAGACTTACAAGTGATATAATTGCAGCCTTACAAGTGATACAAAGGCATCTTCCTTATCCAAATTCCTACTCTCCTGGAACTCAGTTCAGAGGATGCCTGAAAGTCCATAATTCGTTTGTCCACTCCATGCTTTCTTTTGTCCCTGTTAAAATGTTAATAACTCCAGCCCTGTTGACACATTAAGTCTTATTAGGCAACAGGTACACTTGGGAATCTTTTGCTAGGAGTCTGGATACCTAAATTAATTGATTAAAAAAAATTTTTTCTTGCAACCAGACGAAAAACAAGACCGAGTCTGCTAATATTGTAAACAGAGATTCTGGGGAAATTAAGACATCTTTGCTTATAGCTGACCCTGTGTTTCTGGTAAAGTGATTGTTTTATTGACAGTACACTCCCAAGATATTTGGCATTTGGAAAATTCTTACAGTCACACTACAAGTAAGTATCTGTTTAAATTCTCTGTCAATAGAGCAATTTTACAGAACATATCTGTGGTAGCCAGCCTCAAAGATGGCGCCTAGTGATCTCCACCTCCTGGAATTCACACCCCTCCTGCACTGTACCAGGGCTAGGTTACTATGTGAGTAATAGCATATGGCAGAAGTGATGGTATGTCACTTCTGAGATTAGGTTATAAGAGTTTTGGTCATTCTCTTGCTCTCTTGGATCATTGGCAGTGGAGGAAGCCAATGCCATGTTGCGAATGGCCTTATGGAGAATTCTAAATGTTGAGAAACTAAGGCCTCCAGCCAACAGCCTCATCAGTGAGCTTGGAAGAAGAGCCTCCAGCCCAGTCAAGCCCTTAGATAACTGCAGTCCCATCACCACTCATTCATAAGAGACTGAGCCAGAACCACTCAGCTTAGGCACTCCCAGATTCCTGACTCCCAGAAGCTCTGTGAGATAATAAGTGCTTATTGTTTTAAGCCACCAAGTTGTGGGACAAAAGTCTGTTACATTGCTATAGACATTAACACAATTACCCATTCATCATTAGTCTCTAGAATCTATAGACTGAAATACCTGTGAAATATAATTTAGCATGAAATTCCTGCCAGATAAAAGAATACAAACTAGGTGTAGTAAACTCAAATGCTTACAAAGTCCAGGCAGGTAGTGCTGAACTGAGGACTGTTTCTCTAAGTCTAAGGATGGAAACAGCTATAGACATTTATTGCTATGTGGGAATTAAGGTTGCAATGTTGCCAGATCTTCTGATTTTTCAAGATGCGGTAAGGGGTTAGGGAGGGATAAACTGGGAGTCTAGGATTTGCAAATACTGACTACTATATATAAAATAAATAGACAACAAGGTCCTACTGTATAACACAGGGAACTATATACAATATCTTGTGATAGCCTATAATAAAAAAGAATATGAAAAGAATATTTATGTATAACTAAATCACTATGCTGTACACGAGAAATTAACACAATATTGTAAACCAACTATACTTCAATTTAAAAAAAATGTAGTATACATAGGTTGACCTTTTCCCAAGTTCCCAGATAATTAATCCAAGCTAATCATAGCAAGTCTATCCTCCTAGCAGTGAATGTTTCAGGAACAGGCATGTGACCCAATAATGGCCTATAAGGTGTGAGGGGATATCTCCTAGGAAGCTTCTAGGAAAGATTACTTGGCTCCTGAAAAAGAGGCACAGAAAGAACAAGTCTCTTTTCCTCTTCTGAGCAGGGGCTCTATCTACATGTAATGTCTTGTTATTTGCCGGCAGTCTGAAGATGAAGTCAACACTAAGATGATCAAGCAGAGAGATAAAGGGCCTGGCAGCTCAATGGCATGGTTAGGCACTGAAGCAACCAACCTGGAGGACTTGGTGCTTCCTATTGCACCAGATCATATAGTCCTTTAAAATACCTGATTTTAAGCCAATTTGAGTTGAGGTGTCTCTTACTTGTAGCCAAAGCTTTCTAACAGATATACAAGGGAAGCTGGTAATCCATTATTTTGTGGATGAGCTACTGATTTTTAAATAATGCATGAAGTTTAAATATTTTTAATACTTGAATCTCTACCAAATAAAATACATCTGGATGGCATGCCCATCTTGCTGGCTGCTAGTTTGTAATCTCTCTCTCTCTCTTTTTTAAAACTAATTAGTTAATTTTTAACAAAGTTTAGGATTTTGTGGGGGATTAATTTTATTTATTTATTTTTTATTATTATTAAAAAATTTTTTTTTAAATGGAGGTACTGGGGATTGAATCTAAGACTCATGCATACTAAGCATGCACTGTATCACCCGCCCCCTGTGATCTCTCTTCTAGACAATACACTACCATATTATAAAAATTTTAAAAAGCTCATTTGCATTTTTTTAAGATCTCATTTGTTCAATGACTGCCATTAAAAAAATAAGATTTTTTTGGTGGGGAGCAGTTTTAGATTTACAGCAAAATTGAGGGGGAAGGTACATGGACTTCCCATGTATCTTCTGCACCATTCATGCATAGCCTCCTCCATTATCAGCATCCCCACCAGAGTGATATATTTGTTACAGCTGATGAACCTACATCATCACAACATAATCACTGGAAACCCAGAGTTTACAGTACAGTTCAGTCTTGCTGTTATACATTCTGTGTGTTTGGACAAATGTATAATGACATGTATCCACCTTCAGAGTATCACACAAAGTATTTTTACTGCCCTAAAAATTCTCTATGCTTTGTCTGTTCATCCAGCCATCCCCTGGCCCATCTCAACCCTTGGCAACCGTTGATCTTTTTACTGTCTCAATAGTTTTGCTTTTTCCAGAATGTCATATGGTTGAAATCATAGTCTTTTTCAGCTTGGCATAATTCACTGAGTGATAAGCATTTAGGGTCCCCTTCATGTCTTTTCATGCTGAGTAATTCTTTTCAATGCTGAATAATATTCCATTGCTTACTGGCTGCCATTTAAAGGCCAATCACTATGGAATACATAATTCTTTCCATTGCAGAGTTTATAATGAAGAGGAGTCTGAAACAATGTGACTGTGATTGTGAAAATTCTGTGTGTACAGCATGCCAGGCTAACACACATTTCAAGAGCAGAATTTGGTTAGGGAAGATTTCAGTTTGAACAGGGCTTTAAAGGATATGGGAAATTTTGTCAGACTGTCAAGAGTTTTGGTAACTTTGTGTTTATTGCAAAGAGCCAAGTGTCATGTGATTGTAGAAACGTTAATGTAATCATAGTGTGGTATTTGAAGCAAGGGTGACATTGTTTTCCACTGAAATCTGCAATGGGCAAACATCTGAGTTATTGTTTTCAATTCTATGAGCTGCAGTTTACTGCCTTGATAATTGTCTTCACATACTTATATGATAGTCATTTGTTCTTTGTCCAGCACTTAACATACTATTTCTAGTTCTTACAACTTTGTAAACTAGAACTATCTCCACATTATAGACAGGCAAACTATATTTAAGAGAGGCTAGCAGTGATTGATGGATGACTGGGGAGCCAGGATCCCTAAATCCTATCTCCACGTCTGCCCGCAGGCCCCTCCCTCCCTTGCCCCAATCCTCAGGCAATAAGTTTCCCAGAGGGCATTTATGTGAGCAGGACAAGCCCAGGCAAACATAGGCTTTTACAATTAGCTGGGGCTTTTATCCCAAACTCCAAAGTAGTTTCCTAGTAGTATGCCAAAAGCCAAATAGCTGAAAAGCTTCTCTCTCTCCCTTTCAACCTCAACCCATGCCCCAATCTCACCTTTATGGTCCTTAAGATTGCAGTGATGAAGCAGGAAAAACACTAAGCAAAAGGAGGGAAAATAGTGCATTGATCATTTATGCTTATGCAGACTTCTTTATGTCTCATAAAATAATATTAATAAGGGAGTCTAGTAATGTGAATCAATTGCTTTTCTTTGGATTTGTCTGCTCCAAATCAGGGCATCTCTTTCCTGAAGATGGATAGAAGTAGGGGAGAAAGGAGTTGTTAGTGCCCTCTGCAGGCGAAGAAGATAATAAACAATTTAACAGGGATTTGAACTCAGGTCTGCTAGATTCTAGATTGACAACAGAATTTGGGATCAGTAGGAGGGTAGAACCAGAATTACAGCTAGATAAAAGTAGCTTTCCACCTAGAGGCAACTTCTGGCTCAGTAGATGGGAAGATTTTCCCAACAATTTGGATTTTCTAGAGATGGAGTGTGCTGGCTTCCAAGTAGGAATTTCCCCCATCAATAGTTTTCAAGAAATACCTGGAAGTCCGCTTGTCAGGATGCTCTGGGAAGGATTCCTGCAACTAACAGAAAGTCGGAGCTCTAAGTCTTTTTCAACACACAGATTCTGTGCATCCCAGATCCCTGGCAAGCAGTCCTAGCCAGGCTTTTCTTTCGATCTGTTTACACTTTTCTTCTTTGGCCACAGCCGACTTGCAACCGAGGGACTTGAAAACCACTCATGATCCTTAGGTAAACTCCTCAGGAGAAGTGTTCTAACTCAAAATAGTTAGTATTTCACTGGCTTTCAGGGACTAAGCTTGTTGGGAGGAGGAAAGAGAGAACGTATCAGAGAGGACTAGCGCTCAAGTGAGCAGAGCTCAGGCAGCCGCACATTTGTCATCCATCTTCAAGGGGAGCTGAGGTGCAGCAAGAGCAGAAGCATGACCGAAAGGGGAACCTGGACAAATTTCTTACTTTGTTGAGGTAGGTTTTCTTAATCTGAGGGGTTAAGAACTCAAAAGCAGTTACTGAGGCTGCTCTACCATAGTGAGTTGGCACGGACTGAGTACTAGGCTCACCAGTTTACATGCATTATCTTAGTAACCCCTCACAGAGATCCATCCTGCTAGCAGATCACTGTCCGCTTTTCCCCGATGTTGAGCCTCTGGCTTAGAGAAGTAATGGAGCTTGCCTAAGATCCCACAGTGAGTAGGTGTGAGAGCCAGATGAACCAGCGATTTCAAGGCTGAATTCACCTTTTTCTTTTCTTTTTTGGGGAGATATCTATAGTCCTCATATAGAGTATGTATCATTTGGATAAGCCTGGAAATGAATCTCTAGAATTAATTTCTATACAGGGATTATATCAAAGTTAGATGAATTTTTAGAAATAAGTGGAAACTGGGTGAGAGAGGGGGTATAGCTCAGTGGTAGAGTGCATGCTTAGCATGCACAAGGTTTTGGTTCAATCCCCAGTATCTCTATTAAAAATAGACAAATAAATAAATAAATCTAATTACCTCCCTCCCAAAAAAATTAATAAAGGGGAAAAAAGAAAACAAGACCAAGAAAAAAATCATTAAAAAAAAGGAAATCAAAAAAGATTCTGTTTTATAAAATTCAACTTTAAACAATGAGGAAAATAGAGCTCCAATGCCCCCTTATGAACAATACGAATATGATTAGTCAGGCAGAAATTTTATTTTGTCGTTGGACACCATATGTAAGGTCAGCAGCCCTTATACAGGATTCTATATGTAAACATAGAACAGCTCCTGTAGTTAGGGGTCCTCAGACATCTTCTTGGCGGAGGGCTGGCAAAGACGAGTGCGACCAATACAAAGCAGAGGGATAAATTTTACCTCCACTGCCAGAGACCTCCTGCCAACAGAGGCCCTCTGCCCAAATAACTGAACAATTCACCCAGCAGTTCATTACTTATTTTCTGAGTCTTTCTTTCACTGAACTTTTAACTAAATATTATATGTTCTTTTATTGTATTTTCCCCTGCTCAAGGCCTGATTATGTTTTATAATTTCAAATCCTCACAGTTCCTAGACAGGGACTTATATTATTGATATTACTTGATATATTTCTTCTTGTATATGAAAGAGCAATGCTCAGTGTTCTTTTAACTAATTTTTTTCCCTGGGAATTGTACAAGTAAATACTGTTCTTATGCCATATGTTTAAAACCTCTTAGCTTTTCCAAATGCAAGCAGTACCCAAATTGTGAATGGAACTTTTCCAAAAGTTAGTTGGTATACTGGTTTTTGGAACTCTAATATGCATCTTGGTTGCATTTCTGAATCGAACTACACAAGAGCTATACAGCCCATCATGTATGTGAAGTAAAATGATCTCCTAAACCACCATAAAACCAAATGTTCATATATAACAGAGTTGCCACAGGAAAGTACAGATGTGCAGGTGTGTCTGTGTCCCACCTCCATCCCCAAGACTGCACACCTTCCTTGCTGGGACGTGGGCAGGCAGACTCCCCTCATCACTTTCCAAGGTTTTAGGCTGAGAGGCTGGGGAGAGTTGAGCTCTTGGGCCCCGAATCACTGAGGTTGCAGAGGTGACAAGAGGGATTATGGGGGCCTTCTGGGGCTTTCTAAGTGTAGTGGGAAATGCCTGTAAGATGTCATTTGTTTCTTTCTGTTCCCTCTCCTTGCTCATTTGTTGCTGCTGAAGGGGTTGGAGGGCAAAGGAAAATCGAGGGGAGTTCTCACAGTTATAATAAGGTGTTATTGCCTCCCCCTTTCCTTTGGCTTTGATGTTGGTGACAGAGGGTCAGGAGACTCTGAGGAGGGAGCTTTGGCTAGGTAGTGCCTAATCGAGGCAGAAGGAAAGGATCTCTCCCTGCAAACACCCCCCACCTCCACACACACACACACACACACACACACACACACACACACACACACACACACACTGTGATGTGCCTGTAGTGGGAGGGAGAAATACATCTCAGGGATTGGATTGGGAATTGGAAATCTTAAACAGCTGCATCTTGGTAGCAGCAAGGAGGAATGAAAGAAGAGAAGGAAGAAGGAAAAGATTAGCAGAGGAGGGGAGTAGTATGTAAAGAGCAGTTCTGTTTAAGTCATACTCTGCCTGTAAAACAGAGGGCAAAACCCACATTGAGGTCCCTAACTTCACAGTCCAATTACATACCTGCCATTTTATCTTCTAAGAAAGGTACGCTTAAAAACTTGAAGCGATTAAAACCAGATGTGGAATTTTCTGTGGGTAACTCCACTTTGTATGTGTCAGCTTTACAGTATGTTAAATGTAAGCAGACCTTGGAAAATCTCTTAGGTGTCCAGAGAGCTGGAGGAGAGGCCAGGCTGCACCAGGGTCCCTCCTTTCTGGACCTCAGACCTGAATTATACGCTATCTTCTCTTCTACTTACTTCTTTCTCATTATTTCCCCCTCTCTGAGGTACAAAGGTGTGTGGGAATTGGGTCTGCTTACAGACCCCCAGGAAGCCATGGGTACAGGAGCCACGCAGGGAAGGGTTGCAGATGGGTCTAAGCAAGGCAGCCAGAATCCTAAGATGAGCCTTCCCTGGGCCATTAAGTGAACGGCAGAAGGTCTGAAGGAAAAGGGTGACTCCTCTTAGAATTGTCACCTATTATACCAAGAATCTGTGATCGGTGAACTCTATTGACCTACACTAAAATAAGGAAACAACCTCCTCCAGATAATGTATTTTACCTTCACTCTCTTCCCCAAGTAGTTTTTTTGGTGAGGGGTGGTGATAATTAGGTCTCTTCCTTCCTTCCTTCCTTCCTTCCTTCCTTCCTTCCTTCCTTCCTTCCTTCCTTTTCTTCCTTCCTTTCTTTCTTTCTTTCTTTCTTCTTTCTTTCTTTCTTTCTTTTCTTTCTTTCTTTCTTTTCTTTCTTTCTTTTTCTTTTCTTTTCTTTCTTTCTTTCTTTCTTTCTTTCTTTTTCTTTCCTTTCTTTCTTTCCTTTCTTTCTTTTTCTTTCTTTCTTTCTTTCTTTCTTTCTTTCTTTCTTTCTTTTTCTTTCCTTTCTTTCTTTCTTTCTTTTTCTTTCCTTTCTTTCTTTCTTTTTCTTTCCTTTCTTTCTTTCTTTTCTTTCTTTCTTTTTCTTTCTTTCTTTCCTTTCTTTCTTTCTTTTCTTTCTTTCTTTTTCTTTCTTTCTTTCTTTCTTTCTTTTTCTTTCCTTTCTTTCTTTCTTTTCTTTCTTTCTTTTTCCTTCTTTCTTTCTTTCTTTCTTTCTTTCTTTCTTTCTTCCTTCCTTCCTTCCTTCCTTCCTTCCTTCCTTCCTTCCTTTCTTTCTTTCTTTCTTTCTTTCTTTCTTTCTTTCTTTCTTTCTTTCTTTCTTTCTTTCTTTCTTTCTTTTCTTTCTTTCTTCCTTTCTTTCCTTTCTTTCCTTTCTTTCCTTTCTTTCTTTCTTGTTAGGGGAGGTATGGGAATTGAACCCAGGAACTCGTACATGCTTGCTCCACTGAATTATACGCTACCCCCCGCCCCAACCCAGGAGAGTTTTAATTATGCTTTTGGAACCAGAAAAGTATTAGTTAAAAAAAAATTAGTAGGTAAAATCATCTTGAGTAAAAACACCTTGATAAAGATTTGATAAATACACTCCTTGATTCCTAATATTATTCATTTGCCCATTCTCTCTGAAGTAAAATCAAATGTTTCACTAACTGGAGAGAAACATTTTAGAAACAGTAAGATGATTTGAAAACGTTACACGAAGATAGATTATTTGAGATGGGCGTAGGGAATTCACTCCTGTTCTAACTGAAATCCAGGTTTAAACAATAAACATTTAAGTCATGCTGAAGTTTCCTTCAGAGTACAGTATATTATCGTGCAGTAGTCCTTTTCCACACTGCAACATAATTATGCCAGCAAATAAAATATTACCTTCTTTATGGCCTTCCTTTTTCTTGTTTCACTTCAGTGGCATAGTCAGCAACAACTGAAAGGGGAAATCCTAAAATCTAGTTCTGTGATTTTTAAAAATTCTAAGCAACATTTTTTTTTTTTTTTTTTTTTTTTTGCGGGGGGTCACTAGGGAAGCTGTTGAAAGGGTTTTGCTAAGGTCGAGCCAACAGCTACGAAATTGCAGCAGGCAGAGTACAGTTTGGAGTGGCAAATGAATAGGCTTAACTCAAGTCCCTTGCCGGGCAGAAACGAGGCAGGTGTTAGAGGGATGGACTTTTTGGATAGGATGGAGACCCGAACGGATGAAGTCTTCTCTGGTTAGAAAGGAAATTTGGTATTAAGAGGGCCTCACTGAATCCCAATAATAACCAAACAACTGGTGGTGTTTCAGGACACCGGGTGGAAAGTGGGAGGCAGGAAGCAGAAAGGCTCAAGCTACTTTCCCTGGGTGGGTTCAGGAATTTAATTTCAGCAAATGTTTATCGGAGCCTAATAAGTGTTGGCCACGGTGTTAAGCACTGGGATATACAGCGGAACGAAACATGGTCTTGTCCTTGAGGAGCTCACAGCTCAGTAAAATGGCTGCAGCATTCCGCGTGGGCTTTGATAACTTTTACCCCGGGACTTATCAGAGGAGAGTTTCAACTAAATCCACCCCCACTTTTCTTCTAAAGATTTCAGAACAGAGGAAACGAGGGCGGCACGGGGCTGGTGGCAGGCTTGGCAGCCGCCAGACACGGGACTATGGTGATGTTGCCAGCTGGCAAGGGGCAGCCAAGACCGTCCCCCGCGTTGGCACCTTCGGGCTTGGCTCGGGCAGTGAAGCCGCGGCGGTGCCAGCAGCTGGTCTGGCCGGGCCGGACGGGCTGACAGCCCGGAGCCGGGCAGGGACCGAGCTGAGGTCCGGCCCTGGGACGACAATGCGTGCCTCGCGCCCGCAGCCAGGGGGCAGAGTTTCCGGGCTCGTGCCAATGCCGGCTACCTGGGGCTCGGGCCCCGCCACTGCCCGCCGGGTCTCCGCCTTCTCCTTCGCTGGTCCTCTCCACCAGCCCAGTCTCCGCGGAGCCCAAGATTTCCCCGCCCGCGACCACTCCCGAGGCGCAGGAGCAGAGGCGCGGCAGGGGACTCGCGGCGGGAGGCGAGCTGAGTAGAGGGAGGCGGTCCGCGCGCGGGGGACGGGAGGGGGCTCGAGTAGGGGATTCCAGGGACCCGCAGCCCCGCCCCCTCCTCTCCTCTACGCCCGCGGAGCCGGGGAGCATGGACCAAACCCCGCTGCTCTGGCACCATGACGCTCGCCCGCTTTGCGGTGGCTCTGATTTTCTGGGTGCTCCCCGGAGTGGTCAGCTTTGACCCGGTCCTCAGTTATCCCCTCCACCACCACCATCGCCATTCGCCCCCTCCGGGTCCCCAGTACCCCTATTACCTGCCTACCTTGCAGCGGCCACTGAGGACGCCTCCGCCTGCCCCTCTTCCGCGCGTCCTGCGCCCCCAGCCGGCGCTCCATGCCCCGCGCCTGCACGCCCTCCACGCGGGGCGCACGCCCGGGCCACACCCTGGGGGCTGCCCCGCTGGCGAGCCCTGGGTCAATGTGACAGACCTCGGGGCCCCTTGTCTGCACTGGGCAGAGGTGCCACCTTTCCTCGAGCGGTCGCCCCCGGCGGCCTGGGCTCAACTGCGAGGGCAGCACCACAACTTTTGCCGGAGCCCGGACGGCGCGGGCAGACCCTGGTGCTTCTATGGGAACGCCCAAGGCAAGGTGGACTGGGGCTACTGCGACTGCAGACACGGTGAGTGGCCTCGGGGCAGCGGCGGCGACTCGGAACTGGCGGGGAACAAGCTTGGTTAGGAGAGGGCGCTAGGTGTTGAAGAGGGGGAGTGAGAGGGTGTGGGGTTGCGGGTTTGCGTTGCTCAGTGTGGTGTTGGGCTCTGAGTTACCAGCCAAGTACATTCCTACCTTGACTCTAAATTAGCAAAGCCGCTTTGTGTGTGAAAGTTGTCCGGGGTGATAGTTTCTCGGCAAGTTGCTGCGCTCTGGCTTCCTGGATAAGGTCGTGTTTCTGGCCACTGTGTGTATGTGTGTTTGTGTGCGCGCGTGCGTTGCGAGTGTGTTCTCTGGATCAGCTTGCCTTGAGAATTTTACCATATTTATCCATATTTACGGAGAAGAAGTAAAGCAAAGGAGGGGATACTTTCTAATTACTTGTTTTGGAAAGGGAAATATTAAATCCAATATGACAACCAATAACCACCCTCCCCCCACCCCCGACCCCCGTAGACCCGATTTGGGAAAATGTGGTAAAATTTCTGTCTTAACTCCCACCATTGACATGTATTTGAAAAAGTCTGGCAAAATATCCGGGTGAAAATACAGCTGGTCAAAATGCTGTTCACGGTTCTTGGGCACAGTACGGTAAATATCAATAGTGAGTGAAGAAAAAAGAAAGGGAAAGAGATAGGAATAGTAACTATCATAGGGCAGGAGCAACTTGTTATAGTCAAGTGCAGTTCAGGAATGCCCCTATTCAGCTGTATACCTTATTTGTGGACAATCTGGGTTAGTTGGTAAAGAATAAAGTTGGTAAGATATTTTGGTTTTGTGATAATAAAAGTGTCACATTAATATATTTAAATGTAGGTGAATAATTTGCCTTTGAATCATGCTTCGTTTTGAGTTGTTGGGGTTTTGTTTAAAATTCGGGCTTTCTCCCCCTCTCCTTTTATAGCTATGGAAGAAAAACCTTATGACCTTCAAAGTTGGATTTCCCTTAATAAATTTTTTTTTTTGGCAGCTCTCCACCCAAGCTGTGGGGCAGAGGTTTCGTTAATCTTGACTCTGAGATATGTCCTGCTTTGTACCTTTTGGAGGTAATTTGGAGGTTAACTTTCACAGGGCCATTCTTTCCCTTCAGAAATTTTTATTTATCTGTGCCTTCAATTGCATTAGTGCTTTGAGTTAAAGGAAAGTGATGGGAAGGTTAAGATCAATTATCCTTCATCCTAGAGAATGAAGTCATCGCTCTACTTGTGTTTCACAGACAGAATGCCAATGTGGCTATAAAAAATTTGAGATAATAGCAAGCAGAGAGCCCTAGCATTGTTTCACTATTTACTGTAAGAGATAATTTGTAATAGAATCTCATGTTTGGCAAACATTGACAGTTTTTTCATTTTACTATTGTATTTCATATTTCCTATTATAATAGAAGTAAATGGAATTCAAAGTTAAAGCACTAGAGTGATCTATTGTGTTCTTTCTGATATGTAAGTGTTTTAACTTTATATTCCAGAGGAGAGTAGCTTGTCCTTTGATTCTCCCCAGCCTCTTGTATTGAAAAGAAATTTAAACCTAACAACAGCATGGACTGTTTGTGGATGTCTTTATGTTCATAGCTAATTGTCACTAGACAAAACTCCGAACACTGCTTAAGTGTGTGTACTTCCTGGAGTAAAGTGACTGAACACAAAAGAAGCAAAAGAAACCACCCAAGATGGGAGACAAATGCCTCCCCCTGCCAACAAATATAAAAACACAACAGCAACAACAACCAGGAAAGCAATCTGCTGGCTATGTAATAATTTAATTACTTTCATAGACTCAGTCTTGATAACCCATTCTGTCATTTATTCCTCATGTTCTGATTGGGCATAATTCATGCTTTCAAAATGACTGGCTATTCTGAACCATATAGCTTTCTTGGTTGTACATTTCCCTTAGGAGTGTGAACAAAGCTGTCATGGAGTGGTGAGAAGAATATGGAATTGTGCTTTAGAAAACACTGGTATCCGCTTTGGATCTGCCAGTAGCTACTCTGTGTTGAGTAAGACTCTTAACCCCCAGAGCTTTGGTTTCTTTATCTGGAGAAAGGCAGTTTTGGAATAGATTTATTGAAAAAACTTTCCCAGTTACCAAAACAACCTGGCCTGATAATAGCAGGTAGGATTTATTGAGCATTCACTCTGTGTTGGATGCTTAGCTAAACATTTTACATATTAGTCTTCTCATTTAATTCTCATAGCAACATTATAAGATAGTGGATATTTTTACTCCACAGCTTATTTTGTTCTTTAATTATATAAGCATGTAGAAATATCTGTGCTGTCTAATGGTCCTATTTTTGCAGCTTAAGGGCTAGTCTAAAAGGAAGGAGAAAGGAAATTATATTTGGTCCAGTGCACATGATTTCTAGTCTCTTATGATTTGAAATTATCTAGTTTTTTTTCTTTCTTTTCTTTTTCTTTTTTCTTTACGAGAAACAATTAGAACAAAAGGAAAGAAAATTTATTGTAATGAAATCCCTCCTTTAATAAACTGGAGACTAGAGTCATGTATCTGGTTACATTGAGAGAAATGAGGAAGTTGGTGCTCTTGAGGTGGAGAGTTGGTTGAAGGCTAGTGGAAGGGGTGGTAGGGGATCTCAGCTAAGCCAGGTGGGGCGTGGACACTCCAGTGGCTCAAATGTCTGAGAACGAGAAAGAGGATGCCTGGGCTCTGACTGTGTAAAACTTGCAAATTAGTAGTAAAGAATCATTCCAGGGATTGCAACACCCTGAATCAGCCCAGGGAACTAGTTCTCACAGTGAGCATTAGAACCACGTGGGGGCTTATTAAAATGCAGATTCCTGGGCTCCAGCCTCCCGAGACTCTGATTATATAAGCTTAGGAATCTGGCTCAGGAATGTGCATTTCTAATGAGCCGTCAAGATGATTAGTGCTGAAGACCCTTTGTCACAGTCAGGGAAAACCTTGGCATCAGAACCCACCTAAGCTGGGTAGTGGTGGGTGATCCTGTTGGCCGAGTCCACCATTCTGTGATCTAATCCTGCTAGGTTTAGGGTCAAGCATAAGTCAGCTATATGGTCAATTTTGTGTGGTTTTAGAAAATGGCCCCACTGGTTTTTATTTGACCAGTGTGGGATAATAACAACTGAGTTCACCAGGATATGATTATCAACTCAATGTGAGCCAGGTTTTATCACATTTCTACAGGAGGAATTAACAGACAACTGATTCCTCCCAACAATACCTTGTAATAATTTAGAGCTTCCTGACTGGAAAGGGAAATCACTTTTTCAGTCTCTGGTTGGCGTGGCTGGGCAACTTGCTTGACTGTGCTAGGAACTCCTCTTTGTTGCAAGTAGCCAAGTGGAACTCAGCCATAGGGGACTGAGGACTTATAGCTAAAGCAGGTATCTGCACGAGAACGCTTTAATGCTTGAGATTCTACCAGAAAGACTAATTCATAGATCTGATTTTTTGTCGTGTCATGCCTGTCTGTTCTCCTAAATCTCCTGATTCAAATAGAGATAGCGGGTTTGTGGGACGGATGCTACTGTTTACAGGCTATACTCTTTGAAGTCCATCTGGTGTTTGACGTGAATGTTAATTAAAAAGTTGGCTGAAAGCTGTCCCTTTAAAATTTTTTTGAATGCTGCATCTTGATTCGATGTAGCAGGTGTCGAAAAACATTTATTAGTGATAACAGATTTGATAAATTTCCTGGCTGGATTTTAAATATTGAGCTCAATCTGCTTTTCAGGCTAAGGCAATTATAAAATAGCTTTGACTTGGGGCATTTTCTGACTCTTTACTAGTGTGAAGGTTTTTTTAAAGAAGAAAATTAGATATCCAGTTACTATTGCCTTTTACAAGTGATTAACTTGAAATATATATACATACACACACACACACACACAGAGTCCATATATACATATATATATAGTCTTTGAGTGTGTGTGTGTGTGAAAGTAATCTTCGTAAACATAATTTGGTTTATAACTGTGAAGGCAAACCTAAATACCCAGCGATAAGGTACTACTCAGAGGTCCCTTCATTTGATGAATACTATGCAGCTCTTAAAGTGATAATTGCAAAGATTATATATTAAAAAAATGGAAAAATGCCTCTGACAATGTTTTTTGTAAAATTCTTATTTTTTATTGAAGTGTAGTTGGTTGACAACGTTAGTTTCAGGTGTACAGCAAAGTGATTGTTATACATATACGTTTATGTATTTATTTTTCAGATTCTTTTCCGTTACAGCTCATTACAGGACATTGAATATTGTTCCTTGTGCTATACAATAGGTCCTTGTTGTTTATCTGTGTTGTGTATAGTAATGTGTATCTATTAATCCCAAACTCCTAATCTTAGCCCTACCTCCCTTTTCCCCCCTGGTAACCACAGTTTGTTTTCTGTGTCCATGAGAGTCTGTTTCTGGTCTGTAAATAAAATTTATATCTTTTTTTTTTTTAGATTCCACATATAAGTGACATCATATGATATTTGTTTTTCTCTGTCTCATTTGCTTCACTTAATATGATAATCTCTAGGTCCATCCATGTTGCTGCAAATAACATTTCTTTTTTTATGGCTAAGTAATATTCCTTTGTGTATATATGTATACACACCACGTCTTCTTTATTCAGTCATCTGTCTATGACAATATTAAAGGAGAAAAGATGGATGCAAAATTTATATACATTACAACTAACTGTGAAAATAAAGATAGCTGTGAAAAATTTGGAAGAGAAAGCAAATGATAATTATGATTGTGGTATGAGTGCGGCTTGTTTTGTTAGGGTGGTTTTGATGGCAAAGAATAGAAAACTCAATTCAAAATAACTGAAGAAATAAGGTGATTTATTGTTCATATTACAAGAAATCAGTCTTCAGCATGGCACAGCTCTATTTTTCTGCAACTTTCTTGATTCCTTTATTCTCAAAGTGTGGCTTTTATCCTTAGGCTAATGGTTACTCTGGGTTTCATATGGAGCTAGAACAACTTGAAGAAGAGAGATAGGGCTCTCTCTTCATGTATGTCCCATTGAAATAGCAAGGAGACCTTCCCAGAATTCCCCTACAGATGTCCTCTCGCATTTCATCAGCCAAACCTGGATCACATGTTCCTGCTTGGCACTCTCTAGAAGGGAAAATACAATTACTACACTTGCCTAGATTAATGTTGACTTCTGAACACATGGGGATTCTCCTTGCAGGGAGAAGCAGGTGGTTATTGAGGAGAACCAACAGAGTCTGCTAAGAAGTGTGGTTGAGATTTGTCCTTATACAGGTATCCTCCACTTTTTGAAAGTTTGCTTTATGTCACCTCACTTTTACATAAGACCTCATTAGAACCTGTTTTTGTTAACCAAGAGAGATCCAAAGGGAATTTTTGCTTTTACGAAAAAAGGTGAAAACTGAAAAGAGCATTCAGTGTTTGTTTTGCAGTGAGCCATTACAGAAGCAGTGTGTACCCTGAGCAGTGAGAGTAGCACCGCCAAGCTTCTTCTCCAGGAACTACACGCAGCATCTCAGCATCAGTCCCCATAGCTTTGAATTGTGTCTGTGAACATCTGGCTTTATCTTGATTTATTTTGTGCATCTGTTAGCAGATGTGTCCTAAGGTTAATTGCTTCTTTGCTTTATGCCAGTTTGGCTTACAAAAGGTTTCATAGGAACACTCTCTTTCGGATAGCAGGGTAAAACCTATACTGGGGAGATGGCCAACAGGCACATGAAAAGATGCTCAATATTGCTAATTATTAGAGAAATGCAGATCAGAACTACAATGAGGTATCACTTCACACCAGTCAGAATGGCCATCATTAAAAAGTCTACAAATAAATGGTAGAGAGAGTGTGAAGAAGAGGGAAACTTCCTACACTGTTGGTGAGAATGTAAATTGGTGCAGCCACTATAGTGGACAGTATGGAGATTCCTTAAAAAATTAAAAATAAAGTTACCATAGTATCCTGCAATCCCACTCCTGGACATATATCTGGAGAACCTCCAAGTGGAAAAGATAGATGCACCTCAATGTTCATAGCAGCACTATTTGCAATAGCCAAGACATGGAGGCAACCTAAATGTCCATTGATAGATGACTGGATAAAGAAGATGTGGAGTGTGTGTGTGTGTATGTGTGTGTGTGTGTGTGTGTGTGTGTGTGTGTGTGTGTGTGTGTGTGTGATGAAATACTACTCAGCCATAAAAAAGAATGAAATAATGCCATTTGCAGCAACATGGATGGACCTAGAGATTATCATATTAAGTGAAGTAAGTCAGATAGAGAAAGATAAGTATATGCTATCACTTATATGTGGAATCTAAAAAAATGATAAAATGAACTTATTTACAGGACACAAATAGACTCACAGACATAGAAAACAAACTTACGGTTACAAAACAGGAAAGGGGGTAAGTAAGAGAGGTATAAATTAGGAATTTGGGATTAGCAGATACAAACTGCTATATATAAAATAGATAAACAACAAGGACCTACTGTATAGCACCAGGGGCTGTATTCAATACCTTGTAATAACCTAAATGGAAGATAATTTGAAAAAGAATATATATATGTATAACTGAATCACTTTGCTGTTCACCTGAAACTAGCACTATATTGTAAATTAACCATACTTCAATAAAAAAAGAAAAAAAATATGCATTGGGAAAACATAATGCAGTTAAAAATAGCTATAAGTACTTAAAAATTATGCTGTGAAATGCTTCATTCATTGTTTTAGCCATATGTAAATGAGTAACATTTAGACATTGATTTGATCAGTGAAACATATTTACTTGTTTTAAGATGCTATTTGCTGTTCTAGCAATTTATGTCTGAAACGAGTAATTCCATTGTTAAGAATATGAAAGTTAGTTCACTTGTTGGGTAAACATAGTTTAATTCTAATTTTTAACTTTTTACCCCCTGAATTAACCCATAAAGAAAGCAGTTCTCTGAAGCCTCCCCCTTCAGTCTGCATAGTTGACAGGCACTCAGTTGTGCACTATACGAACAATTGTAGGCTGCCTTCTAAATGGTTGACATGCTGTTGTTAAAAAATCAGAAAATGTTGACTTTTGCCTCTTTTGCATCTTATTTTTCCAGAGCAGTCTCCTTCTCTCACTCCTTCTCCTTCTTCCTACAAATCAGCGTAACAGTATTAATAAAAAATTTATTGTTTGCAAAGCACTGAGGTAATGAGGTTTTCCCCCCTACAAGCCACACATGTACATTCAGTCTCATACTTTTTATTAGGATCATCAGAGGGACACAAAGAGAGGGAAATGCTGATTCTTGTAGCAGGGCAAGGGTAGATATCATTAAACATTTACTTAGTTCATACTGGGAGCAGAATTTACAAAAATAAAAAAAGACATCACCTGTGTTGTCATCTGATTGAGGACACCCACTCTCTAGCTGAGATATCAGAAGAATATTAAGCATTTTTATTACCTTTCCTGTGATATGTACTCTGGGAGACAGAGAAGGAGGTTATCATTAAGTACAGTTTAATTTTGTCATTCAGTGCTGTACAATGAAATTACAATGTAATATCCATGCCATTTGTTTATGTGTGAATAGTTCAGAGACAAACAGTTTGTGAAATTTTCTGCTAGAGTTATTTATATGCAAGTATTGTTAGTATACCATAACTTAACTATGCATAGAGCCTTCTTCTTTTGCATAATATTGTATAATGTTCTAATCCCAGGATAATCGATGAGATTTATAAATTTCTAATAAGCCCAATGTAAATGTGTAGAATCACTTATTCAGAGGATACTTTCTCATTTTGAGCTAGACCAATTCATAATTTTTTTCTCAGTACTAAAGGTATCTACATGAATAATAAATGAACAGTTATATGAATTATAGATGTGAACTAATGGGGGCAAATATAGTTCAGTTGGATATCAGTTCAGGAGAAAGCTCCATATGTTAAAAGATGCTTTGATTTCATTTTGACATGGGATGGTTTGAATAAAATCTATAATTTCACAATGTTAAACTGGTTTCAGTTATGGGTAAATATAATCATAGACAAAAATAGAATACCTTAGTACTGTCACATACGGTATAGGAAAAAAATAACATCAAAATGAACATAGCCTCCCCTACTGTACTTGAAAAATTCAACTAACAGCTTCCCAATTCAGTTGTTTTTAGGAATTGCGAATTTTTTTTGCCATATTTTGTAATTAAAATAGGAAATGATCATTTATTTTCCCAGTGTTGCCTTTGGTATAAGATATAAGATTACATTTAAGTCCTTTGTCAAATATGTGTACTAAATTGTCCAACATGTAATGGCCTCTTTCTATTCTTCTAAATAGCTCATAAACTGAAATTTCTGCATCACTTTCAGCTTTAAGCATACTTTTTGTCAAGGATCGGAACAATAGCTTACTATCACCAGCACAGGCATTTCTGACTCCACCAGCATGATAGAAATGACTAAAATTAATTATTTTGTGCCTTTGTGAAGTTCCATAATCGATGAGAAAAGGTTTGTGTGATAACATCAATTTTCTTTTGCTCATTTATCAAATTGCAATTTTAAAAGATTTTAAAAATATTTATTATTAATTCTATTCAGAAAACACTGCTAGTATGGGCCTTTGTTTTTGCTGTTTTTCTTTCCTCTTCAAATGAGAGAATGCTATTCTGTAAGTGTATTTTAAGAAGTTAACTACATAGGCGTATCTTTTCATTTGGCTTATTTTGGAATGAGCTGTATTTAGAGAACAAAGATAGCTGACCTATGTTTCCTTTCCTAATACTTCTTTTAGGCCTCCTTGAAGTACGCTGTATAAAAAGGGAGGTTTTGCCAGCTGTCCAAGGAGGGGTAATACCATAATATCTCTATTAGTTTACTAGGTAAACTGTAATGAGTACCACAAACTGATGGCTTAAGCAACAGAAACTTACTATTTCACAGTTCTGGAGACTAGAAGTCCAAGATTAAAATGTCAGCAGAGCCATGCATACTCTGCAGGCACTCGGGAAGCGTCTGCTCCAGGGCCCTCTTCTAGCTTCTGATAGTTCCTTGGCTTGTGGGAGTGTAACTGCAGTCTTCAGATGGTGTTCTTCATATGTGTGTCTCTGTCCAAATCTGTCCTTTTTATAAGAACATAGTCATATTGGATTACAGCCTGCCCTAATGACCTCATCTTGACTTGATCATCTGCAAAGACCCTGTTTTGAAATAAAGTCAGATGTGTTCTTAGGCACTGGAAGTCAGTACCTCCACATCCTTCGGGGGAGTAGTATTTAACACGTCCCAACAGCCTTAAAAACCTAAACACCAAGGAGACTTGTGAAGAGAATTTTAATCTAGTCAGCTGTCCTCTAGACTACTTTGGATTGATTGAGACTGACAACGTGGTTAAAGAGTAGCCCTCTGGAATGTCTCTTTGTTTTGGGAATTCCTCTTTTTTAGCAGAGTTGTCCATAAAGTGAATTTCTGTAACAAAAATCTTTTGTTTCTTTTCCTTTATAAAACTGGAGGTATGTTTACATAGAAGAGAAATAATAGTAAACTAAAACGAGAGTAAGTTCAATGTTTTCGGCAGGGAATTAAGGTTGTAGAATTCTGAGTGTTGTGCATCGGCACACTTTGCCTTTAGGTAGTTGTAATACCAGCAGACTAGTACAGCTGACTGTTTTAAAAAAAATTTTTTTTGCAACAATTTGTTCCATGAACTCTAGGGGCTTCTCTCCATGACATGCCACCATGCATAGCTTTATCATTCCAGACTTTCTTCTATTACTGGGTTAGTCTGTAAATTTGTAATGCCTATTGTAGTTGACCTAAAACCTCTGTTTGAGACTTCAAATTTTAAATTATTGTTATTAGTACATTTCAAATATAGGAATCTGTAGAATAGAATATTTTCCATCAAATTGGCACATGAGAGGCTTGAAGACAGTGCAGCCTGGATTTACTGGGGTGTAGCTGGCAGATGTTAGCTGAGACTGTGAAGAACATTGCAAAGTGCTGGGCTGGAGCAGGAATGCGTGAGCGAAGGAGGATGGATCAGTTTTTCACAATAAGAGATTGTGACAATGGAACAATATTTGCCAAAGAATTTGGTGTAGAATGTATCTGAAGAACTTTATTGTTAGTGAGATAGCAGTAGAAATGAGTTTACCAGGCTATGACCTTATGACCTTTGTGGATTGCTTTATTGTTTCATCCCCCCTCCCCCCACATTGAGCTAAGGGTATTGCCTCTTGTAATTATACACCTACAAATTTGTGCAAATGTATAGTCTTCCTACAAATTTGTACAGCCCATGGGCCAAATACCCTGGAGGGTCAGCCTCAAATGTAGACCACCAGAAAGCCACTTCTCTCCTGCTGTGCAGTGTAGAGAAACTCTTCAAGTTTCTTAGCTTCAGCCTGGCTAGTTTGTCATCATGTAGTGTTTGGTAGATTAGCTGCAATATTTCAAGAAGAAAGGTTAAAACCAACATGGCAGAATGCATAAAGTGGTATCTGAAGTAGTAAAAGATGCTTATTACATCACAGGGTCTTTGCTAGGTTTAGAGACAAGAGGACAGTGGCAAGGGTGGCAGATGAGGAGATAGTTGGTCATGGCTCTGCAGCTGCTCAGTTGATTGGGTGCCTAGCTTCCTCATCCATGAATTGAAGGAAATGAATTACAGTTTTTAAGATTGCAACCATCGCAACCATTCTATGAGAATCAATGAAGCAAGAGCAAAGTAAAACCAAAACCAAACAAAAACTACTGCCTATCTTAAATATATGTAGTATGAATTGTGTGTTCATGTTTTATTGTTTTGGGCATATTATCAGGCTGATAATTTTTAAAAAGCTCTTTCAAAAATCACTAGAAGAATTGTGAACTTTGTGGAATTATGTACCAATAAGAAATACTCTGAGTTCAAGGTAGATGATTACTCAGAATATTTTAGAGATGTTTATGGCCTTAAGGAAAGGATAAACTATGTGGAGGAGCACTACTAGGGTGGGTGTGCTTTGGGGAGGCTGGGGTTGGGAATGGATTCTGACAGAGAATTCATTAGTCATTGACATGCAAATTGCTCTTCCCGAATTGCAAATATTTGTATTCATTTGTTAAAGGAAAATTGGATGAGCATTCTACATTTCTTGCCACATAGCAGATACAGCTAAATGAAGCCAGGCTTTCACAGCATGTTTGGAGCATCTGAGAAATGATGGTGGAACTGATAGCTGACCTGGAAACTATTTCTAGCGCTATCATTTTCACTATAATGATGTTATGGTAACAATTATACCTTATGCAGAGTTTTCTCCATCTCATTTGGAGATGCCTTATTCATTTCAATAATACACATGCATCATTTCTTCTTGACCAGTTCTTAGTGAGTTAGGCGTATTTTACATTTTATTATGATTATTTAACATGCATAAGTAGAGTTCCAGTTTGTTTTCTAGAACTTTCTTCCAGCCTTTTGACATGAATAATTTGGTGGTGGAGAGAGGATTAATAAACAGATAATAGATTAAATCTTATTTCAAATAACGTTTTTTTGAACTGACCAAATGAAATCCTTGAATTGAAATAGACTGCTGGCACTTGTAATGTGCATAATATTATGTGGGTCTCTATAGAAGACATTTGTGATTAAAAAATCCTTAAAGTTCAGGTAAACTCTTTAGACATATATTCTACAGTTAACACTTTTCACTGAGCTAAACAGGGCTTTCTCTTGCTTGGTCTGAATTAAAGAAGTTTAAAGGAGGAGGGACAGCTAAGTGGTTATAGCACATGCTTAGCATGAACAAGGTCCTAGGTTCAATCCCTGGTTCCTCCACCAAAAGAAATAACTAGATAAACCTAATTACCTTCCCCTTAAAAAATATAAAAAAAAGAAGTTTAGAATATATGAATGACATTTAGGTTGTCTGCCATATGAATGACCCAAGCCCATGTGCTCTCTAGAAAAATTAGGATTTGGCAGTGCAATGTTTGCCTTCATTTATTATTGCTTTTTGTTTGAATTAAATGACACTTTGTATTTTCATAAGAAATAGGATATGTTTTTCTTAAGTACTTACATTTTTTAAGGATGATGATGTGGAATATAATAGTGGTAGATGACTAGGCTAGTGCAAATGAAATTTGTGATGAATTGTGAATCTAATATTTTTTGAAAGTTATTGTAAAGCCATACATAATGAGTTTGAAATATGCTAAACATGCCAGAAATTTCTGGTAGAATTTAATTTCTCAATTTCTTTACATATGAAATAAAGGCCATTCTAAGTGACTTTTCACAAAATTTTGTGAAATTCTTAAGTAGTCCGAGTTTGACTCTATCTCTGCTGGTGTCCCACTTGCTGCCCCTCTGGACCCGCCCTGCAAACCAGTGCCAATGAGAAGAGACAGTAAGCCTTTGATCCACATTTTTAAAAAATGGAAATATATTTCACGGACAACATTATGTTAGTTTCAGATATACTGCATAGTGATTTGACATCTGCATGCATTATGAAATGATCACCACGATAAGCCTAAGTAACCACTTCGATCCACACTTAAGGGATAAGACTTAAAATATTATTTTTCCTAGGGGTGCTTGAATTTTAATTTTGACTCTTTTAAGACTGAAAAGAATGACTCAAATAGTGGACTGTGGAGCAGCTAAGTGGTGATGATATGTAAAGAGAAGTAAAGGTTCTTTCAGGGGCATTCGATTACACCAAAGCACTCTACTGAGTGGCGGTTTCCCTGAGACTAATATCAGGCAGTGTCTTTAAACACTTAACCCCTCTCTGAAATGATAGGTATAATCTTTAGAATTGTCATGACTATTGCTTGAGGCTAAAAGGGGGAAAGCATTTTATTCTTCATTAGTTGAAGAACCAGTCAGTTAGAAGGAAGGTATAATAACCAGTAACAGCTAATTTATAAGCAGAGCATTGAATTGTGTTTGTGTTTTTTATCTATGACCTCATGTGAAGATGGAGAGTGATGCATAAATGATAAGAACTTCCTTTGTGATGTGATCTTGTATTTGGGATGCAACATTAGACGTTAGTCATACTCTTACACTTTTCCCCTTTGAAAATTATAATTGGACTTTTTATTTGCCTAGATAAAACAAAGTATCATTAGCACTGATATCAGAATGTTAATTACCAAATAAAAAAAAAAGAGCCTGCTAAATCCTCATTGAAAGAAAGACACACTTTCTGTGATCGGTGGAGGCCAAATCTGGATCTGACTGGACCTCTCGCCACTTCAGTGGAAAAATCATGTTACCCAAGGACTGGTTCAGTGTATTCAAAGGATTATTTCCTATTAAAGGATTTTGGGATTCTTTTCCACTTCAGGGTCAGTACGACTTCGCGGTGGCAAAAACGAGTTTGAAGGCACAGTGGAAGTCTATGCAAATGGAGTTTGGGGCTTAGTCTGCAGCAGCCACTGGGATGATTCTGATGCATCGGTCATTTGTCACCAGCTGCAGCTGGGGTGAGTTCCCCCAACCTTGACCAAATCAGTCTGCTAATATCAGAGAGCAATGCTGTTTCCATCATTAAGGTGGAGAGGTTACATCTTCCTTCCTCATTCTCACTTCCCTCACTCTCTGCTCTGCAGAGTTGTAAAGGAAGAGCCCCTAATGGAAGGAGTGAGTTCTTTTACATATACGTGCACTTTACTACCCTTGCTGACTAAGAAATGGGCAGATGCTAAGTGGTCAAAAGTTAAAAGCATCTTTTGGTCTTTGACTTTAACAAAATAATTGTTTAGTGCTAGGAAGCAAGAATTGTAATTTCTCAGTAGCCCTTGCAGCCTGAGGTTGCTTGGAATTTTTCTACCTGTTGACTGAAAAAATAGTGCACAGTGTGAGATCTGGGAGTTAAGTAAGGTTTTGTTTAGGGCCAGATGAGAACCATGGTCTGGGAGACAGCCTCTCAGATAGCTCTGAGAAACTGCTCTGAGCAGGTGGTGGGGGGAGGTCGGTGTGCATATGATTTTAGTGAAGGGGGTACATGCAGTCAAGCACACATTCTGGCAGAAGGTTGCTGCTAGTCACGAGGAGCAGATGTCACCACTAATGATTTTAGTGCTTTTCTAGATATGAGAAGTTAGGAAAAATTAGGCTCATAAAATATCCTGAAAATACCTAACGATCTGAAGGCCTGTTCTTCCAGTTTTCCCAGAGCACCAGATGCCTCATTCCTGATCTCTGCCCTGACTCCTTTCGGGGTGTGTTGGAGGTCTGCGGCTGCGGTGGCTCATGACTTCATTCTTGTAGAACCAGATGACGAGTGACAATTTTCAGTTGGCAACCTTGAGCCACGCACACATTCCGTTTCTGTGTGTGTGCAGGAAGCGATGTTCACCTGTGCTCTTGTCCTGTGCCGGGTGAGGGGTGGTGCAGGTTTCTGCGCTGAGGAGATCCTGTGAGAGATGGCAGCTCCCCTCAGCTCCAGCAGCGTCCCCCATCCTGAGACGCCGCAGGCTTTTCCAAGACCCTAGACACTCTCCTTAAAACAGATCCATGTACGCTGACTTCCACTAGGCCCTACACCTTTGTGCCTCGTGCCAAGGGGCTTCACCACGAGCGGAAGTTTCCATTTTGGAACAAAAGGGCTTATTTTTGTTGTTATTCTTACTGTTCTGTTTTCGTGTCTCATTGATTTTTTTCTAAGTAGACATGCCATCTGTTTTTCCTGGCCTTTTATCACCAGAGATCTTTAGAAAGCATGGAAAATTCTTGTTATGAAAAATGCGGGTCAAAAATACTGAAAGAAAGATTTGCAATTTATAAATATTTTGGATTAATAATCAGTATCTAAAGTGATGACACAAATGAAAAGGTTAGTCAACTCCAGTCAAATCAGTAAGGATTTTAATTTGCCAGCTTCCTGTCTTCCCACTGGGAAAGTGGGAAATGAGTATTTAGAAAAGATAAACCTTGAGGGCATTAGTTTTGTTCAGACTTTTGATGCTATTAGAGCAGCAAATAGGGATAATGTACTTAATTAACTAATTTTTAAGAATGAGGTTTGGAATAAATCAGATAAAAGAAGGAGTAAGGCATATATAAAATAGACAAACAACAAGGACCTACTATAACAGGGGACTATATTCAATTTCCTTTAATAACTGATAGTGGAAAAGAATCTGAAAAAGAATATGTATGTATATCTGAATCACTTTGCTGTACACCTGAAACTAACACATCATTATAAATCAACTATACTTCAATAGAAAAAGGAGTAAGGCGGGAGCCTATAAAGTGTTGTGGTATTTAGGTTGTTAATTACTGATTTTTATCAATGAGTGTTTTGTCTGGCAAGCAGTCATTAGCAGGTGGGCAGGTCATGAGGTATGCTGGCTTGATGCCTTTTCTTTTGAGGGCCTGAAGACGGAACACATTTGTAGGCTGTACATATCTACTCGTGCTTGTATTACCTCTGAAAACCAGGGAAGAAAAAAGTTTCCTGTGAGAGTCTGACATAAGAAAACAAGAACACAGTGATGGAGATGTGAACCACAGCAGTAGGTTACTACTCTCTTGATTGATGGAAGAACCTAAACTATCTTTCTGCAAATATACACTTTAGATATAAGCCACTCTGATTGCTTCATTGCTTCTGTCATCTCTTAGTAACCCATTTAAAAAAAAAAAAAGAATTACACAATAAGAGCAAAATAACCCAGTTTTATTGCTGTTAAGACATATTCATATTTTAGATATTTCCCAAATAGTTACTGTTTGGTTAGTGGAAGCTGTTGCATGGAGATAATTCTAGAGATTACCATGTTATTCAGATAAACATTGAATCTTTTAACATTTAGTGCCAATTTGTGCATATCAGAGGTTAAAATACGTAGATTAGATGAGTTATTATTTTATTAATTGGTTTCAAAGTCTTTCTAGCAAATACTATATGGCAGGTTTTAAAAATGTGAATGGGTTGCCTCCATTGCTATTATCCTGATTAGATGTAGTAATAATAATCATTGTGAAAATGCTAGCCTAAAATATTGGAGAAGGAAAGAATCTTCAAGCCTCTAGACTTCTCTTTTTAAATATTAGGAGACAGTGCTTAGAGAGACTTTAGAGTGATCTGCAGCTGAGTTTAGACTGGAATTCAAGTCCCACTGGGCCACAGGACATGCTTCTTCCACAGAGCCACTCATGCTCCCTCTTTCTATCTGCAGTATTTGCCCATTTCTTCTAAAATCAGCCATAGATAGTAAAGGAACATGTCTACCATTAGTTATTCAAGATTAATTAAAAAGATTGCCATAGGTAATCAACCCAAGTTCTGATCTGATGTTTCGATATCCTTGGAACTTACATAGTCCATTATGTTTTTCTTTTTCTTCCATGTCCATCTTTATTTCTTCCATTTAAAAATCCTTGTGCTTTGATAACAATTCACCTACCTTTGATAAACCTAACCTCAGTCACTGTTCTTCCAGAGGAAGAGGAGTAGCAAAACAAATCCCGTTTTCTGGACTGGGCCTTATTCCCATTTATTGGAGCAATGTCCGTTGCCGAGGAGATGAAGAAAATATACTGCTTTGTGAAAAAGACATCTGGCAGGGTGGGGTGTGCCCTCAGAAGATGGCAGCTGCTGTCACGTGCAGCTTTTCCCAGGGTAAAAAGAAATATTTATTCTCTTGTTTTACTTTTGTTGTGTTTTCAGCATGATTCAGTTAAACCATTTCCTAAAAGAGTTTAAATATGGACATCAGTCTGAATCATCATAGTCTATCTGCAGTCTAATGAAATAGTCTTCAGTAGGAGTGCATCTAACAATTGGATTTCCATTTGACTTCACTTTTAACATATTTTCTGTTTTATCTAATTTGCTGACAGGAATAGTATATATGGTGTATAAAACACTTATTTTGGTAGTGGAGAATCATTATGGAATCAAGTTAAAAATCATTTTGAAGCCAAATATAAAATATGGCAACTGCAACTAAATATGTTCACTTTATAGAATGGAATAGAATTATGGTGCCAGGGTTCTCCTTTGAGTTGTAGGTAGCACATTCCACAAAACAAGTTGCTACCTTGGATAGGGGCTCCTTCTAAGCACTGTATACTAAGCATGAGGTGATTAAGGTACAGTTTCAGTGTACAAGTATGTGTATGTTCATATGAATGGAAGCTGAGGAGGGAACAGCTGCCTTTCAAAATGGCTGAGGGGTTTTCTGGGGACCATGGTTGTTTTAACATGTGACCACAACCTGATGCTACCACATTGTCACAGTATCCCTTTTTGCATTTTCCTTGGAGATGCCCCATGACCAGATGTCTCAGGTCTTAGAATGCCAGCAGCCAGCCCAGGGCAATGGTTTCTGTTTGAGTGTAAGTATCAGGGGAGCAAATGAAAAGCTCCTACCTCAAAACATAGAGACCTAGTTTAGGGTCATTCCAACAAATTGGTGGGAAGAACCAATGGAAGTGTTGCAGGATACAGTTCAGGTGTGAGCTTGGAGAGCTGCAGTCCTTTTGTGGGTGGGCAAGGTGTTAAATCTTGACGTCTTGTTAGTTTTTCCATTTTTTTTTTTTTTTAAATGGAGTTACTGGGGATTGAATTTAGGACCTTGTGCATGCTAAGCATGCGCTCTACCACTGACCCATACCCTCACCTCCAGTTTTTCCTTTTCTTCCTTTGCTTCTCCACCTTTGGGGAGTGCTACTTTTGGCAAGTACATGTTTACACATTGCTACTTCAGGAATGATGTGAATTGGGCTCAACAGCGCACTACTTTTTGTGGATTATTGCTTGTATTCTGTGTTCGGCCTAATTGATAAAAATGTGTTTTAACATTTTTCAAGTAGTGAAGTAAGTAAAATCTTGGAAACAATCTTTTTTTCCCAGGCTCTCTACCTACTTTTTAAAAAACTCCTTCTTTTCTCTATAATCTATCCACTTATTTATACTCTGGTTGCAAAGATAAATTTAAGGTTAGTTATAAGCATATATAAAATATAGAAGATTGAGATAAATTAGAAGTGAGAATGAGAAAAGATGCCTTTATGGTGAATTAAATGAGGATGTAAAAGCAAATAGCTCAGGTCAGCAAACACTGAGTCTACCTTAAGGCACAGCGGTAGACCTTTAATACATTCTTTCAGTTTGGAATTTACATTTAGTGACTTGGCATCTACTACTTTTCCAACACTTATCAAGTGGAAGATCACATATGAGTACTGGATGTAGGAAATAGCAATCTAAATGAAACTGTCTGGGAGTTCTATTTATTCATGAGTTAAACCTAAGTCAAACACTTTACTGATTTCTCTTTCAGATGATCTTTTTGTGTGTTTCTTGTGGGGACGTGAGATGTTGACTGAATTTTGTCATCGAGTGTCTCTATATTTTCACAATTCCTTATAAAACCAGTAGAAAAATTACCTGTTTGAAAATAAAGCATGACATTAAAAATGTAAGGTAATAGGTCATAACGTTTTTAGGTTGTAGGTGATTTTAAATTTCCTCTTAAAAATTTTTGTTTTTCTGTTTTCTCCAAGCTTACCATGGTGGTAGGGAAAGGGAGGCAGAGAAGAATATAATGATTTAAGAAACTTACACATTTTTTCCATAATTTTTTCTATATTTTCCAAGCTTCCTAAATGAAAATACACATAAAACATGCAAATTTAAGTTTCTTATCATAATTTAGCCATCAGTAATTACAAGAAGCTAATATACAATGTTGAGAATAGTTATGTTTATTGAAGCTTCGTTTACCCTTTTACAAGGAAGAAGTGCCGGTGGACTTATGTAAGAAAACTATATTACGAATATCAGAATATGAGTATCTGCAACCGTTTCACTGATCTAAGTCCCTGCTCAAGTGTGATATTTGATTATAAATATGAATATCCAAATACTGTTTATTGACAGCTGCTTGCACTGTGAGGAATTAGAAGCATAGTTCATGGGGATAAATGATTAGCATTTGGCAAATGGTGTGACTAAATTTCCTAATAGAGACCCTGCCTGCTCTCTACCTTTTACCATTTCACATCCTTTATTCTAGAAAAATTAGACTGCCTTGCTGTTTCCCAAACACATACAGCTTTGTGCTTCTGGGCTTTTGCTTATGCTGTTCACTTTGCCTGTCTGACTTCTGAAATCCCATCCATCATCTTGGCCCTCTTCGGCACCAGCTTCATCAGAATAGACTCCTTAACTAACCCCAATGGTGAGCAAGCACCCCTTGCTTCTGAACCCCTGCAGGGTCTTTCTGATGGTCTCTCTTCTGCACTCATGTTGTCCACGTCCTGAGGTGTGAACTTCTTGTGGGTGATGTCTGTGCGGTGCCCCTTTGAATGCCTTGCACACAGCCGATGTGACACCTTGCACACAGCCGATGCCTAGCCTAATACCTGTTTATTAAACAGAATCGAATTAATAGATATTGCTAATATTTTTCCTTGTTTGAGGTATCCTTTCTAGGCTTTTCCCTATCACCTGCCAATCTAGTCAGTCAACAAATATTTATTACATGCCTTATGTATGCTGGGTACCTGAGGTACACGGATGAAAGGGAAAGGCATTCCCTGTGTCCTCAATTCTAGGCTGGGGGGAGAGAGAGAGAGAGAGAGAGGGAGAGAGGGGGGGAGAGAGAGAGAGAGAGAGAGAGAGAGAGAGAGAGAAAGTCAGAAACTGATGAAGCTAGATCAGGGCATTGTAGGCATTAATAAGGACTTTGCAATGGGAAGCCTTGGGTGGTTCTTCACAGAGAAAATGAATCTAAACTGATTCACACCAAAATGAATTTCCAATATTGTTTTTTGAAGCTGCTGGCTGTGATGTCCACCAACTTGTTGTAATGTGTTAGATGTTAATTTTGACTTGATTTCTATGAAAGTAAAAATAGTTCTGCGTTGAAAACAAGTATGTTATAGACATAAGTGCCATTCTTAATAATTACATGTTGGTAATTCTCAAGTTACTGTACATAAAAAATCAATGTCACCACCACAATACCATAAAACATCAAATGGGTTTCCAATAGCTGGAGTTTTGAGTGTGGCTTTTCTGGTTTCTGAGGTTGCTGGGGAAAAGTGAATTTAGACTATTTCCTCTTGAGAGCTATTTGATGAGTGTAATTCAAGTTGGAGTATTTTAATTGGTCGAGATGACCATAAAATATATCAGACATACGCGGGTATGGCCATATCACAGAAGTGGATTGATGAATATTATTTAATGATGGAGAAAGGCAAAGAAATGGAATATAGCCGATCTTGTGGCTGAATGCTAATACGTAGGTTTAATTTCTTGTTACTGTCACACCGCGCAGGCCCCGCGTTCCCCGCCCTCCGCCTCGCTGGGGGCAGCAGCGCGCGTGAGGGCCGAGTGGAGCTCTACCACGCCGGCCAGTGGGGGACTGTCTGTGACGACCAGTGGGATGATGCGGACGCAGAAGTCATCTGCAGGCAGCTGGGGCTGAGGTTGGTTTTCCTTGTTCTTGTTTGCTTTTGCTTAAATTTCTGAGTTTATTATTTCCGTACGCCAAGGCAGGTGCTGTGTGTTTAAATTGCACATTTCTCTGAACAAATGGAAAAGGCCACCTTTTGATCTTTGTATGAGGCGTGTAGGCTCCCTGAAGAGAATGTCTGCTTACTCTTAAGTCTAATCCGTTTGTATCAGAATTCAGCTGATTTTCCACCCCTGAGAATCTAAGCTTTTTGCCACGTTTCATCAAGAACTTTTCCGTAACTCCCAGGAAATGACCGGCACTGGCAGCCGTCGCGACTTATCGAAGTCATATGATGAAACTGGTTGTTAGGTTTTAACTGAAGTTCTGTTCTTCTCCCCCAGATACTGCCTCAACTTTTGACCTTTGCTTCCTTATTTGTTAGGTGTGTGCTTAAACAAAGGATGTTTATTAATGTACAAAGGAAATAATTCCTGTACAGGATCCGGAAATGAAGCACGTGTGACAGCAACACGAAAATCAACATTCCATGCTGCCTCAGTTGTGACTATTTTGAATAGTATGTTGTAATTTTGTATCTTCTAAACCCTATCTTTAGTGATTCTGAACTTTGGTATAGCAAGCCTAGAAGTGTCTCTAAAATTGTATTAAAAAATCGTTTAAAAGTTGATATTTTACTTTAAATTTGAAAAAAATTATTTAGCACTTTCTGGGGGGTGGGGTGGGTTGATGGGGAGGCTTTTTGAGATAAAAGCTTCTCTGTCCATGTATCATTTTGTTCAATTAAGCATAATCTTTAGCCCTGAAGCATGATTTTTGAACCTTGAACCATTTATACTAATTTGTGTGTGTGTGTGTGTGTGTGTGTGTGTGTGTAGAGGTAATTAGGTTTATTTATTTTTAGAGGAGGTACTGGGGATCGAACTCTGGTCTCATGCATGCTAAGCACACACTCTACCACTTGAGCTATACCGTCCCCTCATTTATACTAATTTTTTGCAATTGTTTTTGCAACTGACCCCCCTCTTTTTCAAAACTGTGTTAATATTGAAGTATTTTAAAGTAAAATATAGACATTTTAAGATTTTACCTCTAAATACTTCAGTATGCATCTCTTAAAGATAAGAACATTGTCCTACATAGCCCAATTATCATTCTCACAACTAATAGAAGTGGTAATCATTCTTAAACTGTCTAATACCCTGTCATATTCAAATTCCCCTAGTTGTTACCACCATGTCCTCAACAGATGGTTTGTCTGAAGTAGGATTTAGTCCAGGACCTTGCAATGCATCTGCATGTGATGTCCCTGAAGTTTCTCTTAGTCTAGAACAGCCTCTTGTTTTCCATGACACTGACTTATTGAAGAGACTGAGCCAGTTGTTCTGGAGAATATCCTACCTCCTGAGTTTGTCTCATTTCTTCCTCTCAGTTTACTCCTCTGGTTCTTGCAACTCTTGAAATGGGAGACTTAGGTCCAAAAGCCTGGTTAAAGCAAATCAAGTATTTTGGCTAGAAATCATCACAGGTGATGTGCACTCGTCTTGCATCTCATCAGGAATCACAGAACAGCTCTGGTTTTCTCCGTTGGTAAGGATAAGATTAAGCACCGGGGTAAGGTGGCATCAGCCTAATCCTTAACCGTGAGGTTACATTTCCCCCTGTAACTGATTCTGGGACCCAACTGCTCTTTCATGGTTCATGAATGGGACAGGAACAAGCATGGAATGTCCTGTGTCCATGGGGCTTTTAATTACTGGTGGTGTATGATCTGACTGGTATGGTCATTTTCTTTGGGTGGGTCAGGAATAGGGCCAACCAGCTCTTTTTGAGAAAACTGTTATTCATTAAGTTTTGAGACTAGATTTTTAAAATGTTTTGACTAAGTCTCAGTTGTCAAGAACAATTTTTCTCAAATGTTTAGGTGTTGCTGTCAGAGTCGGCATAACATAAGATCATGAGCATGTGCCCTGTACTCAGAATGACCTGAATTTGAGTCCTATTTCCAGAGATGAGAAAAATTGCAGACTATCTCTTAGTTGCAGTTTCCTCGTCTATAACATATTTCCCGTTGTAGAGGGTTTAGTGTTTAGAAAGCAACTAGCACACATGGGAAGTATATAATATACATTGACTATCATAGAAAATTTAAATGACAATTTAATTATATCTATAGTTATAGCAGTGATTCTAAAAATTTTTGTTGTATTGTGGAGTTCTTTCTTGAGAGCCGAAGGTTTTCTTTTTCACTGATATAAACAGTTCTTAAACAAAGACCATGTTGACAAACAATTGTCTGTTACATGACAAGAGTGTGGAGCTAGAATCACAAGGAAGACTATAATAAGGTCAAACACATGTGGGGATTCAGTGCAGTGTTTACATCTTTCTCAAGCATTGGCTCATTGCTATCTTTTGTATGAGGAGATTCATGTTCAGAAAAGTGATTAAAAGGATAAATATCTCCAGATATACAAAGCAGCAAAGATCCTCCACAAGCCTATGTAATAACCAACAATCCAGCTTGGTGGAGATTTGTTTTTATTATAAATACTCTAGGCTCTGAGCTGACATTGTTCATTTGCTTTTCTTTCACTTGATGTTTATACTTCTTTTCTTTTAAGCTTGCAGGAAAGCAATATTCTGCAACTGCTCTTCCTCTTGAATTTGTTTTGCTCACTTAAAGTAACAGAACTTTCAGAGGAAATGTTCTTTAATGGCACACGGTTGATAGCAGACAGAATAATTGTTGCTTGTCTCAATTTATGATTTGTTCTTAAGCAAATTTCATCTCAGCTGTCCTTGCTGTGTTGAATTCCCAAAGGGAAACTACATCATGCCTCCCTGTAGTGGTGGTTACAGTTTCTCTGTGAGATGCTGTCTTTGTTGACCCTCATCTTCTAATGGTGTCTGTAGATTTGGGTAGCTGGCAAGCTTCCTAAAACACAAAAAGAATTACTGTATTGAAGATACCTAAATTTGATTAACTGGAACTCAGAGAAAGATGAGGAGCAGGAAGGAAGGCAGCCAGATGTTAGAAAATTGAACTTGAGAATACATATGTACAAAGTGATGTTTCAGGTGGAGACATTTGAATTGGCGTTCCTTTTGTACACTTAATATTGAAGCATTTCCTATGTTTTGCAAAACTCTTAAAAGTGTAGCTTGGAACTGTGACATCATATTTTATTATGTGGATATGCCATAACTTACATAGGAATTTACAATTTCTGGGCACTTTTTTCTTAGCCTTTTTTTTTTTTTTTTTTTTGGCTATAAAATTATCATATAGAGCCATATTATCGAGTGGTCAGAATAAAAATTCTTCTGGTTCAATTTTTTAAAAAAATGTTTCTTTCTTCTTTTTCTTTACTGTTTGTTAATTTTTAAAATACTTTATAAACATTGCCATAAAGATAATATGGTGGGTGGAATTATTGAGCAGAAAAGAGGCCTTATTTAACAAATGAGAAAGTTAGGCCTTCTGACGTTACTCAAAGCCCCCGAATCATACTGTGAATGAGGACCAGAATCTTGAGATTTATGGCCTCCAGTATAGGATTTTTTTCTATCATGTTACATGGTTTGCAAAATAGCCAGGTGTTAATAAGAATAAATACAGGGAAGAAGGGTATGGCTCAATTGTAGAGTGCCTGCTTAGCATGCACAAGGTCCTGAGTTCAATCCCCAGTAATTTCATTACAAATAAACAAACAAACAAACAAACCTAGTTACCTCCCCTGACAACAACAAAAGAATAACTATAAATATAGGGATGAAAGAAATAGGGAAGTTAAGAGAGAAAAGTTAATTGCAGGAAGAAAATGATGATGAACACGTTTTAGGTAAACTGTATTTGGGGTGCTACTGGCACCTCACTGAAGGTGCCCCAGGAGAAGGTAGGATAGCAATGTGCTTCTGAGTCAGCTCCGTAGGCAGACAGGCTTTACCAGCTAGTGGTGGTGTAATCCTGGACAAATTATTTTGCTTCTGGAACTCAGTTTCCTCATCTGTAAATTGGGACTAATAACTTGATGGGGTTGTAGGGAGGTTTAAAAGAGTGACTGCGCATAAAGTTGTTAGACCAGAGTCTGTTGATCATTAAAAATGAATTTTTTTGTCCATGTATTACATATGTCACAAACTGATATTTGCAGTCAAAGGATCAATCCTTTATAACCTAGCAAGTAATTATCCTGCACAATAGAATTGCCTAACTCTAGTCTGTGTCTATTCAAAGTAGTAGTTAAGCTGGGGGATTGAGTTAGTCAGATGGTACTATTTGCTCTTTTTCTGTGGAAAACAAACAAACTTTATATGAGTACAATCAGATTAGCTAAATAGGTTTAGGAATGTTTTGGATAAGGATCAGACAATGAATCAATTCCGTGTTTATTGGGGATTGCTGCTATGTATGTAGGTCAAATAGCTTTACAAAAAATAACCTAATAAGTCAGTGTATTAGATCAGAGCACCCCTATTCCACAAATTTCTCTTGTGGTCATAGGGTAAGAAAGTAGGCAACACCGGGATTATTACGGCAAATGAACTGCCAGGCCTGGTGTAAGAAGAATTTCCATAAAATGAGGACAGAGAACACACAGCTTTATCGAATTCACACAGCACTTGTTTGACTTTAACAACGCATGAGCTGTATGTTGCTTTCCCCAGTATTACACAGTTTCTCAGATGGCCGCGTCATCCGTTTCTTTGGTGTTCTCCTGAAAGCCAGTGCAGCCCAGGGCACTAGGGAGTACTCGTGACTGGCTGAAGGAATGTACGTATTTGTAAATATTATCTTCTTGATTCTAGTAAACTTAAAACTTAGCTAAAAACCTAGTTTGCATTACATTGTAGTTTCCTAGTTTATATTTCTTTCTTCGTTCTCAAATTTATTATACTAGTTTTTTCTGATTAGTTTATTTTAATTGAACATTTTTGTGATAATTAAAATAATGTTCATAAACAATGGAACATATGGAAATATATAATGAAGAAAATAAAAATACCCAAGCGGTGTTTTAAGACTGCATTATAACAGAGATAACTTTCCCCAAAGTCACTGTTTGGGGCTTCTACGCTCCTATCCTGTGTCCTCCCTTAAGGAAGGGACACTGTTCAGAGGGAGATAATCAACCTTTTCCTTTTTCCTAGGACCTCTATCATATCATCTTTAACATATTTGAAATACAATATATTTCAGTTACTCTGCCTGGCCCATCTCAGGTCACTCCCAGCTAATGAATGTTTTAGGGTTAGTTATTTTTTCGTGGTGAATAAAAAACCTTTAGTTTGTAATCTTTTAGCCTAAATATTTAGTGGAAATATATGAATGATATGTAAGAATGCATTCGTATTGTTTTAATTTGACCATTATAAGACTGAGCATCTTACCATGTGGTCCACAGCCATGGGTATTTCTTTTGTAAATAGCCTGGTCCTCTCCATTACCCTCTTTATTTTAATGTTGGTTGTTTTGTCATTTATTATAATAGTGATAAGTGATTATTATTTATCTCTAGGAGGTTTTTTTTTTTTTTTTTTTTGGATTGCTGTTACATTTTACAAATATTTTTACCAGCTTGTTGGTTTGACTTTTGACTCTATGGTGTATTTTGCTATACAGTAGTTTAAATGTATGTGAGAAAGTTTAACTTTTTTAGCCTTTGTTTTCTGACTTCTGTTTTTTTTTTAAATCTTGCTCAGGAAATCCTTCTTTTTACCAAGGTTATAAGAACTATGTTCTTATTATTTCATTCTATTAACTTTTTAGCCATCTTTCTTCCTCCCTGTCTCCCTCCTTCCCTTCTTTCCTTTCCTTCTCTTTATTTAGGTCTGTAAACCATCTGGAGTTTATTTTTTGTTTCTGTTATGAGTTTGGGGTTAAATTTTATATTCTCTCTTATAGGTCCCTGGTTTTTTAATAGCATCTAATCTTGGCTCAGTGAATTATACCCACTGAAATTTTCTTTAATAGATCGTTTTTCTTTCCTAGCGTTTATCTCGGGGCAAAGATCCAGGGAGGCTGTTAATCTGCCCTTCTCCTAAGCTTTCCTATCTGGCTTCCCCATGACCTACATTAGTCATCCTGTCTCCTCCTCCTCTGTTCTCCAACTTTCAGTGTTCTCTAAATCAGTTTCCATATTTGTTTTCATTAATCTCTTTCCTCTAGAGCAAGGGTCAACAAACTTTTTCTGTAAAGGGCCAGATCGTGAGTATTTTAGACTTTCCAGCTACTCAACTGTGCCTTTGTGTAGTGCAAAAGCTGCCACAGACAATAAGTTGGGAATGAGTGTGGCTTTGTTCCCATGAAACCTTATGTTTGGACAGTAAAATCTAACTTACATATGTGAAAATTACATTCTTGTTTTGGCTGTAAATTCTCAAGATAGTTATAATGTTATGAGAAAAGGGCAACTTAAGTAATGGGAAATAGATACAGTATCATTGAAAAACAAACTAAAAATAAAAATGTTCTAGTCTAAAAATTAAAAGGCTAAAAGAGGCTGAAAATGCAATTTCTGAAGTCATTAATCACTTTGACAGGCAGTTACAATCTTCAATGAAATCTGGAATTCTAGAATATGATACTTCTTTGACTAGTGGGAGAAGTAAATTTAGTACAATTAAATTTGAGTGAAGAGATATTTGGTGGTATTTTCAGAGAACTGAAAATAAGAGTGGCTTAAACAAGACAAGGGTTTATTTCTCTCTCAAGAGACCAGAGATAATCAGCTTATGGCTGGTATGGTGGTTCCACAGTCATCAGGGCCTCAGGCTCTTTCGTGCTTACTGTTCTTTCATTCTTAAGTGTGGTACCTTATGGACCAAGACAGCTTCTCAAGCTCCAGCCATCACCTCTGCCTTACAGTCAGCAGGAAGGAGGGAGTGGAACATAGATAATTCTTGGAAGTGATACATGACACTTTTACCTAAATACCTTAATTATCTAAAATGGGTACCGAGTTTCAGTTTGGGGTGATTTAAAAGTTCTGGAGATGGATGGTGGTGATGGTTGCACAACAGTGTGAATGTACTTAATGCCACTGAATTGTCCACTTAAAATGGTTAAAATGGTACATTTTATGTTATGCATATTTTAAAACAAACTATGTCAGCTGGAAGGAAGGGAGGGTGGGAAATGTGATCTTTATACTGGAGAGCCATTGTCTTCCTAAAAATCGGAGGTTCCATTACTAATGAAGAAAAGGAGAGTAAATATTGGAGAATAACTAGCAGCCTTTGAAAGATTTCTCATGGCCAGAAATATAAAGGGCAACAAACAAAAAACAAAAGAGAAATTGCACAAGTCGTATGTGACCTATGGAGTGAATTGATAAGGGGAAGTATGGATTAATCATGATTTTGGAAAGTATGGATTAATCATGATTTAACATTTGCTGGTAATAAAACATATGTTCTTATATTTGTTCAGTGGCATTGCCAAAGCATGGAGTCAGGCGTATTTTGGGGAAGGAACTGGCCCAGTAATGTTGGATGAAGTGCGCTGCACTGGCAATGAGCTTTCTATTGAGCAGTGTCCAAAGAGTTCCTGGGGAGAGCATAACTGCGGTCATAAAGAAGATGCTGGAGTGTCCTGTACCCCTCTAACAGGTAGGAGTTCCACCCCACTAATCTACTAACTCTTGACCCCAGCATTATTTGGGCTTACCTTCCCTTCTCCTCAGTTTAGGTAATATTACTGAATGAGCATACACATGAATCCCCCAAATAAAACTTTAAAATGCAATTGTACCTTAAAATGCTGTCTCCCTATTTCATAGATGTTTCTGAATTTTTGATTTAAGGCTACACTGTCCTCCTAAGCTAGATCAGAAAATATGATTTTATTGTAAGATATAGTACTAGTCAAAATCAATAGTCAAAATCAGTGTAATGATAAATTTGGGGTATTAGGTATTATAAAAGTTTAATCCATTTATCTGTTAACTTGCCTCGACTCTCAGAATGTATTTATAACTGGTAAAACTGTATGGATGGGATTATTGTTTAAAGCACTTCATTAAAGAACCAAGTTACCTTTGCTGTGCTCAATATTCAGACTATGCCAAACTGTGGCGTGCTTGTCAAGATACGTCATGTGTTACAAGACAGGCGTGTCTGAGTGCAAATGAGCATGTGTGAATGTACGTATGTTTTAGGGGAAGAAGAGGGAAAAGGACAGGCAAGAGAAGTTGGGTCATTACAAATTCATTGTTTCTACAGTAAAAAGAGCTTGAAGAAAAAAATTTGGGGGTTTAATCTTACTTTAGGAAAATCAAATGAAATACTTCTTAGGGTTTGTGAAATACCGAGGTTCTGCTTTTTCATTTACATAGTTCTATGTACACTGTTGTTTTTATTAGAATGACACATTTATATAAGATAGAAATATAAAATTTACACCAGATTTTAAGCCAGAGCACTTCATCTTCTTGAGCCTCCATTTCCTCCTCTTTCAAATGAAGATAGTCTTGTCCTGTCACTGTAATGATCAAATAAGGTAATGCTTTTGTAACAGTGCTTTGCAGACAGTAAAGTGTTACATTAATAAGTGTTTCTGTTGCTAGAAGACCTTCATTTACCTTAAGAGATCCCGGAGATTCATGAAAAGTATGACCTTAACACAGGATTATTCATACGTTTCATTTGGGGGCTTATTAGGTTATTTTGGGTGAAAATAGCTTTTAAATATACTTTTTGGGGAATAAATTTACTGTATTGTGTATCTGCTTCGAAGCTTTATATGGGGTTCTCTGGAAATTATTCATTGAATTCACAAGATTCAAATTCAGATCTGTATTATCAGTAAAAGAACAAGGGTGAAGCATGTATCCCAGTTTTTATAATTCATGAATGCCTAAGGAATAATACATGCATTGATATTATAAATCACTCTTTAAGCAGAACAGCTTATTCTGTCTTCATATTTCGGTGTTTTTTCCTTTACAATTAAAATTTTGAACTATTTCCCAGTTACTGTGTTTTTTTTACTCTTTAAATTTAAATGACTGGTATCACTCATACTTAAAAAGATTGAAGCTATAGGAAATTTCCTAACATTATTTAATCCAGGGAAATGTAAACAACTACCTTGAAATTATCAAAATATATTTTTCTACTTAGAAAGTAAGAGTACAAATAAAAAGGAAAGAATATTTGTTAGGATCAATATGTGTTATGACTTACTTCTGAAACACTCCAGTGATCTCGGATCATTGAGCACAGTTCTAATGTAAGTTTAACAAAAGGCACAGAGAGAGATCTGAGTAGGGTGATGTTTCTCTTGAAATTAAAATGTTGTTTTACCTTCTTTGGATAATTATTTGCTTAGTCTCTGTGTCTCCTTCTTGTCACAGATGGGGTCATCAGACTTACAGGTGGTAAAGGCAGCCATGAGGGTCGCCTGGAGGTGTATTACAGGGGACAGTGGGGGACTGTCTGTGATGATGGCTGGACTGAGCTGAATACATATGTGGTCTGCCGACAGCTGGGATTTAAGTAAGGTCCATTGTTATGAGGCAGCTAAATGCCAAGTTACATTTTTAAACGTCTCATTTTGTAATCCTTACTTATAATTTCTGTCATACTAAAAATACATACATGTTCTCTATCATTATCTACCTACTTAGCTTCATATCTACCTGTCTATATATGGAAGTTCAACAATTTAAAAAAAGCAACATTTTCTTTGATGATGAATAACCATATCTTGCTATTTATCTCATTTGCCTTTCCTACCACCACCCCTCTTCTTGGTTGGAGCCATGGATGACTTTTAGGTTCATTGTGTCTCTTCAAGTAAGACTGTATGCTTTGAATGCTCAGTTTTATTCTGATGCATCACTCCTACTGGATGTTGTTAGTACTGACATCACTGTGTCAGAAATCACAGAGAAGTCCAGTGTCAGATGCTTTGGTATTACATTATTTCCTTTCTCAGAATGGGCTGATAATTATCACTTTTATTTGAGAAAAACAGCTTTCTTGTCATGAGGTGACCTTTAGAACTCACCCTTGACCTCACTCTCTTAAAAACTGAGTATCACACTTTGGGCGCTATATTTCATGTCACACACAGTGCATTCTGGAGTAAAGACTTAAGTTGGTTGAAGTAACTGCAAATGATGCCTTTGAGCTAATATCTGAATGAAGTCCATGAATGCCCATTCTTTCTTGTTTTCCATATTTCTATGTCATGCTTGAAGTAATTGTCTCAAGCTTGAAAAAATGAGCAAAATTATGTCATTTCAGCCTGAGATAGAGCCAGTTGCAAATATTTACTAAACCTTAGAAATATACTTTCATTTGAGCTAGGTATGACTATGTTTAAACATATGTCTTAAAATATGTAAAAGTAATATAAAATGTTAGAGAAAGTTTGGAAAATAAAGAAAAAAACTACCCATAATTTTTCCATTCTTACACCACCATTGCTATAACTTGCGTGTATAACTTTATAACAGCTCTAGTGTGGATATATAATTTTTCCATCCATGCTTTTTACTTTTAGATTACTACAGTCATAAGTTTTAATAACATAATAACTATTGAATGTTTATATCATAATTTACTTAGTTAATATTTTCTGTTAAAAATAATGATATTATGAAGATATAGATGCATGTTATTGCACAATATTTTGAATTTGCATGGGCAGTGCAGTTATAATTATCGAGCCAAGGGGTATGACATACCAGGCAAATAAATATGGATGTTTATAATGAATAAGAATTACTTAATAAATACCGTTTCATCTGTGAGTGAATCTCTGTTAGTTTGAGAACTATATTCTGTTTTCACAAATTTAGAAAGATTCAAAAATACTTTTATTTACTATTTGCACATTTTTCCTTATTAATGAAAACAGTTGAGTAATACTGATTTTTCTCCATATTTTACTTATTTTGGTTCACAAATACATTCAGTTTTTCTTGCATATACAAAATATCAGAACTTAATGGTTCTAAAAATGTTCTCTATAATATTTGATAATAGTTCTAAACAATTGTGTAGAATTAGCTTGTGCTACATTTACATTTTAATTTACAGAGGAATTTCTGAAAAAAGAGTATACTCTTTTGGAATGAGAAAGAGGGTGAACTTTGGGTTTCTTTGTACAAATGAAATCTTGAAGTAAAATGACCTCTTGTTTTCTGTTGTATAGTTGATATGGACAGATGGTAATCAGATTGATGCATTTTGTGGAAACACGGTGTAAGTTGAAAGTGATAGCAATATGGGATTTAGGATAATTAATTTTCTAGCTAAGACTCGATTAATCAGCAAAATAGAAGTCTTAGGATGACTAATTAAAAATTGCATTGTTTTAATTTATTAAAATGTTCATCTTGCTTAATAAATGTAATAAATAAGTTCATGGGAAAACAATTAGGATAATTCATGGGGAAATGATTAGGAAAACTCATCTTTCAAATGGGAAGATCTCTTCCTATTCTTCATACAGAAATAATTTTAAAAATCCAGTGATGGAAGTGATTGATGTAATATGAGTAAGAGTTTAATTACATAGACTCGTAGAACTGAAAGACACTTTAATTATCTTTTGGCTCAGGGATTTCTGGAGGTTTGGATTTTACAGAACAAAAGAAAATAACATTGGGGGGAAGATGAATGAAGGTACAGACTGACTTAGTTATCAATATTTAATTTTGCAGATCTTTCCTATTTCTACTGCATATATATTTATTATAATACATTTAGGTTTTTTTTTTTTAAATAATGCAGTGTTACAAATAAAGTCAATTGGAACACAAATATAATTTATAAACATTTAAAAAATCAGATTTATTTAATCTTATGAAAAGCTAAGAACATTGTCATTAATCTGATTTTGATGAGCTAAAGTCATGGATTCATCATGGATTGGATACAGTGCTTGAGAAATCACTGAACTAACACACACTTTTTTTGGAAGAGAGGATACCAAAGAAGTCTAGAGAAGCTAGTGAAATCAAATGAGCTCAGAGGGCTCTTCAGAGAATGATATAAGACAAGTGTTCTCACTTTTTGGCCCACTGTGTTATTATCATAGTCAGGAATTTGAGGTTGATCTCTTTGTCTGCATTCTTTCTGGTGGGTTAAATTGTAGACAGAACACAAAAATAGATGAGGGAAAAAGGATTATTCATCCACTAGTTACCCATTCACTCAATCAAAAATTGTTAAGATGATCAAAATAAGTGATGGACCAAAAACTGCTCTGAGAACTGAGTTCTCAAGATAGGAGATAGGACAGATACCCTCTAAAGTCATGATGCTTACTTAAGTTGTTCCTTGTTCCTTGAAACAAGAGACAGCAGTTGTATGCACAGTGTTTATTTTATTGCCACAGATATGGCAAACAAGCCTCTGCAAACTACTTTGAAGAAAGCACAGGGCCCATATGGTTGGATGACGTCAGCTGCTCAGGAAAGGAAAGCAGTTTCCTTCAGTGTTCCCGGAGACCGTGGGGAAGGCATGACTGCAGCCACGGGGAAGATGTTGGTATTGCCTGCTCTCCCGATGGTGATGGACACAGACTCTCTCTGGGTGAGGACCTGCTACAACTTTAAAGCATTTCAGTAGCTACTGAGCCTCTATCCACTGGTCTGGAAAGTGGAGCATTTCTCATCTTTGGCTTTTTCTTAGTTTCTTAGTTTATTTTTTCTTAGTTTATTTCCCATAATAATCTAATTTTCAGTAATTTCCATGCAGAGAAAAATAATCTTTTGAGTCTTTCCACCAATGTTAAAAATATCTACTCCTAATTTTCTATAAGCCCAAGTTTCTCACTAAAAATGTTTATAATCACATGTACCTGAAAGATGGAATAAAGAAGCTGCAGTGTCTGTTCCCCCACTGATTAGTCACCTCTTCTGATTCTCATTTACCTTGAATTCTAATGAACTATTTGAGAAAAGATTAAAAAAAAATTTGGAAGAAATGATAGCTCTCTGTCCTACTGCCCATGATTCATTTCTTCTTCAGTCCTGAGTCTTTGTCTGACATTGGTTGCCAGCCATCCAGTGCTCCTGTCCTAACCTAGATCTTTCAGGTTTCCCAGTGGGCTCCTTAGCTGGATTTATTGGAGTAAGTAGCCCACTATCTTTTTAAGGTAACCTGTAACTGAAATACCATCAGCGTCCTTTATTACTTCCTAGTTCCAAATTTCTAGAGACTTACAGTTGGATAAAAGGTTAGCTCATCTAACAGTCTTGAATATTTATAGATAAAGATCTTTTTGTGAGCAGAGAGCAGCTACATATCCTTGACAGACTTAACATCTGATGAGGAGGGCAGAATAAATATGAATGAAAAATATAGAGGGAGATTTTCAAAAGACTTGCCAGGGCACTACCATAGCTCTGTTTTCTACCTATGCAAGTATTTTTTTGGTGCACAGATGTTAGAATAACCACAGGTGGGTCTTTTCACTCAGGCTTGAAATCAACCCCTTTTGTTTACTCCTGTTTTGAGACTGTGAAGCTGGACTCTTCATGTTATAAAATAATGGAATGTGTAGAATCCCACAGTATTAACTCTTTTGTATACTGAAATCAGTCAGAGTATATAGTTGATTCCTCGTGTACTCTAAACTGTGAGACCACAATGAGTCACTGCCCTGATCTAGCCTTGTGCCCAGTGGAAATGCAGCATTTCACCCCATCCCTTATAGGTCATGTTTCCAACTTTGTCTTTTTTCATGTGTTCTCCTCCCTTGCTCCTTTCTTCTTATGGAGGGTTTATAATCCTCCCAGGATTATGTGATGAATGGTTGCATGTGGTTTGGGGAGTTAGGGTTTATTTGCTAGAAACAGATCCTTTTAATGCCAGACATCAGGTGTTCGGATCATGGAATGATCTATGCAGGCACACTTGATAAATACTCTAGGTGATAAAGTATTACAAATACTACACAAAATACCATAATCTGAGTTCTCTGAAGACCTGTATCGTTAAATATATGCATATAGTTAGGACAACTAATCCTTTCAGTTCCCCTAAAAATCTTTTTATTTTTAGGATTATAGATATATTTTTAAAAAATTTAAAAAGCTGAGGGTGATCATTATTAATAAAATATGGGATCATTATTATGAATCTATTTGATCCTGATTTTGGGGTATATCTATTAACTACACATTTGTCCAAAGAACATGATATCTGAGCCAAATTATCCTTCTGGAATAGAATCAGATTACCAGTTATTCATCCAAAGAGATCATTACTTTCTCACTTATCAAAAAGGACTGTATAATTAAAAGAGAAGCTTAGAGAAGAAGATCGTGGAATTGTGATATAAACAATAGCATTTTAAAAACAACTGAGATTTTTTTAAATTTCTTTGGCACTGTGATAATGAGCTGTTGGACTATTACAGTCTTCAGCTATTTGAAGGGTAACTTGTAGACTTTAAATGTGAGTAAATTTTTCTCAAAATGAGTAATAGTTCAATAGATACTTCCTGTTTTTGGGTGTGTGGTAGATAGAATGCTCAAAAACAATACTGTAGGTCAGTAAAAGTAGTTTTAGTGAGAATGCAGTTAATGCCTATGTGAATTGGGGGAAATTTGTGGGATGGTAAATATGTGAATTTCTCATTTTAATATTGCATTAACTCTTAAGTTCAGAGTATTACATCTTAGCAGAGATTTCTTTCCCAGTGATATTGTCTCTTACTCAATTTTACAGCATAAAATTTGACTTTTTATTCACATTTATGCTAGATTTTATCTTTCTTCTAAGAAAAATATTATTTTCTTAATAATTATGTATTAAATCAATATTACAGAAAAATTAAAGAAAATTATTGTAATCAAAGTTTGAAATATATAATTAAAGATACTGTATAACCATAGGACTGTTTAGTTTTCCCATGAAGTTTGTATTTATTTAAGATTTTAGAAATAAAACACGTATATTATTATTGCCATAACAGAAAGAACTTAAACAGCGAGGTGGTATTGATAGGATGGCTTCTGTCATTCAGTTTCCCTTCAAGCATCGAAAATCCAATGAATTGATAAAATAAATGGCTAAAATTAGATTCAGAAATATTGTATGTATTGTTTTCACACAGTATGCATCTTAGGCTTTAAAAATACTTTATCATTCTTATTTTTATATGACATATGAAAAACTGCCCATAAAACAACTAGGATAGAATGTGCATATGAATTCTTAATTTTGCACCAAAGATCCAAAAAATGTAAAAATTGAGAACTTTAGGAATTTCCTCTGTTTAAATTTTTTTTGAGGATCACTTTTTCACCTTGCTCCACTTACAAAGATCCCTCAAATTTCAGATACAATAGTAAGAAATGTGAAGTTTCAAATATACTGTGTTTTGTGACATCCCTAAAACATCAAGAATTTTAGCTAAAGTAAGCAGTGCATAGAGTCAGCACTCTGCAAACATTTGCTGATTTTAACTTTTCCCCATTGATTCTACTATGATGCCTGTTCCACGAAGTGAGTGTAATCAGGGGCAGGAATTAGCCAGCAATTCTGCGGGCAACAAAGAAGAATCAAAGGCGTCAAAGTAGGACGTGTCCGTCTTGCCAACAGTATTTTCCTTCAGTGAAAAGAAAAGAATTTAGTGATTGCATGTGTTGGTTTAAACACATACTGAATCATACTTTGTTCATTAGCTGCTTCCTTCACCTGCTTAGTTCTGATAATTTCACCATGTTTGATTGTATTCCCTAAATCCTTATCAGTAAACCTTAGGGGCCTCAAAGCTGGAGACCCTTCTAGTAACTGGGTAATCTAAAGTGTGTATATTAGTTGGCTTCGGTTTCTGTGACAAAGTATCCACAGACTGGGCTGCTTAAACAATGAGTATTTGTTGTCTCACACTTCTGGAAGCTAGATGTCCAAAATCAAGTTGTCCACAGGGTGGGTTCCTTCTGAAGGCTGAGAGGGAAAGATCTGCTCCAGGCCTCTCTCCTTGGCTTGCAGATGGCCGTTTTCTTCCTATGTCTCTTCACATCATCTTCCTTCTGTATAGCTCCGTGTACAAATTGGATTAGGGCCCACTCGATATATTACCTCACAATTCAACCCATGATAGTATGCAAGTCATAGTGAGAGTTTTTAATTAAACAAAACCGTATTTATTGGTGTCGACAGAGATGTGTGAAAAACTCAGTGACAAATCACTTCATTTGCATAATTTAGATAAACCCCAATTTGCTAGAGATCAGTCTTAACTTTCACATCTTAGTAATTTTTTGGACTTAAGCCCTTCCTTTGGAATCAATCACAAATAGGACGCCTGAGATGGAAATTGTCCTTGTTGGTGCTTGCTTTTCTTTTCTTTTCTTTTTTTTTCTTTTTTCTTTTTTTGTCTTTCATCATTCAAGTTACTTGTACGTGCAGGTGTGTATCTAAAAATCCTAAAAATTCTTCCTAAAAATCCTAGTTTTGAAGTATAAATTTCTAGCTGTGTTCATGGATAAATGAGTAGATATAGAACAAAAACAACTCCAAGTTAATGTCTTTTATTGTCTAGAAGTTAGGGGTAGTAATACAATACACAGTTTTACAGTGCTATTTATTCGTTTATTCAGCAAACAGCTATTACTGTTCTCTATTATGCCAGGCGCTGTTCCAAGTGCTGGGAATACAAAGTTGAGCAAGGTCAGCACTCTGACCTCAAGGCTCCAAAAAATATTGCAAAAGTAGATACAGTTTTTTTTTAATGGATATTCTCTCTCTCTCTAACTGCTCAGCTGATTTTTAACTCAATTTAAAAAACAAGTAAGTGTTTTATAAAGTCCCTTAAGCTTTAGCATCAGTTTGCTTGCTTTGGCTTTTCTAATGCCTTTGAATCATGACTTAGGTTTTCCTATCAGACTGATGGATGGAGAAAATAAGAAAGAAGGACGAGTGGAGGTTTTTATCAATGGCCAGTGGGGAACAATTTGTGATGATGGCTGGACTGATAAGGATGCAGCTGTGATCTGTCGACAGCTTGGCTACAAGTAAGGGAAACCTAATTATTTGCAATCGTTACTTGATGAACGTTTCTGAGTTTTCACTCTTGTCCTTGCCAAAAATTAATAGGATTCAATGGAAAATGCTGGCAGCATGCTGACTTGATTCAGAATTATAAAGAAATATTAAGTAGTAAATATCTAAATTTTTCTATTTTCTCCTAAGAAGTATATACATTATGTTAGTCAAGAAATGTAGCTTTTGTCTAATAATAAACAGTCTGATAACACTTGACTATTCATAATACTCCTGTCAGCCAGAGGTGTTAACCTTTATTCTGTGATTTATGTTTCAACACAGTAGCCCTTTAAGGGATTCTGCAATTACTGAAATTACTGTTGGTTCTTGTCATTTGCAGTAATTATATCCTATAAAGTCACTGTGAACACTGAATTAGGAAATACTGAGCCATTGCTTCTAGAGCTGAGTTGAACCAAGGGATGTTCTGCCTTTTTGTTTTAGCTCTTGTGATTACAAGCAATTGTCCTTTTTGCAGTCTACTGGTGCCTTTTTTTTTTTTTTTTTTTAAATTTTGTGCCTTTTTGTTGATGAGTTCACTGTTTAAAATAACCCTCTGGCGTTTTGCTGAAGTGCTTTCTATCATTCCTGAATGAAGGAAGGCTGTGACTGCTTTACGGGGAAAATAAATGTGTTAGAAAGGCTTCATTCAGGCATGAGTTACAGTGCAGAAAAACATAGCACTAAATAAGCTGGGAAAAGGACCCTTATTTGCAGTTTGAGAGCTGAAGTCAAAAGGCAGTTGATCTCCTTCTGAGAACTCAACTGGGCAACTCTAGTGTTTTGAGACTTTACCCATGTCTGCAAATGACTATGAAAACTCTGATTTTGGAGTAGGAAATATATGGAACATGGTACAGTTTAGAGGATTATGAAATTTGAACTAATATACATAAATTGCCTAGCTCATAGTGTATTACTAATAGCAATTTGGATTTTAAAATGTATCCTTAATTATGCATCTATGTGTATCTTAAGTATTGATACATTTAACTGGTTATTCTTTTGCTGAAGACATCTTTTTTTAAAAAAGAATACATCTTTATTTTTGAAAGTATTTCTATTTTAATGAAAGTTCAAATGTTTTTTTCTAAAGTTTTAAGTCAAGGATTGTTTTTGGTTGCTGAGATACTACTTCAATGTACTGCTCAGTTTTGGACCTGGTTGCAGTTCTAATTGTCTTCTGGTCAATGTGTCCATTATTTGTTATATAGATTTTCAGTATTCAGAATTGGTGGTGTGTAGAGGGGAGGGAATAGCTCACTGGTAGATTATGTGCTTAAGGTGCACAATGTCCTGGGTTCCATCCCCTCTACTGCCACTAAATATATAAACAAACAAACAAACCTAATTACACCCCCCCAAATAAACATAAAATTTCTAAAAAATAAATAAATAGCCCCCAAAATTGGTGGTATGTGGGGTAGTGGACGAAGGTAGGAGAAGTCTGCATTAGATGCCTAGGTGAATTTAGTCAACAATTTAAGTTTCCTTTTTTGCTCACTGTATTTCTAACCTTGTTTCCTCCATTTGAAAAAAAAATTATTATTCTTACATTATATTCCCAGTGAATTTCCTTACCTAAAATCATTCATTAAAGTATATTGCTGCTCGAGACTGGTATTTTGGCTTACTTTTATTTTTATTTTTTTGATAGTGGTGATTTAGGACACCTGGTATTACCTTTGGAAACATGAAGGAAAATAGGAAAGGAAAGATCACATTTGATCCTTGACTTGTGTGTCTAAGTCATGCTTAAGGAGAGAAAAAGTCTGTAAGAATATTAATCAATGCATTTTCACTTTGTTTTCTTTATACATTTTTCGTTGCTTTTTTACTTATCATTTAGTCCATTTTATAATCAACTCAAATAGTGAATTTAGGTGAGAAACAACCTAGATTAAGTGGACAAAGTTTGTAGCAATTTTCAATAATATTTCTGTAACTATTATCAAGAAAAGCAAAGAAGATCTTACTTTGTACTTGCTTTTTAAAATAAAGCCTCTTAATAAATCAGTAATTTAATGTTACTATAACAAATTGAATAGTCATCTTTTACAATCTACAGTTTGCCATCAAATAGTATTTACGAGAATCATTTATATATTTGACCAGTCTAAATATGCTTAAATGTCTTTATAATTTCCCACTGAGGGGAAATGGAATTTTATATAAGAACAATTATGTTCAATATGTTTCATATATGTATATAAATATTTTACATATAAGAGTTAAATATAATTGTAAATAGGTATGTGATTAGAATGAGACTCTTTCTCTCCATGCCAGCTTTGAATTATTAAAAATCTTTAATAAAGCATTTGTTCGTAGAAATCAATCCAGAAAACTTTGAAGCTGTCAAAAGGCTTGTGCTTTATTAATAAGAATTCCAGAGGCCTGTCCCTCAGCCAGCCATATCACACTTGAGGATTAGTCCTTGGAAACACTGAGAATCAAAATAGCAGTAGAAAGCTTTCCCATAATGGGAGAAACAGAAATGAAGTAATGAATACCAGGAACGTGAATGGTAACTAATATAGATATATTTAGAGTGAACAGAAAGTAACAGGCACTCTTTAATGATCTATTACATAATGTCTGACAAAGTCTAGCATATGAGCACATTGTTTTTAGAGGGTTGAGAGAGAATGTGTTGATATCAGTAAACCTTGTTAAGACAGACTAAGTAGCCAGGATGGAAATTCCATTCTGTTTGAACTTTGTGTGAATCTATTAGCATATGTTTCAATATAACATTGTTCTTGAACTGTGTATTTTTTAGAGTAGTATCTTTTAGAAGAATTTTAAAAATAATGTACCTTATTGTTGTAGTAAAGACCTAAAATTAAGTATATTTAACTTCTATCTTACATTTAAATAGCTGCAAAGACATTAATTCTGGCATGTTTGTATATGACATTTAAAAATAGAACAGTTATATAATCTTTTAATTATATCCAATAAAATAGAAATATCATAGTGCTTTGATACTCTATCATTCATTTAAAAAATACATGAACAGGTTCTTCTTTGATGTTCACAAATTTTACATAGTTCCTTTTTCTCCTTGAAATTGTGTTTTAAATTATCTTTCCCCACATAATCCTAATGTTATTATGCTTTTAAAAATGTGTGTGTGTCTGAGTACACACATGAGGAGAGCAAGAGAGAGAAATTAATTCTTCTAACAAGTTCCTGTTAGGATTTGATGGTTTCTCGTACACAACTAATTAAAAACAACAACAAAAAATAAAATTTGATAAATAATTATTAAACATAGGGAAGAAAAGTTGACCAAAGCTCCCATTTCTTAGACTTAGATAGGTTGGGTTAAAGGAGGCTTCATTGCTATCATTTATTTTGAATTGTTCTTTTGGCCACTTTAGAGGCTTTTAAATCTGGGAGCAGTACCCTGTGATCAGATATGAGATGAGTGAAAGAGGTGCCTTTCTTTTGTGAAATGGGAAAAGGGAAATTTTGACAGAGAGGTTGATCTTGACTTTAGCAAGACCAGTTTTAGGAGAGAATACACATAGATTTTCTTGATCTGCATATCGGTTCCTGTAAAGCCCTTACATCCCTTGAAAAGTCATCATCTACTCCTAGGAGCCCTTGATACCCAGTTTAAAGACTAATGTATTAGAGCGTATTGTCTTGTGGAAATTCTCAGCTGTGAATTACTGCATGCGTGTAGCCCACCGAGAAGTCCTTTCCCTTTTCTGTACAGATGACAGAGTCCTTAATTATTTTTTAAAAAGTCAAAGAAAAATTTATTAGATTTCACTATATCATTGAGAATGTCTTTAATTATGCACTTTTGTTAATGTTCTCTATGTCATGTATCTAAAGTGATACATAGTCTATACATTGATTGGTAAATTGCTAAGAAATCATCCTTTTGTTTTATTTAATGAGTCTAATTTTATTTTCTACCAGTTTACTTCCACCCGTCATCTACTTTTATGCTATTTATCATGCTGTATTGTCTGTTTTTTGTGTAACCTTCCGTTTTTTTGATTTGCAAGCAATCTAATTTTCTATTTTCTTTTCTTCCTTTCTCTAGTGGTTTGGAATTTCAGCATTCTTATTGTTTTACTAGGAATTCTCTTTAAATTTTTAGCAAACACGCTGGCATATTTTCTTATCAATTTCAAAAACTTCCCCTTTCTGAAAAATATCAAGACATTTAGCATGCTGTTAGTTACTTTCTACCTCTGCTCATTCTCACTCCCCAAGCTGATGGGAATCATCTAGGATTAGTTTCAAGATGCTATTAATTTTTAATTTTCTTCAAATTATGCCTATTTGAATTTCAGGTTGCTTTACATTTACATGTACATATCAGCAATTATTTGCATTGTAAAAAAGATTAATAAAATAGCACTCTCTGGCAATTCCAATTAAAAAAAGGAGAGAATACAGGTAGACATTAGAGAAAAGGCATATAAGCACAAATACACAGTAGGTTAAAAAAATTGTAGAATACTGTGAACTACTTTTAGTTAATGGATTTGGAAATCTAGATGAAATGAACAATTATCTCGGAAACTACATTTTCAACAAAAATATACTTATAAAAATTGATACAAAAGATAGGAAGCCCAAATAGATTAATGACCACAGAAGAAATGACTCTGACTTTTTGCTGGAGAGTTTTGACCAATCTTTAAGACAGATGGTTTCGAGTTATATAAATTATTGTAGAGCAAAAAAAGAAAAAAAGATGAAAATCTTTCCATTCATTTTATGAGGCTAATATAACTTTGTTTCAAGACTAGACAAGATAGGTACACATATGCAAAAGAAAACTATCCCAATCTCATGAATCTACAATAAAAATTCTAGGTGGGTATGGTACAGCTCAGTGACAGAGTGCTTGCCTAGTATGCATGAGGTCCTGGGTTCAGTGCCCAGTACCTCCATTAAATATATAAATAATAAACCTAATTACCCCACTACCACTAAAATTTAAACAAAATATTAGCAAATTTAATTCAGCAGTGTATTTAGATAACAATACCACAAACAGAGTCTATTGCAAGTATAGAAGAATGTTTTGAGCTGAGGCATTCAGTAGACGTATTTCAGTGTGTTGTTTATAAATGAAAACAAATACGAGCATCTTAATAATTTTGAAAAGATACAATAAAAATCAGCACTCCATCATCACATCCCTTAGGAAGCTGAGAATAAAATAAAACTACTTTGACTTTATATCACAGACAAACATCAAATAGGAATAAAATAAGTGTACCTGCTATTACTGCAATGACTCAATATTGTCTGGAGCTCCAATTTCATGAATCATTAAGAATTGAGGTATTGGTATTAAAGAGAAAGCCAAAATTGTTATATGAATAATATGATTGTTCACCTAGGAAACCCCAGAGAATCAACTGGAAAGACACTAGAGCTAATGTTTATTAATGTAACAATATAAAATATAAATGTTTTTAAAAAAGCAATAGTGTTCCTATATGTAATGCAGAAAATAAAAAGAAAAAAAATCTCATTTATAGAAGATTCAAAATTAAAAAAAAATTAGGAATAAACTTCACAAGAATTGAGGTCTATGTGAAAAAAAAAACTAAATCTTTCCTAAAGCTAGAAGACTTCGTAAATGATACACCACAACCCTGAATGGGAAGACAAAATAGAAATTAATCTATACATTGAATGAATGCTATCCTCATAGAGATCTTTTGTTTTTCTTGGTGTGTGTGTTGGCTGGGGAGGGTGACTTGACCTCCAAATTCACCTGAAATCAAATTCATGTGATGTTGGCGCAGAAGTAGGCAAAGACATCAATGATGCCAACTACAGCGGTGGTTAACAGTCTCGGTTGTTCATTGAAATCATTTTGGGATTTAAAAAATATTATCCATGTCTAGCCCCACTCCCACTTTACTTGAGGTCGTAATGCTACTTTAATTGACATCAGGTGGGGGTCAGGTTTTGCTTTATTTTAAAAGCTCCCAAGGTAATTCTAACGTGTAGCTAATTACTAAACTATAAAGACCAAGAAATGGCTTGGGTACTTATATGCATGGTAAATAAGTAGATTAAAAAGCCCTTTAAATCAGTAGGAAGAGTTACTGGGACAACTACTTTGGGGACCAAAATAAAGCTAGATCCTTTATTAACACTAAACAGAAATATATACCAGACAGATGAGAACTCTGATAGACAAAGTAAAACAGAAAACACCTTTTTAAAAATTGTTACATTTTAATTATAACATTTCAGATGTATAATTTGCTTTCCAAAGATGTGCCCTGTATTTAACAGTATATATCCAGAACACTAAAAAATGTTTATACCTGTTGAATAAAAATTCCACTTCTGGGAAGAAATCTCAGCTGTCCACCAAGATTTTATATAAGGATGTATATAATTATAAGAAATCTAAAATTTTAAAAGTCAGTGTGCAACAGTAGGGAAATAAATTCTATTTTTTCTACATTAAAGTTTGATGCAGAACCACCTGCATAAGAATCACCTGGGGCTTGTTAAATACTAGATCTAAGACCTACTTAGTTTGAAATCCACTAATTTGTACAAAGAATTTTTTTAACCATTAAAAATTATAATTAGTATTTTCCCCATAAATGTGTACCTAAATATTAGCAGTGGGTTGGGATTTTTTTATACTTTTATTTTGCAAATTTGATAAAATGAGCTTTTATTACCTATAAAGCTATTAAAAGAGTTTTGTATAAAAAAGGATTTACTTTAAGAGTACCTTTAGAGTCACCTGTTGGGGACAGAGATCTTGCATGACCGAGCATTTCTGATGGGTTAAATCTTATTTTTACTTGTAATTATGTCATAGTAGCAGTTACCAATACAGAAGAAATGACAGGGTGTACTTTTGAATTTATTTATTTTTTGTTTTGTTTTTCTTTTGGAGGGGGAGGTAATTAGGTTTACTTACTTATTTACTTTTAGAGGAGGTACTGAGGATTGAACCCAGGCCCTTGTGTATGCTAAGCATGCACTCTACCACTCTCCCATAACGAGGTATATTTTTGAAATGAATGTGCTGCCAACTACAAGCATGTGAGGCCAAGTCTCATTGCTGAAAGGGGATTATTCAAGCAAATTCCTCAGATAATCCATATCAATAAACTACTTTGCCTGAGTTCCTTGCATAACTGTAAGGAAAGTATACTAACCTTATCTTCATTAAGTAGAATCTATTTTGATGTTAGAAGTCTGGTCCAAATTGTCAGTTTTAATAAGACAGTTTCTTTGATTTAAAACTTGTCTTTTGCCTGTTTTTCTATCGGGTTGTTGGTTTTTTTATTTTTTAAATGAAATTTGATAATTATTTGTATATTATATGCTATTCCCCTCTATTAGAGAATGTCTTCACCAGCAAATATATATGTAAATATGTATTGCAAATATACTCATCAACTTTTATATTTGTCTTTTCACTTTCCTTTGGGTGGTTTTTAGCAAAGTGGCATTCTTAATTACATTTTTTTTTGAAATTTATCAGTCTTTTAATTTAAGGTATTCCATCTATGTTTTGTTTAATAAATCTTTCCCTAACTAGGTTATAAGGACAATTTTCCTATAATCCAAATCTTAAAACCTTGCCATTCGTAATTACGCATTAACTGATCAGGAACTGAGTTTCGAATATGGTATTAGTTTGAAATATCTCATTAAAAAGCTTTTGTTTTTAGATATCTAAAGAGAAGCAATATATTATTTTAAAAAACAGAAAAAAAAAGCTTTTACCAAAAGTAAATAATTTATTAATGATTTCTGGTTTTCTCTTCCTCAGTTAAAAATTTTACTTTTTTACTTCTAAAACAGGCTTTAAGTAAGTAATTACTTCTAAGAGAGTATTACGCTCTGCAAGGGAGTAGAAAATTTTGAGACAATTTTTTTCCTGCTTAAACTAGGGTTCAAGACTACATGAATTTTTTGTTTGTTTCTTATTTTTCTGTTTAAACATTTTTTATTAAAATTTTTTATTGAAGTGTAGTCAGTTTACAATGTTGTATTAATTTCTGATGTACAGCATAGTGATTGAATTGTAACACATATATTTTCCTTTTCATATTCTTTTTCATTATAGACTATTACAAGGTACTGAATATAGTTCTCTGTGCTGTACAGTGGGACCTTGCTGGTTCATCTATTTTATATACAGTATCTGCAAATCCTGAACTCCCAATTTATCCCTCCACCCCCTCTTACTGTGACTTTTTCACATGCCATTAAATATGACATTCTAAGCAGAAGCTAAGATGTAATCAAGAGGCTGTGGGGTATGAAAACAAAGAATGTGTAGTTGTTATCTCTCTTTAGCTTTTCTTGACAGTCATGAAATAAATGTTTTTTTAAGCACATATAGATATAATTTCAATGTATAAAAGTTAAGAAATAATAGAATGAGAATATATGCTGTGATTTATTCAAATGTATGATTGACTTGGTTCTCCACATCCTCAAGAATGCTCTGTTTCCAGGGGTCCTGCCAGAGCGAGGACCATGGCTTATTTTGGGGAAGGAAAAGGACCCATCCATGTGGATAATGTGAAGTGCACAGGAAATGAGAGGTCCCTGGCTGACTGTATCAAACAAGATATCGGAAGACACAACTGCCGCCACAGTGAAGATGCAGGAGTTATTTGTGATTATTTTGGCAAGAAAGCATCAGGTAACAATAATAAAGGTAAGCCTTCTGGGGCCTCTACAAGTCAAAGAACATTAATCCTCACTTTATTATTATAAACAGTATTTTGATAACAAATATCCCCTTTCGTAAGAATATATTCAGACCCTTGTTCCTCCTGCTGGTTATTTAGAGGCAGTGGCTCTTGACAAAAACTTGCCTGGGTGAGACTTACAGGGAGAGCAGGGTTCAGGGCAAAGAGTGAATTTACAGGATTTTGTAATCTCTGGGATTGCCCCCTTTTGACATTTTCAGTCATTTCTAAACCTTCCATCTTTGAATATAATAAAACTGTCAAACTTTTTAGTATCCTTGAAGATTCAGAATTGATATTTATTTACATCATGAAAAGAAAGAAAGTAATGAAAATTTAAAGATGAATCATAGAAAGGCACTTCTGCTCTTATTAGTATCATAAACAACAGGGATAATTTTTAAAATTCATTGCAAAAGAAATTATTTTTTGTAGGTTTTATTCTCAGATTTTATAAGGAAAATGAGAAGTAATCTTGGATATAATATAGTAATGAATGTTTCATACTTATATAAATAGTGGAGTTAAAAGCAATGAGTTCAATTTTTATAAAACAAATAAATACTGCTTTAAACGAAAAGGGAAAAAACTAGCTATTTGGAAAAGTCTATGGTTATATTTTACGAAAAGAACAATCACTTATGTGGATTGAAAGTTCACAATTTTGATATATAAGATTTTCTTAAAATCAAATGCATCTATATCTGAGCATTCTTTTTCTGTCATCTTTTAACAACCATTAAAGACAATGCAATAAATAAGTTGGATGTTGTTAATATGATTCTTCACCATCTGAGTGTCTTTTGAGTGTAGAGAAGAATACTTCCAACCCTTTATGCTTTCTGCTTTGTTTTATATTTAAATATTTATATGTATATTAAATAGCTATATAATAAATTTGACTTTGTAAGTCAGTTTTTTCTAAGTATTGATTGTAACTTAATTTATTAAATGTCCTTCAATAATTTAAACTACAGTCACAAAGTGAGCATAACTAATTTTTTGGGCTATGTAAAATTCCTTAAGCAGTAGAGAAACATAAAGATTCAATCATTGTACATTTTTTTTTTACCGTATTTCTATGTTAACCTATTTTAAAGTATGAAATGCCGAGTTTATTCTCACATTATTAATACACTTGTTTTCCTAGAGTTGTAGCAATACGTGATATCTTTCCATGGTCCTAATGTTTCCATTTGTCAAATAAAAAGATTTCATCTTAGACCAGCTGAATTACTGAATTGGCTTATTAACTCGTTGATTTTGGGTGGAGGCTTAACACCTAGTAACTTCTATGAAGTGATTCAAACTCAAGCCATTGGTTATTGGTCATCTGCCTTAAATACAGTCTGCCACTTACACTGGCTTAGTCAAGCCTTTCCATATATCAATATGCTCTATGAGTAAATGTAAATTTATCTCAGAATTCCACCCTGGGAATATACTCTGCTCCTCTGAGTTACATTTGTTTATGGCTTGGAAGAGTGCTGTCTGTGAATTCAGAGCGTCATTGCCTCTGGTAGCCCTCTTGTTTTGTTTTGCATTTCTGAACTCCTGGACAGTCTGTATAATCAGCAGAGGAGGAGGTGTGGGTACCCACAAGGATGATGTACTGGACGGGGCCCCACCATTCAGCAGCCTGTTAAACCTCTTCAGAGCTGATTGTGGAAAACCTCAGAAAGTTCCTTGTCTACTTGCAGGTCATCATTACCTTGGTTAAATGAAAAAACCAGTTTTAATTTTTTTTGTAAGGATTTGAAGAGAGAAGGCATTTTAAACTTGAGGAAGAAGTAACAGGGGATTGTGTTGCTTGTCTTTACCCCACTGTGAGCAGTATGCAAGTTTGATTAAAAACCTCTTTCTGCTTCAGAGTCCCTGTTGTCTGTTTGTGGTTTGAGATTATTGCATCGTCGGCAGAAGCGGATCATTGGTGGGAAAAATTCTTTAAGGTAAAATCTTCTTCAGAGGAGATTTTCTGTATTACAGTTATTCATATACATACCAGGTTATGAACTGGGGGGCTTTCTACTATTAAATAAGGTATTTTACTTATTTTATTTCCTAAATTAAATACAGATTACACTGATAATTTCACCATCCTTGGCTTATGTTTGCTTTATATAGACCCTGTTCTTCAAATCACTGTTCCCTGATTTATGAGATGGATGGGTTGCTGAAAAGTTGTGTGTCAGAAACAAACTAATTTAACAGGATGTCTGAAAAAAATGTTTAAGTACAAAATTCATTTAGTTTAGAATGTAGTTCTCTTGGACTTGACTTATTTTAATGTAATTTTTAATTTATTGAATTTACTAATGGAAAACAAGCACTTTGCTTATTAAATACTTCTTCAGGCTGCTTAGGTGAGGTTGAGTGAGGAGGGAAGATCTGCTTCAAACCATGAAATATCAAGAAGACAGAAATTGTCTCCAAGGAGGTCGAAGATGGGTGGGGTGCATACAGATGCTATAAGCAAATCTTCCGGGGGGTCTGCTCAAAGTTGTAGGGGCATCCTTCTCAAAGCAGGAAGGGGTCCTGCACCCTTGAGTTCTTTTTATACTCCTTTCCTCCCACCTGCAAGCCTTCCGAGTCATTGTTTTAGTGGATGCTTTTCTGCCTTTTACTGATGTGTGGCTTCCTTTTGGCTTAGGGGTGGTTGGCCTTGGCAAGTGTCCCTGCGGCTGAGGTCATCCCATGCAGATGGCAGGCTGCTCTGCGGGGCCACGCTCCTGAGTAGCTGCTGGGTCCTTACGGCAGCACACTGCTTCAAGAGGTACGTGCCCACCTTTCCAGACGACTCAGTTTGGCTCTTATTTACCAGTTCTTCCAGCCCCTTCCTGCGCTCCAGCATGATAGACACTTGGGGTGTCAAAGCCAGGCTATAGGCTTTTCTGTCTGTGCCGGCCACACTGTGGGAACGAGGGAGGGAACAGAAGGAGCCACGAGAGCTCTTGGGAGGCCACTTGGGACCCTGGTGTTAAAGCAAAGTCTAGATTTAGGGAGAAGAGAAGATAGGTTTTTGGAGGAGAGGCTATGTTAGTGCTTCCTCCCAAGAGCATATCTGAGGATGAAATCACCTCCTCCCAGAATCAGAAGAGACCTCAGGTGATTTGATTATGAATGCTGAAGAATCGGGAGTTGAATTTTAGTGTTTTGATTTTTAGTGTTTTGATTTGAGTTTTGCATCCTTTAAATCTTCTTGATGTTTTAGATTTCTCTGTTCATACCTTCTAGAGAGTCAGGTTGCATCTTGAGTATTTCCGTTTGCCCCAAACATTTTATTAGTCCAGTCTGAAGTCTTCCTGGTTCAGAGGGGATGCCACGCAGAGAAAGTGTGTCAGTTACACAGCTCCTAGTGGCATCACCTGCTCTAGAATCTGCTGTCCTTTCTCCTGTACTGTCATTTTTTGTGGGCCCTGGCTAATGGCCACTTCCTCAGCTTGAATTTAAAAATATATACCAGTGCTTGGGAAATATTGATAATTATTGAAGCTATCTATCAAATGGAGAGAACTGTGCTCCATTCTGGGTGCCGTCCATGAAAAAGTGACGAGATGCACCAAGGAAGGCAAGCAGAAAGGAGAGATTGTGTGGAACCAGATTAAATTCACTACCTGTTGCTTCAAATACCACAGATGCTAATGGGACGATAATTTTTGTTTTAACATAGGAAAGAAGTCTGTTGTTTACTTTTTATTTCTTTAGCATTGGGACAGTTCAAAGATGGAATGGGCTATATGTGGGAGGAAGAGTGGGCTCTGTTATGGGGTCTGTTCAGGCAGAGAGGCTGCATGTAGATAACGTGTAATGTTGAGCACGTGGTGAGGAAGCATGAAGCGTAGTTGAGGGATGGCAGGTATTAGTTAGGACAGTGGACCTGGAATTTGTGTAGTGGACTTGCACTAAAGAGGAAAGGAGAGATCTGGAATGCCAGGGTAGTGAATCTTTGTTTCCTTTCCTAGGCCTTGGGAAACCACTAAAGGTTTTTGAGCCTTGAACTATGATCAAAGAGGAGTTTTAGGAGATGAGTCATTTGGAGATGTAGGGGATAGATCTGAGGGGGGAAAGCAAGGTCATTAATTTAGGGGTCTGTGAACGAGCTTCAAATTATATGAAAAATATTTGCATGCATGCTTATATGCCTTTTCCTGGAGCGACTCAAAGTGATCCACGTTACCAAGCAATTAAGACTCACTGTGGGAGGAATAGGAGGGAGACTGGGTATAAGGCTGTTGCAATAATGATGAAAGGTAGAAAAGAGAAGGAGGGAAGGAAGGGAGAGACACTGATAGAAATCATAGGACTTGGTACTGGGTAACCAGAGCCTTGGATCCGGCCATCAAGACCTAGGTTGCAGTGCTAGTTCCTCCAACTGGTAATTGTTTAACTTTGTGGAAGTTATTTTAACATCTTGGAGCCTCAGCTTTCTCATTGGTAGAGTGAAGGCAATAATGTTCCACAGAGAGGAACAAATGATTTGCAAAGTATGTGGAAGTATTTTATAAACTGTAACATTCAAAACAAATGTTGGGGTTCAAAAAAAGGAATCAAATATTACTATTAGCAAAGATAGGGAATGCAGGATGATTTTATTCCACCTACTAGTGGGTACGAATAAGGTAGGAAACTGCAGAGAAACAGAAGCCTGTCTTGGGCTTAGAATTTTTGTGAAATAATTCAGTACATTCAATTTAGATTATCTTCCTCTTGTTCAAGACTCCTTGTCTTTCGAGTAATTCTTTCCCTTCTAAAAGTTAGAGACTTAGGGGTTCAAGGCTTAAAGTATTAAAGTAAGGAAATTGCCCAAGAACTCCACTTGAGGTTGAAAACTTTGATCTGACTTTTGAGTTAAGGTCTTTTTTTTTTTTAAAGGTGCATTTTTGGGTTTGCTTGTTTACATGTCATTATTCCTCCCTTGTCCAGCTCCTTCTAGATTATTGCTTAAAGTCAGTAATCGTCTCATTTGTGTTTGCAAACCAAGTGTCTAGTATCTTACTTGGCACATAGTAGACCCTCCTAAATGGTTGCTGCATGATTAGAGTGCGGGCTCAGTTGCCAGATAGTGGATATATTTAAGAATGTTGAACTCTGCAGAGGATGGTGGTATTTGAAACCTAGCTCAACAGATAACTCCTTCCATATGTCATTCTGAATTTCTTACCATTGTCTGCACAGTACAAAATACAGACAGTTGATTAAAAAGCAGAGAGCAGATGATGATATGCAGCGTTTTGGTGTGCTTTGGATAGAGTGCGAGACTTTTTTAATGTGAGTAGGGAGATAATTGTTTTCCAGGTATGTTATATACCCATCTGACTTAGTCTGTAACCTTTACCAGATTTCATAGACTTGTTTTGAAGTGCCTAAGTAGGCTACAACTCACATCTTTATTGCAGTAAGTTTATTGAAAGCCATAAAGACAGTTAGTTACCAGTGATTAGAACAAGCTCCAAATTTTGTCTTCTGGGTTCAGGGACTTTAGATTAAAACAACCCTCCTTTAATCAATCATCAGAAACTCTGGAATTTGCAAAACTAGATAGATTTCCTCTGGAACTGTAGACACTGTAGTGCAGAAGCAGTGAAGTCAGGTTCTGAGAGGTTACCTTTCTTTTAGATTTCTCGGGAGTCTAACTTAAGGCCCACTGGTAGGGGATTTAGATTTCATATTTTGAAATTAGCTCTCTCACTCCCTTTTTCTTTCTATTTGTATGTCTACTGCTTTAACTACTGGACTTCAATGCATACAATAGTTTCTTGTTCATCGGGATTGCTTTGGTGCCTAATTCTTGCAGCGATGATACAGACCAGTCCTCCTGAACAGCCATTTCTGAATAATAAGGTGTAGATTCCTGTCACCCTCTGTGTTGTTTTAGTCTGTGGGATAACAATTTTTTAGGTTTATTTGTTTTCCCTTTGTAGAGTAGTCACTCTTTTATGTAATCCTATCAGAATAATGTAGGTATGACAGCCTGGGGAGGATGAGATCAGAACACAGTTGGTCACACCCACTGTCTTGTTACAGTCATCGTCTATAGAGTACTCTCTTTCTAGGATGAGGGTACTTTATTGGAAGGCTCACGGAGTTCTAGGAATCCAGCTCTATGTTCATAGCTTTCATATACTCCGAGGTGTCCAAAGCATTCTTTTATGCCAACTTTTTTTTTTTTTTAACTTTAGGGCTAAACTTTAATAGAATGTGAAAGTTTGAACTATTACACATTAAACAAACAAAACCTAAAAATGACTGATTGGTTCAAAACGGTTTTATGGAAAAACTAATCTGTAACAAAAACTTGGCATTGAGTGTAAAGGCTCCACTGTTGGAGCAAAGCCTACAGAGGTTCCCAGGGGATAGGGCAGGGCAGGAGAGGGGACCAGACATTTACAATAGCAGGCATTTTCTCTTCCTCTTCTTGACGGGAGGTGGGCAGCAAACCTCTCGAAAGCTTCATCAAACACTGTCTTGGGGCCTCGCTGCATGAGTGCCGAGCCCTCCAGGTTTTTTTACAGCACCGATCTCCTTGGCCATGGCTGAACCCTGCGGGTAGGTGATGGGGTTAGTTTCTTCTCCTTCAGTTTCTCAGTCGTGCTTTTAGCATCCCTAAATTCAGGCTTCATCCCCACCAGGATGATAGGAGTGTTGGGACAGTGGTGTCACACTTCAGGATACCACTCTGCATAACCATTTTCAAATGTTGTAGGACCCAGAAGAGAAAAGCAAGTTAAGAAAACATCTGTGGGTAGGAGAAGGGACACAGTCAGTCATTGTCTTCTTGTCCAGCTGTGTCCCATAAGCCTGGGTTCTCCGGCTTTCCATTTACCATAACATTGGCAGACTAGTTGTCAAAGACAGTGGGAATATATTCTCCAGGAAATGGTAGAGGTAGAGGTAGTTGGTGAATCACCATTTAAAGGCCTTCTCCCTCATTTTTCACATTTTTCTTAGTGTTAATGTAATACAGACTTTGGAATACAATATCTCATTGGCAATTTGAGGTGGAAACTTGGATAAATTTTTTTTTTTTTTGTAGTTGCTCTGTAAATCTTGCACAATATAAATTGCTCACTTTGGCTATTTTCTACTCTAAATCATGACTACAAGTACCATAAAATGACCCTCTCTCTATGGTGGTAGGGCAATATAATTCACAGAAAAATTCCTGAATGTTAAACTAATTTCTTTTAATTGCTTATTCTAATAACAAACACCATTTTGGAGGGCATAATGTACCTGAAACAAGGACTCTTTTATTTCTGTAATTCTTCTGCAAATTTGGTCAAGAATATAGTTTTACCTAATTTTATCTTTTTGACTTTTAGCCTAGAAACACCAGAGCAGCTGGAAATTGTCAGAGACTGTTCCTCTTAAAATTGGAAATATCTAGATTATTAGACATTATAATTAGAAGGATGAGCCACAGAGGTAATGGGACTTACTTTTTAAGAACAAAATGTGCCAGGTAATCTACATATGTTGCACCATGACCTGGTAGATGGTAGAGTTCTTCGGAACATGGTCTTCGGTGATTTATGCATCATGACACCACTCATGCTAAAATCATTTCCCAAACACACACTACATATATATAATGTACAGTGCAAGGTTCTGCAGAGGTCACTGCTCCCTAAGCAACTGGAACCACTTACACAAGCAATTTCAGTCAACTGCTTTTTGAGTTTCATCCAGGCAACAGAGAAAAACAGATTCTAGTTGTAGCAGATGTGCACTGGCTGATGTAAAATACTGTCTTTTTGTAGAGATGAATCTATGTAGAGAAATCATATAGAGATAATGACCCTGCACCTGAATTAACTCTTCTATTTTTAATTCTAGAAATGTTTTGTTGTTGTTTATTTTAACTCTAAACTCTCAGAGAAGTTAGGATAGTGGATTTTACTAACTGCTGTGTCTCAAATCCTCCTTGCTCAACCTTGTCTGGGAATTTCATCCAATTTTTATCTGAGGGGGAGTTGAAGGCATTTCAGCAAAGCAAACAACTGAATGGTATGTCAGCCAGAACCTGAAATGTTTGTTTTAGAAGAATTTTTGAATATAATAAAGGCTATCAAAACAACACAAGCTCAACTAGAAAGACCCTAAAATACATTGAAAAAGAGGATTCCTTGATATGTTTTCCTGAGAACCCTAGAACCTTAGTAAGTGCTTTCAAGTCCACAGCCATACGGGGAACCTCACCCAAAGTCTTATCCTTGAAGTGAATAATCACACCCACTAGGAGAGGTGACACTAGAAGACAAATACTTGGTTAGCAAACTCATCCTGTCTTGCTCTTCAAATTCCAAGCGTAAATCTAGTCTGAGAACAACTGGAGTGAAAGGATTGTGGGAATCACTGCTTAGGTTTAGCTGGTCCATTTCCTTAACTCCGGACAACTTTAAAAGTCTAGATACTAATAAGGAAGTTCATTTGACAAGAATGGTGCATTTTTCTTTCTTGTCAGGCAAATATTTTACTTTTATTCTCAGTTTAATATCAACTTCTGATTGGTGGGCATATTAATATGGGGGTATACTAAAAAAATAACTGCTGAAATCTGCTTGATCTGAGAATGCAGTATATGTATGGAATGTGTATGGTGTTTGCATTTTTACAATCTATTTGTAGTCTCTCAGGATGCTCACTTCACCCTGTGAAATTCCAGGCATGACGGGGCAGGAGTTATGCCCGTGCCTTTGAGTCTTTGGTTCAGTGGTTCTCAAGCCTGACTGTGAATTTGAATCACCTATGGCCCTACGTCAGCCCTATTAATTTAATACTCTCAGAGTTTGTGTGGCTTGGACATTTGTACCCTTAAAAGTAGTACAGGTGATTCTGATGAACAGCCAGCATTGTTGAGAACGTTAGATCTCTATGGGGACTTTTTTTTTTTTTAAATACAAACTTTTGTGATGGTGTTGTTATAACTTGGTGAGGAAGTGTCTTTTAGTTAAGTTAGGGATGAGAGTGTATGTATGTGGACATACATGTCTTCCAAAAGAAGTCATCTAATATACATTCCTTAGGAGCTTTCTCTGTGCCAAGCAGTTTGCTTGGTGCTGAGGATACAAAAGTGAGGACAACACAGTCCTTACACTGGAGGAGCATTTAAGTGGGGAGACCTGACATCTTAACAAGTCCTAGAAACTTTTATAAATGCTATGACGGTGCTACTGGGAGTGTCCAAAAGAAGGACTGGCCAGTGTTCAGGCACGGCAGGAAGAGCCTCCCAGGAGATCAAAGAGACTTAAAAAATAAAATCAGTTTTTGCCAGATTAGGAAGGGGGTGGTAATACTGCCAATAGTTTGAATAAGGACAGGTTTGTGAGACACTTCTTCAAGCCACTAAAATGACATAAAATGACAGGAGCACAGAGACCAGGGTGGTATCAGAGAGGTGGACAAGGGCCATTCTTCGATGGATTTGTATATCATTTAAGGAGTTCAAACTTTAAGGATGGCTTGAAAAAGTTAAACCTTGAAGAAGCAAGGCCATTGAGCAGACTGTTACAGTAATCCAAGCATGAAGTGACATATTAAGGCAAGATTGTCCAAGACTTTAAAACTGGCATATTTAAGAAAATAAATTTCATTGCTGTGGTAACGTCCTATTTCTTTGTTCACTGGCTAAAGACCCAATATTTAGATAATGTAGGAAATATTTATACAGCCAGTTTAGATGCAAGGATTATTTTAGCTAAATGTCACAGCTTTTTCAAAGAATGGAAAATATTTTTGCAGTAAACCTTTTTTTTTTTTTAGCTAAACAGTAATGTAATATCTCCAAGGATATAAAAAGTTAACATATAAAGGGAACGTCTCATAACTCAAGCTTAGTTATAAGCAATCTAAGAGTCTGCATTAAAGAAACATAATAAAATAGGATGCCCAGCTAATGCCAAACTATTTCTCTAGGCCAGTGCTGTCTAGTAGAAATATGATGTGAGCCACAAATACAAATCATGTATGTTAACTGTAAATTTTCTAGTAGCTACCTTAAAAGATAAAAAAAACCAAATGGATGAAATTAATTTTAATGATATATTTAACTCAGTATATCCAAAATGTTATCATTGCAAAATATAATATAGAAATTGAGGTATTTGATATTCTTATCTGTTTAGTTATCTATAAAATATATTTTATATTCTTTTTTCATACTGAGTATTCAAAACTGTGTGTAGTTAAGAAAATCACTTTTTATGTTGCAGTGTTGCCAGAGCCCCACATAGGGCTGTTAGAACTTACAACTTCCAGTAATATTATAGGAGTAAATGAAAGGTTTTATTTAGACTAGGCAGTCACTAGAAAATTTCAGCTTTTGAATACCACTTCTCTAAATTCACATTCAAGTACAGGCCTTATATCCAGTAGAAGACACTGAAGTTTTGATTAAAAAAAAATTAAGATGAGAGCTGTTACATGTATGTTTGTCCCTTTCAACAGTCGGATGCTAGCAGAAAGTAGGTGGTGAGTTGATGAAAACAGAGTCGGAGTTTTGGCAGATAAAAGGAAGGACTAAGTGTTTGCAAAACAGTGATTGTGGACTCCAAGCCTGGTAAGAAGGGTGTGAGAGTGAGATTGAAATGGAACAACTGGTGGGGTGGAAAGACTGAAGTCCAATGAGGCTGAAGAACCGTAGAGTTGAAAACTGTAAAGATAAGAGGTAGTCAGTCAAGTTTGAGATGCTTGAAATTGAGACTTTATAGATTTGTAGTATTTGCTGAATATTAGCTCTAGGTGGGGGGCTGAATGAATACACTCCCTGTAGCTCAGGAAGTTAGGGAGCTGAAAGGGAGAAGTGTTGGGAATTAAGTCATTGAGAATGTTTTAAGTAGTGGTAGAGTGGGCTTGCTCCCTTAGCAAGGGGCTGTACTCTTCAGGGAGAAAGAGGAAGTGATCAGGAGGTGGGCTGCATTATGCATTCTAGGTTGGTGGTTCTCAGCTGGGGACAATTTGCATCCTACGGGACATCTGTCAATGTCTGGAGACATGTTTGGGGTGTGTGTGTGTGTATGCGAGTGTGCACGCTACTGGCATCTAGTGGATAGAGGCCAGGGATGCTTCTAAACATCCTGCAGTGCACCAGACAGTCCCCTACCACCAAGAGTAATCTGGTTTCTGATGTCAGTAGTGCTGAGGTTGAGAAACTGCTCTAGGCAGATGTATCAGAATCAAGGTATATTGGTTGAAAAACTGGCTGAGAACTCTCAGTTAAGTAAATATTGTGTTGCTATTTTAATTGAATAGTTCCCATGGAGAAAAGACACATACATTAAAAATATACATTCATCCATTCATTCATTCACTAAATCAACAAATGTGTGCTGCATTCCTGCGTAACTGGCATCACCATTCTAGGTATTTAAGAACAAGAAATACAATAAATAGTAAGTTAGGTAGTTTGTTAGAAAGTAGTGTTTTAAAAAAAAGTTAAAGTAGATCAGATTAAGGATATTGGGAATACTGGGGAATGGTAGGATAAACAAGGGTGGGTTGCAATTTCAAATGAGTGTCAAAGTAGGGCTCGTGGAGGTGATGTCCCAACGAAGATTTAAGGGATGAAAACACATTGGGAATATATGTTTCCCTGAAGATAGAGTTTTGGTTTGCATTCAGTTCACAGGAAAGGGGAGTCAGGTGGATTGTGCTAAGTGCTTTGTGGGGGATACAGTTAGATCAGACGTGGTTTCTGCCCTCATGGAACTTCATGATGAACTAACAACCTTGGAAATGACAGAAAAATGACGACAGCAAATACAGGGTAATTTTGCCCTGTATTTGTTCCTGTTTTGATCCTTTTTCATGGTGGGGAAATGACAGGTTAATGATTACCCTTTACTTTTCATTCATTTTCCACATTTGCTGCTTCTCAGAAAAGAATTAGACAGTAGGTAACCTGGATTAGTGAAATGAAGGAAAAAAAAGATGACAGTGGGTTTAGAGGATGAGGCCGAGAGCAGAGAAATGGAAAGAAAGGTTAAACTTATAAAAGGGGTTAATGATTTGGAAGAGAGCCTTCCAAGTATCTCTGTTAACCTTCCTGGCTGACAGTGACCGATTTTCAGCCTCTGAAACAAGCCTCCCGTTTGCTCTTTCTGCCCCTCAGGTACGGCAACAGCACTAGGAACTATGCTGTCCGGGTTGGGGATTATCATACTCTGGTGCCAGAGGAGTTTGAAGAAGAGATCGGAGTTCAGCAGATTGTGATTCACCGGGCGTATCGACCGGACAGCAGTGACTACGACATCGCCCTGGTTAGATTGCAAGGACCAGAAGAGCAGTGTGCCAGGTTCAGCAGCCACGTTTTGCCGGCCTGTTTGCCACTCTGGAGAGAGAGGCCACAGAAAACAGCCTCCAATTGTTACATAACAGGATGGGGAGACACAGGTAACATAAATAACACAAAGGAACAAAGATCTGGGCACCTTTCAGTGTCCTGGGTTATCCACATATTTGGGTGTCCAATGGATAGCAAAATCTTAAAGGGATTTAGGCTTAGTTTGGAAATTCTGCCTAGTGAGATGCATACATGGAATTTGGATTTGTATCCTGAGGGTACTGTGGTTCCCATTAGAACTCAGGCCCTACCCCTACCAGCAGCCTGGCTGTCACATTTTAAAAAGGTTTCCCAGATGACTTTGATGTAGCTATCCCAACAAAGGAGCTTTGGGTTTTTTGGTAATGGAGCTCTTTATCGAACTAAATCTTATGGAGAATTCCTAAATAATGAATAGACAAAAGCAGAGCTGCTGAGGTTTAAGTGGAGGAATCCAACCCACTTGGGTTTTCTCCTTCACAACCCCCCACCATCCCTGAGCAGGAGTATAGTGTTCAGCTCACGTGTGTCAGGCAACTTCAGCTGGAATCTGATTCACTTTATTGTGTCTGTATAGGACGAGCCTACTCAAGAACTCTACAACAAGCAGCCATCCCCTTACTTCCGAAGAGGTTTTGCGCACACCGTTATAAGGGCCGGTTCACAGGAAGGATGCTCTGTGCTGGAAACCTCCATGAACACAAACGCGTGGACAGCTGCCAGGGAGACAGCGGAGGACCACTCATGTGTGAACGTTCAGGAGAGAGCTGGGTTGTGTATGGGGTGACCTCCTGGGGGTATGGCTGTGGAGTCAAGGACTCCCCTGGTGTTTACACAAAAGTGTCAGCCTTTGTACCTTGGATAAAAAGTGTCACCAAACTGTAAATCCTTCAAGGAAACCTCAGTAATATTTGAAGAGTCTGTTGGAGAGTTTTCAACATTAGCAGTCAGAGATACCAACTAATGGGAACTGAGCTCCATGTCTGTGTTGTGATAAGTTATGTACCCTTTGCTGCTTTTGAGAATTTGTGAACATTTTGGTTACAGATACCTCAGTGTAGTACCAATTACCCTGAAAGTAGCATTGTTGCCTACACAAATTAGTTTCAAAGGAGACTAAACCCATTATTCTCATTTGAGTCTTGTCTCTGTCTCTTTCTCAGCATCTCCCACACATTATTGTATACTGATTGTACAGTAAGGCTGTTTTTACATCTGTGAATTGAGAACTCCTTCATAATGGAATCGATATATATTCATATTAAGAGCTCACATTTGATTAAAAAAATACTCTTACTACACTCAAAATAAGAGGGACTGTTTTCCTGTTTAATTTTTGAGCTCAGTTTTTTTTTCAAGAGGCTGACAAGAAATCTACACACTGGGTTTCTCTAGCCTTTGTCAAGTGAGGAAATCAAGGGCCAAAAAGGTAAAGGAATTCCATTATAAACCTAGACTAGAACAGGATCAGTGTCACAAAACATTCCTGAATGAAACCCTTGTACCAAGCACTATAGCAAACAGAGAACATTCTAGCCACCTTCTATGTTGCTGGTAAAATTTAGAAAAATTCTGTTAACAAGATAAAAGAATAATGCCTTCAAGTTGTTAAATACACAGCCTAACTTACCCACCTTATTTGCCAGCATCATTTGCTGATTACTTTTAATCACTTCAAATTTTATAGCTTCGTAAAGCAAGTATTTCCTTAGCAGCTGCCATTTTCCAGACTATGATATAAGAGTGCCATCTATTGCAACTTTCGGGTAACTGACTTCAACCTGCAGATTTCCCAAGACTATTCTGGTACAGTCCCATCTAATAAAAATACACCTTTAAAAATGTTTTACCTGCCTGGATAGTGGGGAAAGCTCTAAAATAACTTAATTCATATAATGCGCTAGGCAATGCATTGGGTGGCTATGTACCTCATTGACAATTTGCCAAGATTTTATACTACCCCTGGTTTGCAAAAGCTTAAGAGGTCAAGGTGAGGCAGCTGATGGAAGGCTTTGAATCCAAACTCCGGAACAGGAAGGAGCCCCAATGCCGACAGCGGTGTTCCCCCAACTCCCTCACAACAGTTCTGTCCTAAGGGAAATTGTGCACCTCTACAGGGCCATTCTTGGTAGCAGTGCAGTCTGCCCAAATATAGAAGATAAGCCCCTTGGGATACTTGAGTAATCCTCCTCAGAGGTGAGAATGATTGCTAGTATCTTATGTCCGTCCCAAAATCCCAGATAATTTCAAACAATTTTTGTATATCCAAATTATAGATGCGTAAAAATAGGTGAAGAGGTGAGTGCAAACTAACATTAAGACGGGTTACACAATCCTCTTAAATGGCTAATCCACCATGGAGGAACTTCACCTCTTTCCTTTCTGCAAATTGTGTCCTTTTTGTAAATTTATAGCTTTATAAAAAACTGGTGCTAACCTAAAAGTGCTTTATAGGTTACCTGTTACAGAACTGCAATACTATGCCAGGTAAAATAGCATGAAAATGTTTGTAAAAGCTCATGAATCTGATTAAGGATAAACTTTAAGAATTTGCATCTAGACTTATTGAGGGGTGCACACTTGCACAAGAGCTTGGGAAAAATGTGCAATACAAGTGAGAAAATTTATTTTATTGAGTCTTTCTCATGGGCCACCCTTCTAATTAAATTACAGTGCTGGTATAGGCAATGTTCATATTGAAATGTTAACTAGACCCAAGATTGGCAAACTTAAAGGACAGGTAATTAACAGGCAGCCTGCAGTTTGCTCAACCTTAAAGTAGAATACTGGTCCGTAAAATATGCCTTCATTATAGCCAATTTTTTCTTGTGAAATATTTAAGTGTGACTTTTAAAGATACTAGTGTTCAGTGAACATTTGTGTAAATAAAATGCATAGCTTTTCACCTTGCATAGTTCCCTTAATTGTCTGTGTGGTATAAAATGACTGTGCTCTCTCCCTTAGGGGTAAGGTTTTTATGTGTAAGTGTTTTCCCCTAATGCTGAAATACCTTACAACAATATTCATGCTACTTCCAGAGTAGAACAGAAGGTAGTCTGTCCACTATTTCTAACTATCTTTGCACTTATTAATCATTCAGTCAGGGAACACTGATTATCTGTACAAATCAAGCATTTTTTTATTTAGTTATGACAAGGAAGCACTCATTTATTCTACACTTTAAATACCATATTACTTACAAATAATATTCAGGACTATACTGAAAATAGTTTCCAGAACATTACTCGCCACACTTGATCCCCAAGCTGCTGAGATTTAAAATCGTTTGGCAGTGCACCGCAGGATGCTAAATAAGACTTCACCCATGCTGTTTTGGATTTCTTGATACCTGCAAAAGAAAAACCAGCTTTGTAAAACTGTTTTGTGTACTTAACTCACGGTGCTGAGATCTTAGCAGCTATTTCAGTTACCTTCTATTTAGTTGGACATTTACTCTTTCAAATTACAAAATGGGCCAATTTTGGCCTTTCAAATCCTTTAGCACTACGGGTTTCAGGTTAGCTAAGAAATATGAACAGAAAAAAATAAAAAGGGAACGTACCTTGTTATGTCTTCCATCTCTCACAGGAACAATTAGTTCAGGTTCCTAGAAACATGTGAACAACAGTTAGATGTATGCCCAATAATCCAGCAACCTCCAGGTTTTAAAAGTGAAGAATGTTACTTGTGCAAGTCAGAATCTGATACCAATTAAATGGTGACAGCTTTGCCAATAAACAAGAATATGCTCTTCCATGGCTAGGAAGGGAGACTGCCACAGCTGACAGGTCCCAAAGACACATGGAGATCCATAATCCCAGGAACTATCAGCAAGCACAAATGCAGATACTACTCACCACCTGGATCAAACTGGCGGGTCATCAGGGCACGGTGTTACTATTAAATAGTGGCGGAGGAGATTCAAGATGGTCACATGACACCGACAGCAGAGCTAACGACTTCTACACCAGAGGCATCAGCTGCATTTAACCCTTGCCCGAGGGCCCACGGCCCACGCGCGCTAGGCTTCCGACTCAGCTCCCCGGGCTGCACGTGGCTGCCGAGCGAACTAAGGGACGTCTCAGTCTACTCAGGCTTTCCAAAACTGACCTCGACCTACCACTACAAGATTGCTGAATCTCCTGCATCTTAAACTAAGACAAAAAGTTCCGTCCCAAGTATTTTAGCGCACAAAACAAGAACGCGTACCTTAACCTAAACTAGACGCTCTCCGGCTGTAAAAGACCGAGCCCTTCTGCACACGCTCTCTTATAGAGCTGATGACGCTATTCCGGGGAAGCGCCGCGAGGAGCGCGGCCAACGCGCTTTCTCTCTCCGCCCCGCCTCCCCAACCCCAAGCTCGCCGCGTCCCACCCACATCTGTGGGCCACTGCCTTCCTGGTGGCCCCGCCCCTTCCTCCGCCTCTTCACCTCCCCCGCCTATCCTCTTGCTCTGTGCTGCTCACCTGGCCTCCGATTCCGACGCATGCGCACACAGAGCCGCCAGAAAGTTCTCGCGAGACCAGGAAATCCTCACGAGGGCGGGCGCCCGCTGACTGAAGAAAGTGGAACGGGTGTGCTGTTTCCTGTTTACTTCGGGGTAGTTACCTTAGAGGTCACCATTGTTACCGAAACACCAGGTTCGATAGTTCTCTGCTTCTTACCCTTTTGGTAGGTTAATTTATATGGAACTAGCTGTTTTTTTTTTTTTTTGCCTCTCTGCTAAAAAACTCCGTATCCTTCGTCTTCCTTTGAAATTGCTGTTCTGAAGCGCAGGTGTCCAATGGTCTGCAGTCAGTTTTTGTTTTATTTTATTTTTTTTTGTTTATTTTTGGTTTGGGGGAGTCTAGTCTCTTAGGGAAAGCCTCGCCGACTTTTGTAAACACAAGAATAGGAAAAGGAAAGGATGTTAGACCCGACGAGTGTGTGGGAGACCCATTTCCGTGCGTCTGTACGCTTTTCCGTGTTGCCCTGTGATCCCAGTTTGTGGTCGGCGGGTAGCCGCTCCTGAGCTTCCGTCGGCTCTTGAAAGCCAGCGCCTGCCTGCTCTTACCTCCCCTGCCGTGCGTTTCTCAGAGTGCAGTTAAAGAAATGGTAGCGCTGCCGCTTGTGAAGGGGAATTACAGATGTGTAGGAACATTTTTAGCCTTAGGCATGTGCTCATTAAATGCCACTTCTTTTATTTTTTACTTTACCATTTTATTTTCCTCCGGTGTGAAAACAAAAAAAGAGGATCTGGGTAACACTTTTATTTAGTGGACCATTTGGGGCACTACGTTGCAGCAGTTGTAAGGGGTAATGTTTTCAAGAGGTCTGGTGAATAAAGTGCTACAGTAGAGATCCACGAAGCTTCATAGAATCACTACATACTTTTCTGGTGGAAAGAATTTAATTAGTAAGGGCAAAAGTTGCTGTTATGGTTAGGGTTGGAATGGACAAGTTTGTGGGACAAATTTTAATTTGATAGCATTAAAGCTTTTTCTAAGGCTGACCTTATCTTACCATATCTTACTTTTTCTTACTTCACCTTACTTCACTGTCTTCATCTAACTAGTGAATGGAAAGGACTATTCAGTAACAAGGCTTAAATACCAAATCACTGTGAGAAGTTTTGCCAAATTAGATTTTATTTAGAATCTCTAACTGACCATCTGTGTTATTTTGCTGAGGCTGGTATACAAAATACCACAGAGTGACTGGCTTAGACAACAAATTTATTTTCTCACTGTTCTGAAGATTAGAAGTCTAAGATCAAGCTGCCTATAGTTTTGTTTCTTTAGAGAACTCTCCTTGGCCTGTGGATGACCCTGTTTCTTCACATCCTCTTCCCTCCGTGTCTTTCTTTATCTTAATACCTTCTAATAAGGACACCAGTCATATTAGTTTAGAGCCTGTCCTAATGACCTCATTTAACCTTAATTATCTTTTTAAAGACCTTGTCTCCAAATATAGTCATATTATCAGTACTGGGGTTTAGGACTTCATAATAAATTTTGGGGGACTCAATTGCAGCTCATACCAGCCACTTATCCCAAGCTATTAAGATTTACTGAAGATTTAAAATCAATGTTTCCATTGGATTAAAGTGCTAAAACACTGCATGAAAGAGAGGGAGCGAGCGAGAACCCTCATATTTTTGTTTATGCCCTTTTCTCCATCTTGAATGTCTTCCCACATATTTCCCATCTATTTTTTCCAATCCCATTTTTCTTCCTAAAGTTGACAAAACAGTTATATTAGGTGTACAACATAATGATCTCATACTATTGTGAAATGATCATCATAGTAAGTCTAGTTAACCTCCATCCTCATACATAGTTACATTTTTTTTCTTAGGAGAACTTTTAAGATTTACGTTTTTAGCAGTTTTCAAATATGCAATACAGAATTATTAACTATAGCCACTATGTTGTACGCTATATCCCCAGGACTTATTTATTTTATAACTGGCATATTGTACTATGAGTTTATTGGTTGTCTTGTTTCTCATTTTAGAGGAAGAGTTTTCAGCTTTCCACCATTAAGTATGATGTGAGCTGTGGGCTTGATATACATGCATGGTATTCATTATGTTGAGGTACATTTCCTCTATACCCGCTTTGTTGAGAAGTTTTTTTTTTTTATCATTAGTGGATGTTGAATTTTCATCTGTTTTCATCTGTCAGAATCCTACTCAGCTTTAAATACTTTGCATTTTTAAATATCTCTTGTTCTATGAAACTTTTCATTACACCAACTGAATTTGATTTCTCCCTTTTTGTGACACTATACTACTTAACCAGCATTTTTCTTGTGGTACTTTATCATATTATAAACTCCTCGTGGTGAGGACTGCGTCTAACGCTTATTTGAGGTGCCTAACTAAGCAGGGTGACTCACATTAAATGGGCACTAAATTACACTGTCAAATGCTTTGAGGTACTCAGTATGTTTTTCAGTAATTGAGTAAGTTTTATATTTATTTTCAAAAGACGGTTCTTTCCTGGAGGTGGAGTTTAATCCCTCTTCCCTCCCCCAACATTGTCTTGCATATGGGCTGTGCTTAGTTACTTGCTTTCAAAGGGTAGGGTAAGGCAAGAGGGGAAAGCATAACTTTCCACTGGAGAAATCTTGCAAGCACTACCTGGGCCGGGTAAGAAATACCAGCGTGAGTGGTAAGTCGTGTTGATAGTGTGTACCCCGATAAGATGCGGTGAGAAGAGTACTTCACCTCCTTCTGTGTTATTCTTCCTCAAAGCCCTAACCCCAGTCTAACGATGAGAGAAAATCAGACAAAATCAAACTGATGGACGCTCTACAAATTTCCTAACCTGTCCGGAAAACTGTCATGGTCATGAAAAACAAAAGTCTGTGAAACTGCCACAGCATAGGAGATGAGACGTAATGACTGCATGTGATGTGGTATCCTGGCTGTATCCTCAGGCAGAAAAAGGACTTTAATGAAAAACTAGAGAAATCTGAATAAAGTGTGGAATTTAGTTAACAGCAGTGTGCCAATGTTGGTTTGTTAGTTGTGACAGAGGTACATGATATTGTAAGATGTTAACAATAGGGGAAATTGGAAGAGGGATGTGTGGGAACTCCCTGTTCCATTTTTGCAACTTTTCTGTAAATCTAAAACTATTTAAAAGTAAAACTTAATAAAAGCAATCGTACCTTTACAGTCTATTATGTTTTCATTTTAAGAAGTAGTGCTTTAATGATGATTTCTGTCTGTTAGTGTGAAATTTGTGGCTGTGACGGCCATATTTCTAAGTTTGGAGGAATTTGAGATCATACCTAATGAATTTAACCACTGTTTAAGCCAAATCTTGAAGGCTTAGAATAATGTAGTAATAGAAGAAGTATAAATTGTAAATAAAGGTTTAAGTATTTTCAAGGTAGAATGTGAGGTGAAGCTGTTAGACTGATAAAATGATGGACAGTATTTCATTTGTGCATTTGATACATAACTGAAACAGTTTGTTCTTAAAAGCTCATTCTTCAAACTCTGCTACTTCTCCCTACTCTATTTCCTTTTTTCTTGTAGGGTTTTAGTATAGACTCGATGGTAATCATCAGGGAAACAAAATTTACATAACTGCACATCTCTCATGTGACTGTTGAGATAAGTGGGAGGATATATGATCAGGAAATGTCCTGTGGGCTTATTTTCATCTTAAAATACTTAGGGTACTTAAACTTGCAGTTGGTGTGTACTAGCAATGTGATAACCACTGCTGAGAAAATTGTAATAAAAGTGTAGTGTTTAGGTGAGAGGAGATAAGAAGTTCTCCCCTATCTGTACTAGAATATTCTTTTCAGTTCTGAACACTTTTTTCAGTTTAACATTTACAAGACTCTAGCAAATGTTTGTTGAGCAGACATGACCCTTGCCTCAATACTACAATGGAATCAAGTCACTTACAGTCAGTTATATCAGAGTTTTTCCAAATTATTCAAAGCTCAAAACCTTGGAGTTATTTTTGATTTCTTCAATCCTTCACTTCCAATTTTTAGTGTGTTTCTTTATTATTCAGTGTATTTATTATCGACTGCTATGTATCAAATTAGCTTAAGGCATGGTGGATTAAGACAGTAAGGGTTTATCATCTTATATAATTTCTGCAGACTGGAATCCAAGAGCAGTTTAGTGCTCTCTGTGTATCTCATTAGGTTGCAGTCAGGAGGCTCACTGGGGCCGTAGGATCCTCTTCCAAGGTGGCTGGCTCACGATCTTGGCAAGTTAAGTAGTTGTTAGACTCCAACTCCTCATCCTGTGGGTCTCCATAGGACTGCTTGAGCATCTTCAAGTTACAGCAGCTGGTTTTCCCCAAAGTGAGTGATCCAAGAAACAAAGGCCCAATGTTTTTTTAATAACCTAGACTGAGAAGTTATACGCCATCACTTGTTAGAAGTGAGTTACTAATTTCGGCTCACAAAAAAGGAAGGGAAATTATGCTTCATCTCTTAAAGAGGGGAATGTAAATATTTGTTGAAACAAGTTAAAACTGCCTCAATCAAAATGGGTGAGGTTGTGTTGCAGTTACAAACTTCCTTCTTCCTACCTGCTCATTAAGACGTTTCAGTTTTTATTTATTTTTTTACAGGAATCTTTCTTCTAGAACATCAGTGATTAGTCTCTTCCTTTTCTTGTCGTCTTTGATATTTATTCTTAGTGCCTTATGTTTTTAAAATTGTTCATCAGTAAATATTTAATGAATTCTTACTATATGCCAGGCCCTGTTCTTGGTGCTGGGACAAGAGCAGTAAACAAAACAGACAAAATGTTTTACTCACAGTGCTTGTGTTTTCATGGCAGAAAACAGACATAAGTGAGTATTAGAGTTCTATCAGAGGAGCAGAACTGCTGGCCGAAGGTCAAATCACATTGTCAAGTGGAGGAAGCAGGAAAATCGGCAACTGCAAGGATGAACTGGGATCCATGGGAATGGACTGGAATCTGCGTTGGTTTCTCCCTGGTTCCAAGGGTTCAACTTTGACGGTGGAGGTGATCTGCAGGAGGAGCCAGTCCTTTGTCATAGACCCAAGTGTTGCTGAAGTTTAAAGAGAAGACCTGGCAGGCGTTGAAGAAGGTCTGGGCCTGGCTGTCACCCCACACCTACAAGATGAGCTGGCAGAATAGGTGACAGTTTGCATGATCTGCAGTATTGCCTTGTGCCCACTGATCTTCTTGGTATAAAAAGTATAAGAATGCTGTTCCACTTCCACCTTCCAAATCTCAGGCAAAATGTCTCTGTGGCCCATGCTATCCTGGAACTACTCAGGAGAAAGTGGAAATGTAGTCCTGCTTATCTAAGTTGACAAAATAAAAATTAACCACAGTAAATAAATTGTATGGTATGTTAAAGTCAGTAAATGCTGTGGAGAAAAATAAGGTAGGGGATGAGAAGTGCCTGGGGGGTAGAAACTGTAATTTTAAAAAGAGTGCCCAGGGACGGTCTCACTGAGAAGGTGACATTGAAGAAGATGAGGAAGTGAAACATACTGGTATCTGGAAGAAGAATATTCTAAGCAACCACTGCTTCCTGACTGCACCAAACCTGGTGTGGTAGACAGCCTTTTACAAGGCTCCTAGTGTTCCTCCCCTAAGTTACTCCCTCCCTTATGCAATCCCCTTCCCTTGAGTGGCAAAGTGATGAGACGTCACTTCTGGGATTAGGTTTAAGAGACTGACTAGTGTCTTGCTACCATTCTTTCTCTTGCCTTTTGGGCTTGCTTGCTTTGACGAACCAAGCTGCTATACTGGAGAGGCCTATGTGGCAAGGGACAGAGAGTGGCCTCTGGCCAGCATCCAGTAAGGAACTGAGGCTGTCAGACCAACAGCCTGTGAGGAACTGAATCCTGTCAACAACCAGGTAAGCAAGCTTGGAAGTGAATCTTTAACAAGCCAAGCTGTGAGATGACTACAGACCGAGGTGCTGATTGCAGTCTTGAGAAACACTCAAGCAGAGAATCCAGCTAAGCCATACCTGGGTTCCTGACCGACAGAAAGTGTGTGAGATAAGGTTGTTTTAAGCCAGTACGTTTGGGGATCATTTTTATTCAGCAAGCAGTAACTCATATACTTGGTACAGTCAAGGAACAAAAGTGAGATCAGTTTGGCTGGAGTGGGGTAAGCAAGTAGGAAGTGAAGTTAGAAAGGTAATAGGCTACCTAGGGCCTTATAAGTCATTGTACAGTTTTTAGATTTCATTTTGTTTGTTTGAGTAAGCTTGGTAGCCATTGGTGACTTTTGAGTAAAAGAATGTTATGATATGACTTTGGATTTGCATGTTCTTTCAAAGGCCTACTGAGAAGAGAGAATAGTGGTGGGAATAGGATTGGAGCAGGTAGATTATTTAAGCTAGTGCAGTAATACAGATGAGAGAATGGTGTTGGCTTGGTACCAGTGGAGAAAATAAATGATTCATTTCTGGGTATATTTTTATGGTACAGCTGACAGTATTTGGTGACAGATTAGATATAGGATGTAAGAGAAAGGGAAATAGGGTGTGAGGAAAATGGCTTCACGATTTTTTGATTATTTGCTGAGAGGGAGATGACTGTGGGAGTAGGAGTTTTGTGGGGAGGCGTACTCAAGAACATAGCTTTGTACCTATTAAGTTTGATATGTCCTTTAGACATCCAAGTAGAGCTGTTAAGTAGGGAGTTGGTTATATGAGTATGGAGTTCTGGGGAGAGGTCTGGGCTGGAGAGACAAATATGGGAGCTGTCATGGTGGCACTTAAAGCCATGAGGTAGGATTCTAATGCCAAGAGACAAAGTGTAGATTGAAAATAAGACCCAGTCCTTGGGCCTGTCAACATCTACCAAGAAAAATATCAGGAACTAGCCAGGGAGGTTGAGAAGTGAGGCAAGGATGAAAGCCAGTGGAGTGCTGTGTCCTGAAAGTCAGGAAGAAAGGTTTTCAAATAAGAGGGCGAGATGAACTGTTCATGGTACAAGTAAGATGGTTGTTGAGAAATGACTATTGGATTTGCAGTGTGGAGGTCATTTGGGACCTTGTTTAGAACTGTTTCAGAGAAAATGGAAGGAGAAGTGTCGGTGGCAATGGATTTGGATAACTCATTTGAGGTATTATAAAGGGGAAGAAAAATGGGGCAGTATCTCAGAGGGCTGTGGGATGAAGTGTGGATTATTTTTTAAGCATGGCAACATGTGAAGCATGTTTGTATTCTGATGGGAAAAATCTGGTAGAAATGAAGGAAATTGATTATGTAGGAGAGAGTTGGTAAATTACTTGGTTGAGGAGGTGGGATTGTGTGCACAAAGTAGGAGTTAGCCTAAATGGTGGTTCAAGCAGTTCATCCACTGAAACAGGAGTGTCTGGGTAAATATATTGGTAAGTGGGTCATGAGGTATGAACTTTTGAATGTCTTTTCCATTAAATCCCCCTCCCCCTTTTTTCAGAGTAATAGAAAGCAAGGTCATCAAATGAAAGTGCAGCTGGGGGAGGAAGTGTGGATATTTCAGGAGAGAGGGGAAGGTGTAGTTAGGGGCTAGTGTGAATAGACTAGGAAGTGTTGTAGGAATCCTGGGCCACATTAGGGGCCCACTTCAATACTTGTAATGAATTTAAATTCATTTAAATTAAAAATTAGCATGAGTATGTATTTCCTCCACACCAAGCTGTTACTGTTTTATAGTGTCTATAAAATAATATTTGTAAAATATTTAATGTGTTTATACTGGACATATTAAAATAAGTTGAAAATTGAATGATAACTAACTAAAATTCTATTTTTTTATTTTCCCCTGTAATATACTTTATAGATGTTTCGTGATGTCAGACATTTATTCTAGTACTCTAAATATTCACATCTGTATGGGTGAAAAGATAAACTTATGTTTATGTAAAAACTCAATGGAATCAAGCATCCAATTTTTATGAGGCCACTAGGTGGCGCTGTTAACCTATTGTTTAGGTCTATTTAACCCAAGGTTTTAAATTAAATGCACTCATTTATTATTGTGCATGAATGTATAAATGAATGTGTGGATAATAACATGAAAATTTCAGCATATATAATGGCTCTACCAACTTACCCTCTGGACTCCACTTTTATATAATAAATATCCAAAGTGAATATTGAAAACCTTATTCCACTAAAAAGGAACAACTTTCCTCAGATGCAGATTCTAAGAATGTAATTGAAATAGCACAGATCTTTTTTTTATGTGAACTCGATGTGCAGGTTTTTAAAGTACTAAATTAATCAAGTGGAAATTTAATTCATTTTCTATTGTCTGAAGTGTTTAAGTTGATACATTTTTAATTTGGAGTGTATCAGAGTAGAAAGTGATTCTGTTGGAGAAATGACATATTTCTGCCCAGTCTACCAGAGGGCAAGGATGTAATTGTAATCATCTTACCTAAATAGTACTTGGTCCATGGTACACACTCAGTGAATGTTTGTTGAATGAGGAGACTGGGATGATGAAAGTGAAAAAAAAATTTCTGGGAAATTATATATACAGTATTCAAAAGGAAAAATGAATTGCCTGTTGGTATATCAAAGCAAAGATGACAAATTTTTTTTGGTTTTGATTTTACAGATCTTACCTCTGTATTTGCCAGAAGTTTTACATTGAGGATATTTTTTTTCTCTCCTGTGGGAATGTATTTCAAATTTTATAATGGAAATCATTTCATAGAGAAAATTTTATGACATTCTTTGGAACTGGTTTCTATTAGTCATTGTTTATAATTGAAATAGATCTTCACTCTCTTGAATCTCAGTATTAGAGGTTTGCATTCTTCATGAGACTGTAAGGACTATATTGATTAATTTCTGTTTGATCCTCAAAGAACTGGCAGGAGCTCTGAAAAATTTTAGCTTGAGCTGAATCTAGAAAACACCCTTTTTAAAAGAGTAACATTAAAGACTTCAGATGATATGTGAAAATACTCCAATTTACTATATAAGATGTTTTAGTAGTTATTTTTTAATTCTGTCCAAGTAGATTTATAGAAAATCAAGTGGAATTAAAACCAGAGAAATTTCTTTTATATTTCTTTAATGTAAAACCCTTCTATTTGTATGATAATTTATATAAATGTACAGTATGTCTTAGAAGTCAGAAGAGTCCTGAAAGAAATCCCTGGAATTCCGTACATTTGATAAAAGCAGTAAGAATTTTGGAATATTTCTCATTCTTTAGGGCACTGGACATTAATGACTGAGAAGGCCTAAGAAGGAAAATATAAAGTGAGCAGACATTAAAGGGGCTCTGAAAAGAACAGTTACTTGTTATTACCTCCTTGAGGTAATAAGTATAATAATAATGATAATGGTAATAGATAATGTTATTGAGTGGGCATGTGCTCATTAACTCATTTTATCATCAAAACAGTTGTATAAGAATGTACTGTTATTATCTCCACTTAACAGATGAGTAAATTGAGGCACAGAGAAATAATATGATAAACTGAAGGTTAGGCCTGGGATTTGAGTATAGTCTGACTGGCCCAGTGTCCACGTTCTTAACTGATATGTTTTGTCAAGGAGGAAGAATGATATTAAGTATAAGATAAATATAAATCTGAGCTCAAATCTCAGATTTTGACCTGACTTCTTGTGTGACTTGGGAAAGTTATCCTTCCCAAACCTGTTTCTTCATCTGTAAACTTGCAATCTCCCTTTTAGTATTATTGTTAGGATCATTTATATGAGTAGTCCAGAGCAGTCCAGTAAATGGAAAGCACCACTTAAGCGCACATGATCACAATCAGGAAGAACTAATGTACACAGTAAGAATGAGAATGGGATAGGAATGAATTTCTTATAATGCTTATATAAATGAACGCCACATGAGTAAAAGTAAAAGACTAGAGCTTTTTTTTTGTCTTACATTTAAAAATTAATTTGCTGATTTTAATTCTTTATTAGGAATTCATTATTATCTAAAGTTTGAATTTGTTTCTTCTTATTTAAAAGAAAGACATAGCATTAAGTCTTTGTGTGGTTGGGGAAGTATATATATTTTAGTCAAATCTACTGATTTATAAAAAGTTATACTTTTTTCTAACACTTAACTATATGAAAATGTGCCATGTTAAATCTCACATCCTTTACCTTTTTTCCTTTGCCACTTATTTATTGCTAAATTAATTAATTAATTCAACAAGTATCTATTGAGCACCTATTGTGTGTCAGAGACTAGACACATAAATGTGAGGATACATTGGTGAAAGAAAATAGACAAATACAGTTGCCTTCATGAAGCTTATTTGAGCAGAAGAAAACATGTAGTAAAATTAGTTAATTTTATAGTTATAAGATTATAGGTGCTATGGCAAAAAAAAAAAAAATAGATCAAGGTAACAGGAATTGGGAGTATAAGGGAGGGGGGAAAGGTGAAATTTTATCTAAGGTTGTTGGTGTTGGCCTTTTTTGAAAGATGACATTTGAGCAAAGACCCAAATACATTTCAGGAGTTAGCCATGTGGACATTTGAGGGAACGTCAGCTCAAAGGCTCTAAGATAGTCAGTGAGGAAACCGTTGCATCTGTTGCAGAATGAGAGAGGGGAAAGGACAGGACCTGAGGTCACAAAGGCAACAATGTCTGATCACGTAAGACCTGGTACTCTGACAGAAAAGGAGAGCTATTGCAGGATTTTCAACAGAAGAGTGCCCTGACCTAATTTGTAACAAGATTATTTTGGGTGCTGAGCTGACAGTAGATTATAGAGCACAGGGATAGAGGCAAATATCCAAGATAAAGGGGATGTTAGCTCAGAGCAGGGTGGTGGCAGTGGAGCTGGTGAGAAGTGGCTGGTTTTAGATAGAAACTGAAGATAGAGCTGACGGGATTTCTTGACAGCTTGAATGTGGGGTGTGCTAGTCAGGAGAGTGACTATCCCAACATATTTACAGGTTTTGCCCCCACTCAAGGCAATATTATATAAGGGCATGACTCTTAGGGTGTGTCTGCCATAGGATGGAACAGGCCGTCTTGTAGGGAGATCAGAATCTGCAGATGTGCTGCAGACTCATGTCTAGTAAATGCCTCCCCCAGCTCTTCTTAACTGAGGCAGAGTCTGTCAATACTCTTGACCCTTGTCATTTGCTCTTTTTCCATGCGTCTCCATTGTTGCTAATTGAACCTGGGGTATAATGCTTGTATAATGGGTATAAATTCCATGATCCACAACCTATGTAGAAATGTAGTTTCTTTAGTTTTTGCTAACTGTCTCCATTTAAGATATATTTCATCACTTTAGGGGTTTTAAATTCTGTTTTAGAAAAACCCAGTCAAATTCAGGATTCATCTCTCCCTTTCTTCTCAAGGTGGTCTTGGCAATGGACACGATGTTAGAGGGTGACACTTTGGCCTCAGCCATCATCCGTTTTCTGCTGGCATAGTATGAATCTCGTCAAGTGCAGTCTTAGGTAAGTGGGCTCTTCCCATGCCCTGCAGGCATCAGTCTCCAGGTCAGTAGGTGTCCTCTTGGTCCTAGCTACTGGGTCCCTTTGGATCTAAATTCTCAGAGGTTTCTACAGCTCCCATGGAGAATGGGGATTTTTATATGTTGTCCTGTGCCACTGTGGACACTGTGTAATCACTAGAAATACCATGTCCTGTTTCTACGATTTTGCTCCAATACCATTGATGGGCAGAACACACAGATGAGATTGCTGCTTGGCTAACTTTTAGATGGAAAGTAGGGCACAGCTTTCTCTCCTCTTGGAGCCTCAGTCTTAAAGAAGATCTGTCAGCCTTTCATTTTTAGGACTTGCTTTGGTGACAAGGCGGAGGGGCAAGGGGAGAAGAAACTCATACCCATGTCCCTCTCTCTTCTCCCTCCCTGGTATTCCTCCATCTCCAGCCAGGCAGCTTCTAGTCTGGGAGTGGAATGGGAAGGTGATAGGAGGTGTTGTCTGACTTTCCATCTGTTTTCTTTCTAGGTTATTTTTTATGGTTTAAGTTTTGGCTTTTGGTACTTAAATTACTTACAATTCCTATGCCCACTAGTGGTTCTCACACTCTTTGGTCTCAGGAACCTTTACAATTTTAAAAAATTGTTGAGGACAAAATGGCTTTTGTTTATAAGGGTTGTATCTCTCAGTATTTACTATATTAGGAATGTAAATTGAGGAACTAAAAAAACATTAACTTGAAAGCAAGAAGAGCAAGCCCATAATAAGATCATAGTTTTGTTAAAAAATAACTGTTTTCCAAAACAAACAAACAAAATTAGTGAAAAGAGTGGCACTGTGTACCGTATTTGCAAATCTCTTTAATGTTTGGCTTCATAAAAGAAATCTGGATTCTGATATGTATTTTTGCATTCAGTCTATTTTGATATGTTGATTTTGCTGCGGTATATGAAGAAAATCTGACTTACCCAAGTATGTTTTTGAGAAAGGGAAGTATATATCGCCTTTTCAGATAATTGTGGATATTTTTCTTTGATGCGACACTAAAACTTGACAAATGGTATTTTCTTAAAGGATATTTGTAATGTGGAATCTGAAACCAAATCAATGAGCTTTTCATACTCTGCTACATTAAAAACTGTTAGTTTATCTTGCCCTGAGAATAGGTCTTCTACCATTGTAATGGTTGTGCCATGTATAATGATTTTTTAACCTCTTGCATTGGTTATTTGGAAAATACTGGTTTACTGAGTTGTGTAGATCTCCCAAATGTTGATACATTTCATTATTTACTATTAGAAAATCATTTTTGTTAATATCTCCATAAGTCTCATCAGAGAAAGTGTTTAAATAATAGTCTACCATTAAGCTCCTAGTAGCAGATACAAGTTCTAATTTTCATTGAAAGCTCAGATTTTATCGGTGGCAATACCGTTAGTTGTTTTTCTTAAAGTGACAAGCTCACTGTTCAGTTTTTAAAAAAAATGTCTGCCAATTGCTCAAGTCTGAATAACCATATCTCCCTGTCAATCATTCTTTCAAGTAAAAATGATGTTCTTTGACTACAGTAGCTGTTTTTTTTTTTAAATTAAATAAATTGAATAAAAAAATAAAGTAGCTAGTTGAAGTTGCAACTCAAACAATTGCTCGGGTGCTTGTCTTTGAGACAGCTATGTACTTCAGTATGTAGTGGAGGTGCCCTAGGCATGTTTCATGTTTTGATGCAGAAAATATTAAAAAGACAGATACTCAAGGGTTGAAATTTATTAGTATTACTAATTCTTACTGCTTCATTAAGGGCATTCTTAAGTGAAGCTAACTTTGTAAATGAGTGTGTGTTGGTGGAGAATATAGTGATGATGAATGTAGACTGATGTTACTGACTTGATTTATGTTAAAGCACCAGCAGTTTTACCCATTATTGCTCTTGCAAGGTCAATGAAAATATCAACACAATGACAAACGAATATGATAAATTGGTATTATTTTGAAAACAGTTTTGACCTTGCAGAGTCCCTAAAGAGGGCTTGGGCCTGCCAGGGGTCAGACTAGATCTTTAGAACCATTTCCCTACAGCACTAAGTAAGGCTAAGCACCGCGAGAGCTCTTCCCTGTTAGTTCATCTCCTGGATAATGTCCAACATCTGATGCTAATGTCAGCTGCTGGTTAGATCCGCCTCTGTGATCTTCCCATCCGATGGGATACTATTGGGGCTGCATATTTAGCCTTACTCTTTAATGATAGATTATTGCTGTTGTAATAGAAGTACTACATGCACTGGGAAATAACAATTCAAATATTTCTTCTTGGTCTCGCACTCTAGCCCGAACTAGCAAAGATAACTAACTCCCTTTTACCATTTTTGCTCATGTTGTGTTGATTCACCCATAATTCCAACCATTGTTGACCTTGATTTCTTAGTTTGTTATCTCTAAGCAGTATCTGTTGGCTCCCACGTGAAGGAGGAGACATTTGGCTCCTTTGTATCATTGTTCCTCACTTACACTCCTGATTTTTGAGCATACATTTATATTTCTATTTTTGTTTCTAGTCCCTTTTGTTATGTTTGTGGCTTTGAATAATGTACTTAAATAGATTTCTGCTGAACTTACCATGGGCCAAAAGCAGACCAGAGTGTTTTCCAAAGGGAAGTGAGGGAGGAGAGGTTGAGTTACTCAGACCCAGTTTCTGCTTCCAACTTTACCTCCTAGATAATTCATGGCTCTTGCCCTGTGGCAGAATGTGTGAGAGATAGGAAGAGTCAACTGTTACAATAACTGATGATAAAATTAAGCAAGGGGGAAAGCAGTTACCAGTGATCACATTTGACTTCTCTTGATGGATGAGGAAATTGATGACCCCAAAGGAAAAATGAGCTACCCAATGTTATTTAGTTAAAAACAGAGTCCAATCTATCCTCTTTGCTATTCCAGTTGTACTGAGGACATCCCTGTAATTAACTGGGAATCGAAGCAACATGGTTTTATTAAGTTGATCATAGGTGGAAATGAGAATTTGTCAATATTGCATGTTCATAGCTTTTTATTATTTTAAAAATTAGAATCTTTAACTTTTTATAAGTTTGTCAATTTATTCATTTGTATGTGAAACAAATGCTATTTTTTGATAGTATGTTCTTTGTGGACTTTTTAAAGTATTGTTTGCTTTGAAAGACAGAAATTAAGTTCTGAAAAGATACACCACAGCCCTAGGAGTATATATAGCATTTTAAGTTTGCATTTCTGTTTAGAGTGGTTGAAACTGAAAGAAAATTCAGATGCAGAATTTTATTTACCAAATAGAGAAAAGAAGACCAGTCTTCTCTGGTCCAATTATATAAATTATGCATAATATTTAAGAGCAAGATCTGGTTTCCATTTCAGTTATTGATTTGAAATAGAGCATTCTGGCATCAGAAATGCAGACAGCCGGCATTTCCTGACTTAATTTATTCCCTCAGAACCAAGAAACAGCTTGATGTAGACAGTTTTATGTAAGATTTGTCACAGTTCCTGTGTGCTTTGGAAATGTTTCACTTTTCATTCAGTTTATTTCAGTTTTCTGTATGCTAAAACGTGGGCAAATACATTCTTAACAATATCATGGAAGCTTTGTGGTGTGAGTATTTAATTTGTGAAATTTGCTTTGACTTCTGTGAAAGGGATTGCTGGGCAAATAAAATATTTGACCTGAATCTGGCAAGTGAATGTCTTTCTTAAACACATTTTGACACTGTTCATGATTCTTCTTTCTCTAAAGAGGAGATGATGAAAATATAGCAGGTTCCATTTTCAGTGATTCATTAATCTTTGTATATATAACTTTTGGGACTATACTGAGATTATATATATATATATATATATATATATATATATATATATATATATATATATATATATAATAGAGATATAACCCAAAGATTAAGATAGTTACAAGATTAATGGAAGAAGGTAGAAGAGGAGCTTAAAAATAAATTTCATATACTAATAAATAAGTATATAAATTCTCTGTTACTTTTGTTAAGAACACTGAATATATAGAGAACCATATAGACAACAGATTGAGGACAAAAAATAGCAAGAACTAATAGTAGCACTGGATGGGGAAAAGTGGCCCTCAAATTCTGTGAGGCCCCCTGGCCACAGGTGAGAGGCTTACTTGAAGCTGACTCTAGATTTTCTTGGGAATGGAATCAATGTCACACTATGTCTTTAGCTTTCATCCTCAAAGCTAAAATTCATGGCTTGACCTTGTGAAATTTAGTTTGCTTTTAAATAAAGTAAGTGAAGAGAACGTAAACATTTCAAGCCAACACAAGTAATTTCTTAAGGATTATCCACCTCAAGTATTCATTGCTCTTTCCATGACTGCCAACTATTTGGGGATGGGTGTGTGTGGTGAGATGGGTGGGCAGTAAGAAGACAGCAGCTATGTTGTAGGTGGTGACCAAGCAGAGTCAGCTCTGGCAGAATGGAATTCAGCTAGACAGTGTAATTTGAAAGCAGAGAAAGCCCTTGAGGTGTGAAGTGCCTCTTCATTAGTGGGCTTTTGGGCTAAAGTGTAACTTCTTGAAATTGCAGATGTCTTTGGAAAGCATAATATTATAAGTCATCATAAGCCACTAACATTGACAGCATTGGATTATTAACTGGTCATCAGTTGGCCCTGGAGTCGATAGAACGTATGATGGCATATTTAGATAGAAAGTTGGGAGTCAGATGTGTTCTAGATTGGAGAACTGTGTGTGGGGGAGATGATTCTGTGAGGAATCGACTGGTGCATGTGGACAGGATGGGCTGCAACATGAGAAAATCTGATTTCTAGAAAAGAAAGGACAGGAATAGAGAAAAGAAAGTTTGTGGAAAATGTAGGTAAATATCTAACTCTCCTGGTCCCCCCCCCCCCACTTTGTTTTGCAGAGGTGGTTTTGCTAGATTTTTAATAAAAGAGAGACTAGCTAATATCTTTTAAAGCTCTAAAGGAAAGAGTCCATTTTGGGGGGCAGAGCAGAGTACTGGGAGTAAGAAATGCTATAATTATTCAGGCTCTTAAGTCTGTTAAGTAACAGCTGTGTGGTTTGCTTATTCTCTGGTCCCATGAATGATCCTGGGACCTGCTTTTATGTATTAGAACTTAAAAAAAAATACTAGCATTGATAAAAAGATCTATGAAAGGTTATTTATTAAAAACAGACTTACTGGTTTCCTACTGGGAAGTTTTCCATGCAGCTCTCGATTTTAAATTGCATTAGTGGTATCTATGTTTTATAGCCACCTCCTGCTCTGTCGCAGGCAAACACAAACCATCAAATGCCCACTTATTACCCGAAATCACCAGGCCCAAACTCTTCATTTTCTTATCACAGTTTATTGTTGTACATATGAGGTACCATGCTACTATCAGAATTATATCCAGGTTTTTTATTTTAAAAAACTCAGAGAAAAAAATGTTTCCAGTAATTATCATTCAATGTGAATGATGAGGATACTATAGCTATAAACATTGAAATAACCATTTCATTTCTTCCTGAGGAAGTTTCATATTTTAAGCAATGAAAAAGGAACTCTATACAAAGCTAGTTGAAAATCACATTATCTCTCATTCTTTTCTCATGTGTATTTATGTTACTTTCAGAAGAGCATAATAACCGGCTGGAAGATATAATGTAGAAAGTAGGCATGTTCTCTAGAATTTGATGTTGCCTTTCAGATATATGGAGTGGTCAAAATTCCTTTCAAAGGTTTGCTGCTCTCAGTAGCATAATACCTGTATTATGAGTGAGCACATTGTGGTATGATCTCTTCTTGTTTCTCCTCTCATTACACAAGCATCCAGTGTGTTTTTAACATTTCTTAAAGGGCAAACTGTGTAGTTGACTCAGTTTACCTAGATGAAATTATGCCAGTAGCTTGGGCTAGAAGTTTAAGTGCACATCTCATCCTTGAAACATAGCGTATCAGTTTTTCTTTTCTTTTTTATCAGTAGAAATGTTGTTGTCAAAATGAAAACATGATACTGTATGTAACTGCTGGGGCCTAGTCTCACTATGTTTGACCCTCTTAAGACGGTTTCTTAAATTAGTGGAGACAAAAGACCATGTTCATTTTCCCAGCATATTGAACATGTGCTGCTTCAAAACAGGCAGCATAAGCGTGAAGATTGAGTTTGACATATTTTTCCAAATGACTTTGATTTTGCTTTTCAGTCAGGGGTCTTAAAAACTGATTGTTTCTGCCAATAGCCTGTTTGTTGCAAAATCAGTGTGTCATTTGAGTTCATAACACTTAAAAATTTTCACTAATAATTATAATGTAATTTAAAAAATTTATAGTGAGTGGAAGGATCTCAAAATTTGTTTTCTAGTTAGTGAATCATCAATAGAGTTTAGTTTTACACATTAAAATGACAATGAAAATATCTGGGCATATCTTTTTTTTCTAATCATACTTTTGATAACATTTTACAAAGGCTTATGTAATCATAGCAGGGAATTTATTTACTACTTAATTTCCTGTGTGTACAGTATATTTAAAATTTAAGTAAATATAAACACAGGAAAATAAGCATGACATTTTATTTTTTGAATGTCTTATTAATCATATAATCATTAAAAATTTAAGTGTAAATATATTTTAAGAACTGTGCCTGGTTCATCTTTGTACTTCTTCCATTTAATTTAGTAGATAATCGCCAAATTTAACTATTTCCTATTGTCTTCCATAAGAATGATGTATGAAATACTCTAAAAAAATGGGATTCAGCTTTGCTTATATTTTTCTGCATTGTATCATTGCAAATATCAGATTAAAAATCATATATTAATTTGTTTTTTGTAATAGATCTCTACATTACATATTTTCATTCTGAATTATCTAAAGAAATGTAGTTTTTCTATAATTTAACATAAGTAACCCAATATATCATCTAGAGAAATTGTCCTTAGTATTCATTTAATAGGTTTTATGCTGGGGAACATTAAAAAACAGTTATTTACATTGTAAATCAATGTTTCTGGAGATGATACACACCTCAGATTCTATGCAAGCATTTCTATAGAACCAGTAAGGACTACTGGAGTTGATTTGCAGCTCAGAGAAAAGGGACATAAGTTGTCAATCATATATCTTTAGACACCTACAATTTGTGCTGTTAGAGGATTTGGTTAGTACACTTTAGATTATTGTTTACTGTTTTGGTATACTCAGTGTGTTTCTATTTCTCAACCAATGGCTTCACAACATATCTTTCAGTATAACAATTACGTTATGATAGAAAAGTTAGTAACTTTTGCATAAATGCACTAGACTATATGTATGAAAAATCACTTTTTTTTGCTATAGCACTTTTTTTTTTTTTTTTGGATGCAGATAAAGCTCATACGTAACTTTTCCAGTCTGCTCTAGCACAAATTGTAATTGACAATTCTTTCTAAATACTTCAGTGAATTTATATTTTGGCAAGCATTTTTGATGAGTATTACGCTTTGGCGTTTTATGCTACATTGTGATGCTTACTTTGCTTTTTTGTAGGACACTTTATAGAATCAAAGAATAAGAAAACATCGTACAGGCAAACAGTGGTCTAAAAATCTACAGAGACACAATCTTAGTTGATATATAAAAGTGTAAATATTACTACGAAATGGAACAGTTCTGCATCTGTGTTTGATATTTATACTGGTTGCTATTGATTTCCACATGAGTGCACAGTAGTCTGTAATAATCCCACAGGCTCAGACACCGGTTAAGAGAAAGGACCTGGGCCTCAAGGCTTGTAACTTTCTCTTTTTTGTTTCTAATCATCCAAGTGCCAGCACATGGAAGGAACTTTGTTCTTTTTTTTTGTTTTTTCTCATTTGAAGAGGTATATTTTTTTACACAGCCTTTTGGTAGCTTCTGGAAGCTTTGGGAGAGGTGAGCATTACAATGGGGGCCGAGTCTCGAGAAGTTTCCTCTCAGTGCTATCTCACTTTCTGCAGCTCCTGTCTCAGCCAGGCCGGCAGAGGATGCCCCAGTTTGTGCAGCAGCTTGGAGAGTTCCACGTTGTGATCACGATAGTAGCTGGACAGAAATGCTCTGCTCTGGGGCCAGAGGAGGAGATGAAAGGATATTTCATTTTGATTGTCAAAGTATATATTTTGTATACTTGGACGATATTTAAATCTGTATCAAGTACGCGGTACTGGTTTAAAACTGCTATAAAGCATATGGACTGTTTATTTAGCACAATATAAACACAGGGACTCTATTCTTCAAAATACATACTTTGCACATATAACGCTGTTTTTACTAGGGAAAGGGCTTTCCTACCAGATATGTGACCTATCTGTGCAGAGTTAAATGTTAAAACAACTAGACTGAGTTGCTAGAAATATAGCTGTAGCAACTGACTGGGCCTAATATTACATTCTATTAAAATCATCCTGGCTTTGGAGAAAGAGCTGGTTTGGTAAATCTATAAAATCAAATATTCTTTTGTCATCATTAATTTACATTTATATTTTAAATATAATATTTTCTTAAGAGATCTTTTAAGGCATATACAAAGTACTGACTGCTAAAACAGTACTTTGGTAAACCTTAAAAAAAGGTTGTAGGTAAACAAGGTAAACCTATAACCTGATATGTTTTATTATTTGACACAAGGAAGGGAAGGAATGCCCTGCAAACTATTCTGACTCACAAGGAGGCAGATTTCCCTTCAATAAAGACAAATAACTGAAATGGTCAGAAGTGGAAAGTGCTGATGGCATTTAGTGGGGTTTATATGCAGTTTAGATGACTGTTATTAGGAATGTTGTGAAGGGGGATTTCTGCATCTGTATCTGTAATCTCCCTGCTTTAGACTATTCTGAGATTTTTTAGTTGAGCTGAATCTTTAAAAAGTTTTTATTTAATTCCTGGTGTGCTGTTTGTTTTAAACACATAGAAAAATATTTCACCTTGTATTGATAATTTCACTATAACATAGTGATTTTTGCAGTAATTATGATCATTGGAACGAGACTGAACATTTGTACTATATTCTAACATCGCTGTGATCAAGGGAGAACCCAAACCTTTCTGTAGTTTATGCGTCAGTCTGTCTCATTTCTCTGTTTCTGGTCTTCAGTCATTAGCTCTAAACCACTGACAAGCCCAGCTGGCAGACCCAGGCCAGGGAACGGTATGGATAAATGATATTTCCCAGATACCCCACCCAGGGGCCTGCTCATCCTATGCCCTTTTTGCTGCCAGCCAGGTCTGGACTCCATGAATGAGCTCTAGGTCTTAATGCAGAGTCTGAGTTTCGAATTTACCCACTGTGTTCTCTCTTACCATCTCACTTTGCATTGTTCCTCTTTACAATGGAAGCCTTGTTTAGAAAAATAGCAGCCCAGGGCTGCCCAGCTCCTGCCAGCTTGCCCCCTAATATTTCCCATATGACAAAGGATTATCTAACATCTTAACTAACTTTGGAATTGAACCTTCTGGGTCCATATATACTACACATCCCTTTGGCTCGTACCTTTTAATACTGAGGATTATCTTACCTCAATTTATTGGCCTTTTTGGCATTATCTTCAAACCTCGCTGCTGGTATCAGGGCTGCTTTTGTAGTCACCCCCTGGTCCTGTGCCCCATTATGTGTGTATGTCTGTCCTCATAATCATGTCCCCATAATCAAGTACCCCTTCCTCTTGTTGCTCTGCTCCCTCATGCGGCAAGATAACTGATACAGGATTTGCAAAGTACACCATGCCCTATTTGAGAGTCTAATATGTTCAGGCCAGAAGTTACTAGGACAGAAATCAGTGATGTGCAGGATTCATCGTACACACATTACCTGATGATCATTCAAAGAGGGAACTATTTTAGATGGTGAGATCACAGATAATATATATGCTAATGTATGCTAATGTAGTCTACTTCATGAAAACTCGTGAAATTAACGTAATAAGAGGGAATAATAATAATATACACTTTTATCATATAAAATATGATAAAAGAAGGAATCACATAATAACTTCAATTATCAGGTTGTTTATTGTTTAAAGGATCTATCAAATGCTTTTGATTTGGAGAGGTGATAGACTTAGTGGTTAATATAAAATGTCAGTTTTTATTCCTTTCGTATAATATATTTTGATCAACAAAGTCAGAGTGGAAGTAGGCCAACAATGTTCTTAATTTCCAGGATGAAATGCATCCTTTGATGTTTTAGAGATACTTGTAGGGAAGGGTGCTGGTGTTTTTCTGTAGTAGAAGGAGAACAAGCAGTGTGTGATGACAGTTCTCCCTACTCTGATGTTCCACACGTTTATGTTTCTAGTACCTCCATGAAGTGTCCTGAGAGGTCACTATTTGTACGAAATCAGCTACTCTACTCCCTCAAGTAAACCTAGTATGTATGTGGTATTGTGATATAATAAGAAATACTTATTTGGTTTTTGTCTCTGGTTTCTGGCACAGAGCTCCTACAACCCTTGTAATTTCCTGAGTGACAGGGGTGAGAACAGGGGTGTCTTTTGTTATTTATAACAAGTTCCTTTAAACCTTACCTGAGTTTCTGAGTTTATGCTCATGAGGTGACTCTTATGGGCCCCTAGATAGCTTCATATAGGGGCTGGTTGCTAGAGGAACCAAACATGTAATTAGAGGGTTGGAACTTTCAGCCCCACCCTCTGACTTCTGGGGAAGGGGAAGGGCCTGGGGTTTGAGTTAATCACCTATGGCCAATTGCTGAATCAAGCATGCCTATGTGATGGAACCTCTATGATGCCTCAGGATTGGTAAATGCATCCATCTGCTCGGAGGATGGTACACCCCAGACTCCTGTGCTCAGGACCCTTCTGGACCTTGTCCTACATACCTTCATTTATAATAATAGGAAGTGACGTGTTTCCTTGTATTGTATGGATGGTTATAGCAAATTATGAAACCTAAAGTGGGGGTTGTGGGAACCCCTGGTTTGTAGCCAAGCTGGACAGAAGTATGAGTAACCTGGGAACCTACTACTTGCTACTGGAGTCTGAAGGGGGGCATTTTTGTGGGACTGAGCCCTCAACCTGTGGGGACTTTGCTATCCCTGGGTAGTTAGTGTCAGAACTGAATTAAATTGTAGGACAGCTAGTTGGTGTCTGCAAAAAATTATAGAAAACCCACACATTTGGTGTCAGAGGTATTTGAGAAAAAACATCTTAGGAATGTATTACGTTGTTGAGAGGTACGGAAATACTGATATCCTGAAAAGTTATGTTTTTCTCATCTTTCTCTACCACCAAATTTAGTATTATGTCCAGTATGTCTGTGTTTGATAGGAGTAAAGTGAAATGCTACGAAAGATGTTCTAGTGTCTTCTAAATGTTTTAGTTTTAATAAATATATAGAGAAATAGCTTTGACATACATGAAAACAAGGTATTTTATATTACTGTGTTGAAAGACTTTGGAAATCACCCTTGAATATTTATGTATAAGGATTGTTTTCATAGTGCTTTGAAGGTATATTTTAATAATCCACTGAAGAAAACTGGAGTTCTGAGAATGCAATTTGTTCATCAAAACAACAGGAAGAGCCCACACAATGCCTTTTCGATAGAATTTAATTATGAGCTTAGTGAGGACAGGCCCGATCTCTATCAGGCTGGAATAAAAAAAAAAGGTCCTCAGAGTCTTCAAGTATTAAAAAATACTCAGATAAGTTCAGACCATGTTAGGATTCTAAGACCACTATAGGATTCTTAGTTAACATAATGTATTAAACATTGTGGGAAAACAATACCAAATAATATTTAAATTCTTTAGTTAAAAATTTTTTTTTCACACAGTCAACCTACTTGCATTCTTATGTCCATACTGTATGTCAACTGGATTGATTACAAAATCAAAACAGTTAATAAATTTTAATATGTGTGAAATAAGCATTAAACTAAAACAAAATAGGGTTTACAAACTGGGAAAATGGTAACATTAAGTGATCACCATGTCACTATTCTGAACAGAATAAACATGAGGTACTAGACACCTACTGCAAAGTTTGGTTTCTCCATTCTCCAGAGCCTAAATTATCTGCTAGTATGTTAAACATTTGGGAAGTATATTCATTCTTTCATCTTATTAGCCTATTAGTGGTTCCAAGCTTAGCCTACCAGTAGTTAATATTATTATGCAGGCCACCCTTACTACTATAGAGTGACTTAGGCAGTGGAAAAAAAAATCTTTTGGTCCTATTTTCAATTTCCAGTTGATGTATTTCCTGTCTTGGTTTCAGTTAACATTTTCAGTGCTAAAATTTCTGTGTATCATTCTCCTTGGAATGAGATGTTGCCTTCTTTGTTCTGACTCAAAATGGCAAATTCTATTGTTTTCCTTTATTCTTACATGACAGGTAATATATCACTGGAAAAATCCAAACAAGCAACCTGGATGCATTCAAGTTCAAATGTCACTTTTAATTTTTATAAAGAATGGATTTTTACTTTGATCACTTTTCTAAGAAACTTGATTTATTATTATTTATCACTTTGCTTACTTAGTTTGTATTTTTAAGCTCTGTACTTACATCAGGATCCATTGGAGGGTATTTTCTTCCTTTGCTCTTTCCAAGGCATTTTGTTTTACCTTCTTCCAGTAACTGACACCAGAAACCTTTATGAGAATCAAACCTAAAATAATACAAAATACAAAGCACAAAAAAGTATTTTTTTTAAAGTTATAAATTATTTTATTACCACAAAAGGGCAGAATTTTGGGAATAAAGAAGGGGTGGGAAGGTAAACCTTCTTCTAAAATTTTCATATGAAACTTTTGCCCTGAGTAATTATTGGTTAGTCAATTAAATTTTTTTCTTTTTTCTTTTTTAAACTTTTTTTTATTGAGTTACAGTCAGTTTACAATGTTGTGTCAAATTCCAGTGTAGAGCACAATTTTTCAGTTATACATGAACTTACATATATTCATTGTCACATTTTTTTTTTTGCTGTGAGTTACCACAAGATCTTGTATATATTTCCCTGTGCTATACAGTATAATCTTGTTTATCTATTCTGCATGTGCCTGTCAGTATCTACCAAAAAAGTATTTTTAAAGCAACTTATAAGATATAATGACCAAAAACATTAATCTTTTTATTTGGATAGTAATCTATAACCAGGGAAACTGGCATGTTTTTTGACCACATCACTTTGCATAAAGTCTTTTGGCATATTTCTGAATTCTCAGTCCATCTGTCATATTTGTGAGTTTGCCAGATTCCTAATAGAAAAATTGTCAGCAGAAGGTCTGCTATTAATAGAAATTAATAAGCCTACCTCCTTCATCTGGAAGGAAAAAGTTTTATAAATTGCAAGCCTCGTCTTTCCCTTTGCAGGGTTTAAAAATGACAAGTTAGTCTTCATCCATATCTATGGATTTACATAGTACTTGTACCATTCAACTGTAGGGTAATAGAAGAGAGAGGGTTTTGGTGTGCCACGGAGTGAATAATTTTAGGATTCTTTAGTTATAATCCAGTTAATTTTTTTCCAGAGCCACTTTCTTATTTTGGTATTCTGTATTAAAGTAGTAACACCCAGAAATGAGGATTTTCATGGCATAATTATAATCAAAATAATAGTAGCACATTAAATTTATATTTCACTTTACCCAAGTATTTCATATAACCCTTTCTTACTTGAGCTCTCCTTATAACCTCTTGACGATATGGAGTATAGGATTTGTCCCATTTAATGGCACTTAGAATAGTGTTTGGCTCTTTGTGAATGTTCACCAAATGTTAGTTAAATAAAAAATGAAAAAGAAGGAAATGTTTGTCAAGGTTTATTTATTTTGGACTATATGCATTTTCAGTATGCAGGTGATGACTCAAGTTTAGGCCTCCAGACCCTAGGTCCAGGGTCTTTTCTTCACTGGTCTCTGGGTATGTTTTGTATTATCATTCATTATGAAAAAAATAATAATTTCTATGCTTGAATATAGAAGTGAGAGTAGCAGTCAACAATGAGAATTCTTTCATGTTGCTTTTGTTATTCAGTGATTCTGCTGCTCTAATTTCTTCTTCATTAGGGAGAATTATCATTTAGGGCCACTTTTTCCTTTTGTCTTTAATCCATATTACTTCTCAGAATACTGATTCTAACTTTTTCTTAAAACTACAGTGTGAACAATGAGCAATGGAAAATTGAAATAAAAACATTTAAATTAGCATTAAAACATGAAGTATCTAGGGATAAAAAAGAATGAAATTTTGCCACTTGTAGCCACATGGATGGACTTGGAAGGTATTATGCTGAGTGAAATAAGTCAGACAGAGAAAGACAAATACTGCATGATATCACTTATATGGGTAATCTAAAAAATACAACAAACTAGTGAATATAACAAAAAGGAAGAAGACTCACAGATGTAGAGAACAAACTAGTGGTTACCACTGGGGAGAGGGAAGTGGGGAGGGGCAAGATAGGGTAGGTGAGTAAGAGGTACAAATTATTAGCTATAAAATAAGCTACAAGGATATATTATACAACACAGGAAATACAGCCAGTATTTTATAATAACTATAAACTATAAATGGAGTATATAACCTTTAAAAATTGTGAATCACTATATTGCACACCTGTACCTCAACTATACTTCAATGAAAATATTATAGCCACTTTGGAAAATTATATGACCCACCAATCCCATTTCTAGGTATTTACCTAGAAGAAATGAGAATATATGTTCACACAAAGGTCTGTACACAAATGCTCACAGTAGTTTTGTTCATAATAGCCCCCAAATGGAAACAATCCTATGTCTGTCAACTGGTGAAAGGCTAACCAAATTGTGATATATCTGAAAATTGGAGTACTGCTTAGCAATAAAAAAGAACCTAGTTACTGATAAGTGTAACAACATGGAGGAATGTCAAACGCATTACGCTAAGTGAAAGAAAGAAGAGTGGTTACTAGGGGTCAGGGGTGAGCAGAAAGGATTGACTGCAAAAGTGCATGAGGAAACTTTTTGGATTAATGGAAATGTTCTATATCTTGATTGTGATGGCATGTATACAACTGTACATGTTTGTCAAAATTCATCAAACTACAATTAAAATGGGTAGATTTCATTATATGTAAATTATACATTAATAAAGCTGATTTAAAATATACTGTGATTGTGTGATTTGGAGTTGTTCTGCAGCTAATCTTGTAGACTATAACTAAAGCTGTGTGAAAAGAAGGCAAACCTCCATTTCTGCCTCTGCACTGCTTTGGGTATTAGAGACGCTAAAGGATTACTCACATCCCACTTATGCAAAGCCCGTTTCTGCTCATTATTAAAGCAATTGTGTGAGATCAGGACACAACATGATATGTCTTCATGTTGTTTATACTGTTTTTGGAGTCAGTAAGGCAACTGAATAAATTGTTTCATGCTCAGAGACAGAAGAAAGGAGAGCATTAATAAAGACTATGATTGAAATAATCTATACATGAAAGCTGGAAAGCTCTAATACAACAGCATTTCTGGAATTCTGCTATTGATGTAGTATTTTTCCTGAACATTTTGTCTTTAGTAACTTCCATAATTGAATTCTGACTGATTTGAAGTATTCAAGTGATAAAATTTAGAATCCAGACCAGCTATTATAATTTTTTTAAATTAAAATACCTAACTATAGATTCATGTGTGAAACATGCACCATGCCTTATGTTAAAATGAACAGCCTTCTGACAGAATATTTCTTTAAGAAACACTAAACTTTACACATATTAAAGTTAAAAATCAAAAGAGAAATAGGTTTTTCTTTCACCTCTGCTAATTGATTACGTCTCATGCAGTGGGCTGTCATGCTCAGTTTTACTGAAAAAAATGTGTGCATGTGTAGCTGACACCTAGCCCAGATATCTGTATGCATAGGTTCGCAGGTGGCGGTATAAGTGTATCACAGTGGAAATGAAAAGGAGGTGAATGTAGAAGGGAGATCATATTTATTTTCCAGGTGGCCTGAAGTAGAAGGTGGAGGGATTAATGCTGATGAAGGATCTTGTGAGTTTGAGGACATAAGCAATTTAGAGCCCCTGTGAAGAAGCATGAAAGGAGATGGAGAAAGATCTTCTCCCACATCTGTTCAGATTAGCCTCAGTACTACTGCAATGTGGCAGAACAGCAAGGAAGCCTTTCTGTGTTGGCTGTGGCAGCTAGTTATTTCACACAGACACTAGTAATGGCTAGGACCCTCCTTTAAAGGCTTTCAGGAAGTGAACATTTTGGAGAAAATTCTATGTGCTGTTGAGTGTCTCTCCATGGTTACCCCTTCTTGGAGGTAGGGATACTTTATCATTGTGTCCCCAGAGTCTTGCACATAATAGTCATTCAATAAATCTTTGTTGAATTAAAGAATAAAACTAGAATGGACTGGTTCTTAAGTTTGTGGAATATCACCTGGGGACGTCTAGAAATAACTGGAAGACACTTATGGGCAGGGACAATCAAGATTCTCCAATGATTCAGCCTCCAACTGGTAATATCTCTATGTTAATGAAAATGTGACTTTAATTTTACTCTTGGGAAGGTGAATCCCAGGGAGCATTTAGATTACACTTAGAAAGTTCAAGAATGTTTGAAATATCTTTAAATTGAAATAACATGTCTGTGAAAGAATACTGAATTGCAAATAGTGCAAGTAAATTTCAAAGCCAAAACACCATTATTTAGGTGTTACTAATATGGAACAAGCACAGAAGTTTTTAAAAGTCTGTTCCCTCTCTATAAACAGAATTTTATGATGTAATGAACCATTTTACTGATACATATTTTATTTTTAGCAGCTGTTTTAGAAAAATTGAACTATAGTCAGTTTACAATGTGTCAATTTCTAGTGTACAGCATAATAGTTCAGTCATGCATGTATATACATATATTCGTTTTCATATTCTTTTTCATTATAGGTTACTACAAGATATTGAATATAGTTCCCTGTGCTACAGTAGAAACTTGCTGTTTATCTGTTTTATATATAGTAGTTAGTATCTGCAGATCTCGAACTCCAATTTATCCCTTCCCACTTCCTTCCCCCACTGGTAACCATAAGTTTATTTTCTGTATTTTAGCAGCTTTTTTGAGATATAATTTACATATCATAACACAGATTTTAAGTGTACATTTCAGTGATCTGTAGCAGATTTATATAGCTGTGTAGTTTTAGAACATTCCAGTTTTAGAACATTTCCACCTCCCCCTCCAAAATTCCTTGGAGCCCACTGAAGTTAATCCCTATTGTCACCCCCAGTCCTAGGCAAGCACTCATCTGCTTTCTTTCTCAAAATTTATCTCTTCTGAACATTTCCTTTTTTTTTTTTGAGGTGTGGATATGCCAATTTTTTAAAAATCTGTTAACCAGATTGGTTCCAGGTTTTGGCTATTATGAATAATGCTGCTGCGAACAAGTCTATGTGGACGTAGATTTTCATTTCTTTGGGGGTAGATTCCTAGGAATGGAATTGGATTAGTTATATGCTTCTGTTTAATTTTTAAGAAACTGCAAAACTGCTTTTCTAAAGTGGCCATATATTATACATTACCTTCAGTAACATATGAGGTTTCCAGTTTCTTTACATTCTTGCCAACATTTGGTATTGTCTTTTGGATTACAGCCATTCTAATGGTATTTCAATGTGATTTTAATTTGCATAGTGCCATGATTACATATTTATTAATGCAAACTGACAGTGTATCTGGAGATAGATTCTTTTTATAATAGTGTCTGAGACAACTTAAAAAGCTGATTTTAAGGTTTCAGTTTTTTAAAGGAAGTACTTTCTGTTATACTATTCATTAGTAAAAATTCACAATATTGTTTTTCTCTAGTTCTAACGTCTTGTGCCAATATGAAGAGCCTAATAGATTGGCACTGTAGGCTTCAGAGGACTCCTGCCTCACTTGCTGAGTGACTTTGAGCTTAGGTTTTCTGTGCCCTGGTTTTGGAAAAGGAGCAAATAATTCCTATTACATAGTGTTATGAAGCAATACATATGAAATAGTTAGAACTTATAAATGTATACTGATTTTGAAATGCTATAATCACTTTTAAAAACAAATTTGTAAGAAATTGGAATAAAAATTATTTTTTTTATTGCTTAGCATTTCTAGTTGCTGTTTCACAGGTTGTCTAGAGACCCAACAGATTTTCGCTACAATGGGTACTGCTTTTGCTATTAAAAAAAGTTTTAATTGGGCACAATTTTACTCAAACTCATCTGAAATGGGAAAGAATTCCCATTGATTAGAATATTAATTTGGTTGCCAGGGGAAGTGATACTAGAAACAAGTGAAGCAGCTTCAGTTCTTTATGATTTAGTTAAGCCCCATCCACAGAACAAAACAAAATAAAGACACAATCTTCATTCAGCTCCTGGCCTTAAAATCCTTACTGTTCATTTATTAGTTTTCATAGTAAATTATTATTAAAAATTCATATAACTCAGTCTGGTTTCATTCATGCTAATAAAGAGGTTAAATCACTGAGAAATAAAGATGTCTGGTTCAGGTATTTAGCTAACTAGTATTTGTAATTGTGAAGTGGTCATTGATGACTAGATATAATTGTGAATGGATATATTCATGGGAAAAATAAAAGTTTATAGTTTTCATTTTAGTTTATACAAATTAGCGAAATTCTATGCTGAGCATTATTTTTCCTATTTTTTTCTTAAATGATTAGACCGTTTTGAAACACTTGATGATACATAACATGCAAGCTAAAGTAATGTCAGTTTATCAATTCTATTTATAATTTAGAGATTAAGGTTATATTGAACAAGAATTATAAAATGTAAATTTACGTAATTGAATGAGAAAGTTCCCATTTATATATTTTAAAGCTTATACTGCTTATTTCAGATCACAACCACACTCAAGAAAATCAGATTTTTTTTACATCTTCAATATGTCCTCTAAAATCCTTGATGACGGCACTAAGTGATTTTAAGATATTTTAGACTACCCATGACTGTATGAACACTTTCTGTAGTGATTGTGAAAAGGAATAAATAACACTCTTAACAATGGAAATTTATTGCTGTTTTTCTTGAAAATACTTCTGAAACTGGATTTCTTTTTTAGTATTAAAGATAATAAGTTTATAGATTTCTTAAATTGGAGTACTCTTTTATGCCAAGATTGCATGGCAAACCTTTGCACAGACCTAGTTTCATTCATTTATTCTACTGTGTGCAAAGAACTGGATTTATGTGGTTAGTTGAGAATTCATATCTGTTTGGAGTTCAGTATATTCTTAGAGGACTTTAATTTTTTAAAGCAGCAAAGAGGTAGTTTTCATCACTAGTAGGAAAAATATGAAGCAACAAATGTCATTCCTGAGAACATACATTTAATGCACCCAGTCATCTCCAACACGTCCGACGTACCACAGAAACAATTTACCTGTACAGTTACTTCAGTGAGAGTAACTAAATTTTAAGGGCAGGATTCAGAGTAACTGCAAAGGGCATGGGTGAAGGAGGATTTAGACCTAAGTCAATGACAGGAAATTCCAAATATTCTACAACAGGTACACTGCTGGTTTTTACAAGGTGTGTCAGGCCAACGGATTGACAGGAAAGCATAAAAAGAAACTGAATGGCAGTACATTATCTCTATCAGCAGGGTGAGTGACTGGGCAGCCCTGTGGGACCAGATACTGTGGTTTCAGAGACTACACACATCTTATCTTGCTGCTTCACCCACTGAGCCCCCAACCAGGCTAGACAATCACATAAGGGGTAATTTTAGCCAGGTACATCCCAGGTGCAAAGTGACCCACGGTTCTTTGTATATAGTATGTTGCTTTGATACTAATTTCTCTTAAGTTTACACTCCCTTAACTTGGCAGTGGCAGTGAATAAAAAGCTTGCCGCTGAGATGGATGCGAAGGGGACAAATCCACAGCATGCAGGTCAAGGACCATTCCGTAAGAAAAAGAGATTATGTCTTTTTGGAATACTCCACTCCTTCTTCCTGAAATACAGTGCTTTGCTAGATACTCTATAAAAAAAAGACCACCCAAAGATAAGCTAACTTGAAATAGAAAACTGTTTAGAAAATAAAAGCTTTCTTTTCTAAGAGATCCTTAAAAAGATACAAAGCAGAAAGTGGACTTGAATTGCGAATTGAAGCAAAAATCACTCGGCTTTCTTTAAGGTCAAGCTGAAAGTTAAATACCTGAGGCTGGTGTCTGTGTTAGTACTTCAACTAAGCTCTACAAAGCTCTGATAGTACTCACACGACAGAAAACACAGAGGTCAGACGGTTAATAGTAACAACAAAGTAAATGACTCTTAGGAGGGAAGCTCAAAACTCAAGTACCAACTATTCCTTTGTTCTTGAAATCAAAATGTCTCTCTTATGTCTCTACATATGATTTGTGCAAGATGTACGCAGTATTTGATGTTTTTCTGCCAATCTTTTACTGTAAGGGGTGGTGAAAGGAATCCTGCCTCTCACTTTCTAAACTGCTGTAGCATAAAGAGTGCGATGAAAAGAGGGTATCAGTTGACCTATAGAACTGCACTTTATACTGTGAAACACAATGGATGAATTCCACAATAGAGTCTTACCTGGTTTCTTTAAAGCTCAGTCTATCACTCTAAAATTAAATATATATATATTATAGTGAGAGCCAGGCCCACGGCTCATCCAACTCAGGATCTAACAGTTAACTTGTTCCAGTTGCATATGAAATAGGAACAAAGGCACCCTCGTAACTGATTGGCAACCATTATAAATGGACAAAGCAAGGTGGAGGTCTGATGTAAAATGCCAGACCAAGTCCAGAGTGAGGATTAAGGTGAGGTAAGAGAGGCATCCACTCTCAGGCATCTGTAGAGTCCTGACAGGGAGTGCCTGCTTAAATCCTAGTGCCTCTCTTGCCTCACCCTGGTCCCCACCCAGATGAGAGTTGATTACCTAGGAAATTTAGATGGAACCAGTGAAAGAAAACCAAACAGGAGCTGAAGCTGCTGAGGCCTGACAAGGTCAGACCTACAGTGGGAAAAGACAAGGAAACAATGCAAGAATGTGTAAGAGTAATCATAGCACATTTGTGTCTGCCTATTCAGTCATCTATTGGGCTATTTCTTGCTGTATGACATTGTTTTTGAAAATTACACGTAAGAGAGAGGAGTTCATAAATCACCCTTTTATACTTCCAAGACGTCCCAGTATTGTCTTTTAAATAGACTCAGACTTATTTTAAGTAGCCTCTTATAAGATTAGTTGTAGTCTTAAGAGTTACAACAGTTTTGTTCCTCTACTTTCCTTCCAGGGGAAATCTTTCATAGTTAGAAATCAATAGAGGATTTTGGACATTTCTTTGCCACACTGTTGAAATGTTCTTTCCCAAGTGGTTAAGGTCAACTGGAAAATAATCAGGAGGTAAGGAACAGCTAACTCAACAGTTGCATCACCAAACTACAGTTTCTTGAAAATCAGGTCTTTGCTGAAACTTCAATAAATTAATTAGAATATAAACTTACGTTAAAGCTTCTGAGTAATTATAATGAGGAGAAACGCCTAGAAACTTCTGGACTTCATCCATCACAGTAGCAGGATCTGTTCTTAGCTGTTGTCCATCGATAATTAGCAACTAAATTACCAAGGAAATAAAAAAAGACAATGCACATTGAAAAAAGACATGTCACCGTACAATAAAAAAAATTCTGCACTCTGAATTTATTCAATGAGAGACACTGTACCAAGGGGATTTACATGCGTTGTTGTTAAGACATAACCAGGCCATCCTCATTAATGACCTGGAATAAAAAATAAATCACACTAATGAAATGCACTCATGTTTTGTAGTCTGAGGAGTCCTGCAAACACAATGAAAACAAAAAAGCCATTTGAAGGTACCAAGAGAACTTAAGAATTGGGACTACAAAATCACAAGCGGAAACCAAGTTTAAAAAGAGACAAAAAAAAGATTCAAGTCGGGAAGGAGCATTGTAGGAAACGAGAGGTTATAAGACCAGGTACAGTGAGACTGAGGACTGTCATTTTCTGTGATTCCATTCAAAGGAGAAGCACTGTAAAGTTTTTAGAAAGCTTTGAAAATCCATTTGGAGTAAAAGATAAGACTCTCAGAGAACCTGAAAGGGAATGTAAGTTCCTCAACAGACTTAAAGTAGGAATTTGCTTATTACTCTGATGAAGAAAGGGGATGAACTAAGCAAGATAAAATGCCAGGAGCCTGGATGGAGGACCATAAAGCTTGGAAGGCAGTTCTTGCTTATACCTCTTCTCCAATATTTCTATTTAGTTTATACCAACATCGTTCAATAGAATTTTCTGCGATGATGGACATGTTCTCCAGCTGTGGTGACTAACAGGTCACTACTGAGCATTTGAAATAGGGCTAATGTGATTGAGGAACTTAATTTTTAATTTTATATAATTTTAATAAAAATTTAAATAGCCATATATGGTTGCATATATGGTATCACTTTGGATAGCATGGCTCTAGACACATAGGCATACCCCATGACTGATGTGACTGGACTGCTTTATGCAATCCAATGTAGGGGCTAATTTTGTAATCTAGGCAAAAGAGGGAAGCAGGGAAGCCAAAAAAAAAACAGAGGACTTATGAAAAATTCAGCAATGTGGTTCAAAGGGAAATAATGGCACTTAATTAAGCAAAACAGTGTTTGCCTTGTTAAGAGATTCTCAAGCTTTATTCTCAGAATAAGAATCAGGAGTATCACGCTTCTGAATCTCTTTACAATCAGGAAAGGTATGCACTAGAAAATAGGACAGGGAGAATTATCCTGAAATACTTCTAGAGAGAAAATTAGATAGTTTTTTATTTTTTTTTTAACCTCTGCCGATATTCTTTGCCAGGGTCTCATTTACAACTAAAGAGTAAAAGCTAGTAATGTTTTATTGAGTAAAAATTTCCTCTCTCCTAGAGGCAAAGTCATCAACTTAATGAGATTGTAACATGATGTAAATTCTTATTGCTCAATACCTGAAAGGGAGGGAAATAAACAAGCCATCTCTCGATGTGGCTGGCATACCACCCTGGGACCAAGCATCTCTTCTGCAAGGCTCTAAGCTCGGAGGGTGCACGGGGCCCGGCTGAGATCACTTCGTAGAAGCTGAACTTCAGAGCTGCGGGGTCTTCATGTGATCGCTGATGCTATGATGAAAAGGTGGATAATGAAACTAACTTGAACCCTAGGTATAAATAATTAAAAACCAATCTCTGTGACAAGTCACAAAGCTAAAGGAAGGAGTGCCTCTCTGCTGGAGAGTTACTTGTTTTGCAATTAATAAAGGATGGAAATGTTTGCTTGGAGCATCAGGACTTAAAATTATGACGCTGATGAGAATGTATTTTTGAGAACTATTTGGTTGAGGTGGAATTCCTGATAAGGATTCCTTCACCAATTTTACGGAGTCATTTCCTTCGTGTATATATTTTATTCTGCAAGTAAACTTTTGAAAGTTGCATTAATGCCCTCTTTTCGGCCCATAAGAAATCATTTGTTATGTCCAGTGAATATCCTTAATGCACAGAGCACTCTACCAGTTCTGCCAGACAGTTTTGCTCCATCTGGTAATGCAGTTTTAGATTAGAAAAGCCCTATCAGCCATATAAATGGAGAAACTACTGAAAACTCTGACATGTTCATTATCTGAAATCCACAGCTTTTATCAGGTACTACCTAGCATCTAAAAGCCAAGGTTATTTTACCTAATGGTAACCTTCACGATGAATCAGAATCACTTATTGTACAGAAAATGCAGAAAGCAGCAATCCAAATAGGAAAGTGTTTCATGATAGCTCAGGCTAAGGCCCAGGGGTTTGAGGAAATCACCTTTTCCCTAAATTGACCAATAAATATTCAGGCTTAGTGGTGGGTTTGTGGATGTTTTTAACACATTGAGTTGAATAGCAAATTTGCCGCAATTGAGATTCAAATTACTATACTACAAACTCTACTAAACTTTGTTAAGGCCTGCGTTTTGCCACTGTGGAGTGATTTATTTGTAATATTTAGGACATTTTGTTAGCTTGCAGCCCTGAAATTCCTTTTTCAGCAAATTCTCAATTTTTCAAGGCTAAGTGGTTGCCACACTCCAATTTTCTTCTTTCTCTTTGAGTCAATTAGGGCTTATTTCTCTTTTCTCCAGATACCCAGTGGAAAAGGTAAAAGGTGCAAGATCAAATCAGTCAGTTTGCAATTTGCTGTATTTTTGACTTGATGGCTCCAGGAGTTTGGCATGACTGATTAGTGTGGAATTGTGATTTTGGCTTTCCGGGATGTCTCATTCCCTGTTATGCAGAGTATTATCAACATGCCTATCTAAGATCCCATTTGCTTTATATGACCTTTTCCCACTCTGTCCCAGCCACAAAACCTTTCCTGACAATCTTCTTTCTTTTGTGAACCTGGGGAAACTGTTTTTTTCTTTTTTAAACATTTTTTTTTAAGTATAATCAGTTTACAATATGGTGTGAATTTCTGGTGTATAGCATAATGTTTCAGTCACGCATATACATACATATATTCCTTTTCATATTCTTTTTTATTATAGGTTACTACCAGATATTGACTATAGACATTGTATGTGCTATACAGAAAAAGCTCATTGTTTATCTATTTTATATGTAGTAGTTGGTATCTGCAAATCCCAAATTCCCAGTTTATGCCTTCCCATCCCCTTTCTTCCCTGGTAACCATGAGTTTGTTCTGTATATCTGTGAGTCTGTTTCTGTGGAAAAACTGCTTTTGTTAAATAACAAAAGGACCCCATGCTGAGAAACTTTATTCTCTAATATCGACTGTCAGGGATGGAGATGTTTGAAATCAGTGAGGATGGAACCTCCTGCTCTTGCCTGGAGGATCAGAGCTCTGTGGGTCACTTTGATACAGAGAAGCAGCCTTTTTTGCAACCCCTGTGCAGTTTCAGATAAGAGATTTTTGGACATAACATTCCGCATTTATCTTAACTTTATAGTTTCCAAGGAAATAGGACCCTTCGTCTGCTTTTCAGCCCTGACCTCCCTATAACCCCTTGGACACACAGCCCTGCTTGCGCTATCAAATATTCCAATTTAATTTTACCTAAATTTTCCCCCTTACAAATCCTTCCCTTTTTTAAGGAAATGCCCAATAGTTCTAGTGTTCAGGCTCCTCTGCTGCAGCCTGTTAATATACCTAACTTGTGTCCCTGGTGGTCTTTATTGGGTGGGCTTTATCACTCTGTAGAAGTCTGTCACTTAATACTTTCTGATTTATACACTGGTTATTTTTACATATTTCTCCAATTAGACTGAAGGCAATCTTGAGCACCGCATCCATATTTATTAATTTACCTTCAAATCACACTTAGAACAATACTTTGCACAAGGAGGTCATTAAAATAATTGAATGAATGGATGAACACATGGACATTAGGAAGGTGGTTTTTAAATTACAAAACACGAATGATAATTAAGGATCCTAAAGACTAAAGACACTGACTGTTAATTTTGTTATGTTCTTATATTTAATTCTGACTGCTTTTTATTGAACTTTTTCCATTTGATGATTAATAAAATATCACTAGGACAGTTTTTTCATGTTATTTTTAATGATTTATTAAAATAAAAATGTATTTAATGTACAAGTATTATGATTAGAGTCTGTTAAATTATTTCAAAGTGATTGTTTCTGTGCTAGGTTCTGACCAACATCAGAAATATAACAGCAATGAGTATATAAGAAAGAGGCTTAGAACAGGGGACAATGGGTGGGCTTTCAGTATGACAAGTTCATATATATATTTATTTTTTGTATCTATTCTTTTTCAGATTCTTTTCCATTATAGCTGTTACAAGATATTAAATATAGTTCCCTGTGCTATACAGTAAATCCTTATTGTTTATCTATTTTATATATGGTGGTGTGTATCTGTTAATCTTATATGCCTAATTTATCCCTCCCCCTTGTTTCCCTTTTGGTAACCATAAGTTTGTTTTTTATGTCTGTGAGTCTGTATCTGTTCTGTAAATAAGTTCATTTGTGTCATTGTTTCAGATTCCACATATAAGTGATTATCATATGATATTTGTCTTTCTCCATCCAGTTTACTTCATTTAGTATGATAATGTCTAGGTCCATCCATGTTGTTGTAAATGGCATTATTTCATTCTTTTTTACAGCTGAATAATATTCCATTGTGTGTATTTGAGTGCATGCACACACACCACATCTTCTTTCAGAGAATTCCTATATTTTCTTATATTTAGTTTTGCTATTAAGTTATTTCTTGAGTACAAGCAGTTATTTAAGTTCTTTTAGACTCAAGGTCATCAATCTATGGCCCATGGGCTAAATTTGGCTTGCTGTTTGTTTTCATAAATAAAGTTTCATTGGAAGACAGCTAAAGTCATTCATTTAAGTATTTTCTATGGCTGCTTTTGCAATAAAATGGCAGAGTTGAAACCACATGGCCTGTGAAACCTGAAATATTTACTCTCTGGTCCTTTTCAGAAAAAAACCTGTGACTTCTGCTTTGGGGAATCAGTTATATTCCTCATCTGTCAACTGAGATGATAAAAGCAGCATTATACACATATTAGATGAAAATAATAATTTTAGGTTACATTTTACTTTTCAAATGCAGATGTACAGAAGCACAGATATGTGTACAAGTATATAATATTTTGTTTGCTCTATTTTAATTTCTTCATTGCATTTATTAAATGCAAAATTAATAAAAACTTAAGGAGTAAGTTTCACCACAGAAACAGAGAAAAAATTATTCACATTTCTGCAGATATAAACTAGCAAATCTTCTCTTTTATTAAATCCTAAGGTGGTGGCTACTGCTGAAAACCATCTTCTCCATACTCCGCTTCTACATGCTGTATTCTGTCTGTATTTTCCTTACCTGGTACCAGGAATATGCTCGGTCTGATGGGTCAATGAGAATGGTGATGATCTTGGCTTTGGGGACCAGAGAAGCTGCTCTTTTAGGAGCTTCCTCTGAGTGGAAGTAATTGGCACTCTTCTCGAACAGAAAGTCAGTAGTAACATTAGATGGGACAGGGAAGAAATCCATATACCTAGAAAAGGAATATTTCTCAAAATAAGACTCTGGTTTATATTCATACTCTGGTAACTGAAGATGTTAAAGGTGTCCCACAAACAAATTCATTTGTTTCCTAAACAAAAGCCTTTTTCTTTAAGGCATTTGTCCCACATAATTAGCAAGGAAAAAATATACAGGAACACTAACAATGTATTTTGAAAATGCTTTCCTAAATACATTTTTTTTTCTGCTTAATATCAGGAAGAAAGGTATGAGAACGAAAATGTACATGCAGAATGATCAAACTGCAACAATAATCAGTCTAGCTGTATAAAATGGATCTAAATACAGAACTGTTTTACAGAGAAAAATATGAGTGCTCAACCAAAAAGAAAACTTGATCAAAACAAATGATATGTACAGTTCAAAGGCATTTTAAAAGAACTTAGACAAAACATTTTTTTTAAATTCATCATAAGTAAAATAATTTCATTCCTACTAATGTATTATGCTACTGCTACATTCAACTATAAAGTACCAAAGTACAGACCAGATCTGATATAAACACTGCCTATTTGGTTAATTTTTTCCATGTATAGCCATTTATATCCTTTAGAATAATTATAAATTTTAAAAAGTATGTACATATTTCCAGATGAAAATCCTATCAAAATTTCCAAGGTCAGTTCCTGTATCCTTAACTGAGGTCAGAATTTAAATCACCAGCAGAGTGAACACAGGAATACCTGTGGCCTCAAGCTCAGAAATGTAGGACATAATAGATTTTATATAATATTCTATTTGTGTAAAATGTCAAATATAAATGAATTCAGCATATGATAATAGGTATTTCTGAAGCACCAAGGAAAATCTTTCAGAGGAAAAGGGGCCTTATTAGAGAGAACATGCAAATTTAACTTCGATATTCCTTACATTTTATGATAATGGCCTCACCCTCCACCCACACCCTCTTCAATTCATAAGCCACTAAGATTTTGGGCTACGAAGATAAGGTAGTTCAATAATTACTGAATGAGAGTCATTAACATTTATGTGATGACTTCTTTTTGCAGTGTGCTGTTTTCTTTCAGTCACATAGTAAAGCTTCTAGTAGGATTCCAGTTGTCATATTACAGAGTTTGACTGGTACAACAAAGTGATATCTTGAAACTCAGGGCAGTACAGAAATCCTTTTATGTTTTCTGGAAATTGCTTTATTGGTGATATGTCATTCTGGAGTCCTTTTCTTTTGGGGTAAAGACATGGACAAAAATTTTTGCAAAGTTTGATCTGCTGTCTGTTCTGGTGTATATTCTATTTGTAGAAAGTGCCAAATATTAGGATACTTTTTAGATGCCCACACTGGTTCCAGGGGTGCTAAGGTCATACCAAATGTCTGGTGGTATCTTACTTGGTACAGGCTTGTCTCAATCTTGCTTATTCTGAGAGAGGCTCCAAAAATCACAAAAGAAGGGCAGAAGGTACTGAATTCAGTTAACTTTTAATTTTAAAAAACTGTTCCCAGTAGTCCTCAATATCTACAATACTTTAGGCCTTGAAAACATCATGCATTTCTGGATCTTGGACCTATAATGTATTGGTTTTCCCCTGGGCCAGAGGCTCACAGAGAAAGCAGGGTCCAGTTCTTGTCTGCTTGTGTGCTCATGTTTTTCTAGTATAGTGGCTGGTACTTATAGACTCTTGAAAAATGTCTGATGAATAAATAAGAAAATAAAAAGAGTTCAGCTTCCTATCTTCAGGGCGGAAATGGGTCCACATTTGGAGAATATGAATTCAGGTTGCTCAAAGAACTGGTGAGCAAACCAGAGTGGTTTAAAATTTTGGGTGTCAAAACTAAATGCCTGCCTCATTTGCTACTCCCATAGTACCTCAGCATTTTTTTTTTTTAACTGAAAGATGTGATTTTTGTAACATTCCACACTTATTTATTTCTTAGGTTGACCCTGTATTTCCAAGTGATTTTACTCAAAGCCGGATTAAGATGTTTAGAGGTCCTAAATGTTAACAGGATTTGATGGCTCTCTATATATCCCTCCAACCTGCCACTGCATCCCCATGTAATTATAAAAAATAATACCAAACTGTAAAAATAGAAAATTTAACTGTTCACATCAAACAAACATTTTCTTAGGAATCCTGATCACAAATCTTAGCTATTTTATCTAAGATGGAGTTTTCTCATTTTCATTTGCCCTGCTTTGCTTGTGCCCTAACCCTGTGTTTAAGCTGCCTGTTAGTTAAGGCAGCCCTGATTCTACCCCATTCTCCAAGAACAGATCCTTGTCTCCAGGTTAACTGTGCCTAGGCTAATTCTGTAAGTGGCCCTGATACACAGAGACACGTAATATCCAACCCTGTGGCTCTGTGGTCCTAAAGGGACTGCTGAGGGGCTGATGCTTCATAGAGAGGCAAGGCCAGCCAGAGGACAGTGGATACATTTGATGTCCTTGAGAGCAAAGCTGTAGTTATTGCTAATAGACTGACATTTGCAGTTACTATTACTTGTTATTCGTGTTAATTGCCTTTTATTAAACATATAATTTGTCAATCAAAAGTATTTGCAGTTGGGATGTTTTTACTGATTTGTAATTAAAATCTTTCATTGCTCCTTTGCTTTCAACGTACTTATGCCATTTCTTTGTAAACTGCTTAAAGGACTTTTTGTTCCTGTTACAGTGCCTATACACTGGCTTATGAACAGCTTTTTAAAAAAAATTGAATATTCTCAGAGATATTCTTAAGTCCTAGGGAATCCAAGTAGCATTGCATTCCTCTCCACTTCTAAAGCAGGTTTTAATCACCCCCTTTAGTCCTGATGTTAACGTCATTTTATTCTACTATATACAAGCATATATATTTGAGTCAGTGGGCAAACAGCAGCTGAAGCAGTTGATGGTTTCTTGGTTCTCACAGCTGTTGCTTAACACCACCCAATTAATCAGTGTCAAGCACTGTCCTGAAAAACTGGCGCGGAAATACATAACAATTAAAATGTACGTAAATCCTAGTAGGTACTCAGATTATACTCAATCCACTTCTTTAGCTTTGCATTTGGACTACTGACAAGCAAACCTTGAAGGGGTTGATATGTATAAAATAGAGATCATACAATTTGACAAGAGGGGCTAATATAGAACACCTTTCTGCTAAACTACATGCAAAATGTTTATGCTCATACTCTAGAATTATTATAAGAATTTACTCTTTTATACCACTTTCTGCCCAGAATTTATACCTTAACAGAAAGACTTCTAGGTACATTTATGACTAACATGTTTGTTTGCCACACCTCTTCCTACTGTATTAATATGTTTTGTGTATATTTGACATTTTAACTTTTAATTTTAATTTAACTCTTCTCCTAAGATGGTTGATGTATTTCTAATTTCAAGGCCAAAAATTAAATTTTGTATAGTGTTGATAGCTTTTTGATAGCTTCTACTACTCATGAAATACCTACATATGTCTAGTTCTGTTTATTGACCTTTTGTACCAAAGCAAAGTAGACAATTCTGTATGTGAATTGTAGCATCACTTTAATGCAAAGGGCACAAGAACAGAAAGCTATGAAAGTGCTTTCTTAAGAGTAGAGAGGAATGAAATTCCTAGGTATTAGGTATTTCTCTGACTTTATATCTGTGATTACCATCAAAGATAATTAATGCAAATTGAAATTCCATGTAAGTCTTTTGAGGCGACAAGTCCCTTCATAAACTGAGAAAAGTTTGTTATGAATAATTTTTGTGCTCCTTCATGTTATTCCATCAGTTTTCGAGGTGCAGAGGATAACGCTTATTTGTGGCTACAAACTTGTATGCTTATATTAAATATTAGCGCTAATTTTATACTGTGCACAGTACATATACTTTTAGATTTATACTAATAACCCATCTTACCAATCAATCCCCCTGTGGTAGTTATTTCTATTAAAGAACTGTACCTCCTCAAAGGTTTTTGGGCTGGGGGAGTTACTAAGGATGGAAGGATGCATAACCAGGAACAAATACAAAGCAGTGGTTCCTGAAAAGACAACAGAGGTTTGGAGATTAATTAAATGAAAACACAGTGTCCTACTATTAGCATTTCAAAGTCATTAATAAGCTAAATATTACAATGATCCAAACAGATACATATAAGTACCCCTTGAATTAAATTGAATAGATAACCAGCATTTAAAAGAAGTGAATTCTAAAATACAGGGATAGTGTGATGTGAAAAGAGGCCTGTTGCAGGAACTGGGAGGACTGCTTTGGACCTCAGCTCAGTCACTGACTTGGTCTGTGACTTTAGCTTTTAGCTTTTCTGTCTTGGCTTATTAGTGGAAAATCACCTGCTGTGCTTATTTCCTAGGCTTTCTCTGAGGACGAAGAGACATACTGTACTTAAATATATTTTGATATTAATAAAGCATCATATAAATGAAAGCTATCATTATTTAATATAAGATTATATTATCAAATTAATACTTGGGTTCCCCTATGAAGTTCTTCCTAGGCCTATGAAAGCTTATTAACATTTTTTTTCATTTTCATTTGTTGTATTTATTTATTTTTTACATTGACGTATAGTCAGTTTACAGTGTTGTGGCAGTTTCTGGGATATAGCATAATAGTTCAGTCATAGACATACATACGTATATTCATTTTCATAATCTTTTTCATTATAGGTTACTGCAAGATATTGACTATAGTTTTCTGTGCTATACAATACTAAGCTTGTTGAATTTGAGACAGAATTTAAACTTTCAGCAAGTTTAACTGTGAATATACTTACATACCTATAAAAAGTAGTGTCAAAATTGTTTAAATTGATAAATTTGAAAAAAAATTGGTGCCCTTTTTTAGTGACATAATTAACAAAATTTGCATTTTTGGAAACAGAATGGCATATCACAGGTACCCATATAGATTTGTGACTAATTGGAGAACAAGGGTGTGATTTTTTTTAAAGTGAGCAATGTATTAAATTGTTAAATTAGTGTTTTAGAGCCTAAATTACAAGCAAAAGGTTGTAACTTAGTCATATTGCTACAGGAGAGATTAAGGCAGTCTGAGTTTAGGTGCTTAACCAGATGCTTGCAACTGTAACTGTGTTTATAAGATCATAATAAAAAATTTCTACTCTATGTATTCAGTATCCCTGAGGGAGAAATATACCCTCTGTTTCCACTTCTCTACTTTAACGTGATTTACATTCTTATACAATCTGGTGGAGCAGGACGTGTTAATTGCCTTCCAGGTCAACAGCTAGCAATGGCCTTATAATAGATCTCTCACTTGGAGAAATTACTGTTCTAACTTTGCTTAGTTTTAGTATTTTGCTGCTATCTGTACCAAATTTTAAATTTTCTCATCAGTCTGATAAGCTTTGTTTAGTTCTGTACTTATATCTACCGTATCAATACAACAACAAAAAATTGTTAAAATAACTCCGTCAACAGCAGTATCGTCTAAAACAATGAGGTGGAAGAGGCAGTGTTCCTAGATTATATCTGAGCCAAACAATGAACATTCTATCTATGATCATGGATAATTATAGGGAATGAAACATAGCAATCCACGATAAAGAAGTAAAATGTTCTTCACAAGCTTGACTTAAAACAGTGGTTCTCAAACTTTAGCATGGATCAGGTTCACCTGGAGGGCTGTTAATACAGAGAACTGGGCCCTATCCCAGAGTTTCTGATTTAGCACAGTTTGAGAATCCTTGACTTAGCAGAAATGTGGGACAAAATCCAAAACTTACTGGGAAACAAAAATGTTCCATTACTTAAAATCCATAGTACAATAAAGCTTTCTAGAGCATGATCTTTAGAGTCAGGTAACTTCTAGGATCAGGGGTTTTATTTCTAGCACTTACCAGTTGTGTGAACTTGAACGAAAAGTATCTAACCTGAGTCTTAGTTTTCTTATTTGTGTAATGGGGAAGAAAATACTTAGCTATCAGTGTTTTTCTAGGGTCAAGTGAGATAATCTATGTGAAAGGATCTAAATAGCTCCATATCTGAATATTAGTGAGGTATTTTTTAAAATTACAATTTTAATGAGATGAAATTCAGTAATGCATTTTAAAAATGGAAAAGAATATTGTTTGTAAAGATAGAATAGCTATTACAGTGAGAGAAAAGGAGATAAATTCCTTTCTTAGATCTACTGATAACATTCTTTTCTGAATTTTATTTTTAAGAACTGTCTTAGATTATGTTGTTTGCTCTTTTAATAGCATGATGAACATTAATAAGACAAATGGAAAATGAATATGATCTAATCATTTGCATAATCAGTAAAAGGTATACTGTAAATTATCAGTGGTCAAAAAATTAAGCTGTGAAAAAAAATTAAGTTGTGGTTTCTGAATTCTGTCTTTACCTACACATATTCTTGGGTCTGAATAAACTGTCCTGTGTGTGTGTCTCAACTACATAATCATAGACAAACACATTCAAAAAAATGCTTGAGTTTTTATATTTCTGTTAATTTCAACAGTGAAAAATTTGAATATCCAGATGATTATACATCTATGCAACATTATTCAGAAAAATACTTTTGGCAAAACTAAAGTTAAAAATGAAGCTCTTTAATTTTTATGGAACTGATATAAGAAGATATTTTTGTCTATTTAAAAATAATCTCATAAAATATCAATATGTACAACAATATAGATGAATCTCAAAAGCATTATGCTAAGTGAGAGAAATCAAACACAAAAGATTACACACTTCATGCTTCCGTATATGTGAAATTCTAGAAAAGGCAGAACTATAGTAGCAGAAAGTTGTCTGTGACTGAGATTGGGGTGGGGAATTTATTGGAAAAAGACATGGAGAAACTTTTTAGGGAGACAAAAGTGTTTTAAACCTTGAGTATTGTAGTGGTTACACCACTGTGTACAATTTCCAAAATTCATCAAGCTGTGCATTTAAAATGAATGAATTTCATTGCATGTAAATTATACCTCTAGAAAACTGGGGAAAAATTCAGTTTCTATAAAAAGGAGGTAAAAATTCCCTTCCAAAGGTAAACATCATATACAAATTGGAACAAACATTTGGAAACCCAGTTGAGTTTCAGATGACAAGTACTAATTCTGCCATCCAACCGTGATATTAACATATCTGCATATCTGGCGCAACACCAGAGGAAGCCTATCCTGCAGGGCTTTCTGTAGCAAACTTGACATGCCAAGCTTCAGAGAAGATGCTCATTAACGACAGAGCAATGTGATGACAGTGGGAGTTCACAGAGGAGACTTCAGTTTAAATGTTTTTCTAGTTGCTCCTTGACTTTAAATAAATAAGGACAAGTGAAATAAGGACAAGAAAAGTGTTTGCCATGTTTATTATTGTTTTCAGATTGATATTTGTAAATGGGACTATGAAAATGAACTGGCTAAACTTACTGTCTGTGTTACATAGAATTCTCCCCAATTATGTCTAAAGAAATGAGGAAAGGGAGTGTATTCCCCTTTGGAAGGGATGTGGTGAAATGACTGTTTTCTGTGAAGCTAGAAATGGAGAGCCCCAAATAATTTACCATGCGGGCTACAGCATGAATGCCTGGCATTTTAAAGCTTCTGCTGGGCTTCATTTTAATACTGATTCTTACAGAAACAAGAAGTTTATGGGGAAAAAATTGCACACTAGTTTAAGAAAATGTGTAAAAGATTTCTCCTGGGGATGGATAAATACCTTTCTTAGTGCAAAGTTTTGTTTATGTCTGGGAATTCTGCTTGTCAAACAACCTTTACAGACTTCTAGAAAATAGTCATCCCTGCAAGAAATAGTTTAGAAATAAACCATATCAGGAAAATGCTAGAAAGAGGCTAAAGTTCTGGACGAGTCAGAGGTATTTATTATGTCTCCATCTTGACTTTTGATGAAATCTTGCCAGTCACTCTCCAAACACATGATTAGTTTTGATTTTAGAAATGTTAATAACAACACTTTTCAATTAAGATCTTTGGGGAAAAAATAATATTTGCCACCAAATTGACTGCTGGATATTCAAACTGTGTGACATCTATTTTTATCCTTTCTACTTGAAAACTTTGGCAAGCCTTTAAGCACATTATTGAGCTCAATGAAGATTATATTAGAGAATAAAATGTGTTACACATTCATCAATGTTTATAGGAAGTTTGAGATGTCATTGTGACAAGAACTCATTGTCCAGTCATCAAGATTTTTACACTGTTTGGTTAATCATAACATAAAAAGTTCTCACCAGTTTTCTGGGGTCCTATTACCAAGAATTTTGGTAAGCGATCGCAGGTTTTTTCTTTAGACCAAATGTCTCTGTGGCGTTTGTCATCACAGGGATTCTAAACAGGAGAAGAATGCAGAGATGTATTTTTTGTGAGTGCCCATTGTGTACTAGAGTGTTTCATCTTCTGTCCTTGAAAAACGATCCAAGGAAACAAGGGTATGTGGCTCCTTCTTTTAAATGCAAGTCTTGAAGTGGCTTCATGGAAGATTTCAAATAACTCTTTTCCATCCTGAAGCTGAGTGTCTACTGAGGCAGTGGGGGAGGGGTGACATTTCCATTATGGGTTAACAGCCTCACAGCACTGAGGGTTTAATATATTTTCTGCAGTTGGCATGTCTGTGTCTTAATTTTGTGTGTGTGTGTGTGTGTGTGGTATCTGTTTTAAAACAGTGAGCGTTGGGCAGAGACTGTGCTTCCCGCTAACATAAAAGAAGATACACTCTCAGCATTCAGTAAGTAAGTGAAATATAAGGTGTCAAATTTTTATTCTAAGTAACTCTGTTTAAGCTTTCCTGCTGTGCTTCAAAGGGATATGGATCTCACAGTAATAATACTATTTAAAGAGATAGTAGATTCCTTTCAGCTGCCTTCAAAGATCAGTAAATGTATGTGTAAAACTATAACATTACAGACTCTGATGCCAAAAAGCAGTAAATTAGAACAAAAGGGTAAAATGAGAGTGAATTACTACGTTAGGGAAATCTGCTTTTGGTCTATGGTACTTAAACCAAACTTACTGTGCAGGATGTATCTAGAATGTCCTTAACTTTAACTACAACGTACATATTATGTAAAGAATTAACAGCACCCTTAAAACTATTTCAGGAATAGGCAAATAGGACAACACTCTATTTCTATTCAATTATTACTGTAAATTTGAGCAGTTAAACAAACTTGCTTATTTAGTATGAGGCTAAAGTGAGGGTATTCTTTTTGACTGTTGTTCTAGGAAAAAAGTGGTTTCACCTAAAATAATAATGATTTCAGTTTAAATATAAGGGATTAAATTAGCAGGGAAGTTGCATGTCTTTCCAGGGGCTAACATTTTGTGATGTTTCATCATGTTTAAGATAAAAAATATGTCTTTTTTAATCTTAACTGCAAAATAATATGCAATGATAATTCTGTAATCACCAACTTTAACCTACTAAAATGTGTAGTTATGTTTCTTTTGGGGGTTATCTGTTTGTGTCCAGGAGGTGATAAGCTCAAGGTCAAACTAAATGAAGAGAATGTTAGTGCTGAGCTTACTGCAAGTTCAATCTGTGAATTTACTGATTTCTACTTCTGAAGATTGTTATTATTATTCCATCAGCTCTGTCAGTAACATTCTTTGGAGCCAGGTGGCCTGAAACTCGTTCCCACTCTGTCATATAGTAGCTGTGTGACCTTGCTTCAGTGTCTCAGTCTTTCTGTACCCCAGGTTCTTCACCTGTAAAATGGGGATAATAACTATATCTACCATATAGGGTAGATGTGAGGATTAAATGAATTAACATATGTAAAGAACCCAGTCTGACACACAATAAGCATGATGTGGTTAGGCGCTAAGATGATTACTTTCTCCAGGTCCAGGAGTGGGCAGTTTAAGCTCAAAGTATGTTTTTGCAATTCTAGGACACATGAGAGTATAAGTTTTGAAATCTGGGTTATGCCTAGAGCAGTCTGAATATGCCATATTTATGTGACATTTTCACTTAAGAAGCTCAATGCTTTTGCCACTAAGCGTCTTCCCCATGTCCAAAGTAATTCCTGACCAATACTTTTGAAAGCTGCCTATATTCTGCAGCTGCTGACGTGCCCTCTAGTTCAGAGGCAGTTCTCAGTTCTGAACTCATCTCACCTACCATTCTAACATCATTTAGTCATTGGTATGGAATATGCTCAAGGCTAACAAGCTGGTAACCTGCCTAACACACTCCGAAACCATCTTCTGCTGTTTTAGCCTATTGCAATCTGCAAATTGATTCCTCACTCCTGACTGAAGACATTGCATCCACTGAATCCCTCACTGAGCTTTCAGAATTCCATAATTTCTAATGGGCATGCGCACAGAGAATTTGGCCCACTATGAAGTTTCTCAAATCTACTAACATTTTCAAAATGTACATTATTTTCCCCTCCCAGATGCCTTCACTTTTCATATTTGGATAACCTCATAGAACTCCAAGATATGTCTGTGGGATTAATTAAGTATAGAAATTATTGACCCAATCCTACCTGCCAGAGAGGGTCTTTTTGATCAGGAAAGAGCTCAAAATATTTGTGAGCCAGCTGCACTGGAGGCAGAGTCTGAAGTCGCAAGTTGGTCCAGCTCTGCACGAAGTTGGCCAGATTCACAAAGGTATACAATCCCAGTCGGTCATTTCCATAGTTGGACAAATGGGTCATGAAAATGCTGATCTGAAAAAGGCAAATGAATTTCAGTGTAAACACATTATTTTAACCCTAGGGGGCAGTGAAATCATAGCAATGTTAGTTTTTCTTAAGTCTTTGCACAGGGTTTAGAATCATGACATGTTTTTGAATTTTGGACATATCCCAAATATTCTCACTATATTAATGCACACTGGAGGATTTGTTATTAGCAAGACCTAATGAGCATTTCTTGTCTGAAGTTTTAATGTATTTCATAACAAAAACTGCCTTATACCCATGTTGATGCAAGTAGATTGATGCCTCATGATATGTGAACTATGCATAATTCCAAGGCAGTAGGATCCCAGGAGACTGGGATTTTGTAATTTCAATCAACTTAATTTAGTTTGTAATGCAGTACGTAGAGTTAAGGGGTATAAATTATCAATGAATTGTCGTTATTAGCATTAATTAAAAATGCTCTGATTTGTATTTATTAGAGGTCATAATGACAAAAGACTAGTGACTGAATTTCTACTAAAATAACTCTCAACTGTTTTCTGTCAATGACACTCTGAAACCCTTGTACATATGTATTGCATCTACTATTCCCAATAAGCCTCCTTTACCTCCTTTAAGAAAAGTTTTCAATGCTCGTCTAGATAAAATAAACTTTTCCTATGAGAGCAGGTGTCCTAGATTGAATCCATGCATTGGAAAAAATTATAGCAAACATGGGGAACTTTTTATTTATTAAAAAAATTTTTTATTGAAGTATAGTTGATTTACAATGTTGTGCTAGTTTGTGGTATACAGCAAAGTGATTCAGTTATATATATGTATATTTGTTTCATATTCTTTTCCATTATGGTTTATTACAGAATATTGGATATAGTCCCCTGTGCTATACAGTAGGACCTTGTTGTTTATTTTATATATAGTAGTTTGTATCTGCTAATCCCAAACTCCTAATTTATTCCTCTCTCACTTACCCCCTTTCCCCTTTTGTAACCATAAGTTTGTTTTCTATGTCTGTGAGTCTACTTCTGTTTTGGAAATAAGTTCACTTGTATCATATTTTAGATTCCATGTATAAATGATATCATATGGTATTTGTCTTTGTCTGACTTACTTCACTTACTATGATAATCTCTAGGTCCATCCATGTTACTGCGAATGACATTATTTCATTCTTTTTTGTGGCTGAGTAGTATTCCATTGGATATATGTACTACATCTTCTTTATCCAGTCATCTGTCAATGGACGTTTAGGTTGCTTCCATGTCTTGGTTATTGTAAACAGGGCTGCTGTGTATCTTATTGTAAACAGGTGCATGTATCTTTTCAAGTTAGCGTTTTCTCTGGATATATGCCCAGGAGTGGGATTGCTGGATCATATGGTAACTCTGTTTTTAGTTTTTCAGGGAACCTCCATACTGTGTTACATAATGGCTGCACCAATTTAGATTCCCACCAACAGTGTAAGATGCTCATGGGGAACTTCTTATAATAAAGTAAATTTGAATTCTGTAGGTTTAATTAAATTGGCAACGTGTAGAACAGAAATTTTTAAAGCTACTAATTTTAAGTGAATGCAAATAGTTTTTGTTGGTTAGTGTTAACAAGTGGAAATAATTCTGTATAAGATTTTCAATGACAATGAAAACCACTGTGGCATTTATGCTGCCATAAAAAGATCATAAAAATAATTCATGTGGTAATAATACTTTCCTAAAATATATAGCCATATGAGTGAATAGTAATAATGGTTATTATAATCATCATAATAATATAATAGACTCATTCATTAAGAGACTGTAAAAAAACATTCAAGAAAATGTATTGAGGTAAAGTGGCAGAGATGAGAGAAAGGTCTGATATAATGAATCAGAAAAAAATATAATTACAACTATGAATAAGAGGAAACAATGATATCCTATATTCTACAGAACAAATCCTGCAGACTTTCACATGAAAACCTTCAGTGTGATCAAGGATATTTAATTGTGTTTCTATTCACTCTGCCTGCATATATTTTAAATCTTAGCACTTTCACAGACAAAATACTTTGAGGGTGATTTTAAATAGCTGCCAACAGACTGATGCAGTCATGGAATTGATAAGTAAGACTTTTGGGGTATTTGTGAAAAATTAATCTTTTAAAATTTAATCTTCTGGTTATTTTTTTATAGTAGCTTCAATTGTTTGACCCTCCCCACCTCCTTTTTTCCTCCAAAATTTATCAAAACAGTAGGCTGTTGAGAGACTTAAGAGAATCATACTTAAATTTGGAAGTTCTTTTTTTAATGTCTGTTAGAGGCAGTCTTTCATCATTTGTTTTATATGCCACATTTTTTAATGGCGCCCAATAACAATGGCAAAATGATACTTCAAGTTTCCTTTCTATTAACATTTTTTTCATATAATGTAAAAAAAAGTATATGTTAATCTGATTAGCCAGTAGTTCAAATTTCTTGCTTTATTTTTTGAAAGATTTATCAAAAAATCTATGTCTGTATTTCACTTGAATAATATCTGTATTGGACAGACAAAGAAAAATTTAGTGATACTGTGTGACTTTCTGATACTAATATGTTTGATCTCCCTTTGAATTTACTTTTCAACTTTGGAAAGCATTTTATGCTCTGACATTTAAAACAGAGTGCCACTTTTTTACTTCTATGAGTTTAGAAAGTGAAAAAGGCTACTTTCTCTGGTAAAAACAGAAGTGACCCAAAGTGAGTTATAAGCTAGCTAATGACATTGCTTCTGCTTAATACTTATAAGGTGTTGAATTTAATCTTATAAAAGAAAAGCTACTTAACCTCCAACCATGAGGAAAACTTTCCTAGGTTTTCAATTCTATTTTTATATATCTACCTTAACTTAATGCAAAGTGCACCATGAGCAAAAGGAATGTTTCAAAGTGATGGTTTTGTAATGCGTGTCACCTTGCAACACTTCTAGACTTTGGACTCAACTTGGGATTTGCTTTGTGTTCTTAAAGAAATACAATGCTGTAAGAGGAGTATAATTGGTCAGGATATAAAACACTTCAGTTTCTTTTTAAACTTATTTTTGCAGGGTGAATCACAGTTTTCTCTTTACCCATGGAGTATTTATTGTATGTATGTTTTGCTGAACTAATAACCTCTCCAAGTTTTCTTTATTATTTTTCAGTTAGAAAGGTATGCGCAACAAATAATAGGACAGGTGCAATGAGAAGGTTTTGGTAAAAAAAAAAATGACACAAATGAACTTATTTACAAACCAGAAACAGACTCACAGATATAGAAAGCAAACTTATGGTTACTAGAGGGGAGAGGGAGTGGGAAGGGACAAATTTGGAGTTCAAAATTTGCAAATATTAACTACTATATATAAAACAGATAAACAGGTTTCTTCTGTATGGCACAGGGAACTATATTCGATATCTTATAGTAATCCATAGTGAAAAAGAATATGAAAACAAATATATGTATGTATATGTATGATTAGACTATTATGCTGTACTCCAGAAATGGACACAATACTGTAAACTATAATTCAAAAAAAATTAGCTTGCTTTCCAGACAGTATTTCTTCTTATTTCTGTTCTGACGGACAACAACTGTAGTGTCACTTTACTTCTTGGCAATTCCTTACCTGACAACAATTTCTGCACAGAATAGAAAGAAACAAAGAAGCAGCCTGAAAAGGTTGCCATTTCGGGGAAAGTAGATATTAGTCTTTCTCTAAAGAAGATGCCTTTATAATTTTAAGAGTGTTTCAGAACTTAGGGGTTTTGTTTGTTTTGTTTAAAAAAGGATTGGCTGTATCAGAGTAAGTTATCTTTACTATACATAAGGAATTCAATGAGAAGGAAAATGTCAAAAAAAAGGTAAATTGCATTTCCATGACAGGTTTTGCTGTAAGCACCCTACAAATAATTAGTTGTTATCCAAGACACTACCCAGCTAGTTAAAACTCAAATTGTTGGAAACTGCTAAAGTCATAAAGTTTATCTGATTAGCAGTTAAAAAAAATCTTTCTAGCTTGATAGACATAGATTTGTATAACAAGATACTTATTTATGATTTTTTTTCTGTAAAAGGTAAAAGGTAAGTATCAAATACCATCTATACTGGCATTTATGAGAAATGTAAACCAATTGTAAGAGTGTAGCTGAGAAAAGATATGGGAAGCTTTATCTACACTTTGCAGCCACGGCCACGTGAATCTAGTGAGTTCCGGGTAGCGGAGATAGATGAATCATTACTGAGAAGAATAAGGAGCAAAACCATGGGTCCTGGTGCAAAATCAGTTGAAAAAAAAGTAATTATTCTGTTTTTTAGGGGGAGGGGAGAGGAAGTTAAGGTGTATAAAAAGTATGTTACTTACAACATTTATTATAAACTATGCCATTTCTGACCCTGTTGCTCAGTTCAAATCCACAAACATTTTTCTTAACCTATTTGCCACATGCTCCTCTGACTGGTTCACGGTGGGGCACTGAAAGTATACACACGATTCTCTTTTTAAGTCTTGTTTGTGAAAAATTCAGAATTCAAAAGGCACAAAAGAGTTTACAGTAAAAAAATTTGCCTCCTACCTCTTTCCTTCAGCCAACCAGTTTTGTTTTGTTTTGGTATCCTTCCAGGTGACCAAAGATTCAAAAGCCTTAGCATATATACAGACCACCTAGAAAGTTTATAAAAGTTCACTGGGCCTTATCCTCAGAGATTCTGCTTTTCTAGGTCTGGAGGGTGCCCTGATACCTGCATTTTAGAGAATCATCCCTGTGTTTCCTGATGCAGGAGCCATTGGAATACCACTTGAAGAAAATGGGCCAGACCCATCGTTTATCCTCATTGAAAGGATTTTGTTCACCAAAAGCCATCATTTTCTGTAGTGGTCTTTTTGAACACATTTTACAAACAAACATGTCTTGTGAAGTTTATAAATACATTTTGATGTTTTAGACTTAGAGCTAACCCTGGCACAAAGAACAACTTAGTAAGTGCCCTTGGCTGTGACTTTGGAGGGCTTCCGGTTGGCTGACAAGTGTGTGGAGTTGCACAGAAGATTGCTTAAAAAAAAATCCCCCAAAAACTGGTCCATACAGACATGTACAATTAGTTCCCAAATCCCCTTCAATCCTGTTTATTATTATTATTTTTTAACCAAGCAAAATTCGTCTTCATTTCCACATGCATCTCTCAGATGCATATTATCTTACAACTTCTCTATGTAAAAGAATGCTTTTCAGCTTCATTTTTACTTTATTTCATAGCATTTAAAAGGTCCTGTGGAAGAAGACAAGCATACTGTAGTTAACCTCGTTAGGGGAAAAAATAAGGAAAACAGTTTATTTTTATGGGCTTGTGATCAAACTGTAGAAGTTTCATTTTTATTACCATGAAAACTATATGAGTTTCACCACTGTCAAGATACTACTTCATTACACGAGCACGTCTCTGGAAAATAAGTAAAACATTCTGAGGAGAAGGTTATTCTAATGAGACACTGGGCCTGAGCCTCCAATTCTGTAATTTCCCAGTTCAAACCTCTAATAACTCTGAATAACTAAAATTAAAATTGTAGTCTTAAGAGCTATTAACTCTTCTGAATTAACTAAAATTCAGGATGTCATCCTAAATTACACCACGATCCCAGGATACCTTTCCAGTCTTACCTGTGCTCAGGGCACCAGTCAGCTTGCCTTGCTTACTGCTCCCCAGTGTCACCTGGACACACCTACCTCCACGCGTTGTTTGTGCAGTGTCTTCTCTCCAGAATACACTGCCTTACGTTTATACTTATGCCAATCCTATGAATCCAGAGTATTACATCTACATTTTCAGATCTCTCTAGGCAGATGCAAATCTTTTAAAAAATTAAGCCCCCCAATTTTAGTCTTTTTGATATTAAAAACAATAAAATTTTTTTTTTTTTGTTGAGGGGAGGTAATTAGGTTTATTTCTTTCTTTAATGGGGTGATCATGGGGGTTGAACCCAGGACCTAGTGCATGCTGAAGCATATATTCTACCACCGAGCTATACTCTCCTCTCCATTTCTGACTTTTTTTTCACTCTAGCTTGTATTATGTATTTTAAAACTACTTTTATTTGTGTCTAGATTGTAAGTTCCTTGGGGGCTGGTGTTGGGCCTTTCCAGCTTTATTCTGTGAACTGCCCATGAGATATAGTATGTGCCTTGAGTCGGCACCAATAACCTTATGTTCATTCTGGTAATCCTTTAGCATCATTCAAATCATGTGCCTCCTCAGTGATTTATTTTTGTCTCTTCCAACTTTGGCCCCATTTGCCCTGTACTCTTCTCCCTGAACTCTGCCTGTTCCAGTCTCCACTTATTTTTTTACCGCCCACTTTCTTCTGTTTCCTGTGAAACTTCCTTCTTTTGTAAATAAATGGTATGTTTAGGTCTTTGACTTTGCATGGTGGTTAAGAAAGTAGGTTCTTTGATCTTAGCAAGTTATTTAAACTCTCAGTACTTTAATTTACTTACAGAAAAGGAAAAAAGGGGTATAATAATAGTAACCACCTCATAGGGCTGTCATGATGATTAAGCATAATAAAAACATTTGAAGTGCTGCTTGGCACACAGTAATTGCTTAATAAGTAACAGCTATTTGTTGTTGTTGTTATGTTACTGTGGCTTTGAAGGAACATAATTTCTCATTTATCGCTTCCTTCCAGCAGCTTATCAACCTTACCTACACCTCTAGTCTCCAATCTCCTCATTTTTTCTGCATCTGTCAATCTGATCACTTCCTCCACCGGGCAAGATTGTATGGTCCACAGTTTGAACTCCTCCCCCACCTTCACCCTCAGATTCCCAAAGTATCTTTCTGCTTTCAGTGTTCTACAGGTCTGAGACTTTGGATCAACTTTTCATTCAATTTCTTCACTCCCACGTATGATCTGTTCAGCACAGCTAGAGGGAAAGTGTACAAGGGGAGCTCTTCAGGTGACAGCAGCACATGGTCCCCAGTTTCAGTGGAATCCTCTGCACTGTGGGATAGTCTTTTTCCTCATTCTCTATCTCCTCACTCTTCAGTTCCCTTCAGCAGCTGTTTCAAACTCTCATTCTTCTCTTGCGGCCTTTACTCATCTTCCACTCTCCCTAATTTCCCTAGTTCATCATCCCATGATTAACGGGGAGTAATGGTCATTAGGCAGCAACTCTTTCAACTCCCCTCTCCATATGCATTTGTCTTTTAAAAAGTACCCTTGACACCTTCAGTGTCAGGCAGAGGTGTTCTATTTTGTATTCAAGACTAATATATCCTTAAGCGCATTTTACCCCATCTACTTTCAACTCCAGAGAAATCTCATTCTATCACTTATTTCTGTTTTCCGCTATTTTTGATCCTCTGGACTGGTCCCTCCCTAATACCTGAAAACATGTTTGTCTCTCCCATTGTGGGCTCTCTCTTGAGCTTTTTTTCTTTTCCAGCCACTGTTCTTCCCTGCCAAGCTCTTCAAAGGAGCAGTATTTAGGTGCTATCTTTACTCCTCATTTCTGTTCACATTTTAGTCCTTTGTAATCTGGCTTTTGTTCCCACTGTTCCACTGAAAATACCTCATCAAAGGTGAGCAACTCTAAATATAATATCTGCAGTCTTAAAAATCTTGTGTAATGCATACATTAAACACTTCAGATTCATGGGATATAATCACTGAAGTGATATCATCACTTTTTTTTACACATCCCTTTAACATTTATTCAGGGTGGGTGGTTTTCCCTTATCCTTGGATGAAGGCTGGTGCAGGCAGCGTGGTCTCCTTAGCTTCTTAGGTGAACAGAAAGCTCTCATGTAGCTTTAAGTTGCTAAACACGGTCCTGATTTAGTAGTTTAAATCTCCTGGTCCAGAAGATAATCAAAACTCCAAACTTGTTGCCATATTAAATCTTCTTCTCTCTCTCAGCTGTGACCTGGTGCAGAAAAGAATCTGCAAGGGAGGCTGGGAAGAGAGGCTGATTTATCCTTCTCCAGTGGGTGATTTTATTCTTGCTAGCTGAGGTTTTGGATTCCTTAGTGTTTGGGACATGGAGATGAAGCAGGGAGAGGGATGCAGGGAATTACTATGCGATTGATAATGTCATCAGATGGCATATGTTTAAAGCCATTTGAGATCTTTGGAGATACTCCTTCTAGGCCCCACCCATGCAATTTCCTTTACAAAGTTACTGCATCCCTGAGTCCTTTGTTAGGAGCCCTTTTAGAAGGATTCCCGGATAACATTCCTACTAAGAATTCCACATCTGGGCCCTGAGATGTTGGGGCCTTTGGTCTGACTTTGGAAAAGAGGGCACATACTTCTTAGATGTGGCCCCCTCCTCTTCTGACGCAGACCATTTTAGCCAGTCTCTTTCTCATGCTTTGATTTTCTGAGTCACGAGGCAGACACCAGCCTAACGTGGTCCTCTCCTGCAGGGAACACATGCCAGGCTCTCTGATAGTCCCAGGGACCCTCACATAGGAGCCGAGATGAGCAGCAGGGCTGTCACTCACCCTCTGCTCTCCCCTGGGGAGAAAGTGGTGGGGATCACACTCCCTGCACAGCATAACATTCTCTAAAAATCTTCCTCACAAATTCTCCTTAGTTTCCAGGAACTTGATCATTTTATCCTAGATGTAGCTGAGACATTTGAAATTTTTTCATGGTGGTCCCATTTACAGCTCACTTTGGTGCTAATAGTCTTCATATTTTTGTGCTGTTATAACTGTTTTATGCTAAAAATTACTTCCATTAATTTTATCACCTTGTCCAATGGGAGAAAAAAGCTGTCACTTTCATTTTTAAAGCTTAAATTCATTGAGTACCGTTTTTCTACCTGGCTTGTGCCTTAGTCATCATTTAAGAATCTCAAAGGAAAACTCAATTGCAGAATAATTTGGCAAAGAGCCCGTTTGAATTTGGGATTTGATAGGCCTTACAGGAAAGCTGGAAGGGTAAATCAATTGCTCTCCATTAGGGACAGGTTTCAAAGGTACAGGGATGAGGTCAATGTAATTTAAAGCAATTTAGCTTGGAACATTTATCTTTTTTATAACATTTCTGTCTCACTTAATTTTTCTGACTATACACTCAGAACTGCAAGTTCAGCCCTTTTATTACAAGCTAATGATTGATGATCAATTAACATTTCTGTTAGGTGCCAGAAGAAGTAATTCTATTGGTTTAATGCATTGCTATTACTTCGGCTGCTGAACAAATGTTTACATGCACAAGAGTGTCTCCAGCTCTCAGACCACCAATTTCCAGGGAATTCTGCGCCGTGTACCTTGGGTGTGCTGTTCTGATACTGAAAGACCATGGTGCTGTTATTTATAAACTAGACAACAGCTGTTCTTGTTCTGTTAGACTCACAAAGTGACAGGATAATGAATACAGTTACAGCTTATGATGGATTTAAAAATGATTAATTAAGAGAAATCCTTATTTAAGCAGCAACGTTGTACAAAAGTTATATTCAATTTTGCAATGAAAACATTTTTTTTCCTAGCAGAAAACATTTTGCTTCTTAGTTTTAAAGCACTGCCTCCACAGCATAATGAAGATATAGAGAGGAGATGAAGTTAAACTTCCCTGAAGGTGTTTAATTTAACCAAAAAAACCTGACAGAATTAAAAAACAAAGACTCTTTAAGTAAATGGACCCGCACGAAAATCTGATTTTGGCTTATATGTGAATGAATTAAATTTCGGTAATCACAAAGATCAGCTTCATTATCAAGAGGCTTCAATGAATTGATTTCCTCATAACACTGAATTCACCCTTGGGAGGAAGTAAACAAACCGAACTAGTATATTCATTTTGTGAATAAAAATAGCTAGGTTTTTAAAAGCTAGGAATTAATTGTTGTCAAGTTTCTAAGTAGACAAAAACACCTAAAAATTCTTTTAAAATATTTATTTTAAGGCAGCCCCTCTAATAGTCATTTGTAAAATTTTGAAAGATTTTGAGAGTGTCAACTTTGTCCAGAAATTTATGTAGAGGGTGAAGACTCAAAGGATGAGGAAGAACAATACTAAAGATTAAACACTCACTAGATTTTAACAGAGTCACTTAGCTGTCTATACCTTTGGGGAGATAAAAAATACCAGGGCTTGACTGGGTCTACCCAGGCCACAGCTTACTGTTTTGACTGAAAAAAGACATTTTAAGAAATGAAGTTTGGCACAAGATAGCATAAGTGAAGTAGTTCTTTCAGAGCTTCGAAGGAGACCAACCCAGGTACAAAAGTCAGCTAAGGTACCATATGAAACTTAATTAAAAGCAAGATTTCTAGAAGGGCATTTCTGCTGAGATGGAGAAAGAGAAGAAATATAAAGGATTCCAAACCTTCATGATCAGCACGGGCAGAGGCCACCTACTGCCAAAGCCTCTGGCAGCTGGAGCGGGAACAATACCATGGTAGAGGTTTCTAACTCTAGAGGTAAAATGTGGTAAGACCATAAAAGATCATAACTAACCCAAATATCTACTTTAAAAAACTCTGTAGTAGGAACCCCCTACTTGGTCTATAATTTTTTATTACTGCTCTAAGTTACAAGTCCTTTAAAATAACTTATTTATAGATAAACTAATCTATACTACTGTTACGGAATAAGGGGTTACATTTTCTAAAAGTGAATTAGCAGAGGAGTCAGGTAAACCATTTGGTTAAATAGAACTGGAGTTTATCAACGTTTCCTTTCTGAAACTATCAACCCTTTCACATAGTAGAAACCACCCAGAACCACACCTCACGGGTACAAGGAGACTCAATGCGGCTCTGAAATCTGAAGTGTAGATTCAGTCTTCTACGAAAGGTCAACATTCTCATATTGACTTAAAGGGAAATCCTAAAAATATTGTTTGGATATTATTATTATTATCATCATTATTATTACAATCATACAGGCTTCAGACACGTCAGAATTCTGAAAGGACTACAAGGGTTTTTTTTTTTTTAATAAATGGTTCCATTCAACACCAATGTCGAGGGAATAGTGCCTGCTAAATAGGAAAATTCACCTTATTAGGGAGGGGAGGTGGGTAACTGGGCAGCGAGGAGGAGGGCAGGACTCTCCTGTCTCTTCCAGCTATGAAGTCAATTTTCTATACTTTTCTAAATATTGCTCCCATTTAAAGCTTTACAGAGAACGCTATGATGACACTCAGTTGTGCTACTTGGGGTGAGTCAGTGAACCTCCAGATGTTTAGGTGCCTCATCTGTAAAGATGGGATGATAGTTATATTCCCCAAAGGCTCAGGCTGCATCACAAGACTTCTTAAATTCTCTTTCTGCTTATGGCACACAGACTAGTACTAGGCTGTCCGCACCTTTCTGTTCTTGGATGTCTGTATTCTTCCTTTATAAAAATTTGTCTGTTGCTATCAACTTCTGGTAAGTTCTTTCCAGCTCTCTAGGTACCACTCTGACTTCAGGCCTCACTGCTTCTAACACTTATTTTGGATAGGTAGTATTGCATCATATAAAATTCTAAAGGTGCAAGAAGGCATACAGTAAAAAAAAAAAAATAAATAAAGTCCTCTTACTCCTGTCCTTCAGTCACTCAGTTCTTTTACCAAGAAGCCACAATATCATTGTTGTGTGTGTTTCCTTCCAGAAATAGTCTGCGTATACCAAAGCTGGTATGTATATGTATTTCTTTTCTTCTTTTTTTATTTTTAAAACACAAATGGGAACAAACTACACACAATTTTATGCTTTGATTTTTTTTAACTTAAATCTTGGAAATTGTTCAGTAGGAGTGCATAAGGGACTTCCTTATTCTTACTGTATAGAAGTACTATAATCCTGCTCTGTGGATTGCTCTAGTTTATCCAAGAGTCCTTGTAATTTTACGCTACTGTATATAAACTGGCGTGTGAATCTGCTCGCTCTTTCACAAGTATATCTGAGGATATGTTCTTGGAAGTAGAATTGCTGAGGAAAATGAGATGTGCATTTGGAATATTGATGGATATTGCCAAGCTACCTTTCATAGAGATTGAATCAATTTACACTCCTACTAGCAATTGGTAAGGGTAAGGCTTTCTTTCTTTTTGCCTGAAACCACTCTAATAACTTCCTTGCTTTTATTTCTCTCAACTCTATTACATCCCATATGCTAACACCAGAGACATTCTTCAAGGCAAAACTCTTTTGCTTAGAAAATATCAATAATTTCTTATTTTCCATTCAGTTAAACTCCTTTACCAAGCACTCGGAATCCTTGATAAAATAGGCCCATATTCCTTCCTGGGTCTCCTCTTCCATCACATACACTCTCTAAGGAGAAAACTGAGCTACTCCTTATTCTCCAATGCTCAGGCCCGATATTCATTTCCTTTGTAAAGAATGCTTTTCTCGCTATGTGTCTTTCAGGCTAAATTCTACCCACTTTTCAAGGACTATCTCAAATATTACCGACTTAGTCAAGATTGATCAGCCCTTAGACTTATGATCTTTATTCTGCTAATAGTCAATGTACTCAGAATAAATAAATACTTCTACCATAATCATTGACTTTTGGTTCAGACATAATTCAAACCTTCTTGGTTGTGTAGTTGCCTAGTTCACTGGTGACAGGAAGGAAGAGGTAAGAAGCAGGATGGGTGCAAGGTTTTTAGTGTGAGTGCTGTAGAAGGTGGTGGCAAGGAACACATATGCAGTGAACACTCACTATGTGGTGAATAGTATACATTTGTAATCTCATTACTCATAAGAAGAACCTTTACGGAGGTGGGTATTATGGTCCCCATTTTACAGTCAGACAAGCCAGATAGCTAGGAAACAGCTGAGTTAGGATCTAAACCCAGCTGTATCTAAATGCAAAGCCTGGACTCTCACACACTGCACTACACAGACAGATCTGGCCCAGGACAGTATCAAGAAATGGCTACTATCTCCAGCTGTATTTCCAAAGATGAAGAAAGAAAAACCTACAAAAGAACTGATATAAGAACATTAGCATCACTGACCAGAACCATCTATTGTAAAATGCCCTACACTCTGTGGATATTAAATTATTAGAGCACAAAGAGATAAGCAAATCACATGCAGACCACTCTGATGTAGAAGGCAGGGAAAGTTTCACTATATCTAGCAAGACTTTCATTCTGGTTTTTTTTTTTTTTTAAATGACATGTGAATGGGTGAACTCTATCTGTAATGAACTCACTTGTCTGTCACTCTGTAAACAAGATAAAATGAGTAGAGGTGTGTGTATGTATGTGTGTTACACTCACTCTTGAGTATTTGTCTTTCTCTTTGAGTGTCTGTATGTCTTGAGGCCCATCTGCAAAAGTGAAAATTTTCCCTATTTACAAATAAACTGATTTCACTATAAACTGGGAGGTAAGGCCTACTCAACTCTAGATAAATGTTAAGCACATAGGAAATAGATGCAATGATAACATCAACAGTATTATTAAATTAAAAATAAATTAAACAAAATTAAGATAATATTTTCAGAATTAAGTTTTTTTTGAGTTACCAGAAAATGAAGGTAAAAGCCACTTTAATATAGGAGGCCAATCAATTGTACCCAAGAATAGAGTGGGTGAGTGAATGTTCAAAACCATTAGCTTTGTTGACTCTACTTTCAGATTAAACTTGATATAAATGACTGCTCATGGAAGAATTAGTTCAGCTAAATTTCCTTGCCTTCCAGACTTATCAAATCCAGTGCTTTTAAGATCTAAATGTTATTCAAACATCACTTAATAGGAAGTGATAATATCTTAGAGGGTTTCTGTATCTATAGCTTACATACCTATATATACTATGTATACATACATATTATGTTATAAAATTACTATATATAATTTATGATAAATATGTAATACATAATAAAATTATTTACCATTTTGATTTAATCTTGTACTTATTGGCTTTGACAGAGACTTATCATCTCAGATCTTATATATTATGGTAATTTTGGTATAGTTGATTACTTTTCCTGTTAAGATGAACTAAATTTGTTAAGCTTTTCTTATGTTTTCAAAATAATTAAAATGAAGAGACTATTAAAATGTTTTCGTTTGCATCTATATATGACATGAAGCAGAATGCTTTCTGGAATATTAAATAATGATAAAACATCTCTAATATTTCTTTGAAATTCAATAGGCATTTAAAAATACACTTTAGCAGCTGTGTCTATTATATTTCAATTATGTTTTAGTGCTCTTTGGAGATGTAATTAAATAGCTATTTCCCATTACATGTTTCCTTAGCATTGTTACTCCTTAAGAAACATAAAAAGCCAATAGGATATTTTGTACAGAAATTTGGTGATTCATATTTACTGTCCTTGAAGTAAAGTAAAATAGTCTTACTCATTTGTGCCTCATTTCATTTGCCAATTGAGTATGAATGCAGGGACAAAAAAAAAAATGATAGAGAATAAGGCACCTCTTGGAAAATTTAAAGGCCTAGAGATGATCTGTAATCATTCAGCTTTCATGGTGAGAGGGCACAGGTGAGAATGCAGACCACTAACACAGACATGCTCATGGTTAGAGCAGATAAGTATCATTTCTTTCTTTGATATGGAGAATAAAAGCACATTTATACTAATCAGTCATGGATACTTGATATTGTATATTATTACATAATATTAAGTGTGTATGAGGAGGGAGAGTATAGCTCAGTGGTAGAGCATGTGCTTAGCATCCACGAGGTTCCTGGGTTTAATGCCTAGTACCTCTGTTAAAAACAAACAAACAAACAAACAAACAAACAAACAAACAAACCTAATTACCTTCCCCCAAAATAAAAAATAAAAAATAAATGTTTATGAGTTAGAGTTCTCCAGAGAAGTAGAACCAACAGGATGTATGTGTGTATATGTATATATGGTAGACTGGTAGCCTGGAGACCCAGGGAAGAGTTGCAGTTTGAATCCACAGACAGTCTGCTGGCAGAATTTCCTCTTCCTTTTCAGGCCTTTAAATGACTGGATGAGGGCCAACCCACATTATGAAGGGTAATCCACTATGCTCAGTCTACTAATTTAAATGGTGTGCCATCTAAAAAAATATTTTCCCAGAAACGTCTGGAATAATGTTTAACCAAATATCTGGGTACCTTGGCCTACTCTGGAAGTTGTAAAATTAACCATCACAGAGAAGATGAATACTTTTATAAAAAAAGGTTTCATTTTCTTTTTCAGTACCAAGTGTAACATAACAGTTCATTAAACTCTTCTGTGTCATGCACGTTCTCCTTAGAACTAGTTTTATGACAGGTTTTGCTAGGAGAGAAGAGGGAGAGATGTGCAAATCTCTGCAAAACTAAAATTAGGACAGAGGTTCTGTGAGTGAAGAGGTGCCTTAGCCACCCTTTGACCAACCTGGGTCACTGGCAGGACCTCCCATTTGAGTCAATGCCTCTGTGTACATCTATGGAGGCTGGAGCCTAGGCTTCTGAGGGCCAAACTCAGTCAAGATTCTCTTGTCCGAGCCTGACATACATGGATCTGCTGGTCTTTGTATAATCATGCAGGCTTAGCCAATGAAAAATTTTAATTTTAAGGATGTGAAAATGCAGTTCTTTTAGTTTCATTTTCATCGGAGTTCCAAAGACAAAAGCTGTTAAGTCCTAAATTTCCAGAGTGAGATCCTGGATAACTTGTTTTCCCAGGGAAGTGGTTTATAAACCTTTGGCTACTCATCCTCTTGAGGATTGTTGTGACTAAAGAATTTGACAGGTACTTTGTCCCCAGTTCCTAGGAGGAAAATTCCAAACCCTTAGAACTTCCCAAGTGATAGACGTTCTTTGTTATTCATGGTGAGTCCTAATAGTTTATGCTTTTGAGGTGACTCATAGTGGGCCCTACATAGTTTATGCTAATGAGATGACTCAGTATAGGGAGAGGCTAAGCCAGAAAGACCAACCTTGTAATTAGAGGGTTAGAACTTTAAGGGATATGATATCAGATGAATTCCTCTGAAGGAGGGAAGGGCTGGAGATGGAGTTCAATCAAGTGGCTGGTGATTTAATCAAATGAGGCAATGTAATGAAGGCCCAGTAAAAACCCTGAACACCAAAGGTCAGTGGAGCTTCTTGGTTGGTGAACACATTGATGTTTCAGGGGGGTGATATGCCCTGATTCCACCATGAGCGGGCAAGGAAGCTTTGTGCTCTTTCCCCGACCTTGCCCTCTGTGTATCTTGTATAATAAAACTATCATCCTAACTGCAGTGCTTTCCTGAGATCTGTGGGTCTTTCTAGCAAATTATTGAGCCTAAGGGGATAGTGGGAACATCTGAATTTGTAGCCAGTTGGTCAGAGGGGTGGGTGGTCTGGGGACCCCCCCAGCCACTTTGGCTGGTATCTGAAATAAAGGCAGTTTTCCTGGGAATAGGCTCTTAAATCTGTGGAGTCCAGTGCTAATGCCAGGTGGTTACCATCAGAAGTGAATTGAATTACAGTACACTTTGTTGAGGTGGAAACAGAATAGGCTATAGAAGAGATAATATTGAAGTGGTTGAGGGAGTTTGAAAATTAGAAATTTTCTTTAATGAAAATGTACCATGAGTGGCCTCTTTCTGATGCCAATGGAGGAAGGGGTGCTATTTCTTCATCTCAAGGTTAGTGAACAGAGCATCAAACCGACACTGCAAGACTAATACATATTTTCCAGCATTATTTAGGGAACTACAAGTGAAAGCTTAATAGAAGAGACAGCAACTTTTAAACTAGAGAGAGTAGTAAAAGTGGGCAACACTTGGATGAGTAATAATTATCACTATATGAAACTGATTTGATATTGAGAAAAAAAGAAGGGAAGTAAATGGAACTGAGAGCAAAAGGAGCCTGAAGTTAGTAGAGGAATCAACACTGAGTGGAAACTAGACAAGATAAAGGTGGGAAAAAGAAGAAATCAAAAGAAGAAAATTATGGTTTCATGGGTAAAGGGAGTTTAGTTGGTAATACTGGCATGGATAGGCTATGAGATAAAAAAAAGGCAGGTAGAGTCAGTCGGGTGGAAGTCTTTGAGTACTCTCTGTGAGGCAAGAAAACAATCAGTGAAATCAAAAAGCTAAAATTGATGCACTGAATTGATGAAGTGAGCCAGGTGTATCGCCATGTCTGAGAGAGGGATGCTGGTAAAATATGGGATATTGTAAATGCAGCGTGAAGTCCTTTGTAGATTGTGATGAATGACTAGGGTTCTGGTCATGGATTTCAGCTGTTAATCTTATGAGGGTCATGCGATTGTAGGTCAGGGCAAAAGAAATGACAAAATTATAGGTGGCAATGGGGAGGCAGGTAGAAAGGAAATCACAGCAAGGGATTCTTAAAAAAGCTACCAAAGATATACTCAAGGATATTTGCACCTGGGTGAGTGACTATGGAAGGGATTCTTTTGAAGCTCAGAGAGTCAAGGAGAAGGAAAAAAATTAGAATGAAAACTGTGCCGAACATTTGGTGAATGTTCATGAGTCTTCCTGAATTGGAAATGGTGGTGGGAGCATTTAAACACAAAAATTACATCTGATAGAAATGTTTAAGTTAGCATCATGCTATCAAAATATTCCATCTCCTTTCAGTTGGAAGCACAAATGCTCAGGAGCATACTGGGCAGCGCTGTTGAGATCTCTCTCCAATGATGGTTAGTTGGTTCACAGTCCAGCCAGCCATGCAGAGTTATGAAGATCTATTTTAAAATTCTGAACAAAATGGTGCGTTACTTCCTATATACTTCATCAGATCTGATTTCTCTTGTAAATACAAGTAGGGATCATTTGCAAAATAACAGAGTAGAATTTCCTGTGCAGACAGATGCTTTTTATATTTATAAAGCTTGAGCTGCTTTTTTTTTTTTCTTTTTAATGCTCGGGGAAACTGGAAACTGATATGATTTTTCATATCAAGTTTAGTTTAACATATGGCAAAGAGCTGTATGAGACTATCTCCAAACTTTGCAGTTAACAGTTTCCAGCCTACACAGGAAGCGAAGCTGTGCTTCTGACGCATTCCCATTTTATGGGAAGACCGCAGACAACAGCCTAAAGTTAAACCACAAAAATTATGTTTATACAAAGCGCAGCATTCAGTTTAAACCACAGCAGCACAGAAAGCTTCAGTTGAGGCTTCAATTCCATTTCTAAGTTGTTCTAGCAAAATATTTCAAGGCATATTGATAACCAGGTAGCTCAGTAAGTCTATTCACATAAATAAAAAACAAATTCTGAGTTTGGATAGTGCCTCGTCTGAAGGGCCTCAGTTTAGTAATCACCTTGTATCTGTAAGTCTTCTACTAGATTCTGAAGTATCACAAAAACAAGACAAACTAACACCTCATCTACTCAGAACCCTTGGAGAAGAGAGCCAGGATGACCTTTACGCGAAATAATTTTTAGGGACTACATTCCTCCTGTATTACAGAGTATGTGGAAAATAAAGTACTGTATATGATAATCACCTCAGCATTGCAGAGAGTCATAGGTCTCGTAAAATTGTTCTGTACTGCCACATAGCTTTGCCTTTTGAGTTCTTGGGTGCTTTTTAATAGGTGTTTTTTTGTGGGGTTGGGGTGGTCCTACTTTTTTGTCAGCTTTCATTTTCGACTGCTATTGCTTAGCATTTTTCTTCTTTTCTCTCATGTTCTAATGTCTGTGGATAATAGGTCCCTTAGGATGAGAAACCAGACTGAGAAATGTGGCTTCATTCTGTTTAAAAACTAGGCTATTCAAGGCTCTGGCTGTGGGCCAGGAATATTCTATCAACAAAGCACAAGGACAGTGGAAAGAATGAAGACCTTTCTCTTACTTTTTGTTTCTCTTTGGTCAAATTAGGGAATCTCTTTGAACTCCAGTTTCCTCATCTATAAAATGCCTCATAGAATTGCTGTTAAAGTCAAGAAAGATAATATACACAAAGCCTCACAGAGTTGTTGCTAGAATGAAATAAGGTCCCTTATAAAAAGCACGTAACACATGGCCTAGCACAGAGTAGTTCCCTAGTTCTTGCTGCGGCCCATATAGTTGTTAAAGGGAAAAAGCAGAATTACAGATAGTTGAAATATTAGTTAGTGTTTTACCTCTTATCCTGTGGAATTTTAGAATATGTTAATTTTTGAAATTTGAAGTAAAGTACTTTAGATACTCAAGAAGTATTGTTGAACTGAATCCCTTAATATGATACTTTGTCTTAAAATAATTTGTATAAATGGTCATTCATAATGAAACTGATTTGGACATCCTTTACTAGTAGGAACTCTAGTGTTAGCACTTTAAAAATCAGTGCTTCACCCTTCTTTTTAAAAAGGTGATGAAAACTCATTAAAGAAAAGCTGTAAAATGCAGAAAAGCAGAAAGAAAAAAAATTCTCAATTTCTAACATCCAAAGATCCATTTCTTTTCAGTATTTTTATTTATAGTATTTTTAAACAAAATTTTGATACTTTATGTATAAGTTTAAATCCTATTTATACATAATATATCTTTTTCTTCTCACATTACTGCCAAATTATTCATACACATAAATTTTAAAATCTGCATGGTAAGTGGACATAATTTATTTACCCATTTCCCTTCAGTTGGACATTATTTATTTCCATTTTCTTTCCTCATTACAATTAACACTTTTTTTCTGGTATCTAGGATAGGTTCCTAGAAGTGGAATTATAGTATTAAAGGATAGAAAGATTTTTTTTAAGGCTTTTGCCAAGTCGGAAAATGGCAATCCCAGAATTACAATTTTAGTACAGAGGACACCTAGCCAAGCCTCCCTGGCATTTAACTGTCCTGTTTCCTCCAAAAGAATGTCTCAGCCTTTTCCACTGTGGATGGCGATCTCACCTGGGGTTTGCTCACTTTACTGATACCAATGCATTGAACACTCAGGTGGCCTGGTAATACTTTTTGAACTTTGAGTTCTAATGCCTATTAAGTATCTAATTTCTAATAAGAGGGACCTATGTTGTTGTCATTGTTATTATTACTCCCAATGTTATTGACATTTTACAAAAGAACACAAGGGAGCACAGACTCTGCAGGAGAACCAAGGTGAGTACGCCCTTCCTCTGTTGTCCCAGAACCTACACTGCTCAGTGGCCCCTTATCTGCCCATGAATTCCTGACACACTGAATTTACCAGCAAGCCCTACTTAACACAGGGTTCACTGGTTTGGAAGGAAGAATGTGGCCAGCCTACTCATCTTGGGAATCAAAAGGCCCAATTATCTGTGAGACTAATTCCTTCCCTGGAGACAGTATCATAAGACCTTCAGAAAGAACCACAATCCTGCTGAGACCTAAGGCCGAAACACCAGGAACAAATATATCCTATGAAAACATGGCTTCTGTGACAGCCTCCATCCAAGAGGGGAAATCACTGATGTTTGTGACAGGCAGCACCATGCTCTAGGGCCACAGGCAAGTGAGGTCCGACAGAACACGGATCATTAGCCAAAGGCAGCCAAGCAAGAAAGCCAGTGGATTAAATCCTGCAAAGTAAAATCTTGTTAAGAACCTACTGATTACTACAGGGCTTGCTTAGACAATCTAAACCTCAAATATCATACAAGACGATATGCCCTGGAGGTAAGATTAAGACTGGGTATCAAGCATCCTGAGTGGAATACCAAGTAGGTGAAATCCCAATTTGAATGCAACTGGGAACCTTCTTAAAATTTCCTGGCTGGCTCTGATTTCCCTTTCCTAAACCAAATCCTCAGGCATTTTTGGGATAGTGAGAAATGGCGTGGCTTCAACTGAGTTCTCTAGGGCTGAAGTTCCTACAACCAAGAAAGAAATGAGTAGGCAGGGAATTGAGGTTTCACATCAGGTTGGAAACTCTCTAAGATGCGTGCACAAGGATTTACGAAGAAGGTGTTTAAGAGGCATCAACTACAAAAGGACATTGTAAGCAACTTGCTGTTTCTCATCATGCCAAGTGCACTCAAGGGGCTTTTGTACTTGCTGTTTCCTCTGTCTGGAGATAGTATCAGGGAGGTAAGGGCTGGGGACCACATGGGATCTTGCAGGTCATGATAAGGAGATTAGCTTCTACTCTGAAGAGGGAGGTTTGGAGGATGTGAGCAGAGACGTAACGTAATATGACTTACATGTTATTTCCCACTCAATTATTTGAGAAGCATATTATAAACCTAAAGAAAAGCAAATAATTAGGACAGTGAACATCTGTACGTTCATCATCTATTCTCCACTTGCTTACATTTCACTACATTTGCTTCATGTTTTCTTTCTTTCTGTCTTAAATATACCTGTCATTTTGCTAAATCATATGAAAATAAGTTGCAGATATCAAGACACTACCACTAAATCCCTTAGCATGCATCATCTAAGAACACATACATTTTACTATAAAATCAAGTATCACCTCTTCTAGAAGACATAATTAATTCAGTATCATCTATTGCGCAGTCCAGATTTAAATTTCCCTGTCTCATAATTATCTGTGGTAAGTTATATTTTCCAAAGATGGCTTCCACAATCCTCTCTCTTCTAGGACTTTGTCACTCTCATGTAAAAAGGTGGAATCTAACCTTTGAATGTGGGCAGGCTTCTGTGAAGCAGAAATGCTGCTGTGACTTCTGAAACCCAGGCGATTCTGCTGCTGCCTTTGTTGCCCTGATGCTTCATGAGCCCTAAAGCCATATGACGGCCCTGAGGCCATCCTGCTGTGAGGAAGCCCCCAGAAGCCCTTGGGGAGGGATCCCATGACAAAGCCTTGAGACACTGTGAAGAGATGCCCTGCCAGCTTGCAGCTGCTGCAGCTGCCTGGATTCCAGCTCCAGTCACCAGCTGACTGCAACCTCAAGACACTGGAGGCTAGAGACCCCCAGTCTAGCCCCTCCTGAATTCTGACCTACAGAAACCATGAAATTAATAAAATAATTAATTTTTTTAGGCCATTGTGTTTTGGGGTATTTTGCTATCCAACGGTAATCATTAGAAAAATGACTTTGTGGGAAGGTATAGCTTAAGTGGTAGAGCACATGCCTAGCATGCATGAGGTCCTGGATTCAATCCCTGGTACCTCCTCTAAAAATAAACAAACAAAAAAACAAACAAACAAACCTAATTACCCTCCCCACAAAAAAATAAAATTAAAAAAAATAAGAAAAGAAAAATGACTTTAATATATTAAAAAAAATTCAGGATTCAATGAATGCTTAATATTTATAAATTATATTAGGTTATTACGTCTTTTGGTTTCTTTTACACTAGAATAATCCCCCTTCTCTACTTTTTAAAAACATGATACCGTTTTGGAAGAGTCTGGGATGTTTGTTTTATAGAATTTTTGGATTTGTTTCTTCATGATTAGATTCCTGTTAAAAATGTACCGTCAGAAATACAAAAAGATATTTTTAAGTTCTTTTACTTTAAAAAAAACTGTAATTAAAAAAATATAACAAGAAATCTACCCTTTTAGCAAATTTTTAAATGTAAGGTAGAGTATATGCATATTGTTGTACCACAGATCTCTAGAACTTTTGTGGCTGAAACTCTGTACCCACTGAATAGCAACTCCCCATTTTCCCTTCCCCTGGCTTCTGAAAACCACCATACTACCTTGTTTTTATGAGTTGGACTACTGTAGATACCTCACACAAGTGGAATCATGCAGTATTTGTCTTTTGGTGACTAGCTTATTTCACTTAGCATATAATGTCTTCAAGTTTCATTCACATTATAGCATATGACAAGAATTCCTTCCTTTCTAAGGCTGGCTAATATTCCATTGTACATATATACCACATTTTCTTTACTCATTCATCTGTTGACAGACATTTAAGTTGTTTTTACCTCTTGGCCATTGACAACAATGCTGCAATGAACACAGGACAGCGAATATTTCTTTGAGATCCTGTTTTTAATTCTTTTGGAAAAATATCCAGAAGTAGGATTGCTGGATCATACAATAGTTCTATTTTTAATTTTTGAGGAAACTCCATACTGTTTTCCATAGCAGCTGTACCATTTTGCATTCTCTTATTAGGGATTGTACCACTTTGCATACCCACTAGGATATACGAGAGTATTTGTTTTCCCTCAGCTTAGTTAACAGAATATTTTATCAGCTTTTTGAACTTTCGGCAATATGATGGATAAGAAATGGTATCTCAATACATTTGTCCTTGCATTTTTCTTCCTATGAATGAAACTGACATCTTTTCATAAATTTAATGACTTTCAAAAGGATCCATCCCTCTGGATGCCATATTGGGAAAAAATGAAAGCCCAGGAATGCAAAGTCTCTTGAGTCAAGTGAATTCTGTGATTAGGTACTTCCAAGGCAACTAGATTTTCCTTCAAATTAAAGGAACAGTACACATACAGGCATAGTAAGTTAATGTACTGTCATTCATTGGGAACCTACTATGCACCAAAAATTTTGCAGTCTATCTTGATTGTAAGATAGAATAAGACATGATACTTTCTATCAAGGAATGCACAAACTATTGGATGAGAAAAATAACTGATTATAGTACTGGGGGCAAGTTATGTTAGGGTTAGGCTTGGGTGCTATGAGAACACAGAGGAGAAACTGGAGAGTTGGGGGAAGTGTTCTATAAAAATGATATATGAACTCAGATTTACTGGAAGGCATTCCAACCCAAAGCAGTAGCACTTTAAGGCACAGAGCGAGATAACAGGTCCTGTTTAGGGAACTATAAATTCTTCTCTATGGGTGGAATGAAAGGTATGTATATGAGATTATTGAAAGAAGAAACCATAAAGGGTAGGAGCCAGATTTAACTTTTTTTCCAAGTGAAGGATTTTTAAAATTTATCCTCTGTGTTATATGAAGCTATAAAAGGATTAAATAAGAAATAATATAATATTGATTTCTTTAACTTAATATCTATTTTCTTAGATTTCTTAAAAATATCCATTTCAATGACTTGAGAGTTTATCATACTCCTGTTTTTCTTAACCATAGAATCAAAAAGACTGAATCATGCTTTCTTGTGGTATTCTAAATCTCACAGTGTCAAGTAATTATATAATACCACAGTTAGTCATGAAGAACCTTGATAGAAAAATAGGGCTGATATAGAAAGTAGGAAATAAATGAAATAAAAAATGTTGAATTTATAAGTTTAAAAATCTAATAAAAATAAATTTTAGAAATTAAAGAATAAAGTCTTATCAATTTATAAGTAATGTCAACAAGTATTGCTTTAAGATAAAAAAGTGCACAGTTAATGTTCATAGTTCTTGAAAAGTACAGTCGACATTTTCCTTTAGCTATAACTGCTTATTATGGCTTTTTAAAAAAGCACTTATTTTTTTGGTTTTTACTCAACATGGAGATGGGTTGCTTTTTTCTAGATAATTGGCCAGAGATTTTAAACCATTGGCACATTTTCCTGGTACAGACCACTGAGTCACGTTTAGAGGTAATGTGTATCACATTAAGGCCAGTTTACCCAGGAGTGCAGAGGCACCGTGGTGTAGAGGTAGAAGCCCTAAACTCAGAGTCAAGAAAGATGGGGTTCTCAGCAGAAGAACACAGGAGTGACCTTGAGCCTAAAATGAGATGACTGAGTAGATGAGTTTTGTGGTTCTTTCCAGCTTTAATTGTCTATTATTTCATGTCAGGCTAATTCACCATCACTTGTAAAAACCTGCCAAACATTTAGGGCCACTTAAAAATTTCCTGGATCCTGAATTTCACTCTTTCTTGAGAGCAGAGAATCTGCCAGAAATATACTGTTTTATTAAAACCAGCCTTGTTATTACTCACATTTGGATATGCTGTAAGTCAAGTGTTGCCCCTAAAGCATAACTATCCTGGCATTTAGTAAATCATTTAAAAAACACTTAATAACCTTTTACTAGAGTCAAAACACTGATCTACACACAATGGGAAGAACAAAAATGAAACGCACATAAATCATTCCTGCCAGATGCCCCCTCATATAGGAGAAAAGATGTATATATACCCAAATAGCCATGCAGTGAGGTAGGTGTTAGGTGATATATGAGACTTACAGATAGGGAACAACTGGAACTGAGTAAGTATTAATTCTACCCCTGATATAGCACTAAATAAATAACTACATTTATATTCTTCACTGTTAGTGTTAGATAATTCTTTATTATTGTTGTTTTTAAGTGTGTGTGTGTGTTTGTGTGCGTGTGCGCTGGTTTTAATAGTAATTGATGTTCAATGTAGACATTTTACAAAAATCAGACAAAAGAAGACAATGAAAACCATCTTTAATCCTGTGATCTAGGGCAACCATTGCTAACGTTGTGTTGCATTCCTTCTAGTTTGTTTCTATGTTCATATCTAATTTTCTAGTAACTTACTTTTTTCAGTGAACATATCTGAATATTTACCTATGTCATTAAAAATTATTAAACGATATGTTTTAAAATGTCTGAATGTATTCCACTATGGCGGGGGCATAATTTGCTCTTCTAGTACCCCCACCCCTGTTGTTGGATATTTAAGTTCATTCATTCACTTATGAAATTTTTTTTTTAAGCACATACTACATGCCAGGAACTTTTCCTAGTCTGAGGATAAGAGAAAACAAAACACAAGATGTACATGCCATCTTGGAACTTGCATCCTAAAAGCAAGACAGATAATAAAATGATGAATGTAATGAATTGGTCCTACCTAAAAGAGCTACTTACTTGAACATTACAAGCTTCATAATTAAGCTTTAGGCCTTCTCCAGAGAGGTTCAGCTTACTCCCAAATCTCTGGAATTGGCTGAGACCATACTGGTTTTTCCCACAATATCCAGATTCAGGTGAGACTGTAGTCACAGTACCTGCCCCCTCCAAGATTTTGCTGAAAGAACAGTCCTCAGGGAGCCCACTGGCTAGTCATAGTTTAGAATGGGGATTGGAGGGACTTGTGGGGGTCCATAATCATGAACAGTCATTTCACAGCAGGCCTGACTGACACTGGCTGACTCAAAAAAGTAAGCTGGGCCAGATTTCCTTGCTGGGGAATTTGACCTGAGGCACCACAAGAGGATGAGGCCCCAAGTTAGAAATGAAGCTGAATCTTATATGGAAAATGTTTCATGCAGTCACATTGGGCCATGGGTAACGTGAATTAATGAAGGTGCAGAAGCCATAAACAAGCAGCACTTTTGAGGCAGACAAAGAGTATGGAGTGTGGAGTTAGTAGTAGAAAAACAAGATACTCAGACACATGAAAAGCATCTGTTGTGTTTGTATTAAAGCACTTAGGCAAGATCAAAATCATTTTTTGGACCCTGAATCCGCTTTAGACTCAGAAGAACCCTTCAAATCCTATGGATCCTGAGTGTTCAGCCTTCTGGAATCCCACACTCGCATTAGCTGAGGTGACTGGAGGGACTCTCCAGTCCTTCACCCAGATGAACTCCATGAAAACAAGAGTCTGTACAGAAGAGACAACTGCATGTGTGCAGAACAGTACACAACAATACATAATTCAGCTGCATCCAACTCATGATACAGGCTTTACTTATGCTTTTGATTTGAGAATCATCAGGACCCAGATTTCCTTACCTTTTAGATTTACTGTTGTTTTTATTTTTATTTTTTTGTTTTTGTACCAGGTCATTAGAAAAGTCAATTTCTCTTCCTTAATATATGACAAATAGAAACTAGGTACAAGGCATCATGTTGAGGCACTGGGATGGTTTTGGAGTTAAAAGACACATTCTCTACCACAAGAAGCAAACAGCCTAATAGCAGACCCGCACTTACAACGCAGAGTAGTAAGTATTTTGAAGAAGTCTGTAGAGGATGTGGTGGGAACACAAAGAGGTGCTTCTAAACCAGAGTAGAGATGGTTTCCTGAGAAAGGTGACCCTTAAGCTAAGTTTTAAAGGATAAATAGGAGTTACCTCTATTTTAAACTCTCAATCAAACTAGAGTTCTCTGGTCACCAAGAAAGATACTCATTCTCATTGTTTTTTTAAAAATCCTACTGCACATTTGGGCTCATTTTCAATTCTCATACCTTGATCATAGGCCCACAATTTTCATGGCAGTTTTTGGTAATCTCTGATTACCAAAATTATTTCTCCATTTTTTTCTTCTGCAGTATTTCCCAAATTTGCCTGACCATAAAAATCACCTAAAGGTCATGATAAGTATGCAGATTCCCAAAAGTGTCCACAGGAGGTTCCGACGCATTAAGTCTAGACTTAATACTCGTAATTAGGCATGCTCGGGAATTATTTTTCTACTATTCAAAATTGTTTTTGTTGATCATTTATTTTTCAATAAAAGGTTTTCTGTTATTAAAGTGTTTTCCAGGATTAGAAAATAAGCAAAGAAAGAAACATAAAATTTCCTGTTAGGAAATAACATTGTTTCCTGTTAGATAGATTTTATAGACAAGCACATATTAAGTCCTATACATGTAAATTATAGGTTTTTAAAAAATTCAGTGTGGGTTAATATCTTCTTGTGTGAATTTTGTTGTTTTATTTTTATTGTAATTCTCTCATGTGTTACTCCCAGTTCAAAACATTCATCATATTCACTGTGTTTATGATTTCTCTTTGATTAGAGAAACACAACTTAGATTTGGCTTTCAGGGAACTGGGTAGGAGGGTAGGGAGAGTATGGTGGATGGATGCTGTATCAAATTGAGAAACATAGAGACAAAAAGTATTCAATAAAACATGAACATAAGGGAATTAGTTGCTGTTTGTATGGGGTGTTTAGCAGTTTGATGAAGGAGGTATAATATTGCTATATTGTCAGGGATTTCTCCACTTGACTTCCAAGCAAGTGTAACAAGAATATGAATCTTCTGGCAATCCACAACTCTTCTGGATTATTAAGTAAAGGAAGCACTGACTTTATTATCAAGCATGTTGGAGGAAAGCAAAGCGTTCCACAGATATCAGTCGTTAATGACTCAATACCTACAGTCTTTTTATTGAACTAGAACATAAGCAAGGACTCAGAACGTTTTGTAATTAGAAATAAGAATACTGGAGCAGGAAGGGGCCATCTTTTTTCAAGGCAATAGAAAGTATTTATGGCTCCCACAAGAGGAACAATCATGTCTAATTCAGAACTATTCCATTTGTCACACTAATTAAGTATTATCACATCTTCCTAAGATAGGTGGAACTGGAAACTCATATTAAGATGGACAGTATACTCTTACTAGTGGTTTTTTAATCTAAGTATATATGTCATAAATTTATAAGGTTCTATTTATTGAGGGCAGGAGCAGTCATTGTCAATGAGTCTTTTTTGTCATCTTCATATATTTCAGTTCTTAGTACCCCCTTACATATTATTTTATATAGGTGTGTCAAGTAGACTTTTTCTCACATTTTTCGAAGTATATATGAGGATACTTGACGCACTATAAATTGATCAAGAATACTGTTTGTAGGTGTAGTACATGATTTGTAGAAATGTTGTGCTTGTGTGTCTGTAGCTAACAGTGACTCTGGGATAGTTCTAGTAGCACTCTACCCTGGTATATCTGTAAGGTATTTCTCATTACCCTCCTGAATCAGTCAACAAACACTTCAGAGTCTGATGGGGTCTAAAATCTGATTTGGTACACTGAGACAGTGTCCACCTCTCAGGGGCAGAGTCAAATTAGCAAAGCCAGTTGAAACTTATGAATAAAGAGATGGAGAACAGGAAATTATAGAGGAACTGAAATATTAAAACATGTACAATTAGAGGGTGCTCTCCTCGTTAACAGGTTACATGGGAACTATTCACCAACTGAAAGATTTATAAAATTGCATTGCAAATTACTGTGCCAGTGAGTACAAATCTATATAATTCCTATATAAGCAAACTCTAATCAGAAAGTTGCTGGTTAAGTTTAGAATCAGAAAGAGAATTAGAAGAATTGAATTCTTCGTGGTCCCAGGCTCAGATAGTCTGATGGGCCCACCTCCCAAATGCACCTGAACCTCAAAATCTGTTAATCAAAATCTCTACATCCAACTCACATCAGAGGTGTGTAGGCTTGTGACTCTGGAAATGCTCAGTTGGAGAAGGCCAAGGTTTTCTCTCTCCTATGCAGCACTAACATTGTCTGTGTAACTCTTTGTGTTAAATTTACATGGCTGACACTTTCTTCTTTAGCAGTGAAAAATACTTTGGTAACAGTAGAACATTTTGGGAGGGAGAATTCATGGGAAACAGGCCACCACTCCTCACTCTGTTCTGCAAGACAAACATCACTAACTAATGATAGCAGTCTTCCCTTGGGCAAAACTTGAGCTGAGTCTAGAAGTGAGCTTAACCATAAATCTCTAGGGAAGTACAGCTGCTTCCCAAAATTGGAGTTGGCATATCAGGTGAAGTTGATTTGGATTCCTTGCATATTTTATGGTGTCTGACAAGATGTGTCATTTATTTTGAATATCAGTGTTTATCTGAAAATAATTACCTAATGAAAGTTTCCTGAATCAGGAAAGAACAATTTTTGTGGAGAAATTCTTTTCCCCTTTATTCCTTGTAGATCCCCTCAGTAAGACAAACAAAATTGCCAAATATGATTGATAAAGTCCTGAAAAGTAGCAAGGTCTGCTAAACATTTAAAGAGTTTGTTCAGTTAGTTTAGTCCAAATTAGTGTTCAAGATTAACATAAATAAGCTTTATTACAAGAATTTTTTTCAATTAAGAAAAGGATTTGCTTTTTAATTAGTAAAAATATAATATTTATTATAAATCTATTGAACATGAATGATCTAATTTTGAATTTCTTCCATGTTAAATAAAACTAATTTGGTTTAGAAAGTTCTGAAACTACAATACAACCAGGAATTTGTTAAGTGCCAAAGCAGATTATTACCTGTTCATAGTCCTATTGCTCTATGATGAAAGGAAATATAAAACATCAGAATTTTACAGATTATGGAGTAAAGGAGTCTTAAAATTATTGGTGAAAATGTTAGCATATTTAAAATATTTTAACTGAATTTTCAGTTCATAATTAGGCATTGGTTTAACTCTTTTGCCTATATATTACTGGCTGAATTGAGAAAATAGAGAAAAAGAAAGCCATATAAGATAATTCCAAAGGTATCTATTCTTTGTAAAGAATAGGAAGTTAGAAGAATCAGATTATTTCTGACATATAAATCAGAATTATCTATATTTTGGAGGTATGAAGGTTGATAAACTTCCAAAAGGCCAAATGTCACACGACCTCACATTGTCCTAATTTTTGAATACATATGCTGATTTTGCCCAAAGATGAGTTACCCTTACTTCTACCTCATTTTCTAGGAACTGAGAAATAGTTATTGAATACAAGTAGATGATGAAAAATACTTTAATATTTTCCCTAAAACCTATACAATTAAGGTCAAGAGAGGGGTCTTTCAAATTTTATTCTCTTTATCCCTATCTTATCCAACTTTCATGCTGATAGAATTTTTTTCAACATTTGGAAAATTACAGTTTTTTTGTCTTGAATATTGCTAATGTCAGGGACAAATTTACTGTAAATAAACACAGCTTTACTTTTATGTCAGTGGTTTTCAGAAGGGAAATAAAAAACTCTTCTTTTCCTTATATATCTTACTTTGATCAATTCTTTCTCTATACAACTTCATAATACTTGCCTCAAGCAGGAATAAGTACAAATGATTCATTTTGGGGCTGGCACATTGGTATCGGAAGGAGGAACAGTGGCTCATTAAAACAGTCTGCTCTGTCCTAGCCTAAGGACCCAGCAAGACAAGAGCTAATGTGAATGTACCAACAATTACCATATTTGCTTACCCAATTCCTCTCCCATTTTGTGTCTACTTTTAGTTTAAATAGGAAAAAAAAAAATAGAGGTAATGGTTACCTAAATGGAAAAAAAACCAAAAAACTAGTCCCATTGAGGATAAGAGAGTTTTATAGTTTATATTTAAATATAGATTTATAGTAAAATCTTACTCTGCATAAAAGCAGGAATCTCTGATTTTGATCACTTTACATGCAGAAGAGTGTTTGCTGGAGCACTTCCTTGGCTCTGCTGTAAGTTCTTATGTCATTACCACCTGTAGAATTAGTTTGCCCCCATTTCTAGATGTGGTTCCACTTAGTTTTTACTGCCGTCTTAGAACTGAGACTTCATATTGATTTGGCTGATAACTACCAAAACCCTGGCCTCTTTGTCATCTGCCCTGTCATTCTTCATTATTTATTTGGAAAATAACTCAAAGTACTTACTGGGTTGAGGACCACAGTGAAGAAAAGTTCACCTCCTTGGATACTCTTATCCAGCTCTTTTGGACCTCCTGGATATTCTTTGTAGAAAATTGTGTGAGTGAAAAGCCCACAGGTTTGTCTTGGAAGAACCTAAAAGAATGAACAAGTAAGGAAAAAGTTCCTTTCAACCAACTAATAAGTTGAAACTTAGCTTCTTTTTTTTTTTTTTTTCTCATGGAAGATTATGACAGGCTGCTATCATTATTCAACTCTTAACGAATATCCCGAAAATCTTTCAGAATCTGGGAAGGTGGGGCTGACATCAGTATAGCTGGAATATTGAAGATTGAGTTGAAGAAATATGTTAAAACTAAAAAGGACTTTGAATTATTTTAGCCATTTATCTATTTTAAACCTCCAAGTCAGTACTTCTGTTATGAAGTCTCGTATGTTCCAGAATCTTAAGAAATAAAACAAAAGGGAAGTAAAAAGGAGACTTTAAAAATATTGGAATTGCCTATGTTACACTGTAATTCTAATAGGCAAAAATTTTAAGGATGTCACTTCTATCAAGTTCTACATGTGCATTAGAAAATGAAGTCAATTATTAACCTAATGTGATTCTTAGGAAATGGCATTTTAAATTAGAACAAATATTTGCGACACAAATCATAGTTTCTGCTCTAGTCTGAAAGAACTACTGCAGGCTGTAGTAATTGCCCTAAATTCTAAGTCTGAAGCATGCCAGTTCCAGAAGTATGAAAGACATTATGCATTTGATTAGTAATTTTTATAAAGAGTCACAAACAAAATGATAAAAGATCACTTTGTAAAAAGACTTCTCTTCATCCTTTGTATGTGAAAGCCATTATTTGCTTCAATTATCCATATTTGTGATAAGGACATTTTTTCAAATTCTTACAGCTTTCCTGGTTAAATATCAGTACAATTATAAAAGAAGGTGTGAACAAAAGCTGTGCAAGATGGTCCACTCTCGAGCTAGATTTTATAGAATGATTTCTTTAAGATATGCACTTGTCATTATATACTTGAAGTAGCAGAAAATTAATGAGTATACTTTGGAGAGATACAAGTTTTACAGAACCTTACCCAGGTGGGTCTTCTGCTTATTATCCTGAGCAAATTGATCTTCATGTTTTCGGTCTTGATTTTAAAGCATATTTGGTTCAGTAAGTGCTTTAGAAATAGTACCTGTATTGGACTCCTCATGCCTTGTGACCCTCTATACATATACTAGTTCTTTTTCTTTTATTTGAATATATATTATAATAAATTTCAATCTAGTCCTTGGAAAAATTTCCTAGAAAACATACTTCTCAGCTCAATCAGTACATTATATATATTGCTGTGTAATTCAAAACTTTATATATCCTATTTATTTTGGTAAACTGACTAAAGTTATACCTCTAGAAGCTATTTTATCTTGATGAAATAGTTAAAACAACTTCAGTTTAATTGCAGACTATTAGCTCTGATGATGTTTACATTTTAAAGCACTACACAGTTTCATAGTGTTATGCACAAAATCAATGACAAAAAAGAATAAAGTGCAAAGGTATCCTAGCTGAATCAAATATATTCCTTAACAATTCATGGAAATGTAATTTTCTAAATTAAATTTTATATAGCACTTACTCATTTATTTAACAAATACTTTTTCTAAACTCTATGCAAGTCCATGTGGGAGAACACAAAGATATATCCTTTCTATTTTTGAAGGAGTTAAGGTATGTTAGGGTAAAGAGAAATATGTCAAAGCCACATAATGAGATGCCCACATGTAATTAAATGCCAAGTTTACATTCTGAAAGTACGTGATTCTGAATTGCTTTTAAGATTCCATCTGAGTATTCATGCTTGAAAAACTATGGCAACATACAGAGCCATCTTTGGGATTTGATTGCCTAGATGATTCTATGCAAAAGAGAGAGAGAAATGAAAAGAAATGTGAGTTTTGTGTACTTCTCAAATTATTTTTGAGGGAAGAGAAAGTGCCAGGCTGCACCCTGCAACTCTGGGGAGGATCACCCTTGCGGAGAGGGTGAGAGTCACTGTGAGCCCTAGGATGGTCAGTGGACCACCAAAGGAAGCTGAGGAGATAATCTGAGTGTAAGAGGGTCATGCCCATTGCCTTGCTCCCTACACACAATGCTACAGGACACCAAACATGTTCCTTGAAACAGCTCTCCTGTGTAGAGAAGGAATAGGAGGGTTTTAGGCATTCTGTTGGGAACTGCCTTCTAGAATTGTTTCTGGGAGTGTAACACTATCATATTCAAACTCTGGGCCATTGATGAGCCCCTGGAAGCCTTATAGCTGCTGACAATAACTAGGAGATGGTTATGAAAGCCATAGCCAACAAGAATCTTGGCCAATGGGACTTCAAGCCAATATCCTGTTACCTAAGGCCTAAATCTGGGATAACTGCCAATAAATGTCCCCAGTAAAGATCACGTAGGAGGCTGCCAGCAGGATTAATGGGAGTCTCTATCAATAGGCATCTCTGTTAGAAAGAGTAAGCAGATAATCAGGATCTGTAGTTTAACTGCGTAAAGGTCTCTGGCTCTCTCCACAGTCACATTTAACAACCAGCGGGTAGGATAGAGAGTGCTGGTTTTCCATCAGTTCCTTATTGAGTGAGGATAAAACTTACCCAGTAGACAATGCACTAGGACAGAAGCCTCAGAGACTCTGGTTAGGGCACAAACACCTTGAAATCTTGTAAGTTTTTATGTTCCTAATGTTACAAGATGATGTGTTACAGGAATTGGGAGGAGATCAGTGTAGGCCTGACTTAGGTACTGAGCTGCTATACATATGCCAAGGTGCTTTACAGTAAATTCTGTAAGTTATGGGACTTGACATTGAGGAACAAAGGGAATAGGAATAGGTAGAGAGTGGTCAGAAAGTCTTTCAAGGTGGAAAGAATGACAAAGTCCTGGACACAGCAATGTTGTTGTGGACCTCTGTGGCTGGAGTGAATCTGTGTGAGCTATAGGAAAATAAGAAATAGAAAGATAGACTTAGTTTAAATTGTTTTCAGGTCCCTGAAGAGCTTTTAAAGGGTATGGAAAGAACTAGAAGGAATGAGGTTAGGAAGGCCAAGATGAAGGCAGCATTTTAGAAGGATTAAAAGGTTGGCACTGTGTACACGATGGACTGCAGTGAGGGGTGGGGAGACGCTGCAAAGTCAGAACACAGTCTACACATGGAAGTCAGGGCAGTAAATTAGGCTGTGGGAAAGGAAGGAAATAAAATCTGTATTATAAAGGAATTATTAATGGACTGTACAGACTGATCGGAAGGATCCAGTCAGTGTGATGTTCAAATGGCAGAGCTGAATTAGGGACAGTAAGATGGCGTAAGCTGGTGGAAAGGGAAGATAGTAAGTTTCATTCAAGGCATTATGAGTTTGATTTGTGAATAGATCATAAAAAAGCACAGTTTCCCTCCTCTCATACAATAGAATATGGGTGTGATCCAGGTAAGGTTCACTCCTCAGTTCCCTGCTCTTTTTTCTTGGCAGTCTCTCCCCAGGAGGGCATATTGGCTATTGTCCTCTCAACTTACAGCTCTACTTGGATGACTCCAAGCCCTGTCCTCTCTCTCTAACTGCACAACCAACTGCCTGCTGAACATCCCCCACTTGGAAATTCTCATCCAAGGGCTCACAAAGCCATAAGAGTTTCCATGGATTGTTGCACAAAAGAAACCACAGGGACAGTTCCATCAAAGCAGGAACTCTGTTAGAGCCCCTATTACTGCAAGATTCATGCATTTACAGTACAGGTTAAACATGTTTTCAGGAGAGACCAAAATAAACATATCTCATGTGACATATCCAAGCAAGTCCCCTGGCAGTACAAGAAGAAACAGAAATAAAAGAGAATACCATTCAATAAAGTCCTTGAAGACTTAAGTTTACTGTTCTACTATGACTGCATGTGATTTAAAAATGGCAGGCAAGTATTGGTCTGCTTTTACATTATAATACAACCCAGGTCAAAAAGACTGGCAGCTGGAGGCACAGTGAGTTCATTTTCAGTAAAGGGGAATGGCAGACTGCGATGAAATGTGGCCATTATGTCCACATTGAGCATTTACAACAGGTTTTATTGAGGGGAAAGTTAAGATGGAAGTTGATCCAAGTTAAATGTCATTATCCAATCTGGAATTTTTGCAGATCTAGGAAAACTGTCTGAAAAGAAATCAGTTACACCTAATTTTAAGAGTAGACATCTGTTCAAACACAGTTTGACAAAGTTATAGGGCCTGAACATGTAGTGTTCTGCATGGCGCTCCTTCCCCGTGCGTCTAAATCAGAAGGCCCACTCCTAACTTCACCAGTTCTCTTTGGATTTTCTGAGTTGGGGAAAAGTGGGATTTAATTACTTACTTTGCGAGGTCTCACAAAGTATTAGGGAATAATATATCTTGACACTATACATTTGTCACCAGTGTAGAAACACAACACAAAATAGAGAAGCTTTGGAGAGAATTTGACAGTGTATATAAATGACTTAATTAACACCCCCTCTCATTTGTACTCTGTATTCTGATCTGTTAATGATTATGGAGGACATGTGGCTTCTTGCTGTAAATAGCTGAGTTTCTTTTTGGTCTGACATGATAAAGGGAAGGACATGGTTTGGCTTGTAAAAGAGTGGCACAGTTAATACAGAGAGAGATGGAGTTAGTTTTACTTGCTGAATAACCTTTTCAAGAAATGATGGCTTCTATAAATTATCCGCAACTTAGATGTAATGTTTCCTTAGTATTTTGATATCAGTGTCTGCTTTATAGCAGTAGTGTCAGTAAAAAACATTTTAAAGTTATATTTGAAGAACTGAAAAGAAGCTCCTTTAATTAAAACATCCTTTGCTTAGATAAAAATATGTTTCCTGCTTGTATGGAGCTTTTCTTAATGCTGGGGACTGAGGCACTGGGGATTGAATCCAGGTCCTTGTGCATGCTAAGCATGTGCTCTACCACTGAGCTATACCCAGCCCCCTATTATGCTTTTGATATTTTGCTCTTCTCTTTTGTTCTTTCTTCCAATGAAGAGTATAAATCTGGCAGAATTAGTTGTACCTTATGCAAACCAGGGGAAGCTTACCATAATGTTTTTGTGGATGAAGCCCCTCCGGTATCTGGCTGGTTTCAGGTGTGGATATTCTTCAGTGCTGGTGATTCTAATATTCCAAACCTTCTTCCAGGCCTCGTATAGCTGAACATGCACAGGGTAGACACCTGAATGGTGAGGGGCCACCGCGTAACCCATGTCAGTAGGAATGCCGTGCTCCTAAGACCAAGCAAGTGTTAGTTAGAATGTGGTAAGATTTTTTTTTAACTTATGATGATAGTTTTATTATAGCAAAAAGATACAAATTAGAACCAGCCAAAGGAAGATACACATAGGGCAAGATCTGGAAAGTCCCATAGGTGAAGCTTCTTTTTGTCCTCTCTCCCTGGAGTCCAGATATTACCTCCTCCTGGCTACACATAAGGTGTGACAATACTCAAAAAGACAATTGTCGACTATACATCAATAAAAAAACAACAAACAAAATAAGACAATTGTCAACTAGGTAGCTCACCTGAGCGTCAGTGTCTTGAATTTTTATTGAGGCTTCATTACAGAACCATGATTAGTTGAATTGTTGCCCATATGGTTGAACTCAATTTCCAGCCTCCTTCCCCAGAGGTTAGGTTGATGTCACTTTGCCTAAAGCACTAATCTTTTAGTCTTTTAAAAATTGAAATATACTCAGTTTACAATATTGTGTTAATTTCTGCTGTGTAGCATAGTGAGTCAGTTTATCTATCTATCTATCTATCTATCTGGTAAAATTAAAGTGATAAATATTAAGACCTCTAGACTTGGCGAAGCTGGATAGCCATTCCACCAGTCTTGCTGGTGATACATTTATTGTTTTAGAAGTGGTGGGAAGGACTAGTGATTTTAATGAATAATGTGAAAGAGGCTGCATTCAGTGCATCTTGTCCCAGCCACCTGTTTTTCTAGTCTCTCAATTTCGGTTAAGTTAAATGGCAAACGCTTGCTACAAACAGCACTCAGCACTTATAAAACTAATATTTGTTAGAGGGGCAGAACTCATTCTGAATTCGTTAGACTTGCTAACAGGATTTTATTTTGCCTGTAGCCCAGTTTCTACCAAGTTTGTCGCATTTCTGTTGGTCCCTCAGCTAGGGGGCCAGTAAGAGACAATGTACCCTGTCTCGATAGGAGCACACACTTTTGATTAAGAAATGTGGTCAAATGTTATAGAACAAATTTATTTGAAGTCAAAGCCCTAGTTACAGTGAAAGTAGAAGGTATTGAAAGAGCCAAACAATCTGGAAATTTAGTTGATTTGAAGTCCAGCAGCTTTAACACATAAAATGAGTCTAATTTAAAAAAATAGTTTCAAAATTACACACACACACACACACACACACACTACTTTCTTCTGTTTACTTGGTCCTAATCAGGGCTGGAAATTCCAAAAATAAAATCTCTGGACAATTTTGGAGGGAGCTTGGGACAACTTTGTATAATTGTAATCATTTCTCTTCGTTTGAGATGGTCCATTAATCCTGATAGTCTGTTTGCAGAAAAGATGAACTATCTTTTATTAAAAGAACACTCATGGCTTCAGTAGTAGACGTGCATTTTTTCCTCCTGAATGATACTTTATTTTTCTATCTGTATTTTTCAATTGCTTTATAGTCTTCGAAATTTCCACCCAAACAGACTTCCTTTGAAATACTCATGGTTTTTCTTCATGCCAAAGTGCAATTTCACATACAGAGAACCATAGTAATGGGCTGCTAAATGCCTGAATTGTAGAAATATGCTACAGATGGATATGGAAGAAGTGGAGAAGGCATGGCTTTGTTTTTCAGTGTAACTAATGACAGGAGCTGAAGGACATATATGAGCACCTGAACACAGGAGGAAAATGGGTTGCCAATGGTTTGCCATTACCTAAGTGACTGTCAGACTCCTTCTATATGGCATAAGAGGCTCTCAAAATTTGACTTCAACCTACCTAACATAGCTTATCTCCTATCAGTGTTCATCTTCCCCACCCCCAATGATTCCCTTCACAGCTTTGCTGTCCATTGTGTACGTTGTCTACCCAGTTGGAATGCCCCTTTCGTCTTGTGAACTCTTCATCTTTCAAAACTCAGTTCAGTCAGCTGGAGTTGAGGATGCTGGAAAGGGAGCTGCTGTGGTGGTATTACAGGTAGAGTGGATTATACCTGTGTTTCTGAAGGATGAGAGGAGCATTTCATGTTCTTCATTTTATTTGCATCTTTGTAGAAATGACCACAACTAGGCAGTTATTGCTATATCATTTAGAATTTTGCTATAAAGTCAATGGAAATATCTCATTGCTTTTCCCCCTTTGTTTTTAAAAACTCAAACTAAAGCAAATTACTTAACAACACATACTTTCTGTGAGAAAAGTCAGTGAAGTATTTATCGGAAGTGGTTTAAGAATAGGGGTGCAGTGATAATGGACCAATTGAAAGAAAACGAATTTCAATCACAGAAATTTAGAGAAAAATAATGAACAATTGCAGGTTAATAGTTTTTAAAAGGGTAAAGGATGAAGCCAGGATGAAATTCACAGTAACAGGAACTACATTATAAAAGTCAAGTATCTCCAAGTTTGTGAGGAATTGTGCTGGTAGAAAGCTCAAGGTAGTTTTGAATGCCTGTTAGTGGTCACCTATGTCTTCAGAACACCGTGTAAGAAAAGGACGGTTCAGCACAGCAGACACATTTCCCTTATTTTGAAATATTCCCAAATATTTGCAAACCAACATATATCCAATTTTTGTTTTTATTTTTAGCTTTTAATACTAAAGAAATACTGAGATTTTTTAGTCTCCTCTTTTATTCACGTATGGGCACAGTGTGACCCAGTGGCAGAAAAACCCTGCTTCTGGAGTTAAACCTATCTGGCCATTTCAGTCTTGCATTTACCACCTGTGTGGCTTTGGAGAATGATTTATGACCTCTAAGCCTCATGTCATGGTCTCTCAAATGCTAGTCATATGAGTACTTACCTCCAAGGTGTTCAGAGGAAATTAAATCATATAATACATGGAAAGCATTGAATGCAGTTCCTGAAACATAATACACATTCAGTGGATGTTGTTTCTTATTGTTGTCATCACTGCCCTGCTTCCATTTTAAAATAAGCTATGATTCTACTTAAGTCAACTATAATGTGGAAGTTATGAAAATACTGGGCCATTCTTTTTTTTTTTCAGCAGAGTTTCTGTGACTTCTGTCCCACTGTCCCTTCTCGGGCTTGCGTTCCCCTGATCTGTCTAAATACTCTGAACCAATGCCGTGTGGCTCTGGCCTGTGAATCACTGAGAGTTACAGTTAGTAGATAAAGGCAACAGAAATTGACCCCCAAATTTGCATTCAGTACCAGCGAGAACACCTGAAATCTTACTGCATAGAAAAGTTTGGGCTAAGACTGCAGCTAGTATGTTCTGTAAGGCAGACTATTATGTTTTAGAAGATTTAGTCATAATGCTAAATTCTTGACTGATTATTCTCTTCCAGATCTTTTAACTTGCAATTAACATTATCATTTTGTAATCTGGGGCAGAAAGTCTAAAATCGTAGACATTTCAGCCTAAAAAGCTAATTCTCTTTATCCTTTTCATTAATCCTTGATTGAAAGTAACATCTCAGATCTAGGAATTTTGTAATCTGTCAAGATTTCCATAGTAGAGGACATACACTGAAAAAACTGGTGAATATGGCTATGTTACTATAAAATGTATATGAAGTATTTAGAACATAAGTGGGATTGATTAGTCTCACAATTGAACTCGTCCTCCCCACCTCTCAGCTCTACCAGAAATGCTCCCTGCCCCAGTGTTCCTCTGTGTCACTAAGTGACACGATCAATTATCAACCAACTAGTTGCTGTGTCAAAAATAGAGGCTATTCTTGACACCTGTTTCTTCATTCGCTCATAAATCTAGTTCATTATCTTGCCCTATCATTAAAACTCCAGTATAAACCTTAAATCTATCCACTTTTCTCCAGTTCTGTCATCATCATCATCACGCTAATTCAATCTACCACTTTGTTCCCTGGCTCCTAACTCTTCCACCCATCTCCTATCTTGCCAGCTTCCAATCCACTGTCTACATAGCAGCCAAAGTAATACTCAAAAGACTCAGATATGACCATGGGACTTCCTACTCAGAATCCTTCTGTGGTTTCCCTTTGCACTTAAGAGAAAATACGGAATCCTTAGGATGGTCACGGGCCTTACCTGGTAGGACCTTGCTTCACTTTCTTGCCTCATTTTGCACCACTTCCACCCTTCATTGTAGTCTAGTCACATTAATCTTTGCCTAAAACTCACCAAGCAGTTTCCTACCTCAGGATCCACCCATATGTGGTTTTCCCAGACTGGAATTTCCCTCCTTCAGCTCTTCACCTAGATAAATGATACCTCTTTTAGGTAATTAATTCTGTCATATCTTCATAGAAGCCTCCACTGACAAGTTATAATCTATATAAAGTCCACATTAAGACTTGTCTTAGTAGCATTCATCTGGTTTTCACAGTACACAACATAGCTTGTGAATATTGCTTCATGTAATGACTTCTCAATGTTTCTCTTTCTCATTAACCAATAAGCTCCATGAGTTCTGGGTTCTGTTTTATCCACAGCTGTATGCCCAGTGTCTTGCCAGCAGCAAGCACTCAACAAATATTAGTGAACAAGTGTGTAATATTAGTGAAATATTAGTGATTCTGACCACCCTCTTCTCATTCTAATTTTTACTTTCTCAATTATCTTAACCTGTCAGTTCATCTGCGAAATGGACATATAGTGACTTACAGGGAAATTTAACACCTATGTAAGTAATACCTGAAAACACTTTTGAGACTATAGTTTAAAATTATTATTCAAGTGAAAAACAGACATTATTATGAATTTATATTTAAACCATACTGTATGGAATTAAAAATTGCAGTATTTTCCTAAATTGTGCATTCAAATGTTTCCAAATAGAGAATGTGAAGATGATACAGTTTTATCAAGCAAATGTGATGTGATATTTCTTAGAAAAATTTCCCCAAAACTAAAAGAAAAAAAGGAAAAAAATTGTCATTCAAGTACTTGAGCAACACAATAACTTCATTCCTGAAGAATTCATTGTTTATTATTGTCTTTGATATTTCTTTATTTAAATTCTTGCTAGTAATTAAGAATAGCATTTTACTTTTAATATTTTTCTCTATTTCCGTCTTTCTAAAAAGACAAAACTTTTAAGTTTTCAAAAATAACCTGATGACTTGTTTCCTATTTCCGTATTTGTCAGATTAGCAAGTATACAAACTAATGTAATTAAAAAACCCATGATAGGAAATCAAACACACATTCTACACTCTATAGTAGAAAAAATCTAAAACTTCATTACAAATGTAATTTATAAATACTTCTAAATGCTTTTCTGTGGTTCATTTTGGTTAGAATGTCCCATTCCCTCAGTTCATGCTTTGGTTAACTTTTTCATGGTACTGAGAATTTATACTTAAAATTAAAATGGGCTTACGTTAAAGCTTCTCTGTGTTTACATTTGGTGGTATATTTTAGAGTTGTTTCTAGACAAAAATTGTTTTGCTTCGATTTTTAAAAGTGTCATCCTTAAAAGCTGTGGTTGTTTGAGATGTTATTTCACATAGAAAATAATACATTTTTACAGGTGACAGGAGTATGTTTGGAAAGTGGAGTTAAAACCTTTCACATAAAAGACACTTCTGTACACACACACACATGCACGTATATACACTTACACACTACGTGTGAAGCAAAATTTATAAAACTATTCTCTTGAATTTCAGGAGCATTTTAAAGCTTTTAAAGACAATGTTGGTAAAATTAATGGACCACACATGAACCTGTTGGGCCTCAGGCACTCGAAGAAGGAGTTCTATAGCATTTGCTGTGACTTGGGGGAAGTAAGAAATGACAGTGATGGTGGCTCAATATATGTAAAATTACTATTTAAAGGAATCTTCCTTCTTCCCTAGACCCAAACCAGGCAAATCAGGATTTATCTGTAGGTGAAGGAATTAGGTTTGGTACTGAATGCTAAGAGTGTGTAAACATTAGAGTATGTTCCTGTGATAAATGATATTTCTGGTATGGTTTGAAGTGAAAGATCTTGAAAGGAATAATTACCTTAGGTAGTATAGGAATCTGATTTTTCATTTTTTTAAATTGTGAAATTTATAAAGGGGTTGTGCAAGTAGTCACTAAGGTTCAGATTTAAAATTCTGTGTTTCTTTGACATAATCTTTGTGGTTTTAGAAGTGATCTATTTGGATGCTAAATATAAGTGCACTATTTTTAATCCATGATCAAATCTTAAACAAACATGTATAGTTTTCTTCCTATATATTTAAGAAAGTGAAAACCTCCTAAAATGTGATGGGCATATTTACATAAATTTGGTTAATATTTATAGATTTGGCCACTAGATTTCTTTCTAGTTTTTTTTACAGGGTACTCTTTAATTCATAATATAAATTGTTTGCTGGCTGGTATGTGAAAATCTGCAGTGATGATCATATTTTTAATAGATTTGGTTTAAGAGTTTAAAATCATCCTTTGTTGGCAGCTGTTGTATAATTTAAAAAATTGGCTGGTCTTTATCATCTCTGGTTCCCAGGAGGTAAGCCCTAAATCCTTGGAATTTTCTGAGTGATAGGAATGTCTCTATTATTCATGGTGGGTCCCTGAGATCATATCTGAGTTTATATTAACTGGATGACTCAGTGCAGAGTTTAGCCGTGCCAGAAAGACCAACTATGCAACTAGAGAGTTGGGCTCTGAGCCAGGTTACATCAGCGTTTCCTCTAGGTAGGAGACATGAGTTGAAGACTGAGTTCAAACACATGGCCAGTGACTCAATCAATCATGCCTATAAAATGAAACCCCACTAAAGACTCTGCACACCAAGGCTGAAGTGGGCTTTCCTAGTTAGTGATATTCTTATGGTCCAGAAGCCCCAGGAGGATGATATTATTTGTCTCACAATTTGGATTTAAAAAAAAAACCATGGCTATAGTAACGAAAGTTACATAAGTCTTTGGATAAAGATGTTAATAATGAGCTCTTGTGAAACAGAGTGGCATTATGGTAACTCGTAAGACAGAAGTGTGACCTTATCACTCTGAAGTTACTCAGATCTGCAGAAGAGTCTGTAGTGTTTCATTAACTATATTTATGCTCTTTTTTTTAGAATCCACATATGAGCGATCTCATATGGTATTTTTCTTTCTCTTTCTGGCTTACTTCACTTAGGATCATTGACTATAATATACAGTGAGAGAAAAATTTTATTTTTCTCATATTCAAAGATAGCCAAACCCATGACAATAAAATGATCAAGTGTCTCCCAGGAAATCTTGGGGACGGGAAGCAGCTTAGTGTCATGGAGAAAGCACAAATTTAGAAGTCCTGGGCTCAATCTCAGTGATGCCCTTCATTCGCTGTAGGACCTTGGGCAGGTAATACTACTTCACCACACCTCAAGTCCTTTATTTGCCAAGTAAGGGTAACGAAACAAATTATCTCCCTGTGTTGTAGAGAATGAAAGATGGAAGCAACATTATAGGTCAATTACCACTTAATTTCCTTTCATCTAATTAACATTATTCTCTTTCTCATTGAAACAATAACAAATAAAACAAGGAAACAAAGGTAAACAAGAATCCTTCCACAAAACTCAGGATCTTATTTCAGAGAGGACACTCCTTAAAAGAAGATGCATTATCATTGTCAGTCTTATCTATAAAAGTTTTACCAAACAGTATACAGTTCTTCTGGAAAAAGTAATTGATATTATGTATAAAGTAGGAGGTAGACGTATCCTTAGTGAATGATAAATTTGACAAGGCCGTAACAATGACATTAGCATGGTCCTCTTCAAATACTGCCCCAAGTTAACAGCTGAATTATTTGAAGAACTTAAATGAATTTAGTAAGCCAAATGCATTAAGAAATTCCAGAAACAGGTATAGAAATATCAAATCACTATGTTCTATAACAGGAACTAACACGGTCAATTATACTTCAAAAACAAACAAACAAACTCATAGAAAAAGAGATCAGATTTGTAGTTACCGGATGTGGGGGGGGGGTGGAGGAAGGGGAAATAGGATGGAAGTAGTCAAAATGTACAACCTTCCAGTTATAAGATAAATAAGTACTAAAGATGTAATATACAACATGATAAATATATAATGAAAATTGTTAAAGAGTAAATCCTGAGAGTTCTCATCACAAGGAAAAACATTGTTTTCTATTTCTTTAATTATTGTATCTATATGAGATGATGGATATTCACTAAACTTACTGTGGTAATCATTTCATGATGTATCTAAGTCAAATCATTCTGTTGTATACCTTAAACTAATACCATGTTGTATGTCAATTATATCTCAATGAAATGGGTAGGGGAAAAAACAGAAATTCCAGAAACAAGAGTTAAGCTAATAATTCAGTACCAATACAGAAAAAGGGTTAAAAAAGGTATGTATACTCAGCTTTAACCTTCATTTTCACTTGTAACCTCTAAGGTAAAATTATTTCGTGGAGAGTGACAGATCTTCTTCTAGTCTTCCCTAATAACTATGTAATTTACTTAAAGTGAGTTTCCATTTAAGAGAGCATGCTGGTTTCCTCTCTCAGAGTTCCCTTCAGAATTTCTGAAGTGTCGCCGTATCTTTGTTGAGTGTCTCATAAGTAAACACATCACTAAAGCGTGCACTTTTGTAAGAATACTCAAAAGAATGATGTAAACACTTGTACTTTTCACAGGCCAGGCTAATTTTTTTTTAAATTGCTAAAATTTCTTCAAGTAAACACATGAAGGAGTTTGTAGAAATGTTAAAAGAAAGAAAAAAAAGCCCCAAAGAATTTATGAAGCTTATTTTAGGCTGTAGCAAAGTAACTGAAAATAAAATTATCTAGAGACACAATGGAGGAATTGGAGGGTTTAGTTTAATTCAGCTTTCTCAGAGTTTGAAGCCACGAATTTAATGTGGACCTTTGGGGGTCCCTGAGAGGTAATAAAACTGTAAACTATTCAGGGACAGGCTTAAATTCCCAAAGTACTTGCCAACACATTTAATCTTTCTGAAGATATGTAAGGTTGATTAGATCAGGAATCTTAAAGTCTGTATGGTACTATTAAAATTTTTTTTTAATTTATCTTTTTTTGAGGGGGAAGTGATTAGGTTTGTTTATTTATTTATTTTAATGGAAGTACTGGAGATTGAACCCAGGACCTCATGCATGCTAGGCACGTGCCTTACCACTGAATTATACCCTTTCCCCTGGCACAGTACTAATTTTAACTGAAGTCATACTACTGACAGTATAGAAAAGTTGATATTGATCTTTGTTATAACTATTGCATATCCTCTGGTATTTATAATAGCCATCAGGACAGTTAACACTTGTGGTGCTGGTTGCACAAACACAGGAAATTACATGAATCATATACACAGCAATTTAAAAGAAAAACATTGTAAAAAGTCAGATTTTAATATTCTGCATTTGTTTAAAAATATAACCCTTCAGGAAGGTAATAACATTTTCGTTATGAGGTTTGTGTAATAGTGATCAACAACACTATCAATGGCATGGCAATTTGCAGTTACACAAAACATGCTAGTTATTCAGGCTTTGGAGGCTGACAGATCTGAGATCAAATCCTTTCTCTAGTTTCCACTGCCTGTGTGATTTTAAGAAAATTATATAAGCTCTCTGAGCTTCACTTTCTGCATTTTAAATATGACAATAACTAGGCTCACAGGTGGTTGTGAGGATTAATTGGGGATGTGGGGAAAGCACTAAGCACAATGCCTGGTAAATATCTGGATCTCAAAATGTTCTCTTCCTACATTTCCTCTGGAGAGTCAATAATCTTCCTAAAAACTGAAATGCTACGTTCTATTCATGTAGGGGAAACAGAATAATAGAACTTCAAGTTTCACAGCTTTCCCTGATTTGAGCATCAACTAAAGGAAAAGAATGGGGAATTGGGGAGATTAGTTTGGACGCTGTTGTCATGATCCAGGTATGGGAGAAAAAATTTGAAAGTGGAATGGGGATGGGAAATTTTGAAATGGAGTAGGATGTGGTACAAAACAATGAACTCATAGAAACTGGGGAATGATTGGGAACAGTGAGTAGGAGATATGAAAAAGCTAAAGCAGACACAAGGTTAGCAGTTGTGTGGATTTTACGCTCACTGACTGACTGATTATATTCAGGGATAATATTCAAGGTATTTACAGCCAGTATGCCACGCCACTGATCAGTCAGACCTGTTGCCAACTGCAAAGCTGGAGCTGAATGCTGGAGACCTGAGCCGGGTCCCTTTAGTTGCTGAGTAGTTGGGAGGTTTGGGACATCCTGGGGGAGGGCCTGCGATCCAGGTGTGGGGAGAGGTAGTAGTGTTGACACTTTTCAATATTGTAGTAACTAGCATGGTCATACCAGTACTTTTAAGTTGAATGTTAACGCTGATAACATATTCCTTAGTCTTCTCTCCTGTCTCTTATCTTCTCCAAGTTCCTTCAGCCATTCTCTTTGTGAAGTAATTATATACTTTACCATATTGGTTATCGTGCTCTGAATAATGGCTAGTGTTTTTCTTAAACTGAGCTGTTTGCATTACTCTAGAAGTGATCTACCAGCTCAGAGCAGACTTTTTGCATCCTGATTTGAACTCTGTTTTTACTAGGACCGTTAGAATTATATATACTTGTTTTCAATATCAATAAAATGAAAATCTAATGCCCTTTTTTAATAAAGTGCTTCACTGAGGTAAAAATGATAAAATTCATTCTCTAGCTGGCAAGTGAACTAATTAAAAGATTATTATATATTCCTTAAGCCAGCAAGTCTTTCAATATATTTTAAATTACATTTTGATACTATAATCTTTATTTCCATTTTAGAAAAGTTAATGTGCTCACTAATCTAAAATGTTGCATAATTGACAGTAGACATTTCAGCTAATGTAAATTAGCAGGTTCTGCTGAACTTGGAAAAGAAGGGGGAAAAGGACACTATTTGAAAGAATAAAAATAGTGTAATCAAAATTACAATCCCAGGCAAGATTTTATGTTTTCAGGATCAGGACCATCATTCCATCACTACTAATTTTAATAGTATTGTCTGTAATAGTGTTAAGTATCACTGATATTGGCAGTGAATTCAATGATAAAATTTTCTACTAATTGTTTTATCACTAAAAATTAAACTACCATAATTCACAGAAATTTTAAATCCAATTCTTTGAGAGTATATATATTGATGATTTTTTTGAGGTTTAAATGTAATAAATTGTTTTATTTTTCTAATGGAATTCTGTCCAATTTTAAAGCTGTACAATAGATATTTCAAACTGTGTTGTAGATCAATAATGTTACAATTGATCTTTGCCTCAGGAATGGTACCTTTCCAGAAAATCCCCTGTTGAAATTTAATTTTAATACCTGAAATAGCCCATATTTGATAACTAAAAATATTTTATAATCGACCTCTAAAACTGTATTTCCTGATAGTTATAATCATCAAATGCAAGTATGCTTAAAGGATTTGCTTGACCTTCCACAGTAAGTAATTAGACAGAGCTTTCAAAGCTAAATTAAAATGAACATCAAATCCCCTTGTGAGACAGAAGTGTCCACATTGTGCTAAAGGATAATAGATCAGATGTGCTTGCTAAAACTCAATGAAAATAACACGTGTTTGGCTGTAGATGGTGATAGGACCCAACCAAAGATGTTTTTTTAACATCATAGTCTCAGATTCTCTTAGTTGGAAAAGTACTTTAAATGTCCTTTAATTCAATCACTCATTTGAATACTGAATTTTATACATGACCTCCAGTTTAGTTGTTTGAACACTCAGTTGCTTCTTAAATTTTTTATTTTATTCTTTTCAATGGAGCTTCTGGGGACTGAATGCAGGACTTAGTGCATGCTAAGCATATGTTCTACTACTGAGCTATACCCACTCCTACCCTGCAGTTGCTTCTTTGTGTTTTCTCTCAGGACCTTCACTGGTAAACATTCATGCTTATTTTAAAATTTAGAGCCTCTAAGCTGCTGAAAAAAAGCATGATGTGGCCCAATTTAGAAATGCAATATTAGCACAGGTCAAGCTTTTGTTTGTTCCATCTAATAAGTTGACAGTTAAGGCAGAATTTCCTCCAAGATAGTTTCTTTGAATTAAAGTAGACTCTATATCTATATATAACAAATGATATTCAGACTTGTGGAAAGCTCCTCAGATTTAGTTGTTTGTCTCCTTTACCAACATTTTAGGAACTCTAGCTACTTAGGGAACCTATTGGAACCTAAGGGAGAATTTGCCCTATGAATTTCCCCTCTAGTTATCATTTCCCATATGTTTAGCAGAACTACCAGTTATTCCCTTAGATTACCAGGCAAAAGAGAAATCTAGACTTATATCTGTGAATTAGTTTGGGAAGTTAATGAAGAAGTGTGGAGATCACAATTTTTGCAGTTTTAGAAAACCAGAATTTCTGGTTTCAAATTCTACTACTAGTGAGCTTCATAATCATTAATGTCACTGTATTTCTCTGACTTTTCAGTTTACTTCTCTGTAGTGTGAGAGTAAATATTCCTACAATTAAGGGTTGTTGTAAGGATTAAAGGAAATAATACAGAATATATAAACAACTAAAATTAAACTCTTGAACTCTTCTTACTACATCTTTAAATTTAGCAGCTTTGTGACCCTAATGTCTTGATGGGAAGTAAGAGTTAACACATATTTTCAAAATGTGTAAAATTCATTAACCAAATGTCATTCCAATACAAAATAAGCTTCTAAACTTGAGGACTTTTCCCCCCTTACCTATCACTGTAAATACCTCAGGAACCAAGACAAAAACTGTAGATGGTAGTTTTATGATACTGAATATAATGATAATAAAACAACAGCTGTTATCTACTGCATGTTTGTTGTGTACTAATCACTCCTCCCAAATGCTCCTTTCCTCTTCCTTGTTGTTATGGCTGGGGAGGGACTGTTCTTGGATTCAGTCTCTTCATATGTGTCCTCTCCTGACAAAAAAGCTGACTGGTCCTGTATTTGATTAAACTTTTATGAATGTTCTTTTCTGCTTCAAGGACCATAATTTGGGTTGTCAACCTGAAACTAGGAATGACACTTTTGAGAAATGTCCTCTGCTTGGCACTTGAGGTTAAGGATGACCAAATTTCAATTTTGAATTACTCTTTCAATTCATCATGCCTTTTAGTTGAGAATTCTAAAAAAATATGGACAACTGTGCATGTCTGTTCTTACTGTATGTACTTTCAAGTATTTATGCTTGTTTTAAGTATAACCATAACCTTGGCATGCAGATGATTCATTCACCCAAGTCAGAATAGAACACCATTATTCTAGATCATGTTCTATTTTCAAGGGGTTATAATAGTGAATGTCACATCTTTCATCAAATGTACCTTGATAAACTTTTTAAAAGGCTACCAAAACAATAACAATAAACATAAAAACTTCCCTCCTCACTTCTCTGTCTATATTTTACTGTTACTTTCTTTCATTTTATGTATTTTCTTCTTTTACAATTTCCTTTCTTTTTCCACAGATTTAAAAAGAAACTACAATTTTCTTCTCCACACCCTCTCTTGCTGATTAATATTGCTAATATCAGCAGTCTTTTAGATTTCTGAAGATGATAGAATTGATGTTTGCTGCATTGAGAGGATTTTTAGTGCTCTCTATTACAAATTGTGGCAATGTTTACCCACTTTTATTTGCCGTTTACTACTCCTGTTTATATTTTGGTGGAAAAAATTGTAGCTCTCTGTCTCACAGGAGTTTGCAAATACTGTCAAAACATTTTCACAATATCGGCATGGAGGGTACCATTTTTGCTTTCTTGACAAAGTATCAATGCATGACAAAGGTACATTTGAAGCTACCTATTTTGGAGAGTAGACTGAAGTTGAAAGACAAGCATTGGCTCCCGATGCTACCCGTAAAGTATCTTGTCTTCTATATCCTCAAGAAAAAAAACTCCAATACATTTTATAAATTCTAACCTTTTCTTGTGTAAATTTGAGTAAGATACCATGTGGATCAACTATTCAAACATCTTAGGGTTTTAGAAGTTTATGTAGAACACATAACATGACAAGTGGACATCAGTACTTTCTTAAATTCTGATTAGCCAAAGAACTAATAGTTACATGGCTATATTTCTCTCAAAGAAAGATCCATGAGTCTCATGATATTTGCTCTTTTTCTCATGAGACTCTGCTTTCTACACTGGCTAGAGTAATCTCAGCTCTATTACGTCGAGTTTATCTTAAATCACAGGAATAACTCTATCCATTGCTTGAATCTTTCATATTTTACTGGGTGGCCAGCCAAGAGAGATGTTAACACTTTCATATGTTTGTGTGCCCATTAGAATAATTTATAGAAACAGAAAACACCCTACTACCTAGACACGTGCCTTATTGGCTTGTTTATCACTGTATACCATCTCTGCTCATTACAAGCACATTTTCTCATGTACTGTACTTAATAGAACTTGTACAAGTAAGTGTTACATCTGGAAAACTGGTGTTTTCACTAAGCCTCATTTCACTCCAGATTCTCCCTTGATACCTAACTCTTTTTCTTTTGGCTTTGAATCTTTTTGTTTATTTATTTTTATAAAAAATTTTTCTTTATTGAAGTGTAGTTGATTTACAATGTTAATTTCAGCTGCATAGCAGAGCAATTCAGTTATACATATACATATATATTTTTTCAGGTTCTTTTCCATTATGTTACTACAAGAAATTGAATATAGTTCAATTTCTATACAGTAGGTTCTTGTCACTTATCTATTTTATATATAGTAATGTGTATCCATCCAAACTCCTAATTTATCCCTCCCCAGCTATTTCCGCTTTGTTAACCATAGTTTGCTTTCTATGTCCATGACTCTATTTTTGGTTGGTAAATAAGATTTATATATATATATTTAGATTTCACATATAAGTGACATTTGTCTTTCTCTGACTTACTTCACTTAATATGATAATCTCTAGGTCCATTCATGTTGCTGCAAATGGTATTATTTCATTCTTTTTTTCTGGCTGAGTAATATTCCTCTCTGTGTGTGTGTGTGTGTGTGTGTGTGTGTGTGTGTGTGTGTGTGTGTATGTGTATGTGTCTGTTGATGGACATTTAGGTTGTTTCCATGTCTTGGCTACTGTAAGTAGTGCTGCTGTGAACCCTCTGAACTGTGGGTTTGATGTCTATATGGTTTGGCACTAGGTCAAGGAATAACTCATTTTGTTGGAGAATTGTTTTATGTTGGTATTTTGCTTTTGCAGTGCAGCAGGAAGATCCTTCTGGACAGGAGCCATGTTTTATGAGCTCTGACCACAATGTCATGTAACTAAATCTTATGAGTGTCTGGTGAAGTTCCTCTTAAATGAGACCCCTCTAAGCATTAAGTACCCAATACAAACTCAAAAGTCACATACTGAAAGGGGGCATTACCAAGTTGTTCTAATGGTCACATAGAAAAATCTGCTTAAAAAGTGCCAATATGCCAAAAACCTCTAAGACATTCTCAACATAAAAAGCCAGTCATTTCTATAGTCAGTTTACATTAGTTCATTGTTATGTTCAAAGTAAGTTACTTACTAAGGCGAATTTTTTGTTGAGAATCATCTGCTCCACCAAAGATGACTCATTATGGAAGAGGTGGGGCTGCATGTGGCTCCACATGTGTGGAAACCACCAGAACTCATCCACAGATCCCAACAGATGGTCATCCCCTTCATCTTCCTCTTCAGTTCCTTGGGTTGGGGGGGAAGAGGGGGAAGATTATTCAGTTAATTTCAGTTACACTAATCGTCTGTTTATCTGTTTATATATCTGTCTATATATCAATCCACCCATCCATCCAATTATATATTTAGAAGTTACCATTTATACTATCTTCAATACATATAATTGAACATGAAATGTAACAAAGGAAAATACATGCCTCGAGGAACAACCAGAGAGTGTGATACAGTTCCTTTAAAAGTTTTTAAACATGAGATATGGCTGTAAAATCACTGCAAGATGGACGTACAGAACCATTCCCAAGGATGTTAGAACTTTTAACCTTTAGCATCTTTGTGTAATTTGTAGTTTGGAGAGAATAGGGGCTGAGCAGGGAATGCAATCAAGGGGATGTGAGTGAGGAAATGTACAGCAGAGCCCCAACAGTAAATCGTTCTGATGGGTTGTGACACAACAGTCTCAACAAAATAATTCCATAATTTATCTGGTTTACTCCTTAAGTCTGAGATGCAGCTGCTCAGTCATATTTAGAGAAAACTAAGGCACAAAAAGGAGAAAAGGGGGAAATGTAGCAACTGTTATTGGGAAAACTAGAGAAAACTGAAGGGAAGAAAGAAGAAAGGATGACAGTGATGAAAAGAAGCTGAGAAGTGGTGAAGTCAGAGTGAAACCTTCCAAGCTGCTCCTTGGTGGTACTCCTGCTCCTCACGCTCATCCTTTCTGTCAAGTTCTTGGAAGCAGACTTTCCACCAAGAAACTTCTATTTCCCTGAAAGTCAAAGCTTTGTTGTTGTTCTTCTGGTTTTTCAAACATGGGTTTGTTTTATTTCCTCCATTCTCCCTGACCTGCAGTTTAGTTGCGTGTGGGAAGTCACAGCTCTCTTAACTTGCCTGCAAGGGTAGGAGTTTCTTTTTGTACTTCCCCAGGCACAGTTTGCTAAAGCATGAAATCAGAGCAGTGTAAGGGGCCTGTCCTGGCATAGCATAAGATGATTATTAATCATTACAAAATTAGGCAGCTGCACTTGAATTTCAGCCACAACACTGAATCTAATAAGGTCCTAGAATAGTGGATTCTTCACATGATGTCTGATTTGGGTGAAGAAACGCTCTCTCCTGTTTTCAATAGTAGTTCTGATGTGACTGGTTTTAATAGGATCCTACAGGCTAAAGATGGAGGATGGGCTGCTGCCCTGGCCCAGCCAACTGAGCCCAGTGCTTGTTACCACTGTTCTCTCATTTAATTTTTCCAAGAGAAGGAAGGCAGAGCCTACTGGCAGGAAAAGAATCAGATCTGATGATTTATTGGGCAATAAAGGAGATTTACCAAGGATAAAGTTGTAGTATGAGGCTGCTTGTTTGTTCTAATTTATGCAGGAGGGACAAGATTATATAGAATGAGTGGAATAATAATCCTTCAACAAGGACCGTCTTCAATGTCACTTTCCTATGCTTAGGTACTCTGCTGATATGAAGGAATTTTTTTTTCTCTCTCTCTAAAGAGCATCTTTAAATCTAATCTGTTTTATTTCCCTTAAGTTTTTCCTCTTCATCATACACTCCTGTTACCATAGTATAGTTGAATAAGTATAGCCTTTGGAGTCAGATGTTTTTAGGTTATTTGTAGGTTCCAACACATTTGAGTTGTGTGACTGTGGGCAAGTCACATAACCCCTTTAATGTTGGTATTCATGCAGGCAGAAATATGGACAGCAGTAACTATTTTATTCCTTCTGGGAACAAGTGTCTGCACAGTCCTGTCACACTGGGTAATCTAAAATGCCTATTTATTTATTTATACTTTTTTTCTTGAAGTACAGTCAGTTACAGTATGTCAATTTCTGGGGTACAGCATAATGTTTCAGTGATACATAGACATACATTTATTTGTTTTCATATTCTTTTTCATTATACATTACTACAAGATATTGAATATAGTTCCATCTGCTATACAGAAGAAACTTGTTGTTTATCCATTTTATATATAGTAGTTAGTATCTGCAAATCATGAACTCCCAGTTTATCCCTTCCCAGTCCCCTCCCCCCGGTAACCATAGTTTGTTTTCTATGTCTGTGAGTCTGTTTCTGTTTTGTAAATAAGTTCATTTGTGTCTTTTTTTTTTTAAGATTCCATATATAAGTGATATCATATGGTATTTTTCTTTCTCTTTCTGGCTTTCTTCACTTAGAATGACGATCTCCAGCTCCATCCATGTTGCTGCAAATGGCACTGTTTTATTCTTTTTTATGGCTGAGTAGTATTCCATTGTATAAATATACCAAACTTCTTTATCCAGTCATCTGTCAATAGACATTTAGGTTGTTTCCATGTCTTGGTTATTGTAAATAGTGCTTAAAATGTCCATTTTTCCCCCTCCTATATTTCCTGTTCCTGTTTGTCTTGTGTCTCTTATGTGTCTCCTTTTGTGTGTGTGTTTAGCTGTAATACCGCATGGGGTGGAGGTGGGTCTCCCCTGAATGTTATGTGGCAGAGAGGACACTGTATTTAAGAAGTTAAGAACTGATCAAGCTATTGTATTAACTAATTGCCCTGATTAATGAGTCACCAACATCGAGCATTCTTGGGGCTTCTGAGTAACTATCTTATAGCTCAGGGAGGCCTTCTAGAGAGAACTGCAAAGGAATAGCAGATGGAGTTAGGGGTTTAGAATCTCTGATGACTCCAATCATGGCAAAGTCTTGGGTCCTGTTAGCTTTTAGGTAATAAATAAGGCAGCCCTGGTAGAGAAACACTGGTGACATGTGACTGGTGATGCCTTAATACTTTTTTTATTTTTATTTTTTGACATAGGGATGACATTTGGATTCCCTACAATTAAACATCTCAGCTTACGTATGCTCCTCTTGCTTAATATTTTGTATGTCCTCAGGACAGCATATTGATTAAAATTACAGTCAGTTACCTGTTGAAACTTTACTTTTCCGTACTGAAAACAGCAGATGTCTCTTGGGGTTTCCCAGTAAACAGTTCATTTCTGATTTCCAAATCCCCTGGGTAAAGTGAGCTGAGATTTCCTTGTTTATGAAAAGTCACCCCTCCTACCACCTTTAATCTCTATTCCTTGTCCTCTATAATTCCTATCTTTCCCTGCATCCTTGTTACCTCTATTCATTTTTCTAGTTGGCCTTCACCCAAAGCTTATTTATCAGGACATTGCAACAGATTTCAGAGTTCTTTGGAACGAAAGCTCAGGCATTTGTTGTCCTTCCCTGAATATTATGGTGAAATCTGGTATTAAAATATTCATACATTTTAATCATGCAGCAGTTAGACAAACGACGTCTGCCCTCTGACAGATTTATGTAAATTCATAGTAGGCATAATTGTACGCCTCTCTTTTTTTCTTTATTACTCTTTCTTATCTGATTTCCTTTAATCCTACTTTGGGGATGTTTTATATCAGAATTAATTATATTGAGAACAAGTGTCTATTGCTTATTACTTTAAACCTTATGATAAAAAGTAGCTGAAACAGTTGTTCATGGTTGGATTGTCCTGGCCTCTTGCCACTCCTTACACCCCCACTTTCCCTATTTCAGTCAGAACTGGAGAAAGAGAAATGAACTGGGAGTCAAATTCCACAGTTTTAACTGTCATTTCTTAAGTTGTTACAAAACTATACTGAACTCTTATGATTATTGAAAATTATTTTATTATGTATCTATTTAAATAACTTATGTCTCTTCAGTATTTTATTTGTAGTATTTCCTATTCTGATATTATATTAAAAACACCATCATTGACTGAGACTGTGCTAAGTGCTTTTTAGGGTCATCTTATTAAATTCTCACTCCAACCCTAGGAGCTAAGGACCTTGCTAACTCCATTTTACAGATAAGGAAATTGTTATTAGGAGAGGTAAAGTAATTTGTTCCACATCACTGGGAATGGTGGGATAAATCCTGAATTCAGAGCCTAAATTCTTACCTAGATTACACATCTCCAGGGCCCTTAACTATCATTCATGAACCAAACGTGGAGTGTAAAAATAAGATTAGGATTTACTAATTCATATAACATTGCTCTTCACATTGTTAATGAATTCTATGATTATAATTAGAATTTACAAATACTATTGGTTCTCAGTGATTTGGGAAAATATACAAACCTAAAGAACCTATAGATAAGGGGAAGTAACCTTTGCCATTCAGCTTCCTTAATCAAGGATTGACAACTGAACAACAAAAATCCATTTTTTTTTCTAATGCATAAGAATTAGGCTCTGACTGACCTAAAGTTAAGACTTTTTTTTAACACTTAACTAGCTATATGAACTTGTGCCCCTCTAAGTTTATGGGTTCTTATCTAGAAAACAAGGTAACATATTCCTTAACTCCTAGGATTTGATGAAAAGGTACATGAAAAGTGCTTAGTTAAGTACCTAAAATATGGTGTTGCTCACTAAAAGGGAACTAGGGAACTGTAATTTTTATTCCACTATATCTTTACTTCTCACAACATGCACAACTCCTTCAAAAACTAAAATAAATCAAACAAGATGAAACTCCTGAAATAAAGTCTACTATTTTGACACTGCTGTTTTTCTCCTTTTCAAGACTGAATAAAATAAAATTTTTACTAGAAAACAGAATTACTCATGTAGAAAGAAAGACAATGTAATTCAATTAAACTTTACAATACCTAATTTTTGAAGGATTCAGAATATTGATTTTTATATCTGTTCCCATTGAAAACTGATCTGACTGGTTTTAGACAACCCTGGTCAAATTTCTGTGGTAGCTTTCCTACTGTATACAGATAAAAAAATTCTTTCAAGCCTTAGCCTATGTTCTACTTTCCCTGACTTACAGAGAGGACGTTCTTACTACGAGTTGTGGAAAGTACTCACAGCAAATAAGGAAAGAGGACAAATCTTTGAGAAACAAGAATGAAGGAGAGCAATTGGCTAGAGTCATTCTTTAGCATTCAGTACTGGGCAAAACCTGAGTTATTAGGAGTGTTTTCTTATATTTCTATCATGTTTGGTAAAGAAAGTGTTAAATTATTCTTAATATTTAGAGTGATTTTCTTTCACAGCACAACATGCTCAAATTCTATTCTCTAACCGTATTCCATATACATACTAATAGTTCAAATAAAGGTGACTTTATTTTCACTGAATCATTTTTTCATTCATTCCCTTTCTTCAATAGACAGTTTTACTTGCTGGTGTGACAGCAGTAAAGCCTTTGTGGAGTGTTCATTTTAGTGAGGGAAGAAAGACAACAGATAATTTAAAAATAAAATGCATTCAGTATCCATTCACAATAGAACACTTCAGCCATCTAGAAATAGAAGAGAGCTTCCTTAAGTTAATAAAGAGTATCTATAAAATAGTCTATTGAAAGAATTCCCCTAAGAACAGGAACAAAACTACTGAAGTATTTCCCCTGAGGTCAGGAACAAGATATGAGTGTCACTATTACCACCTTTATTTAATATTTACTGCAGACTGAAGCTCGTGCAATAGGCAAGAAAAGAAACAAAACTCATAAAGCTCAGAAAGGAAGAAATAAAATTTTTACTCTTCAAAAATTATGTGATTGAATGGGTAGAAAATCCAAAAGAATCTATAAACTATAGAATTAATAAATGAATGTAGCAAGGTTGCTGTATACAAGGTCAACAGACAAAATTGTTTTTTGCATAGTTGACAGAGAAATGGAAAATAAAAATTTAAAAAATACACCATTTACTAGTGCATCAAAAAACCTGCCAAGGAGTAAATATAAAAACAATAAAGTTTTATCAAGTGTAATTAAAGAGGACCTATATATGTTAGGAATATGATATTAGAAATACGATAGGAACACTCAATGTTTAGGATACTAATTCTCCCCCAAATTAATTAATAATTTAATATAATCTCAATAAAAATAGTAGCAAGTTAATTTGTAGATACCGATAAACTGATTTTAAAATTTATATAAAAATTCAGATGGCCAAGAATTGCCAAGGCAATCTTGAAGAAGATGAACAAACTTGGGGGTTAGCAGATATTACAATGGCAGATATTCACATTAAAGTTATAGTAAACAATACAGTATAATGACACAAATAGATCTAAAGGAAAGGAGAGTCCAGAAACAGACGTTGTGGTATGCAAAGATGTCTTTAAACAGACACAAAAAAGGAAAAAAAGATAAAGTAGACTATAATGAAATTACTTTTGTTAAGCAAAAAGTACCAGTAGGGGTGTAAAAAGACAACCCACACATAAGGAGGAAGCATTAGCAACACATATAACTGACAGAGAGCTCATTAAGAATTGTATATATAAAACAGATAAACAGGTTTATACTGTATAGCACAGGGAAATATATTCAATATCTTATAGTAGCTCATGGTGACAAAGAATATGAAAATGAATATATGTACATTCATGTATGACTGAAGAGTTGTGCTGTACACCAGAAATTGACACAAGATTGTAAACTGCTTATAACTCAATAAAAAAAAAAGAAAAAAAGAAAACCTCAAATAAAAAGAATATATAAAAAATTTCTACAAATCAATTTAAAAAAACACCCAGGTATTTCCAAAAAGAGGATATCCAAAAGGTCAATAAATATATGAAAGAAACTCAGTTTCACTACTCATCAGTGAAACGTGCATTTAAACCATAAGATGATATTTCTACATGGCCACCAGAAAGGCTAAAATTAAAAAGACAAACAATATCAAATACTGGTGAGAATGGAGAGCAACAGGAAAACTCATAAACTGTTGGAAATATAAATTGGTACAAGCACTTTGAAAAACGGTCATTTTCTTCTAAAAGCTGATTATAAGCATCCCATGTAACTTGCAGTTCTACTCCTGGTTGATAATGAACAGAAAAGAATTCTTATGGCCTCTGAAGGACAGATGCAAAAATGTTCTTAACACAACCATTCAAAAAAAGCCGAAGACTGGAAACAACCCAAACATCTACATTGTAAAGTAATGGAATAAAGAAATTTTGGTAAATTCAAACAATGGACCACTTTAAAGTAGTAAAAATGAAAAAATTACTACTATACATAATAATATCTGTGAAACTAAAATAACATTGACCAAAACAAGCTGCACACAGAAGAGTCCATGGAATATGATTCCTTTTACATACCTCTCAAAGCCAGGCAAGCTAATTTATGATATTAGAAGTCAGGATAGTGGTTTTCTTTGAGGGAAGCTAGTGACTATAAGGCAGCATAATGGAGGGGGTAGGTGAGATTCTGGTAGTAGTGTCTTTTTTTAAATTCTTATGTTTTTGTTGAAGTGTAGTCAGTTTACAATGTTAGTTTCAGGTGTACAGCAAAGTGATTCAGTTACACATATACATAGATACATATATATATTTTCAGTTTATTTTCCATTATGGCTTATTACAAGAAATTGAATACAGTTCCCTGTGCTATACATTAGGTCCTTGATTTTTAATCTGTTTTATATATAGTAATGTGTATCTGTTAATCCCAAAGTTCTAATCTGTCCCTCCCCTCCTTTTCCCCCTGGTAACCACAGTTTGTTTTCTATGTCTGCGAGTCTATTTCTGGTTTGTAAATAAAATTTGTATCTTTTTAAAAAAATTCCACTTAAAAGTGATATCATTTGATTCTTTTTCTTGATCTGCATGCTGGATATGCAGCTTTCGCTATATTTATTACTTATGCACTTCTATATATACAAATTATAGTTCAATAGAAAAGAAAGGTCATTAGAATGTGACATGGTGAATAAACTTTCAAACTATGAACATTTTGTGAAGGTTAAAAAGTAATAGGTTAAATGAAACTGAATAATATGAAGAAAATAAAATAGGAGAGAGTCACAGGGAACATAGGAAGGTGTGAAGAGGAGGGGTCATGATTTTAAAGAGAGTGGTCAGGGAGGCCTTAATGAGGACAGTTAAGCTCCTTTTTCTTACCTGTATGGTAAAATTTCCCTGAAAATCCCAGGTTGAACGTAAAATTTGTGATTTGTGCACGCAAAAGATTCTGAGTATCAAGCAGGGCCTGAAATACATAATTTAAAAAAAAAATGTATCAAGTAGAGAATGGCATTGAGAGGATATCTTCCTTCAGCATTCAAAAAGTAAAACTACTCCTTTATACTTGAGAGAATTCAATGATGGAAAGTAGTTTCCTTATCACTTTATAGCTAGAGAGATGCTTTTGAGATTACATAAACCCATACATATATTTATCCTTTAGCTTGCAATAAATCAGCAAAGAGTGTCAGCTAGAAAAAGGAAATTAAGTGAAAAGTTTATTCCTCATGTATCAAAGGAACTAGTACCTAGTACATACAATACGTCTCCTTTTACCCCCCTCAGGGACATAGTTCACCATCTGCCAAAAGAGGGAAACTCTAAGGGGAACTATGCAAGAACATATGTTGAAAGAAACAGATTGTTATTTTTCAGATGCATCTTTTGTCTTCAAAATCCAAGACTTTTCAATCTTTAAGTCTTAGATCTCCCAAACATAGTGACTTTTCTTCAAGAATGGATATCGTGGTAAAGTAAATCTCTAATTTGCCCTTTCATTGAAAAACAGAGAGACAAACAGAATCCCTTACTTCCAAGAGTATTTTGAATCAGAGTTTTACTTGTTATATCCCATAAAGTATTTATCATGCTATGAGTATTTAATGGATTTTTTTCCTTTCTTCTTCTCCTTCTTTTCTTTCTCATTCATATTTAAATTCCCATTCTTATATTCCTTCTCTCTCTGCCCTGCCCCCAAGTCCCTGCCCCAGACCATGGTAGTATCCACCCCAACTAGGCAGAAAGTTAACACTGAATGGTAGATGTGTAAAGGCTCTTAGTCACCACTTCTTTTACACATGAAGAAACTAAGGAGAAAAGACTTGCTCATTTTTACAGATAAATTCATGGTAGATCCTAGGTTAAGGATATAGATCACCTGATTCCAAATTAGGGACTCTTTTTTTTTCCCTCTACTACACCAAATCTTTCCCCTCCTCTCCACAGTACACTGGCTGGGTCCACAACAAAACCTTTTCTTAATAGTGTAGCCAACACCTGGAAGTCCTGCCTCATCATGTTCATTCATGGTCTCAATCTTTTTGGGGGGATAAACAGATAGACATTTTATTCAGAGACCGTGCCATGATTGTATGCTTTCTCTGTGAATGCAAGTGATTCTCCTTGTGTAAAAGCAGAGGAAGAGAACTTTTGAATCTCAAATTTAAATTCATGTGACAAATGGTAAGTTTTGAAATTTAAGTATCTAAGTCTTCTTTTTCTATCCTTACTCTGTTTACATGAACAACTTCCTTTCATTTCACAACTGAACCATGTGATATGTGGGTCCTGAGGGCACTCATATATGGAAGGCAGGCCTGTTTGTGGACTTCCACACCTAACTATAGAAGCAAAAGGGTTAAACTGATGGCAGTGTCACTGGGGACTGGTTAGATCCCATCCTCACAAGGGCTAGGTACAGTTTGGGCAGGGGAAAGAGAATTTGGCTAGCTGAGGAGTGACAAAGTGAGGAATGGACACACAACCTTGGTGTCAGGAGGTGTGGGGAGGGGTGCTGCCTGGGTGTAAGGGCTGAGCTTTTCTCTTTCTCTCCTTATGGAAGGAAAATCAGATAAGGGATCAGAAGGTATGGATTTAAATGCCAGCTCTGGGACTTAACAGTGCACTCACTAAGGCTTGGACTCAGATTGTCTCAGCTGGAATTCTAGATCTGTTCTTATTCAGCACTATGTATGTTATCAAATTTTCCAAGCCTCAGATTCATCGTATATAAAGTGGGAATCATAATAATTAACTAAAAACACTGTTGTGAAGATTAAGTCAGATAATTCATTTGTGCTTTGGCATAGTGACTAGTATATGATACGTGTTCAACAATTATTAGCTGCCACTCCTCTATAATTGCTGCTGCTACTATTACTACTATTAATATGGTTGTTGTTATTGTTAATGATAGATAATAATATGTTACCTCTCTGAACTTTCCCTTCAGTTATTAAAAGTGAAGACAATTATCTAACTCATGGAATTGTGATGAGGAATGAATATAAAAGAGGTAATATATGCAGGAGTGCTTGATAAGCTCTAACAAAATGGCATAAAATATTAGGTATTGACATTATAATTACCAGCAATATATTATATATACATGTATATGTATATAATTACAATTATGTACATATTACTGATAATTGTATCTGTATCTATATAGTATGCATCTCTCATTTACTTCTTTCTTTACTGAAATATAGTTGGTGTACAATATTATGTTAGCTTCAGGAGTACAACATAGTGATTCAGTATTTAAACACGTTATGAAATGATCAACACCCTAAGTCCAGTAACCATTTGTCCCATATAAAGTTATTACAGTATTGTTGACCACATTCCTTATGCTATACATTACATCCCTCTGACTTATTTATTTTATAACCAGAAGTTTGTACCTCTTAATCTCACTCACATATTTTACTCATTCCCTACCTCATCCCTGCCATCTGGCAACCACCCATTTGTTTTTTGTATCTATGAGTCTGTTTTCATTTTTTTTTTTAGATTCCATATATAAGTGAGATCATATGGTATTTATCTTTCTCTGTCTGGTTTATTTCACTTAGCATAATACCCTCTAGATCCATCCATGTTTTCACATGGCAAGATTTCATTCTTTTTTATGACTAATATTCCATTGCATATACATATATATACCACATCTTCTTTATCCATTCATCCATCAATGGGCCTTCCATATCTCGGCTACAATTGTATACTGCTACAATAAACACAGCAGTGCAGTTTTCAAGTTAGTGTTTTTGTTTTCTTTGAGTAAATACCTAGAAGTGAAATTGCTGGGTCACATGGTAGTTCTGTTTTGAATTTTTTGAGGAACCTTCATACTGTTTTCCATAGTGGTTGCACTAATTTACATTCCCATCAACAATACCTGAGGGTCCCCTTTTCTCCACATCCTTGCCAGCACTTGTTATTTCTTGTCATTTTGATGATAGCCATTCTGACAGGTGTGAAGTGATATCTTATTTTGGTTTGGTTTTGTATTTTCTTAATAGGTTAGTGATGCTGGACATCTTTTCATATGTCTTTGGTCATCTGTATATCTTCTTTTGAAAAATGTCTATTCAGGTCCTCTGCCCATTTTTAAGTGGATTGTTTTTGGTATTGAGTTTTATGAATTCTTCACATGTTTTGGATATTAACTCTTTATTGGATATGTCATTTGCAAATATCTTCTATTCAGAAGGCTGCCTTTTCATTTTGTTGATGGTTTTCTTCAAAAATTTGGATTGATGTAGTCCTACTTGTTTATTTTTGCTTTTGTTTCCCTTGCCTAAGGCGATGCATCCAAAATATATTGCTAAGACTGATGTCAAAGAGCATACTACCTATGTTTTCTTCTAAAAGTTTTATGGTTTCAGGTCTAACATTTAAGTCTTTAATCTACATTGAGTATATGGTGTAAGAAAGTAGTCATTTGCATGCTGCTGTCCACTTTCTTCTACCCAACTGAACATTCTAGTTGGCTCTTCCTATCTTTTCTTCCCCTTAGATCTTAACTTTCTTCTTTATCCATCTTACTTCATTCATTTCATTCTCTTAATTTTCTCCTTTCAGTGGTAAAAAATATGGATTAAAAGTCCATTTAAAAATTATTTCTTGTGTGTTCAATGTTTTAATCTTAAGATTGGAATAGTTTTTCTTTCTGTCTCCCTGAAAATAAAATCCCCAAACTATGGAACTTGAACTTTCCTTTGTGACTCTAGATAATTTTTTAAAATTTATATTTACAGTATTTGATAGGAAAAGAATCCAAACAAAACTATCCTGTTCTTTGGACTTAGAAGCTAAATAAAGTACCTGTGAACTAACCTCTAAATCAACTATAATACATTGATTCAAATTATAATTAGCTCTGATTTTGCAGGTTTGATGTGGCATTTTACCCATTTATTTGATATTCTAGAAATAAACATTAAAACACATAAAAGATGTATTGAAGCAAATGGCAGATACTAATATCAAGAGTATGTATAGTGAAGAGGGAAACTTATTTCTAGATAATAGTTTATATACTTAAGCAGTAATATTTCTTATTTTTTATATTGCTTTTATGACCAAATTTTGGCAATATCTATGAGAACAATGTTATATATTTATCCATTATTTCTATATATATTTCAAAATATGCTTTTGTACCAGAAACTTGAGTACCAGCAATATCCTTAGATCACATCTTTTCTATTAAACTCTTTATTCCTGAATGGTTTTATGCAGCATTGTTCTATTTAAAACTGAAATAGTCTATTATTCCTATAAACAAAATACAAGATTGTAAAATGACTATAACTCAATAAAAAATGTTTAAAAAAAACACAAAATATAAAATGATATAAAATGATACTTTGCTATATTCTCTATGTGCAACATGTCTAAAATGCAGTGATAATATAAAAAATCTACTCAAAAGAACCTAAATTATTATTCTAATACCAAATTCAGAAAACCACATGTATTCTGGGCAAGAAAACTCTCTCTGATGTGCATAGTACTTTGGCCATGGAGGAGTTAATTAATCACAGCCACTTGCAGAGGTACCATTTACTGGTCTCCTCCAATCCAAGAACCCTAAGAACATAGATGTCTACTATCAAAGGTGGTCTGATTATTGAAAAGTGGTGCTTTATTTTTAAGTGTTCCAAAACTTTGTATATATTTAGGGTAATTTACAATTCCATGCATCAGTGATTATCTTTAAAGTAACACATTATTTTTTTCCAATTAAAAAAATTAAAGTCACAAATAAATCTGCCTCTCAGGATAAATTAATATGATAAAAATCCATTCCATTTTAATCACTAACTACTTATACTTATGTGTATATAGAGATATAGATGTATAAATAAGTGAAATTAGAGCTAGAAAGTAAAAATTAGAACTGTACCAATTATGATTAAAAATGCAGAGTTGTGAATTTTGCCTTTTTCATTTAACAGTATATCATGTGCTTTCTCCTGTCACACTAACCTTCCAAAACCAAAATTTTTAATGGATGCCGAATATTACATCAAATGGGTATAGTATAATTTATTTAACCATTATATTCTATTGTGGTACATTTAGATTGTTTACATTTTTTCATGTAGTATAAATACTGCTCTGCGTATCAACACATATTTATATAGCAATGAAATAGCCATTTCTGCAGGAGAAAATAATTCTGCTTACTCTTCAGCAAACAAAACAATTTTTGAGCAAATTTGAAAATGCTTGTGAAAGCATTAAAAGAGTACTAGTTAATATTAAGTATTAAGTATTAATATCCAATTAACATTATAAAAGAACTGTATTATGAGTATAATTTAACATGAAAATTTGACTATTTCCAAAAGTATTTTTTCAAATTTGAATCTGTATGCTACCCCGTTAACTTAGTTTTTCAAGGCTTCATTCTACAAAGGCAAAAATACTTGTAAGCATTAGAATATCTAGTTGAAGGTTAAAAAAAAAAGGTCTAATTTAAAGAAACTGAGCTCTGAGAACTGAGCAAAATGGGAGATTTTATATGTCTTTGGGTTTTCTCTGACTTTCTTTAATGGAATGAATGTATCAATTAAAGTAAATTGAAAAGATAAAAGTTAAAAAAACAACTGCAAAAAAATTTTATGTGGAGATTCATGTTAGGACTTGTTATGTATGTGACATTCTGTGGGAAAACATCTGCTAATTTTTGTTTCTTATCTGGGCTTCCTAGATTATATTTTGACCTATTTTATCTTCTGTAAGTTAACAAAAAGAGTTGGCAAGCCAAATTAAGGCTGGCTGGGAAAGAAATTTTAGTGTTAAGTGTAGTTTTTCAGCAGGAGGCAAAAATATAATATTTCAGCACAGAATTTTTAGAGTTAAATGTTTTCTTAGTCAAGGAAATACTAAGTATATATAATGTACATAGATTTACTAAAGTAAATGAAAACAATTGGGCAGCTAATTATAAGCTCCTGTATCTATATATTTATCTACCTATCTCCGCCCCCCCCCCCCCCCCCGCAGGTGGCATCAGAGAAACTCATGGGTTTAGTATGAAGATCAAATGAGAAAATAGATACGTGGCCCTAAAACCTTTCTTAGCACACGTAAGTGGAATTTTAGCCCTAGGAATGGAATCCTCCATCCCTTCCTCAGTCAACCATTAAAAACCCCTTACCATCCTGTCGCAAAATTCCATCTTCTATTTCTTACTGTTGCCCAGCTGGAGTAAAATCAGGCATATGCCTAAACTTTTAAATGATATTTTCAAATTGAGCTTGACACTTTCGGAGTTGTCTAATCAGCACTGAGAATTCTGGACAAAAGATGAAGATGTTCCAAGTAACTATATTACAGTAACTTTTACAGGGCTTTGTATTTCTTTCTAAGTGACCTAGTGAATTCTCTGTTCTCCAACTCAATGTTCATGTATTTTATTGTTTGAATTATGTTAACAGGAAGGACAAAGGTTGTGTGAAAGCCAAGGAGAAAAGAATAACATAGTAATCTTGAATTATTTGGTACATACTTAAACTGGTTCAGAGCATACATTATACGTAACCTCTAAACTATACAGGTGAGAGATGGTTTTGCTAGAAAATTTGTTGAACTGAAATTGGCAAATAATGATACATGAGTGGGGAAATAGAAAACAAGTACTGTTCTCACTAACCATTCATTTGAAATTGTTATGCATATTCTATTTAGCTTATGGTCGCTATAGTCAAAATACTACTGTACCTTTTTTAAAAGAATAGATAAACATAAAAAGTAATTCACAGTTCCTTACAATGCAGCACCTTTAGGAAACTATAAGCTTCATCTCATTCACTCAATTATACTGAAAAGGGTTTTTATGTGTTGCAATAAACATAATTTTAACACCTTAATAATTTAAAAGACTTGCTTCTAGCAGCAAAGCAGAAAAGGAAGGAGAGGTACAGGAATCCATATGAGGGGACTGAGGCATCTCAACCCACCTATTTTTATTCCAGAGCAAATTAGGTTTATTTCAGCAGTTGCACAGTTATATTGGAAACCCCTTAAGTAGCATATCTGTTCTGCTTAAGAATGGAAAGTGCTAAATACTTTTTAAAAAACACTGAAAAAATGTTCCCTAGCCAACCCCCCACTACATAACAGTTTGAGTTATATGTTAATAAAATGTGCAATTGAAACTGGACTATAAATTCCGTGAGGTAGTGATTCTGTCCAGTTCACTTGTAATCCCTGAAGCCCAGCATGATGTCAGGAGCAGAAGAAGGGCAAGTAGCTGTTTGTTGAATGGTGACATGAATGAATGTCTGATCTGACAGTGCAATAAACTCTTAAAGACTTGACACTAATATTGTGGAACATTCTTTTGCTATTTTATTTTCATAAACTGTTTTGAATCTTGATGAATTAATTCAACATATTTCATACTCAAAAAGGTAATTATAAAGCATTTTCTTTTCAAATTATTTGTAAAAGTGCTAAAGTGAAAGCATTCCCTATTTCAGTGCTTCTCAAACTTCTATGTATATGAAGATCATCTGAGAGCTTAATAAAATGCAGATTCCTGGGTTTTAACCCAGAGATTCTGAACAGTAGTCCTGGAGCAGGGCTAAAGCATCCCAGGTGATTTTGATGACAGGTGACATCATACCACACTCTTAAGAATCACTGTCCTATTCCTTGATTTCAAATAGTTCAATGCAGTTTCTCATTTATTTATTTATCGGCATGCTTTTCTTTGAGAATATGAAATCTTTGATGCCTACTCTATAGCACAATTCTTGGTACACAGTAGGCATTCAGCTAATCAATGATTTTATGAGCCACATAAGTAATGGGTACTGTGAATTCTAAAATCAGAAATATTCTAGAAAAAAACGGAACATGTAGGTTCATCCAGAATTCAGTTTAGGTCCTAGTAACTATGTTGGCCCCAAAGCACTCCATCACAGCTAGAGTAATCTGGGTTAGAAATTATACAACATAGATTGTAGCCTCTAAAGTTTTTATTTTACGTCTTTATCAATTTTATCTTCTGTAGTTTTTCTAATAAAAATTCCTCTCAGCTGGGTTGGATGAACCCAGCTAATCAGGCTGCCACTTTAGGTAAAGGGTGGTAACCTAGGGTAACCTGCTCCAGCCTAGGGAAGATAAGGTGTGAGGAGGCAAGTGCTAATAGAGGATAGAGATGTCTTTTAAGAATCACATTGTCATGGGACTGTAAGATGGTTCAGCTGCTATGGAAAACAGTTTGGCCATTCCTCGAAAAGTTAAATATAAAATTATCATATGACTCAGCAATTACACTCCTAATTTTATACTCAAAAGAATTAAAAACAGGTGTTCAGACAAATATGTCTTCACACACAGCAGTACTATTCCCCACAGCCAAAAGGTAGAAACAACCCAGGGTCCATCAGTGGATGGACAGATAAACAAACTGCTGTTCATATATATACAATGGAATATTATTCATCCATAAAAAGGAATAATGTGCTGATACAAGCTACAATGTAAGTGAATCTTGAAAATATAATGCTAAGTGAAGGAAGCCAGACACAAAAGGTCACATACTATATGATTCCATTTACATGAAGTATCCAGAATAGGTAAATCTATAGAGGCAGAAGGTAAACTGGTGTTCCCAGGAGTAGGTAGGGGGAAACTAGGCATAACTGCTGAATGGGTATGGGGTTTCCTTTTGGGGTGATGAAAATGTTTTATATGGGGGTTATACAACACTGTGAATGTACTAAATGACACTGAAATGTTTATTTTAGAATGGTTAATTTTCCAAGAGAGTAGATATAACCTTTGTCTTTACAGTGGTAGATCTGCAGTGCTTGGCACATAGTAGGCTCCCAATAGCTACTTGTTGAAAGAATAAATGAATGGATGGTAATGCCACAATAATTTCCAACCAGAAGAGGAGATAATAATATTTGACTGAAAAATTTTGCAGGACAACTAAAGAGTAAATAGGGGGATGGTTTCCATGGAGAGGACATATTAAGGGTGCTCCATTACAAGAGGCACATTTTTAATCATGCTGCACAAAGTGGGTAGATCATCAACATTGGATGAGAGCCCTTGCTTTGGTAGGGGTAAGTAGTGCTCACACAAACCTGTGGGTTCTTCAGGTAATGAGGGCTGGGTTTGGTGGAATGAAGAACATTTCAGGGTGGCTTTAGATCAGATCATAGAACCTGTTTGGGATGGACTGAAATGCTTTTATATATATATATAAATTTTTTTAAAATGAAAGTTGGGGTAAAGGCACAAGTGTATACTTAGCAACTTAGTCCACTAGAGCCTAATTATAAATGCATAAAAAAGAAAAATGCCTGTGAAATCAAAACAACTGTCAGTATTAACATTATTGAACTTATTCTTTAATGAAGTGTTTTATGTGCTCATTTGGAATCACTTTATTTTACATTATAGGTCTTAATAAGCTTTGGGATATGGTTTCCAAGAATATAGCAGATAAGATAAATTCTGAGTCTACAGAAACTAACAAGGAAAGATGCTAAAGGACTGAATGGAAGAGTTAGGCAGAAAAAGTATAAATCACCACAAAAACTAAATACATAAACATATTAGACTGGAGGATGGCCTGACACATCTCCACAGCCTCTGAGGCTTCACTGCATTAGAATCCAATCACCGATCAATAAAAATGAGCATGATAGAGTTGAAAAAGAAAAGTTGTGCCATCAAACTCATAAGTCAACTTATTAATTCAATATACGTTCACTGAGTGCCTACTATGTGTCCAGTGCTGTGTTAGTGGCTGCGATAGTCAAATTAGACCCACCACTCCTACATAGGATATTTTAAGGAGAAAATGAGATAATATCTGAGAAGAGTCTTTTTACCCTGTAAAGTAACAAACAATGTAAAAAATATTAATATTGTCTAAAATAAGTTTTCTGGAAAAATGGTTTATATTTTTAAAGTAAAATGCGATTCCTGAATGACTTATCCATGAGTCAAGAAATTTCAGGCATCAACTCATTCTTCTCAGCCAGGTTTTCTGATTGTGAGGGGAACACTCCCAGCTTCCTTCTGCTTCTGGGCCTTTCCTCTTGCTGTTCCTTTTTTCTTCCCCATATAGTCACATCGTTGATTCACATTTCTTTTATGTCTCTGCTCAAATATTACCTTATCAGAGAGGCTTCCCCTGACCATCCTTATAAACTTGGCAACAACACAACTCCGCCCCCCGCCCCCGAGGCCCAGGCTTTCCTATTTCCGTTGTCCTATGTTACTTTCTCCACAGCGCTGTCAGTGTCTAGTATGTTTTATGTGCATACTCATTTATTGTTGTCTACTCCCACCAAGCATAAGGAACACGAGAGCAAGGGCTTTGCCTGTTCATTCACTGAAGACTGCCCGCTGCCTGGCGTGTGGCAGGCACTCATAAATACTTGGTGAGTAAATAAATGAATGAGTGGATGCTACTGAACTGAAATTTGAGCTGAAGCTGAAGTGAAATTCTAGAGCCAAAAAAGGAACTATAATCGAAGGAAAAAAATTATTTGGACCAGTCCAGCTTCTCTGAAACAGCAGTAAAAGCAAAAAGGATCGAGGCTTTAAAGATGGAAAGAGAGAGAAGGCCAGCTGACTTAGAGAGACCAGAAATAGAAACGGCCTAACATCCGACAAAGACTTCAAGCCAAGTCAAGCTACCAGAATAACTTACTGTGACTTTCTTACAACATTCTAATTGGGAGGCTATTCGGAAGGATAATAGTGTGTGGTTTCTGGAGGAAGACTCCTGGGCTTGAATCCCAGCTGCAAGGTACTCTGAGTAACTTTTCACTTTGACAAGTGCCTTTCCTGAGCCTCAGCTTTCTTATTTTGAAAAAAAAAAAGTGTGACAATACCTACCTCATAGGATTGTCTAAGTTTTGGATGATGTGATATGTGTAAAGAGCAGTGCCTGGAACATGATGACACAATAAAATGCTGGGTCCCTTGCTTGTGGCCAAACTAAGGATGCATCATGAATAATGATAAACACAGAGTAGAATCACAGAATATGAAGCTGGAAGAAATTTAAGAGACTGCCAAACCCAGTATTTTTAAAACTGTGGCACTGAAGAATCTATCTTTGAACAGGAGGATAAACACATTACTGCCAACCCCTCATACTCCTTGGACTTTGCTCTATAGATTGACGTTTCTTACAAAAAAAGGCATGTCTTTGGAGTCTTATCCTGTATCTGAAAAATTTCATCACCAGTTAAGTGATAAAACCAAACCAAACCAAGAAAAATTCATTTTTGTTACATTTGCAAAATATAATTCTACTCATTTATGTTATTTTAATTTTATCTTTTCATAGCTGATCCAATCAGACCGTCTCATAAACCTGTTCTACCTCATAAATCCTAGAATTTGGACCTGGAGTTATTTTATACTAAAAAAGCCTCTTTTAATGCTGGGATTAGTTCACAAGACTGAAAATTACTTACGTCTGATTAATTTACTAAGGGGAAGTACTTCTTCCTTTCCTGACTTTTTTTCCTTCCTTTTGAGTGAATAAAATTACGAAAAGTTACAGGTTTCAAATAAATCGTTAAGATCAAAGTCAGAAATAGTTTTAGCAGACTTCAGCATCAGGTTTTATAATACTTATTTGTTAATGAAAAAAAATAGTGGCTTGTTAGTAATACTTTCCCAGCCTTGGATGATTTCAAGTTTTTGTATTCGGTGAATGTTAGCTTGCTTCCCCTTCACAATTAGATGCCTTAGGACCAGCCTAGAAAACAAAAACAAAAAAACCTATATTCTATTTTGACCATTGCTTTAGTAACTGCAGATAGCTCTAAAAATCTGATTTCATCACAATTCTGAATAGTTATTAATTTGGTAAGGACTGATTTAAAATACTATTTCCAATTCTCTCATTGCTATTATTTTTATTCTCCGTTAAAAAATTTTTTTACCACTGGAGATGCCTGTCATTTCTGTGATTTGACTGGTACTTTCATAGAAAACCCAAGTGGTGACTAAGGTTTTATTGTCAACTGTTCAACTTATTTTCAACTTCACTCAGAATAAGGGTGGGAATTGAAACCAAAGAAAGAAAGTGATGTAATATTGTAACTTTCCTCTAACATCCCTGATATGGTGAGTTTCCATATATATATATATATTTCCTTATATATATAACCTGTGATAATATCTCACAGGTTGTACTTGGGGAAGCCTATTCTAGTTGAGAACTGTTAAGGTTGTCTCCCTTTTGCATTAAAATCTAGGCTTTCAAGCTTGGAATTCTCTCTCCTCCGAGAAGTGAGGTAAGCCTGAATTTGGCCATAAGTGTGCACACTTCTGTCGTCATCTGTGTGCTGTCCTTTGTACCATAGACAGAAAGCCTGATATGCAGACTGAAAAGAATCTTTAAAAAGCAGTCATGCTCGGTGCACTGATTTATGCTTTTCAGAGATACCTTCAACCCCTTACCCCCAACCCCACCCAAACAGTCCAAGTATGAACACCGGAGAAGGTCTGGGTTGGCAGCCAAAGCTCCAGTTCTAATAGGTAGTGGTGATCTGTGTTACATACTGAATTCCTAGGATAGTCTGGACCTGATTACAGCTTCTCATGGCTGAGAGAAATCTTACCACTCTGAGATATCATGGCAGGGTGTCTGGACAACCTCAATGGGATTTTCTTTGAGGTTCCATGAACTTGTGAATGTGTGGGTGAGGGGCTGATGAGAAAGAAAGGAAGAGTATATGGAACACATGGGGCCTTCTGGGATTCTCTATCAGCTAGAAAGAGTTATGACTTCCCCAGCCTTTCTAGTGACCTTCACAACTGCAGCCAGCTCAGGGGTCCTACAGCCACCCCCGAGAAAAGTCAAGAGCTACAGAGGAGCCAACAGAAAGGAGTGACCTGGCACTCCATGTGTGCACATGTGCTTCCATGGAGCACTATATTTTGTGCCAGCAAGAGAATGATGACTGAGGATACTAGAGTGCTGCAATTCTGACTTTGAGATAAAAAGAATGTAACTTTACCTTCATATTATAGCTTATAATTCTCAAAAAAACTTTCACATATCATCTCATCTGATCTTTACAACAACTCAAGAGAGTCAGGGTAAGCACTTACTGCCACTTTACATTTAAGGAAAGTGAAGCTCAGATACGTTGTTAAGTGACTTGCTTAAATCCACATAGTAAATAAGAGGCAGGATGGGGGATTTAAACCCATCTATCCATATGGTATAAGCTGTCTTGTCTAGAAACAAGAAAACTAAAAATATCATGACTAATATACTTTCCAAGTGTAACATCTTATACAGACAAGTCTTTCAATTTTTTTAAGACTATGAAACAGACTTTCTTGTCACAAACTATGTCTTTTAAATCTTTCCATACTAATATTTTTGTAATGCTGTGGAAATATAATGTGTTTTGTTTGTATGTTTATTTATTGATCTGTATTCTCTCCTTGTATTCATATGTTCTTTTTCTGTGTGTGTGTGTTTATGTATATAATTTTTCTTGAGTATGAATTAGCCTGTCATTTATGTATCACAAAAAAAGCATTTAAGGTTGAAGAAGCTTAGACCAAACTGACAAAAGTATAGCAGTTAAAAGTTCACTCATTCGTAGTATGGAGTATATAGATTAAAGACTGATATCCTGAGAGTTAAGGTCTTAAAAGTGCTCTATTGTGATCTTCCACAAGCAACAATGGCTTTCACGTTGACACTGCATGTGATTTTCTGTCCTTAGGCTGAGCTGGTAGGCAGATTGCTTTTATGTAATTCCCGTGAAGCTGGCAGGAGGTGACTCATATACATAAATGCCTCTTTCAATCAGGAAGAGAGTGTCAGAGGGCCGGTGGGTGGTGTCTGAATGACTAAATTTTAAGATTAGGGTACTGAAAAAAATCTCCTAAAGTGAGGGTTTCTAGGGGGATGCACATGTGAGAATCTGGATCACATCAATGAATCAAAGGAAACTTTGATAAGATTTTATTACATTGTTGAATATCAGTCTTAACTTCATAACTCAATGTAAAGAGAATTTTCTTCAACTACTCGTAACTGAAAACAGCCCAGATAGTTTAAATAAGCTCTTGGAATGAGACTTGATTCCAAGATGCTCAAATTGAAATATTAAGTACACTGTATGAAAGGGACAGAGGAGTTATGGGAGTTATGGGTATAAAGTTATGAGGAAGTTACAGAAATGTTTGGAAATAGCCAGGTTGGAGGAGGAGCATGTTCCCGAGAAAATGAAGTGCCAACTTACTATCTCATTCAAGTAAAATAAAACTTTCCTCCAAATGGTAGTGGCATGGAACAGAATAAAAATTTCTGTTGAAATCCTTGAAAGGATTTCAGATAAATGCAAAGTAACAATATGGCCAAGTATCTAGCTAGTCCATAATAGCTGATGCTCTCAGGAAATGCTCAGTGGAACAGAGAAAAGCCAATACAGTAATTGAACTCCTAGGGAAAGCCGAACAGGTTGACAGAGTGAAATTTCATTTCATGGCTTTGTGTGTTCTGGTTTTCTCACAAGGCCATGTTATATAGCTGTTGTTTTTTTCCTCTAAAAAGTTTATTTTAACGGGGGCAGAGCAAAAAAATCCAAGCGGGGACCATGTATGAAGTTGTTAATAAAAACAAGAGTGCTCATTGTGAGCAAGGGTAGGAGCCTGGATTCAACAATGTTATCAACAAAAGACTGCAATGTTTTTTTTTTTAAAAAGTTATTTTTTATTTTTAATGAAGGTACTGGGGATTGAACCTAGGACCTCCTGCATGCTAAAAGCACGTGCTCTACCCTGCTATTCCCTCCACCCTGCTATTTTTTTTTAAACTCATTTATCTCCATATATTGTGTTGGCTGATTGGTTTTCCAATACTGTTATAACATCAGTTTATTATTTTCAGGGACTGTCTGATTACTTTCAATTACAGCACCAGAACATTTTCCCCTTCCATGTCTGTTTAAGATTATATACATGAATTCTATTTTTCCCTTCCATATCTGTTTAAGATTATATACATGAATTCTAAATGCCTTCCGGCAGTTCTGGGACTGTTGTCTAAACTCTTCTATCAGACTTTTAAAAATTTTTATTTTGGGGTTTTCTTGATGGGATGAATTTCTGAGAGAGCTAGGAGCATTATTTCTGAAGACTTCTGATATGGTCCACTACTGTCAGTGAAGATTTCAGAAAATACAGAATCTTAATTCTGCTGCAAATCTATAGCTAATTTTATTCCATGGTTAAGAAGCAATCATTACTTCCCCCAGCCTGATTTTTCTATGAGTTGCTCTGAAAGATGTGCAATTGATTTTCTGTGCAGAGTTGCTAAGAAAGAAAATTCCTATGGAACTGTTAAAAAGGCATATTTTCACCTTTGTTTCAGTGTAGCATTAAGAGTCTGTCTTTTAAAGTTACAAGTGAGTTTGTATGATTTACCTGAATGAGGGTTTTATTGTTATTGCAGGGTTTTTTTTAATTTACTTTTATAATGTCTGTTTAATATTGGCTCTTTAAAAAAAAAACAAAGACAAATGAACTTATTTACAAAACAGAAGCAGACTCACAGATATAGAGAACAAACTTATGGTTGGTTACCAGGAAGGAAAGGGGGTGGGAAGGGATACACTGGGAGTTCATGATTTGCAGATACTAACTATTATATATAAAATAGATAAACAACAAGTTTATACTGTATAGCAGAGGGAACTATATTCAATACCTTGTAGTAACCTATAATGAAAAAAATATGAAAATGAATATATGTATGTATATGTATGACTGAACTATTATGCTGTACACCAGAAATTGACACAACATTGTAAACTGACTATACTTCAATTAAAAAAAATAAAGTGTATTAAAGCAAACAAAAAACCCCGAACATACTACAGGAGTTATATGCTTGCATTTCTCAGAGATCTCACACTGTCATTAAGGTTCCTGAGAAAGAGCTGAAAATCACCAAAACCAGGAATTGTATTCAAAAAGAGTGAGAAAAACCATGCTGATTGAGCTATGGATCTAGCAATAGGCTGTGGTACAAAAAGTGGCATTTGGGGACAAGTATGGCTCAGATCTAGCAGGTTGTGTATATTATTGTCCCAAAAGATAGGGAGATAGTTGAGGGAAGAAAGATTGAATGGTTAGAAATCAAAAAGGCACAGAGTCAGACTAGAGTCAGACAGGGTTTGACTCCTGTTCCATTTACAAGCTGTACTATGTTAGTAATGTCTGAGTCTCAGTCTCCTCTTTTGTAAAGTGATGCCTTCTTTCTGAGAATGCTATGAAGAATGACCGAAATAATACATAGAAGCACTAGATCAAATGATCAACGTAAAACCCACAACAGGCCTTCAAAAATGTTACTTCCTTTAAACAGTATGGAGATTCCTCAGAAGACTAAAAATAGACTTACCATATGATCCAGCAATCCCACTCCTGGGCATATATCCAGAGGCAGCCTTAATTCAAAAAGGCATCTGCACCCCAATGTTTATAGCAGCACTATTTACAATAGCCAAGACATGGAAACAACCTAAATGTCCATCGACAGATGACTGGATAAAGAAGTTGTGGTATATTAATACAATGGAATACTTCTCAGCCACAAAAAAGAATAAAATAATGCCATTTGCAGCAACATGGATGGATCATTCCAAGTGAAGTAAGCCAGAAAGAGAAAGAAAAATACCATATGATATCACTCATACGTGGAATCTAAAACAACAACAAAGACAAATGAACTTATTTAAAACAGAAGCAGACTCACAGACATAGAAAACAAACTTATGGTTACTAGTGGGGAAGGGTGTGGGAAGGGATAAATTGGGAGTTCGAGATTTGCAGATACTGACTGGCATATATAAGATAAACAAGTTTATACTGTATAGCACAAGGTACTGTATTTGATATCTTGTAGTAGCTTGCAGTGAAAAAAATATGAAAATGAGTATGTGTATATTCATGTATGACTGAAGCATTGTGCTATACACCAGAAATTGACACAACATTGTAAACTGACTATACTTCAATTTAAAAAAGTAAAAAAATAAAATAAAATATATCACAGGGAAAACAAACAAACAAACTTACTTCCTTTTATCTCTGCCCATTCCCGACAAATGCTTCTACAGCAACAAAAGGCAAGTGAGCCCTCCCAAGGTATATTTGGAATTGGGTCTAATGGTGTCAGTTTAGTGAAGGTGGTATCTTAAGTACCTCTCATCAAACTGTACTTATAGCCAGTTCTAATTAATGCTAACATATCTGGGCAATGGACACTCAGTGTTTACTAGGTTCTGTACTAAGGATGGACCATCTCATTTAACCTCACTGTTGTGGATTATCTCACTTATTCTATTCAACAGGTAGATACTATTTATTATTTAATTCATTATACAGATCAGGAAACTGAGGCACACAAAGTTTAAGTAAATTGAGCTGAAGTTAAAAACTGAATTTTGATTCAGTTAGAAAAAGGAGTATGGGATATTCCTTTGCAAGAGGGCCATGTGATTTGGGGATTTTATGATAGCACTAAATCCAAATTAACTTTAAAAGCATGTATTGAAAACATTAATAAAATGTAGCACAAGTCCATGGAGAAAAGCTTGGGCGGTGTTGGGAAACAATTCTCCATGGTATTCTGGCATTCCTGCATGTCTTGTGAGCAGAGGCACTGACTGCCTTTGCTTGGAACTGTCTTTTTAAGGATGTTTATTGAGCAGACAGCCTTGCAAGATAGAGTTAGCATCTTCTTTCAGAGCAAAGGGCAAGTTTGCTTACTTCCCAGTATAAACAAGACCATGTCTACCTCCAGGGCAAAGGTCATGTAGGATTACTGCCCATTATGAAAGATTCGGGTTCTCCAACATTAGGATTCCTCCATGATGCAACCCACTGCATGTGTGGGTATCAATCATTCAGACCTCTTCACATCACCCTGCAGCAGCTGGGACTTGGAGAATAAGCTCAAATGTGAATACTCAGGCTACTGCTATTTCTGTGAGTGATAAAATACTTTCTCTTTGACTCAGGACTCTTGTCCTTTCTGTCAGCATCCATGAAACTGTGGCAGGCTGACTTTTTGGCTTACAAATAGGATGAAATCTCAGACCCTTCCCAATTCTTAACTGGCAAAAGGAAAATTGTACACATCTATGGACAGGAAAAGATCCAGTTTATTTAAAGTACTATCTAAAGCAACTGCACAAGGATGTATGTGGGAAAAATAATTATCCCCAAAGACTGTTTTACGATGAACTAGAGAGGCTTTGGGGTAAGAATTTGTGTGCGCATGCAAAAAAAAAAAAAAAAAAAAAAAATTAGGAGAGGGCAAAGAAAACATACTGTTTGAAACCATGGAAAACTAATAAATATACATGACAATAAACAGCTTTCTAAAGACAGGTACACTGTGCTGCACATGATTTATACAATTGCCCCTGGCTTAAAAATGAGCACCAGTACTATATTCACAAAAGCTGTTAAATTCTTCTGATGTTCAAAGCTGCAGGAAACTGTTTCATATCTTTATTCTCATGAAGCCAGTAGACTGCATTATAACTTTATGCAACTATTTTATCTGGCAAATTGAGTGGAGAAAGAAGAGTTAACTTACTATGAGTTATAATTCCTAGTTAATAAATTGTAACACACAATAGTAAGTAAAGAAACAATAGTTTAATGAGGATAAAGCAAAGAGGCATTTTTTCACTTTAAATGTACTTCATTAGCACAGTTCATCCTCTGGGGGGCAGGGAATAATGAGACCATACAGCCTTTGCCTCTGGATCTAAGTCTGTTTAAAAGCAACAAACAGCCTGATTAAAAAATGGGCAGAAGACCTGAACAGACATTTTTCCAAAGAGGAAATGCAGATGGCCAACAAGTATATGAAAAGATGCTCAGCATCACTAATCATCAGGGAAATGCAAATCGAAACCACAATGAAGTATCACCTCACACCTGTCAGAATGGCTGTCATCTAAAAGAACACAAATAATAAATGTTGGCGAGGATGTGGAGAAGAGGGAACCCTTGTACACTGTTAGTGGGAATGTAAATTGGTCCAGCCACTGTGGAACAGAGGTTCTTCAGAAAACTAAAAATAGAACTATCATATGACCTAGCAATTCTACTCTTAGGTATATACCTGAAAAAACCAAAAACATTTATTGAACAAGATACACACACCCCCAGTTTTCATAGCAGCATTATTTACAATTGCCAAGATATGGAAGAAACCTAAGTGCCCATCAACAAATGAATGGATAAGGAGGATGTGGTAAATATACATATATATACAATGGAATATTACTCAGCCATAAAAAAGAACAAAATTTTACCATTTGTAACAACATGGATGGGCTTGAAGTGTATTAAGCTGAGTGAAATAAGTCAAAGACGGACAAATACTATATGATATCACTTACATGTAGAATCTAAAAAATACAACAAGCTAGTGAATAAAACAAAAAAGAAGCAGACTCACAGGTATAGAGAACAAACTAGCGGTTACCAGTGAAAAGAAGGAAGGGGCAGGGGATTAGGAGGTACAAACTATTATGTATAAAATAAGCTGCAAGGATATACTGTACAACACAGGAAATATAGCCAATATTTCATAATAACTATAAATGGAGTTTAATAACCTTTAAAAATTATGAAATTAAAAATATGAAAAATATACCTGTAGCTTATATAATACTGTAATCAACTATACTCAAAAAAAAAAAAAAACACAAAACAAAACCAAAAAGCAACAAATAACTGGCTAGCACAGAAGGAGCTCTCAGCACCAGCTGCAACTTGCTGCAAGCCAGATGAAGTGTGAGGCGCTGAGCCACTTGGCGGCAGTTCAAGATGGCAGCATCAGAAGATTCTGACTCACCTTCTTCCATAGACACACCAAGTCCACAGCTACATATGGAACAATTCCTGAAAAAGACCTGAAATCAGCTGAACAGTTCCTCCACAACAGGATAAAAGAGCCACACTGAGATGGGTAGGAGAGACAGAGATGGAGTATCACCACCCCCTCTCCCCACTGCAGTAACTCACAGTTTGGAGCTAGCCCATGAAAATGGCACTTTTCCTTCAGGAGTGAGAGGTTTGTGCCCGACATCAGGCACCCCAACCTTGGGGACCTACACTGGAGAGACAAGCCCCTAAAATGCCTGGCTTTTAAGACGAATGAGGCTTATGTTCTGGAGATTCACAGGACTGTGGGGAACTGAGATTTTGCTCTTAAAGTGCGCATGCACAGACTCATTGGCCCCAGAACCCAGTTCAAAAGCAACTGTTTGCAAAGAACCTAGATCACATGTGGAGGAGATTCATTTGCTAATCTTAAAGCATTTGTTGGAGGGGCAGGGGCCTCTTGGGACTTTCTCTGGGTCTTGAGGCACTTTCTTCTTTGCTAGCTGTGGTAAGCACGTGGTCGCAGCTCTCTCCTGCTGCCCCACTAAAGCCAGCAGACATGCCTGATTCCTGTGCTTCCCTGCTAAAACTGGCTGGCATGCCCAGCCCTGTACTCTCCTGCTATCTTGCTAAATCCCTGGGCACATGCAGTCCACAAAGGGGACACCCCTTGAACATCAGATTGACCTATATATATAAACATTCTATCAAAAAGCAGCAGAATACATATTCTTTCTTCTCAAGTACACATGGAACATTCTCCAGGACAGATCATATGCTCAGCCACAAAACAAGTATAGATAAATAAATTTAAAAAGACTGAAATCACATAAAGCATCTTTTTGGATTCCAATACTATGAAACTAGAAATCAACTACAGGAAGAAAACTGGAAATATCACAAATAGGTGGAGAATAAACAAATGCTACTGAACAACTAATGAGTTAGTGAAGAAGTCAAAGGAGAAATTTAAAAAAATACTTTGAGACAAATGAAAAATACAGTATACCAAAATCTTTGGGATGTGACAAAAGCAGTTCTAAGAAGGAAGCCCTACCTCAAGAAACTAGAAAAATCTCAAATAAACAATCTAACTTTACACCTAAAAATACTAGAAAAAGGAGAACAAATGAAGCTTTAAGTTAGTAGAAGGGAGGAAATAATTACAATCAGAGTATAAATAAATGAAATAGAGACTAAAAAGACAATAGAAAAGATCAATGAAACTAAGAGCTGGTTCCTTGAGAAGATAAACAAAATTGACAAACCTTTAGTGAGACTCACTAAGACAAACAGAGAGGGTCAAATGAATAACGCGAGAAATGAAAAAGAAGTTACAATGGATACCAATAAATACAAAGGATCATAAGAGACTACTATGAACAATTACAGGCCAACAAACTGGACAACCTAGAAGAAATGAAAAAATTCCTAGAAACATATTCCAAAACTGGATCATCTTCATGAAGCAATTTTCCAAGGCTGAATCATGAAAATAGAAAATCTGAAAAGACTGATTGCTAGTAAGGAGACTGAATCAGTAATCAAAAACCTCCCAACAAACAAAAGTCCAGGACCACGTGGTAAATTCACTGGTAAATTCTACCAAAATTCAAAGAAGATTTAATACCTATCCTTCTCAAATTCTCCAGAAAAATTACAGAAGAAGGAATGCTTCCAAACTTATTTTATGAGGTCAGCATTACGCTGATACCAAAACCAGACAAGGACACTACCAAAAAGAAAATTATAGGCCAATATCTGATGAACATATGTGCAAAAATCCAACAAAATATTAGCAAAACAAATACAACAGCACATTAAAAGAATCGTACACCATGATTAAGTGGGATTTTTATGAAGGATGCAAATATGGTTCAACACCCACAACAATCAGTGTGATACACCACATTAACAAAATGAAGGATAAAAGTCATATGATCGTATCAATAGATGCAGAAAAAGCACTTGACAAAATTCAACATTCAACAAAGTGGAAGAGCCCAGAAATAAACCCACCCATATATGGTGAATTAATTTACAACAAAGGAGCCAAGAATATATAATGGGGGAAAGGAAAGTGTCTTCAACAAATGGTGTAGGAAAAACTGCACATCCATATGCAAAGGAATGAAATAAGACTACCTTACATCACCCAAAACTATAAACTCAAAATGGGGTAAGGACTTGACTAGACCTGAAACCACAAAGTTCTTAGAAGAAAACATAGGCGGTAAGCTCCTTGACATGGTCTTGGTGATGATTTTTTGGATTTGATTCCTAAAGCAAAGGCAAACAAAAACAAAAATGAGCAAGTGGGACTACATCAAACTAAAAGGTTTCCATATAGCAAAGGAAACCATCAACAAAATGAAAAACAACCTACTGAATGGGAGAAAATATTTGCAAATCATATACCTGGTAAGGGGTGAATATCCAAAATATAAAGAACTCATGTAACACTATAACAAAAACAAACAATCCAATTCAAAAATGGACAGAGGATCTGAACAGACCTTTTTCCAAAGAAGACACATATAGGTGGCTAAGAGGCACATGAGGAGATGCTCAGCATCCCTAATCATGAGTGAAATGCAAATCAAAACCTCACCCCACACCAGTGGGATTGTAAATTGGTACAGCCACTATGGAAAACAGTATGGTTTAACTCAAAATAATTAAAAATAGAGCTACAATATGATCCAGTAATTCCACTTGAGTATTTATCTGAAGAAAACAAGAACAATAATTTGAAAAGATATATGCATCCCTTATGTTCACTGTAGCATTATTTACAATGGCCAAGATATGGAAACAACCCAGGTGTCCATATGGATGTATGAAGATGTTTATACACACACACAGAGACATACACACACACTGGAATACTACTCAGCTGTAAGAAAGGAAATCTTATTATTTGGGACAGAACTTGAGAGTATTATGCTAAGCGAAATAAGTTAAACAGGGAAAGACAGACAATGTATGATTTCACTGGTATGTGGAATTCAAAAAACAGAACAAATGAACAAACAAAATAAAACAAAACTCATGGATATGGAGAATAGACTGGTGGTTGTCAGAGTGGAGGTGAATTGGAGGAGTGGGAAAAATGTGTGAAGAGGGTGAAAAAGGTACAAATTTCCAGTTATACAATAAATAAATCATGGGGATATAATGTACAGCATGTTGACTACAGTCAATAATATATTGCATATCTGAAAGTTGCTATGAGAGCAAATCTTAAAAGTTCTTATCATAAGAAAAAAATTTTGTCACTTTTTATGGTGACGGATGATAACTAGACTACTTGTGATCATTTTGCAGCATATACAAATATTGAATCATTATGTTGTACACTTCAAACTAATATAATGTTATATATCAATTATACCTCAATTTTAAAAAAGCTCAAATTACTACACATGTAACAAATCTCACTCAACAAATTACATATGAAAGATCTTGTTATACATATATTTTAATTTAGAAATAAGTAAATTTATATAAAACTAAACAGCACATTTTTATAACTCAATATACTTTTATATCAATAGATAACAATCTACCACTTGTATGCATCATTCAAAAAATAAACTGAATTTTATATGTATGTAATTGTGATGTGTACTGAGAATAATGCAAAAAATAAAAATAACTGCAAAAAACCTTCCATATGATGCAGTATAATTTGTGGGAAAGAAAAGGAAAACAAGATGTGAGTATGCAATTTATGCCAGGCATAACCTCATCTAGACTTCTTCAAGCTTTATGAGAAAGGTATTATCATCATCGCTACTTTAAAGGTGAGGAGACTGGGGTTCAGATTGACTGAGTAACTTGTTCGGGTCTCTTGACTTGTATGGATCTGAGATTTGAGCACAAGTTTGCTTTAGTCCAAAGACTCATTGTCTTTTCATTTTACATCTTCCCTGTGCAATAGAGAAAGATAGATCCTAGGAAGATAAATTTATTCATGAGCCTGGATTCCTCTTTGGTTTTCCAAGGGGTCACTTTTTTTTTTGCAATAAACTGGTTTCAGTTAATCTTCTTCCTTAGAGCAAAATAATTAATGTCCTCAATAACTAATCATCCATACAGTAACATGGAAAAGACAAGTTATCATTATAATGCTTTAAATATATGATGTTCAACAGGCATTGAGAGAGCTTCTGTGTATTACTCTGTAGTAGGGACAGAGAAAGACATGAAAAAAAAGGATGTTACATAATCTTACCTTGAGGAGCCTACAACAATCTGACGGAAAAGCATATATGTGAAATGTGAAATGGAGGACAGTTTGTGATCCAGAACTTCAAATGAGACTTTCATGAATTAATTTAGGAATAAGATGTCCTCTAAAAATAAAGTATGAGATAAAGAATTCATTTAGACTCTCATCCATTTCTATGACATCTAAATTTATCTGAGCTGTGACCTTAATGTTGAAGTGCCCCAGGGCTGGTCCTGTTTTATTCTCTTCTCTACTGTCTTTTCCTAGGTGATTTCATCCAGTGTCGGGGCTTTAAATACCATCAATATGCTAATGCATTCTCGACTTATATCTTTCCACCTGACTTCTCCCTGAACTCTAAGCTTGCCTGACCAACTGCCTGCACACCTCCACTTGGACATCTAAAAACATCATAAGCAGGTCCAAAAGAGAACTCTTGATTTCCCCCGCTTAATAGTAATTAACACTATGAGACAGGCACTGTCCAAAGTACTTTACATGTATTTAATCATTTAATCCTTAGGACCACATCTATGAGATGGGTGTTGTGGTGGTTCTAATTTTACACAAAAGGGAACTGAGGCACAGAGGCTAAGGGACCTGGCCAAGGCTGGTAGGTGAGGAAGACGGGATGCCAGGTCAGCCCGTGTCCTCAGTGGATGCCCTCACGGCCCCTACAGGAGACTCCTCTTCTCCCCATGGTCCTCAGCTCAGGGAACACACCATTGTGAGGCCAAAACCTTAGGAGTTATCCTTGATTCCACCCTTTCTTGAAGCTCCCCATGTACCATCCCTTGGCAAGTTCTTTCAGCTATTTCTCCAAAACAGATCTCAAACCTGGTCTTCTCACCATCTTAACCACTGTTATTACTCACCTTCTTTCGTTATTTTCCTACAGTCCATTCTCCATATGACAGCCAACATGATTTAAAACCAACAAACCTAAATCTGACCTTATCACTACCTTGCCAAAGATCTCCAGTAGCTGCTACCTGAAATTAGAATAAAATCCAAACTCCTCTCAAGGAGAAGGGCAGGGATCTGCCCTTCTGGAGTAATCTTGCTGCAAGCCCCTTCCTGTCCCCTATGCTCCACTCCTACTGGCCTCCCCTTCCTCGCTCTCGGCCACGCTAAGCTTGTTTCACAGCATCTCCCTTTGTGTGGAACTCTCTCACCACAGATCTTTTTATTCACTGCAGGCTTGTCTCTTCTTTCAGGTCTCAGCTTAGATGTCAGAGAAGATGTTCCTATCCAGCTTCTCCCAAATCACAAGTCTCATAGTGCCCTGTCCCCTGCCCCCACTTCCTCTCCACTCTTGATCTCTCTTGTCTCATTTTTTTCATAGCACTACCTGAGAGTATTTTGTTCATTTGTTTATGTATTCACTGTCTGTTTCTTCTCTTCAGAGGGGTGAGATGTATGGGGTCAGTGAACTTGTCTGTCATGGTTACTGCCATCTCCCCAGCTCCCAGAAGAATGCCTGGCCCACAGTAGACACCAATTAATATTTTTGGAGTGGATAGCCAAAAATGGTCTCATTTTCTTCCAGCTAATTTTTTTTTTTACCTCTAAGGTATTTAGAAGAACTAGTTTTACTCATTTTAGAAATTTTTCCAAAATGTTACTCAAATAATCTCTCCTAGTACATGATATGTTCACATAAAAATAGCTTAAATTTATTGTGGGCCTACAGGAATTAGGCATTTGACATACACTGTCATTCTCACAGGCAACGTACACGCTGTGAAGTAGGTGTTGTTCTCATTTTAAAGATATGGAAACTGATGGTGCGAGGTTGCCCAGGGTTACTCAGCTAGAAAGGGAACAGAGTTGAGATTTGGACTCGGGTTGATCTGTCTGACTTTAGCTTCCAAGCTCTTTTCAGCAGGAATACTATGTTCAGCTATGCAACTGGCAAGAAACAGTAAATAATCAGAAAGATGAAGTGATGATGAGCTTTTCAGTCTATGAAAATGTGAAAGCCAAGTGGAGAATGGTTGAGATCTACAAATGGTTGAGGTTGAACATAGTGATCACAGATTTTGTAAGGGCTGGGAAATTTAATTTTATTTCAAATTAAAAGTAAGCTTACAGAACGGACTCTAATAACAGCCGGTAAAGAGTAATTATATAAATACCTTTAAATATTTTAAATGTTACGTTATAAATTGATAATGAGTTAACTCAGGGAAACCAGAGAGTCCTGGAATTATATCTCTCACCTGAGGAGGCTGAATTCAGGGAGGCCAACCACACCTTCTCACATACACCCTTGGGTAGAGCAGTGAGGGGAAGCTTACCATGTGGATGGAGGGCAGAGTTCTAGCTCTTGGAAGAGGGTGTTCTGCTCACCGTCCTTCCCCATAGTTACTCTGTTCCAATCAGTTGGTGCTGGGCTTCCCTTAGTAATGTTTTTAAAAATCTCACAAGTTTGCATATTTGAAAACAAAGAAAATTTATTTTCATTTTGGACAAAATGAACAAACAAACAAGCCTAGCCCACTCTAACTGTAGCTTCTAAAAGACAAATGTTCAAAGCTTCCTAACGTAAAATTTCGTTTCTTCATTCAAAAATAATCCCCTTGTTAATGACTTTTTTCTTTTTGGAGGGGGGAGGTAAGTAATTAGGCTTTTATTTATTGATTTATTTTTAATGGAAGTACTGAGGATTGAACCCAGGGCCTTGTGCATGCTAATCATGTGCTCTACCACTGAGCTATACCCTCCCTCAATTAGTGATTTTTTAAAATCATCTGGTGGGGTACCTCTATCCCACCTATAATTCAGCCCGAACCTTTGTGATTCCTTTCATATCTTTGTATAAGCACATTCAGTTAGACTTGAAACACAAAGAATATGTCCCAAACTTCTCTCTCTCTCCCCACCTCCTGCCTGTCTTTCTTTGGTCCTTCCTTCCTCTTTACTCTTCCCCTCCCCCCACAAAATACCATTTCTCTAACCTCGTTCTTATAAACCTGTTACTCACGGCCCTCTTTGCCTCTGGAGTCCTTCTTCCTGAAAGATCACAGAAGCAGTATACTTTCATTACTTTGTCAAAATTATCCACTGCCTTCCTCTTAGGCCATACAAAGCCATCTATTTATTAGAATCACTCCCTCAAATCATCTACTTCTTGTGCCTTCAAGTAACATCTACTCTGTTCATCTCCACAGGAAGTTTCACATGTATACATATTGACTGAAATGCTGTCACACAGTCTTGGTGTATGGCTCAAAAATAAGTGAAAGTAGGTACTCTTCAAGCATGAGGTTGAAATCAATCATAAGACTATTAATTCTGTTATGGCCGCTTTCCATTATATATGTGCTTTTATATATAGAATTAAATATTTCTATACAAAATTATTTTAACATGCTTTCTACAGAGGAAGATAATAGGGCCCATGTCTTTGGATTTTGCAGGAATAGTGAATACAATTTATTGAAGCCAGCATTTCTCCACACTTGCATGTCTGCCATCTACATTAGAATCATCTAGGTGAGCATATTAGACATAGATTCTTCTATTCTCCCCAGATCTACTAGGTCAAAATCTGTGAGTGTGGGATTGGGAAATCTGCAATTTGAACAAGCATTTTTAAATGATTATTTTGCCTTTTCTGATTTGGAAACTCATGAAAATAGTCTCATCTTGATGAATGATTAAATACATCTAAACATTTCCGAGTGAAAGACTGTTTAACATGAAACTAGTGGCAAATTCTAGGACTGTTCCTTTAAAAAATACTATGTAGCACTCTGCTTTTTGTTCATTTATAAGTTATAAGTCAATTCATCACTGGTGACTTAAAAAATATGTCTGTTTGGGGCTCATCAACAATAAAAATTCAGTTATAAATCATTGACTGTATCACATATGAGTGGCTTAAAGGGGTGGCTTATGTTCAGTAATGATTTTGCTCCTTAGAGGCATTCGGTTGTAATAGAGAACCAGTGTGAAAGCTGGGATGGCTTTAAAAGGAAGATCTGCAGTGTATCACCTTCCTAGGCTGTCCTTGCTCTTAAAGATGGTGCATTGACATTGTATCAATTTCCAAGCACACAGCATTGAACACCGGCCTCTGCTAAGGCTCTGAATTATCCTGAAGGGCCTCCTGTCACTGACATCCATTAGAGACTGATCCTATTTAGAGAAACAGAACTTTTTTGGGTGCAATGAGCTACTGGGTCTTCACTGAGAATGGCAATTGAGTCTTCGTTCGTTCTTGTGAAGTTGCAAGTGACAATGATTTTGGAGATCTAGTTATAGCAATAAAGTTCTAACAAGAATGAAAAATTCATCTCTCCTTTTCCATTATTCATTTGCCCCTCAGTCAGACCAATGACAATGCTTCTGTATCAGATAAGAGATAACAGAGATTGGGAAAGTATTTTCTCTTCTCTCTTTAATCCCTTTAAATGCTTACTATATTTCTAGAGCAGATGAGCAAATTATGCAAAAATATTTTGAATATTAACTTAAACTACTTATTTGGCAAAGCAAATACACTAGAGTTAAAATGAGTCTGCATTATAATGCCTTCTTTCTCTTGAAAATATTGTCAGATAATTTTTGTTAAAATTTTATATACAAAATTTCTTAAAGGTATTTTTCAGTAGTATATCAGAAATCCAATTCTGACAGGATACAAGTATTAACTATTTTGATGACAGCAACTTTAACCTTTGAATGGCTTATTGTCGAAACTACTCAATTCATTTACTCAAGGGTATCAAGTCAGTTGTCTTTCTATGTGAATTCACTTTGTTTCTTAGGATTCCTAAACAAGGAACAAGGAATGGCTCTGTTATATGTTGTGCTAGTGTATACAGATTATTGAATTCAAGATAAAGAGTAGTGAAGAGCTTCTTCTTTTTCTTCTACTTCTTTTTTTTTTTCTTTTTTTTTTTTTAAGATAGATCATTGTTCAGTGCCCCAACCAGCTGGCTTAATGTGTACATGCAGTTTTTTCTTATTTTGGAAAGCTGATTCTACTCAGTATATATAGTTCAGAGAAAAAAATAGAGACAGCAAGTTACGTAAAAATAAATATGTAAATCTAAAGGGGGAGAAAAGCATTGCTGTACCAATCCAAATCCCAGGGAATCAAAGCAAGGGAGCGAAAGAGAGAAAGGAAAAGCAGATGGACTAGAACTCCATTGTTGTTTTTGGACTGGGGTAATTAAAGGAGAGCTTCTGAAGAGGGAAAAGTAATAAAATAAGGACCCAGAAGCTGAGGTGGGTGCAGGAACACAAAAGAAGTCAAAGAGGATAAAATGGAAAGAGGGAAAAAAAAAGTATAATGCAACTGGCAACCAGTCCTTAAGTAGCCGGTAGTCCTGGTAAATTGGCTTTTAAAATTGTTTTTTAATTAGTTTCATAATGGATATACTTTCAGAAAAATGACCTTAGAAACTACTGAAACAGTGAATTGGTGATAATCACATATCTGCTCCTAAGGAGCAATCTTTGGAGAGCTAAATTTCTGAAACTGCCCAAGTGAATAAAGGGTACTTGCTTGCTGGTGTTAACCTGCAGAGTGTAAGGGGATAGGAAGAGTTTATGAGCACAATGATTTAATCTTTGGTTAATTACTATTGACTCAGAGAGCTAAATTAATTATTTGGTCATATGTATGTCACCGATGAGAACAGGAGCTGTCTTTTGGGGGATTGAGCAGCTACAAGAACTGCTGGTGTGATTACATGAAGAGCATAGTCTGTGGCAGAATATCCACAGGGAAAATCCCTTCCCTCCCCCCTGTTCCCTCCCCTCCGCGAGATAAACATGTGCTGATCCCTGAAACCCGTTATCTGGTGAGAAGGATCTTACAGATGTGATTAAGTTAAGGGCTCTGCGCTAGGGATTTATCCAAGTGGGCTAATCTAATTACACGGGTCCCTAATCAGAGGGAGATGGGGCTATGAAAAAAAGGCACAGAGAGATGTAACATTGCTAATTTTGAAGATGAAGGAAGGGAACAGGAGCCAAGAAATGTGTGCAGACTTTAGAAGCTGGAGAAGAGGCAACAGATTCTCCCCTAGAGCCACCAGAAAGGAACACACCACTGCCAGCACCACGAACTTAGCCCAGGGAGACCCACATGGGACCTCCAGCCTCCAGAACTGTAAATTAATAAATCTGGGTTGTTTTAAGCCACTAAGTTGGTGGCAATTTGTTACAGCAACAAAAGAAAACGAACACATAGCTATTTTAGTAATTGGTGTAATTAATAATTGTAACTATGAATTATTATTTATAATAATTATAATTATTAATATGGAAATGAAAAAGCACCTAATCTTTTAAGGGAAAAGTTCAGTATGTACCAAATGAGTAAATTAAAAAAATTTTTTTAATTATAAAGTTTTTTTCTATATATATAGTTTTATTAAAGTATAGTCAGTTTACAATGTGTCAATTTCTGGTGTACACCATAATGCTTCAGTCATACATGAACATACATATATTCATTTTCATATTATTTTTCACCATAAGTTGCTACCAAATGAGTAAATTTTAATCCTTTAAAACTTTTAGTACACTTAGAAGTTTCATAAGACTAGTTGACTATGTTTCCTTAGTCTACAAATGTCAAGTAGGTCTCATAATTTATTCTAGATTAACATTGTGATTTTAAGATCTATTTAGTATCTGAGCTACTGTTTCATTACGCATAAAAGGTCTATAAAAGAATAAAAAAAAGTTTAGCTATTAATTCATTCTTCCTATAGACTAAGAGACAATATACTAGAATTTACTTCATTTTTAAAAAATTCATTTGTGTGCTCAAAAAAAATGTTAGGAATGCCTATATATAAAGCATATTAAAACACCAAAGGGACTGTAAAATCTGAGTATGTACAGAGATAAAAAGTTAAATTATCTGAATTATGGGCAATTTCTATTCTTCAGTTGAGTTAGCACCATAATTGTATCTGTCATTATTGCCACCCTAATTCAATCAAAACTGCTAAACTGATAATAGTTACCAGAACTGCGAAGTGCCTAGAAAGAAGACACTAGTGCATAGGAAGGTGAACTTGTTAGTCATATCTTCAAGTAAGATCTGCCTTGGCCAAATCATTGCAGTTACTTGAGTCTAAGGTATTTCAAGAAGTGATTGATGCTAATTTTTGTTCCAAACTTATAATGAAATCCAGGTCAAAGCTTCAGATATAACCCATCAAATTACAATAGATTCTATCTTGTATATAACTTGCTATAAAGTAGAATTTAGGAGGAAGGATTTGACATGGAAACCATAGTACTATATTAGGGTACAATTAGGGAGCAGCGTGTGGTGGGAAAGCTCAGTTTCTGGAGCCAGGTGGAGTAGCATTTTATATCCTGGAACTGTCACTTGCTGGTTGAAAGATCTTAGGCAAGTCAATCTTAGTTAGTTTGTGAACCTCATTTTCTTCATGTAAAGTGATGGTACTTATAGTCATTGTTTTATAGGATTTTTCTGAGAATTAAATGATAATAAATATAAAACACAAAACAATGTATGTACTTAATAAATGTTACCTAGTTTGGGAGTAGCTAAGTACCCCCAAATATATCATCATAAAATAATTACATCTTTTATGAGCCTATAAGCCATCAGCACAGAAATTCAAAAGAAAATATTTTGATTTTATTGTTTGATTTATTTCCAAGAATTATGGAATGTTTGAAAAAAATCAATCCAAGGGAGGACATAACCCAATAACCGGCATATAGTAAAAGTTTCTCCTTTTCTTCACTTCTTTTACAGAAAATTGTGTTTCATTATTCATCAGTGTACTCCTCGAAATCCTTATCACAGCACCTAGTGACTTCCAGACTGAGCTGAATATATCTAGAACCTAACTCTGTACTCAGGATTTTCTTCTTGTAATTTTCTGCTTACCCAGTGTGTAAAACTTGTCATTGCCTAGTTGAACTTTAGTACTGCCTATGATGGCCCTGTTGTTTATCATGCTTGGGAAGGATTCATTGTATCAGACCTTTAAAATGCAATTAGTCACCAGATATTCTGTTTATACATTCATGGAGAGTTCAGTAACAGCATTTTGTATCCTTTAAATAATTTAGAACTCATTATCTGAGAATGCCATTTCATAACAAATAATTCTTTGATATTAACAGTAACAGAGATACAATCCATCCCACAATGTAACAAATTTAATAAAATGTTTTAAGTGTAAGTAGATTATGGATATGAAATAGTTTTTCCCTTTGCTAAACTATTTTCTTACTTCCCCATGCTAAATTATTGTCAAAAATTATTTCTGGAAAATTATTTCCTTAATATAATTGTTTTTTAGTTGTTAGCACACTATGGCTATTTGATTTTGATAATATTGAGAATGATGTATTTTCCTATATATTATAAATCACATTATATCAAATTTAGAAATAAGTATTCCACCAAACCAAAAGAAAGAGAAACATGTCATATACATTCATAAGAACAGTCCCAAATAGCCTAACTTTTGGACAATTATTAAACAATTAGGGACCAGTGGGATTCTGACACATTTTACAACCACAAACATTCAGGTGACTTCTTGGGAGCCCTATTTTTCCTAGAACAAGCAGCAATGGTTATCCATGAGGGAACAATCAACTAAGCATTGTAAACTCAACAAAACTATCTTTCAAAGACAAGGGCGAAAAAAGAAATTTGCATTTCATAAAATTGGAGAGAGTTTACCATGAATAGACTCTCATTAAAGGAACATCTAAAGGATGTGCTCCAGGAAGAATGAGATTCATTCATTCAGCAGATATATATGGAGCTAGGCACACTTCTAGCTGCTGGGGATACCTCAGTGAACAGACAGATGAGAAAATCTTGCTGTAGTCGAGTTTACATTTTAGTAGCCAATGCCACAAACCAACATAAATAAGTAAATACATATAGTATGTCCAGTAGTGTGCTGTTGAACCTTTAACAACTGGCTGTTTGGGAAAAAAAAAAGCCTGAATTTGTAGCATTTGCCAATTTCTATGGTAATACTATGCCCATGCCAAAATGTCGAACTACTGCCATGTTATTGAAGCTGGGAAGAGATGTACACAATTGACCTGGTGAGCATGTGTGTGCTGATATCAGCACGCTATTGATGATCATAGGTGGCAGGGGTGAAAATAGCAGGAAAAGATGAGAAGGTTTGTGGATTGCAATTTTAGAGAATGGTCAGAGAAGACGTCACTGACAAGGTAACATTGAGCAAAGACCTGAAGAAAGTCAGGAAGAGAGCTATGTACCAATTTGGGGGAAAACATTTTAGGCAGAAAGAGCAGTGTGTGCAACTCCCTGAAGCAAGAGCTGGAACAGCAAGGAGGATAGGGAGGTGAAGAGTGAAGAGTAGGGGAGCAGGGCGTGTGACCAGGGAGTTAAGGAGAGGCTATAAAAGACTAAGAATTTTGGCTTTTAGGGTTGGGGAGACCGGAAGTCACTGGACGGTTCTGAGCAGAAGGAGGACATGAATTGAATTATATGTTAATGACATCACTCTGGCCTATTTATTGAAAAGGAATAGGTTGATCTAATCAAAAAGTTGATGATAGTACAAATAATAATGTCTAATATCTGGGATTAAACAACAACATAGTTAACATTCAAAACAGGAATGGTTCATCAGTCAAAGGAGAGTGGACACGATTGGAGATAAAAGTACTTTGTACTTTTTGACTAAGGTGTGAGGATATTAATGTTAGCACTTGCTTAGCACATATGTTTACATTTCTTGAGAAACTACTAGTGGAGATAAAATATATATATTTCAAACCAAGAATGGGTAGAAAAAAGAAGAAAACTGACAATAAAGGCAATAAAGGACAGAGGGAGAGAAAAGAAGAAACAGAACAACTGGGACAAATATAAAGCACAAAATAAAGTAGCTGTGAAATTAATCACATCAATGACCATATTAAAAGTATGTAGACTAATCTTGTTAATTAAAAGTCAAATATTGACATAGTAGATAAAAAGCAAAATTCATAGAAAGTTGTTTTCAAAACTAATTTATGGGGGGAGGGTATGGCTCAGTGACAGAGCACATGCTTAGCATACATGAAGTCCTGGGTTCAATCCCCAATACCTCCATTTAAAAAAGAAACTAATTTATAATGTAAAGACAGAAGAGAGAACAAATATAAAGATGAGATAAAGTATAATTTTTACAGAATAAGCAAAAAAAGGTAGTGTAGCTATATTAGTATTAAGATAACCACAGAATAATAAAATATTAAATTAATATATAAATATGTACACATACACATCCTTAAATAGCATAGCTTCAAAATACATAATGTAAAAATTGACAGAAAAACAGAAATATTTACAATCCGCTATCAGAGCTGGAGAATTAAACACACCCAATTTGGTAACATCAAGTAGCATACCCCATTCCTTCCCCTCCCTCCAAAAGAGATCAAAACAGGAAGAACACAGAAGTTAGAACAACACAGTTAACAAAGTTGAGCTGATAGGTACACCTTGACTGGAGACTATGTTGTTGTCAAGTACACAAGGTATATTGTGTCTGGTCATAAAGTGATTCTAGCAAATGTAAGGTATTGGTATCAGACAGACACATGCTTCCAGAGTATAATGCAATTATAATGGATATTAGCAAATAAAAGATGAGAAACATCAGAGATAATGGAAAGGAATTTGAGAAATATGAGTTTGGAGGGAAAAAGAGATTGGTGCTATGAACGGGCCTTGACATCCATCCAGAGCATGGTCCATAGAGAACTATCTGGAGAAATTTGTTTCCCTTCTTTTTCACTTATGACAGAATAACTGATAGCAGTCGCCTTGCCCCTGCCAAACATTTGGAATGTCAGGTTCTTTCTCAATGATTTTCCGTAGCCTCTGGCTTGATCGCAGCTGGGGCAGGGAGGGTTCTCGTGAGAGGGTGAAGTCAGGCAGCACGGAGGTCCCTTCACACTCCAGTTCCAGCCCTGAGGGTCAGCTTTTAGCAAGATGGAGAAGTCAGCCAAGTCTGACTCCTAAGCCGGATACCGCTTAGTTCACGGGTCTGTACGGCTTCCTACTGCTATTTTCAGCACTTCCTTTTCCCTAGGCGCTCTGAGACCTTCAGTTAGCGTGGAAAAGAATGAAAGTCACTCCTGGCATTGTATCAAAGATTGAAGAACTGTCCTCTCTTATACGGCCACTTAAAAATGTAGATTTCAGGGGTAATCTACAACCAGCCAAATTAAGGAATAGTGAAGGGCGAGGGGACAGTGGGAAAGGTTGGGGTGGTGAGGAGAGGGAATGGCCGCGGGTCCCTCCAATCGGACTAGAGGCTCTTTAGTGTGTTCGGTTGCGGCCGGGCTGGTTCTTCATTTTCTCATGGATGTTAGAAAGTTTGTCAAAGTTAGAAAGAGAATGTGTGCCTATTACAGAAAGAGAAGGCGGGAGAAACAGGCGTGATCATACAGCTCTTCCATTTGTTCCAAGTCTAGCCGCAGACAGTTCTGTAAAGCCCTGAAAGTCCACTTTTATCAGAGTCTCCTCTCTTTGCCACTTCCCATCTATCTTAGGGGTGGAACGTTACATGAAATGGTGTGAGTCTAAAGCTCTAATGAATCTTAGGCCAAGAGCGAATTCATTCTTGTAAGAGAGAATTTGAATTGTTAGTATTCATTCGGTCGTGCTGTGCTTTCATGTGTAACTTTAAAATGCTTTCACGGGAGAAGCAGCTATTTATACACCACTTTCCCTCTCCAGAAGCCCTTTCTGTAAGCTTAGTCTCAGGAAGTTTGAGGATAGGTCTTAGAACACTAGGAACTTGAATATTCTAACATCACAAAACTAGTCCATGGTGAATTAGAGGCAAGCCTTGTCCTTGTAGTTCAATCACACACACACACACACACACACACACACACACACACACACACACACACACACACACACACACACACACACACACACACTCCTTTTCCTGACTTCAATTTAATTGAAAGTAGTACTGCCACTTTTGAAGAATATTTTAATTGTCCAAACTATGTTCTTTGGTTCCTTAAGGGCTGTGGCTTGTGGGTTGAAATTTCTGCAACTAATGAAGACAACACCTTAGGTGTGTCGTTTATTTCCTTCCTCTTGAAGAGCCATATATTTTGTGCCACATCACAGTTTCTTCTGTTGCTTTGAGACTCTTTAAAACATGCTCATATTATTCAGTAGCTAGGCAGGTAAAAACTGTTACTGCATTGCTAATTCTAATTTTCCAATTAAATAAACAGATTTGTTTTTGGTTCCACGTAAGGAAAAAACCCCCCTCTTGCAGTGATTAGCATAGTAGTTAAAATTTATATATATATATATATATATATATATATATATATATATATATATACACACATATATATACACCATCCTTCTAATTTTGCAAGAAACATTCTATGTTACCTTCAATTTTCTCACATTCCTTTCAATTTTCCAAATACATCAAATAGGGAAAATAAAACACTTGCTCATTAGTGGTAATTATTAAATAAAAGAATTTGATTAAAATGTTTCTATGAATTATGTACTATTAATCACCACATCCATGACCTTTTCTTAGACCACGTGCTCTTGGACCTTCCTAGGAAGAAATCCTTCCCTTGCCTTGGATATGAAGACCTATCATTCCAGTTTGCCTGGGACTCTGAGTTTTAGCATTGAATGTCCTCAGTCCAAGCAAACTGGGATGGTTGGTCACCCCAACTGCAGTCCACCCTCCAGCTAACTACTCTTCTCCCTTTTATATCAAAATTTCTCCACTGAGTATGCCACACTCTCCTCCTCCTTATCTTAACCCTCTAATTTACTCCTGAACTTTCTGCAGCTGTGCCGCGGTCTTGATCACTCCATACCCTGGATTTTGTAAGAGCTCCCGATGACCTTTATCTTTTGCCAAAGGAGACTTGCCAGTTCTTCCCTCAATGGACGCTACTGTTAGAGTTTACACTGCTGGTCACACCCTCAATGAAGCTCTTCATGCCCAAGGTTTCTGTAGCATCATAGCTTTCTGGTCTCTGACTGTTCTTTTTGATTTTATTCATGGGATCCTCTCTCTCCACTTGGTTTCTGAAAGGTGATTTTCCTCAAGATTCTGCACTTGATCTTCTTAAGCCCTCATCACTCTATAAACCCTTTCCCTGGCTGATCTCACATATTTTCACGCTTTGAGCCATTCCCTATATAGAAAGATAATTTCAAGACCTATACTTTCTGCTCAGACTTCTCTTGTGAACCAACTACCTGCCAAACATCTATACCTGTATATCCCAGATGCACTTCAATAAAACTGAAAATTTTAATATGACCTCTAAAGACCTCCACGATGACCTTCTTGTTCTCTCCTCCTTCTTTGTTGTTGGAATACTCAACTGTCATTCACCTATGCTAAACTTTTAATGTAGTCCTTGACTATATGCTCTTTCAGCTCCACTGATCCAACTACCGAGTTGTTCAGTTTTACCTTCTGTATGGTTCTTAAATTGGTCCTTCTGTCTGCTTAGTCTCATTTCCTAGTTTCAAGAAATCTCCTTCTTTTCTCTGAATATCATCGCTCCAGCATCCCAAATCATCATATCACTACAGTCTTGCCTTCTAAATCTGTTCTGCTTAATAGGACTTAATAGTTTTCTGGTGCGCAGCACACAGTGTTGTGTTTCACACAGCATTACTTGTATAAAACCATGCAGGCACCTTTACTGTTGTACTCATGACATTGCAAATAGATCTACCTATTTATCACCCCTACCCCCCCCCCCCAGCAAGACAGTAGTAGTGTGCTCATTAAGGGGGAGCCACGCTTTTCCTTTGTATCCCTAGTGCCTGCCTCTGTGCCTGGCATCATGTGATTTGGCCATTTCAAGTCCTGAGCAGGCAGCTGCTCAGCACGATCTTCTGTACTTTCTGGGCTTCTGTAACTGTACTCCCCTCCCCTTCTCTTCTAAAAGGATGAGATCATGGTTTATGACTCTATTTACCTACCACCAAAAATACTTCATATGTAGTACACGCTTAATAACTAGTTACAGAATGAATCAATGAAAGAATGAATGAATGAGTGAATGACTATGTTTAGGCTATTGTTTGAGACACAATCATAGATACAGTTTAGAAGTGGTTAAAAAAACCAAATAATTCAAAATACACTTTCTTTTAAGCCTTTAGGTTGATTAGAAAATATATCCCCATCTAGGTGTGAGCAATTCACAAAATATTTTACACATATTAAATTCTTAATGAATGTATTCAGTAAGGTTTTAATTTTTTATACCACTTAAAAATGGCTTAACCTTTAGACCACTAAAGGCATTTTGTATTTTGTATAATTTTAGAGGATATAGTAGGGTTGGCATAAAAAACTCAGAGATTTATCTAGCATATTTTAAAATGGCATAACAACATATTTTGGCAGTTTTAAAGACATATTTCAGAAATAAAACCTTAAAAAACATTTTTGTCATAACATTTTGAAATGGAAAAATTAGGAAGAGAATTATATATTGTTTATAATTTTCAAGGACATAATGTTTAAACTATCAGCTTGGTTTTAATTTAGCTACATTTTCAAAGACTATTTTAGAAGACTAATGAAAACTTAAGTACAACTTCTTTATTAATTCATTTATATTGACTTAAACGGAAGAGTTTATAATGTTGCCAAGAATATGAAGGTTTTTTTTTCTTTTCAGTCTTCACACTCTCTTGTGGTAACATTTAATAACATTTAATGGTCCTTCTGGTATTCTTAGCTCATTTAAGTAGTATGATGAACATTACTATTATTTGCCAGATGCTTAGTGTCTGGAGAAAAGAATACAGTTTTCAACACTTTTTATCCCCATTGGATTTAGTTCTTTATATTTTACCAAAAGGTCAAAGCTGTACAGAAAAAAAAACTACGTATCAAAATCTCTCCTTTCACTTTTATGAGAAATCAATACATAGTATAATAGAGATAGAATCCAAAGGCATTTTGAATGGGAAATGAAGATAAATGAGGATCATTTTAATTTTAAATTCCATTCATATTAAACAGCCAGTTGTTTATGCAATACAATCCATCCACAATAATAACCACCTATCTTTGGATAATTGTTTTCTATCTAGAGGCAGCAGTTTTACACAATGAGAAATCAAATCCAATATAAATGTAGCATGATAGGCTTCATATGTGTACCAGAGGTGTTCAATGAATTTTGAAAGTTAATGCAAACCCTTATGTTTCTACATGAATAAGTATGCTTGTGTATTCACAGTGCTCCATATTTAGTAGTGCTAATTTTTAGAGTTTCAAAAAAGTCATAAGAGAAAATGAGCTGCACATATGACTTCCAAAAATATCTGAACTTGCTACTTATAAGATCTTTAATTCTTGAAAATTTGTGGGATTATTTATTTTCATTAAAACAAATTCACCTTGATTTCATATTTAAAGGGACTAAAGTCTTAGGTTAGTAATAGTTTACTAAGGTAGATAACTGCACTGGACAGTAATTAAACAAAGTGGTTTCCACTCTGTAGTTTTAAATACACATAGAAATATACAAAGAAATGCATTTCCGGATTCTGCCACACTCAGTCCTTTTGTACAATCTTCATTTTTTTCTTGATTCAAAGAAAAAATATATATCTAATTAGTTGTTCTAAGGCTGAGATATAGCCCCATGTCTCAAAAAGAGCTGAGGGTAGCCAACTCATTCCAGTTTGCCTAAGAATCTCCCAATCAAATCAAGTCATAAAACATTATGTCCCGGAAAACGCCTAGCCCCAGGCAACCTACTGAAAGATGAACCAAACTCTGACACTTTGAGATAAGACAGCCTTACCTTCACGTCATTGGTGTTCATTCTTGTACCTTCCTTTCCCACAAAGATATCATCAATATCCACAAGTATGTACCTGTCCAAGGACAATGTCAGCCTCTTCCCTGACAAGAAGGAAACAGCATCTATGAAGATGAGCTTGTGCAGCCAAAAGTTCAAGTTGTTGCCAAAAAGAACTCTTTGAATTCCATCATGGAGCCCCAGGTCATGTACAACGGTGGCATAAAAAGCACCTTTAGAGATGGGAGGAGAAAGGTTTTCTGGGGTCTTTACTTTGGCAAATATTACTGGTTGGTAGGCTGAGTGATTAACCTGGAAAACTGTCCAGTCACTTCCCGGTAAAGAACCTTTTTCAAGCTTAGAAGATTTGGTCACATGAAGCAACGGAGAATGAGGATTAATACAACAGCCTTTCACAGCAAGGTTTCCATAGAGAGAAAAAGGGAAACCTTTCAGCTGAAAGCTCTGTAGGCTCTTCTCACTGGTTTTGTGGAATCCAATGACGCCTACCCCATATTCGGCACAGTATTTATCCAAAAGGCTTCGATTCCAAGAGTCCATATTTATATACTTTAAAATATTCTCGTAAATAATGAGAATATATTTGCCTCTAGTTTTTTCTGTAAGTGCTGGGAGATCCCCTTTTCCGGGAGCAATTTCAATGTGATACTGGAATCGACTGGATTCTAGAATCATAATGATGTCTTGACCAAGTGACGAGTACTGGCTTTCCACAAACACCAGCACGGTGGGGTCTGTCCTCGAGGCATCCGAGAGCTTCCCTGTCTTCACTTCCATTAGCCTATATGGTAAGTGCTGGAAGTCCCCGCAGTCTACTTCTGCAGCCATCTCAGACAGCTCACTTTCCTGCTTGTAGCCACTGTACAGGTAGTACGCAGAAATAATAATGCTCACCATACAGAATGTGGCAAGCAGAAGAACCGTCCTTTGAAAGTGTCTGTGCAGCTTCAGGATAAAACTCATGTTGTATATACTTTGCTCAGGCCGTTCCAACAGAAGCACCATAAACAAAATGAAAGAAGAAAAGGTGGTGTTTCAGATACTTCCAGTCTCAGTCAATAGTTTATGTCACCATTGCAGCACATTTGTGTCACTGGATCAGGACTCACAGAAAATATAGTCTGAAAAGTAGAATAGAATAGAAAATCAAACATTCAGTCTGCAGCATTAAAATGAGCGAGTTTTCATCCTGTTAACTGGTCCCAGGGGCAACCTGTTAGGCAGATGAACTGATGTATGAGAAGTAAGAATGCCTCTCTTTCCTTCTCCCAGATCTGGATGAGGACATGGGACGGGTAAAAAGAGGAAAAGGACTCCATTGAACATAAGGTCTCTGTCCCTAGTGTAGAAAAGGCATTGGGCTAACAAGGAATTTCCTTTTACTCACTGAGCTTTGCATCAAACTCTAGATCAAATAGACCTGAGACCACAGAGAGGTCACTTGAGCATACACTGCTACACCATGTAATACAGGCTCACGCTATTTGTGTTTAACTACATGTGCTGAAAATTCATAAAAGCTTGGATATATTTCATTAAATGCTACAATTAAGACATTAGTTTCTGCTTTTTGGAGAAGCTCAATAATTGTATGAAAAAAGTACTGTAAAAGTGTTTTCAAAAAACATAATGAAAACACCTGAAACTTCATGAAACACCTTGTTATGCTATAATTTCAAATCCTTTTCAGGTTTTAGTAACCTTTGAAAAATAATAGGAAAGAAACATGGGTGCTTCCTAGAGCAGAAGTTTATTTGAGTCTTCTTGGTCTTGGCACTTTTCAAGGAGATATCATGGAATACAGAAAAAGTTAAGAGGGGTCTGATTATTGTCCAGAAGGCAGGCTGAAAGCTAGCTGTAAGACAGCTGAAAGCACTGGTGGAGAAGATCATAGCTGGTGTTTTTCATAATATTAGGGTTTATTGCACTTCTGCATTTTATTCATTGCCACTTTGGCCCTGACACCCTCTGAGTAAAATGATAAGGTTAGAATAAATGATCACCAAGACTCTAAAATTTTCTGATATTCACCTATGAAATATGCAATGAGCAATATTTTGAATAATATATATTTATATTTATGAATAATATAATATGCATTATAACTGCCAGATGTTTATAGGATAAATATCCCATTTCCCCTGTAAATTATGTATTGTACTTTATTCATTCAAATATTTAGGGAATCTATATCATTCATTCAAATTTTTATGCGGTAACTATCTTTGTGTTTAAAATATAAATTTCAGCAGAATGAATTTCTTTAAAGGGTCTAGAATTATTAGGTAGAGACGGTGACTCAAATGACAAACAATAATGTATGGGTTGTTGATCAGAGACAAATGTCTGTCACAGGATGTGAGAAGAAAGATGCCATGGCAAGTAGGGGAGCATGTAGTCTGCAATGCAGGGAGGGGGGTGTTGTGTGTTGGATGTGGGGCAGAGCCTTGAAGGATGAGGGGAATATGAATAGGCATTTGAGATAGGTGGAACTTTTAAAAAATTTTTAATTAAGTTAAAAAAATTTATTGATGTATGGTTGATTTTCAGTGTTTCAGGTATATAGCAAAGTGATTCAGTTATGCATATTTACATATAAAAACACATATTCTTTTTCAGATTCTTTCCCATTTTAGGTCATTACAAGATATTGAATACAGTTCCCTGTGCTGTACAGTAGGCCCTTGTTGTTTATTTTATATATAGTAGTTTGTATCTATTAATCCTAAATTCCTAATTTATCCCCGCCTTCCCTCTTTCCCCTTTGGTAACTATAAGTTTGTTTTCTATGTCGGTGCATCTACTTCTGTTTTGTAAATAAGTTCATTTGTTGAGACAGAGGGAACTTTACAGAGGCAGGCGTAGTACAATACTGGGCAAGGGACACTCTGATGAAGAGTTGAAGGAAGGAGTGAGGAGGACCTAAAAAATAAATTGTACAAAGTATGGGTAACTCAGATTACAGAGAGTTTAGACAGCACAGAAGTTCATCACTGAGAAATCCTGTAGGGAGTCACTAAACTTTCCTGATTGGGGAAATAACATGATAAAGATGAGATTTTTGGGGAAAATGGATTAATCAAGAATGTGGAAGATATTACAGAGCAGGGTTAAGAGAGTCAACTCTGGCAAGCCAGTACAGGCTCATTTCTCACAGTCCAATCATCTGTAAGTGATCACAGAGCAGAGTGAATGGGGGTGGGGACAAGTCTGAGGGACACCCCAGAGGGAGGAGGTGGGGGACTGGCTACGTCAGGGGAGGTCTGTGGCACACCACCCCTCTGTAAGGTAAAATGCCATTAAGTGATCTGACACGCTCTAAAAGAAATCCTACTCTTTTAAACACTCTAGCACAGGTTTAGGTGTAATTTAAGCAAATCAAAATTACCAGGACAACTGTGAGTTTTTCATTGTAACTGGAGTTATTTCATTTTGAAAAGTAATTGCACCTTTGAATTTAGGTACATGTTTATGAATGATATAATTGTCTGAGGTACAACAGCAGGATACAAAATCTCACATCGCTCTATGCCTCTGTTTCACTTTTAGCTGTAAAGTGTTTTTGGCTGGATACAAAAGGTCTTAGCACATTTTGCATTTCAGATGGCAGTGTCTCAGTTTGTTCCTATTGTCAGAAGTGAAAGATACATAACTCATACAGTTCTTAGCTGTGAGGAGGCAGAGTGGTGAGGAGTGTTTGCTCTCACTCTTTAGGATGGTTATTAGGAACCTATCAAAGCTACCTTCTCCGTGAGCAGGTATAAAACACTGAAAGACATGTCCTTTCCATTAAACGCTGCAAGTTTCCTCCTGAAGCCAAAGGGAATTCTAGTGTATGTCCCAGAGTATAGGATTCAGTCCACCATATTTAAATGGATACATTAAGATTCTCGAAGTCTTCTGCAAACCTTTTCCAACCACATATCTCACTTTGCTGTGGCCAAATTTAGTCTTTGGGGTGGACTTTCAAAATTTCCTGTCCCTACTGCAAACTTGACCATTACCAACAACAATGGGAATCTCTCTGTCTCTGTTAGCTCTGAAAATCTCAGGATGGACTTAACTGTCCATCCTGTTACGTGACACTGTCACTCCTTCTTCTGCATTAGATGGCACTGTAGCAGCTTCTCCTGAGCCTTTCAGTGGTGGGGCAGCTCTAGGAAGACAGGGACGTGTGGAAAATTAAGCTCCTCCACACAGTTCCCCTGTGAAAACTTCTCAGTATGTGGCTGACATTCCAAATGTGGTAAGACCCCGCAGTCACACACAGCCACTGTGGAAAGTATCTCTCCTTTGTACTTCTTGGTGCTACTGTAATTAAAATTTTTTTAAAGCCGGTCTCCCTTGTCTAACTGTAAACTCTAGGAGGGTAGAGATAATGCCTCTTTTGTCTATCATTGAGCCCAGAGGCACAGAGTAAGCACCCAATGGCTATTTGTGGAGTTAGTTGACTACAGTGTCATATTAAACTCACAGGTTAATCTGACACTTCTGCTTTATTCTAATACCATAAATTATTTTTAGCATTACATATCACTATTAATAGGGTTATACTTACCTGTAAATTTGCTAGAGTTAATGTCTCTTTTATTTAATACTAAGAAGATATATTCATACCATCTCAACATGGAACAAAAAAGTAACTATGGTAGATGATAGATCTTCACTCACTCAAAGATACCTTTCAGTTAATCATTCTTCAAGCAGTTATCATGTATCTACTGAACACCTGCTCTGGGCTTAGTGCTGTACTAAGTGCTGGGGACACCACAGTAGTGATGTTAGGAATGACCGTCTGCAGAAGCAGGTCCCTATTGGAGGAAATAAGACTCGGGAAGCAACAGCCAGTACTATGTTGCACATAATAAGTAGTGGTTTGTGCTGTGCAGACTGTATCTGTTACAAGTTCTGCTAGAAAACGCAAGAGAGATAACTGAAACCTAGGAAAGTGAGGGGCGTCTTCTGAGAGACATGGTATGTTGGGGGACATGGCGTGCTGGGCCGGATTGGGATACGAGAACAAGGTAAACGTGTCAGGCATAAAAACCCGGCAAGGCTGAAGAAATGGTCACAGTGTGCTTATCTGAGAGTTAGACTAAACTAATTACAAGGCACTAGGTGCTGGGTTGAAGATGGAAATAATATTTCATTGGAAGAGGGCTGCGGACTGATGAACATCCTTGGAAATGACTGTGAACACAACAGTGTTGACTTGGAAACAGCACTGGATGTATCTGAACAGATGAGAGACAATAAAAATACTGTGTACAGATGATCCATTAAGCAGAGACATCCAGAACAGACCAAGAGCAGTAACATGAACAGAGAGCATACAAGCCGCGTTGCACAAAGTGAAGAAGTGGGTGGGGTCAGGACCATCCCAGCCAAGATGGCGGGGGTGGTCTGAGTCCAGACTGAGGGGTTTCTCAGGGAGAATGGAAACAAAGAGAGACTTGGGAGGAAGGCAGAAGAGGACATGATTACTGGTTGGGGAATGGGCAGGCCAGGGAACTAGAAGAAGAAAAGAGCCAGTAATAACAACACCATAGCTTAGAGTGGAAATTGGCTTGAGCTAGTGACGGACTCTTAGGGCTCAGGCAGGTGACTAAGTGATGCTTGGGGAGAGAGCAGAATCACAATCTTCCACCAAACAGTTGGATGCTGACAAACAAGAAAGTCAAGGGAATATTCGAAATTGATGGGTCACAGGCAAATCTCGATATGCTGCACAAACTCAATTCCTCAGGAAAGCCTTTCTGACCAACTCCACTCCTCCCCCTTTAGACCAGGCCCATAGATTATATGGTCTAATTAGAATTCCTGTCCCTCTGGGGACTTTATCACCACTCTTACTAAATATTATTAGCAACATTATTTTTTAACGTCTCTCTGTTTTGTTAGCCGGCAATTTCCAAGGATATAGGACTCAAACAGGATCTTTCAAACAGGACCCAGTATAAAAACATTTTTAAAGGCCCACAAGATCAACAGGCAAAAACTTCAGTATAGTGACGACTGTGTTCTTGAAGGGCTCTCACAAAAGCATATTGAAAATGACAGACTTTTGCATGGTCTGAAGGGCTTTCTGAATAACCAAAGGGCAGGCACACTAGCCTGCATGTCAGTCTCCATGGACACAGCCATCTATCTTGGAGGTACAGAGATGACAGTTGTGGTTGAATATGGCTATCCATTTAATCCATGGTGAGGAGTACGCTGAATGACCAAGAGACTGTATATTAAATTTAGACTATCAACGGACCATTTAGGCAGGCATTTTGGAATAGTCACAGTAAATACAGGAAAGCTGCAAGGCTGGGCTAGTTACAAACATCGCCACCTCATCAGGATTTCCTATAAGGCACACTGAAGGGAATCGCATCACATGAGAAGGCAGAAGAACAACAACAGCAACACAGCAAGCACCAATGAACGCTGCTGTGAGCCAGCATGGTCTTGGGCCCTTTAAAGGCTAAGTAACATGCCCAAGGTGCCACAGCTTGTAGTAGCTGAACTGATTTTGAACTTGACAGCCTACATCAAAGATACCGTACACCTGGGAAGGCAACAGCAGCACGTCCCTTTCCTGGTAGGAACATGTAGGAGATGGATATCAAGCAGCTCTTACCGGTAGATGCTGCAGTTTCCTCATGAAATCGGGGATACTTGGGGTACCTACTTAATACGGTTTTGATGAGAATTATAAGATAAAAGCATAAAAAGCTCTTAGAAAACTGTCTGGCACAGAGAATGAATGTACTAAATGCTACCTGTGATGATGATGATGATGATATAAATAACATGAAATAAGAGAATATCCTGAAGATGGCCAATAGAAATGGACCAAGGTTCATAAAGGGACAGCTACAAGTATTCCAGTGTGAGCAGAGTTGTGGGAAGTACAGGAAGTCCACCTTTGATGCAGGAATCTAAAGTCAGATGGGTCTCAGTGCAGAAGAGGTCCAATAAGAGGCATAACCAGCACCATGTCCATCCTTGGGCTTCTTCTAATTCCTCCCCCTTTTCCCAGATGAGCTCACATACTCCCTGGCTTTCATTACCATCTCTGCTCCCCAAATTCCAAATGTTTATTTGTAACTCAGACCTCCTTCCTTTGAGCTCCAGGATTTCAACTTGAATTATTAACTTGATACAATAACAACTCACAGTAGTTGTGCCTTTTCTGATTACACACCAGCCACTCCTTGGCTCCACTGGAGTCATGCAGAAGCAAACACAACCTGTCCATAACTGAAGTTCTGATCTACCCTCTAAACTCATTTTCATCTTCTCATAACCACCTAGTGCTTCAACCTTGACACCTTCTTTTCCCTCGCTCCTGCTTATCTAAACAGAGCCAAGTCCTCTCATTCCTTTTTCCCAAAACTCATTCAACCCAGTGCACTTCTCTGCTTTTCCAGGCAATGTCCCTCTCACTAGAGCTACTGCAATGATGAGCCTCACCAGAAACACTTCTGGCCTCCCTCGATACTTTTCTCAGTCCAGCATCAAAGTACAAATCTGATTCCTTCTTCCCAGCTGAAAATCCAACAATGGCTGCCCATTTCACTTACTGATAAAACCCAAATTCCTACACATGTCCCACAAGACACTGAGGTATGCTTCCCGCTCTCACATTGCAGGCCTGATTCGACGGTGTGCTCCCCACTAAGTTCCAGGAAAGCGGGTCCTCTTTCAGTTCTCCCAAAGGGGTTACCACCTCTCTTCTGACTGAGGGTCCTCTCACTCTTACCTGCTGTTCTCCTTGTGTGAAAGTTTTCTCCCCTCTTCTCATTTGGCTTCATCCTCCAAATCCTATGGCTCTAAGCCTGTGTCCCCACCTCACAAAAGCCTCCCTGATCCCTCAGATCTGCTAGGTCTCCCTGTAACACACTCTCACATCACCATCTACTTAAACTCTGCAGCACATTCCAGGGTTATAATCATGTGATTTCTGTGTACTTACTATTCCTTCATAGATTGGAAGCATCTGTAAGTACCTTCCCTGTTCACGTCTGTATTCTTAATATCAACACACTGCTTGACGTAAGAACATCCCCCCTGAAGAGTTGTTAAAAGAGTGAAGAAGAGCCTCTGCTAAATTTTACAAATAGCAGCTGCATTCACAAACTAGGGCAGCCATGAAGTAAAACCATCTTCCATGGCCGGATACCTCCATCAGTCACACTGGCCTCAAACAGTCAGGGTGATAATATAAACACAGTGAATGGCAGTGACCACTTTGACCACAGCCATAAATCAGGCACATCCATAATGTAGCTTTTATTGACTCTCACTCAAGTACCTATTTTTCCCATTCTGATATTTTTCAGAATTCAGAGTGGTTGGAGCTGTTTTGCAACACATCTGTTTTTACAAAGAAAAACATCTGTTTCCACCAAGGAAACATTAGCCATTATTTAATTATCTACCATTAATGAAAGGCAGAGGAAGCAATTATTTTTTAGAATCACAGGCAATACCATCTACAAAGTGAAGAACTGAATATGTACAAACATACATTTTGCAAAGCATTGCAAAATCTGCAAGGGGAAGTCCCAACTTGTCATTATAACCTATCTTTCTTCTTCCACTAACACCCACCATCATCCCAAAGTAAAAATCAATTTCTAAATGGAATAGAATCATGTTGGCAGTACAAGGAATGTGAAAAAAGATTGCCATCTGGAAAATGAGTATTAATAACTAAAGAACTTCAGGTTCTAACATAAATGAAATATTTTTAAAAGATCTTGACAATATTCCTCTTCCACAAAATTAGCTATATTTTATAGTGTTGAAAAATGCATTGGGAGGCCTCAAAAACATTACATGAATTTGCTAAGAGTAATTTAGTAATATTAAAACTTGACAAAGAACTTGCTTTTCTCTGAGAAAGACTGTGTGAAATTGTGTCAAATTAATTGAACCCTGCTGTGGTAGGCAGCAAGATGATGATTTGCATGGAGTACGACCAAGACTATATTCTGTCTCTGAACTGGGGTTTTTTTTTAAGATGGATGTGAGAAAAACTGCACTTGGGGGTATTAGCTTTGCTTGATATATTAGATGAAAAATGACTTTCTATTGCAATTTTCCATCCTTCTTTTTATTTAGAAATTACGGAGGAAAGAATACCTTTTGTTCATGTCCCTCAGTGTTATACTGTCCAGTGAGGCAAGAGGAGAAAACTATCCCACTGTTGCTTGCCGTCTGTTCTGCCTTATGATTTAAAGGGGAAGTCTGCCTGGATCCTCTTAAATTGAGCTAGAACGTGTGCATCCAGGTACACCCAACAGCAGGGTATTATGATTACTGCCAGTGCAGTTTTCAGGATATAATCTAACTCTTGTCATTTTTATCCTTCTTCAGAGTCCTGGGAATAAGAGGTTATTAACCCAGTCTCTCACTATTTGCCTGGACCATAAGATGTAAAGTTACAGATCAGTTTTTGGCTATGTTTGAGGGAGGGTTACATGAACCGGAGAAGCAGAGGCAGCCAGTCTGCAGAGACAGGGTAATGCAAAAGGAGCAGAGAAGAGCAATGAAAAGATGTAACGGGAAGTCCTGAGGCGGTCTGAGGTCCTAGTCCTGTTACTCTCTACCCTGTGGGTGTGTCAGTGAAGAAGTCAGACAGATTCTTCCTCTGTTACCTCGGGCATCTTTCAGAATAAGTGATCCTCAACCCAGTTGGGGTGGTAAGAGAGGAGAAAGTAATCACCTAAACTAGAGGTACACACCTCATTAGGGAAGGCACCACATGACATTGTCCTGGGAATGGCTTTAAGCCTGGCACAAGAGTAGGTGCTGAGTAAACATTTCTTGAATAAATGAATGATCATTTCATACAGCAGGGTAGAAGTGGCAGACATAATTGGACTGGTGTATGAATTTCCTATGTTATATCAAGAGGCATATCAATCACAAATATTTGAAACCTGTAGACAGACAATGTAATTTAGTTGTTAAGGGCCTGTGCATTGGAGCCAGACTCAAACTGAATTCCAAGTTTACCACTTGCCAGGGATGTGATTTTAGACAAGTGGGTAACCTTGCTCACTGCCTCACCTATGAAGTGGAAATAATTACAGTATCTATCTCAGATAATCTTTGTGAAGATTACATGAGCTAAAAATGCATATGTAAAGTGCTTAGAACAGTGCCTGGTACAGGTAACCATTCTATGAATGTTAGCTGTTATTTTAATAACTTAACATATCTACTTCTAAAAACCTAGACGGTAGCACTTATCCTCAAAAAGTTTAGTTTTGCATTATTCTTTAATCTTTTCTCACATCTATTTGTCCTACCCTCCAGAACAATTTCCACAGCATTGGCCAATAAAAAGGATTGGAAAGGCTCTCTGAGACTGATTTTCCACATGAGGGACCAAGGTCGAGAGCCAGCAAGGGAGTCGTCCAAGATTATGGCTCTCATGGCAGAACCAGGCCTAGACTCCAGATCTAGCTTCATGCTATTCTCCAACACTGTAACCAAAGAAAAAGATTTAAAAATGAAATAAATGTGAAATAGATACTCATCACTGAGGTGCTAAAAGGTTTTAATATAGGACTTCGATACTTGATTTTTTTTTGGCACCAGGTAGTGAAGAGTTACAGCCTTCAATCCTTTGTAGGAGTTTTTGTGAAATAACTTATCATACACATTAATTGCAGCAGGGCCTGACTTTTTTTCTAGTTATGCAACTTATGTGAAATTGATGAAGAATGTTTAGTGCAACAGGAACAGATAAATCACTCACTGTGACATTCCAGAGCCTAAGAATATAGTTTTTTTTTTAAATTAAAAACAAAAAGACAGACAAACCAATTGATTTTCTAAAACCAATTCTTGGGTATTTTAAGAGACACTTCAATTATAAAACAATTTTGAGTATTGTTCAGACTAGCTATCTTTACAATGCAAGCTGTTACTTTTGTGGCCTGGCAGCATCCTCTAATCTGGACAGGTGTTCAGAGTTAGTGCATTTCATTGTGAATGCTTATCTCCAATAGCCACAGCCCAGGATAAGTAAACTTCCACTGTCTTTCCCCTGTTGTCTAAACTGTCAAGCAATTAGAAATCCAAGGCAATTATTTAGTTGAGAATCATGTTTTCATCACCAATTCCATTTCCTTGTTTTTGTAGTGCAGACAGATCACAAAGTATTTAAATATAGTTTTATTTGAATATTCCTCGAATTTTATTTAAATTTAAAAGTTGGCACTAATCACCAAACAGCAGTTGAAACTCAGTCAGGATTCAAGGAAGTCACATGAGTCCCTGAATTAAAAGAAATATTTGCAATTTCTTTATGGTTTTAAAATTGTTAAATGACAGGTCAACTTTAGAATATACAGATTCTAGCTCATACTGTCTTCTTCAGCAGAAGATATTGTTCAGAAGAAAGAATCTCAAATGCCTGATTATCTCTTCCACTGTATTTTTTTCAACAAACCTTTCAGTTACACCATAAAATACTCTTAATATTTGCTACAATCTTCAGAAACAATACTTTTCTCAAGGAAATGTATTAAAAGAGAAGCTATACTATAAGTGAGCTGAACTGAACTATAACGAATCTCTAGAAAGAGATGGAAATTTCATTTTATTTTAGTAACGAGAATTCTTCATTCTAAAGACTATGAAGAAAAGTAACTCACGTGAACAGTTTAATATCAATATTTACTTACAAAAAGAAAGAAGCCTCCTGTTTCACCATCAACACCATAAAGAAAAACAATGAAAATAACAGACAGATACTGTCTATGTTAACTAGAGAAAGAAAAGAGAAAGCTTGTTAAGGCAAGCCTCTTAATATCTTCAGTACTCTTTTCTTTCAAATTTATTTTTGAAATCTCCTTCTCAAGTACAATATTAATAGGGAGATATGGTTGAAGAAAAAGGGGGAAAATGCCCTTCAGCTGAATATCAGATGTTTGAGGGTTTCTCTTCCATATCATTCTGCTCTTGTGGTGAGTGGAATAGTTGATAATATGATCTTTTCTAAGAAAAAGAAAAGGTGGGTTTGAGATATGTTTCACATACGTCTCAGGATTTGATTTGTATTTTAATATTAAGAGGTAGCTGTTTACATTACTTAGGGGTGATTTCTCCCAAACTCTTCCAGATTACATATGTTGCTATACTCCAAAATGTTTATAAAGAGTATGGATAAAATTTCAACTTTAAATAAGTTTGTGGCTTAAATAGTTTCCAGATATTAGAAGAACTAGTTGGAAGATGATATAGGTAAACCCCTTAAAGAATGTAACTTGGTTCTTAAAAAAAAAAGTGGACATATTAAATGAAAGATATATGCATTTTGTTTTAATTTAAAGCTTCTACATTCAATACTTTAGCTATTTCTAGCCAGTTGCATTTAATTTAATTAAATGTATAATTTTAAATAATGTTTATAAAATGAATTGCATCAAACAGAAAAACATATTGAGGATCATTACTATATAGACAGGTAGTTACAGTTTAAATCTCTGTAAATTGCTTAAAAGTTTCTAGTCCATCAAGCAACAGACGTGTTCTGTTTAACAAATCTGCTGCAGAATAATTACAAGTTGTTGTTGGGGATCTTAAATAATTACAAGGGATCATCTCCTTAATACTTCAATTTTATAAAAGAGAAGCTTTAAAATAACACCAGAATAAGATATTTCTTTGTTTCACCTAATTTAACTAAATGCTCTATTTCTTCTATAAGGGTAAAATTAGGCACTTGTTCAGTTCTGAAATTCTTAGATTAATTAAAAACAAAGTTGCTACTGCTACATTTATGAATGAGCCATTAATTTATAGCATAAATAAACAGATACACTTACCTGGAATTAAAATTGAGAGATGCTGAAAACGCTTGAGAAAGTTTCAATACATAGAAAAGAAACTGTAACCGCAGTATCCACTACCCCTGGCTCAGGCTTTTTGGCTTTACAAGTGGCAGCAATACCAGTTCAGGCCCAATACCCTTGTGTTATGTAACATCTCATTAATATTGGCCATCAAACTGCTACCAAGCTGGTGAGGCACTAGAGGGCAAGAGTGTCACATGCAAGACCCGTCGCTAAGGGACAGGCTTTGGTACCACTTCGAGAAGACAGATGCTAACTAAGCTGATAAATAACACGATGCCTGAACGCAGCAGCGAACTTGTGATGTTCCTCAAAGAATATATTAAATGTCAATTTTCTGTCTAGCTGAAGGGTTAACAGGTTAATAAATACGCATAAGCAAATAACCACACCATGCAAAACTTTCGGGATTGTATTTACAAACCTACAGTCATCCAAAAGTCTAATTTTTTTTTCATTATCTAAATAAACTTATTTAAAACAGGAGAGGAAAGGCTGATTCAATAAAACGAGCGGCGGTTTCAGGACCCCCTTCAAGCCGCGAGAAACTTGTCCTGACCGTGCGCGCCACCTCTGGAGTCTGCATCCCAAGTCGCCGGGTCCGGCTTCTGGGCGAGGACCGCCCGGTCCCTGGTGATTCCCTCGGGCTGCGGGCGTCCCCAGGACCCTCCCTCCCGGATCCTCGGCCTCCGCTGCGGCTCTCGGGGACAATGCGGTGCCAGGAGCCGGGCGGGAACGACGCACGGGCGGCCGGTCCCCGCGGACGCGGAGGGTGGGCGCCTCGGCCGGTCCGGGAGCGCGGGCGGCGCCGGGCGGGAGCGGCTGCGGGGAGAGCGCGGCGGGCGCGCCGGGGACTCGTGCGCTCGCTCCGACGCGCTCCGCGGCCCCGGGACCCGCCCGGCCGCGCCGCCGCCGCCCTCACGCCGCCTCCCCGATCCCGGCCCGCGCGCGCCCGCCCGCCGGGGGAAGGGGAGGGGGCGGGAGCCAGGGACTGGAGGTGCCTTCATCCGCCCGCCTCGCACTCTGGTCGGCCCCGCAGGTCTGGCCCGCCTGGGCTTCGGCTTGGGGAACCCAGGGGTCCCGCCCCAGTCGGCCGGTTCCGACGGCCACTGCGGGCAGGTTGGTGGCGGCCGTGAAGGATGAGACGGGTTGCGCCGTATGGGAAGTGGGTGCGGGTCCTTAGGCGGCGCCGGGAAGGTGGGGCGCACCCACATCGTCCCCTCTGGTCGCGCTCCTGCGGGTGACGCTTGACCTGGTAGTGAGCTGCGGGCGTCTTGGAGGTTGTAAGCCGGGAGGTGCCTCTGTTTGCTGGCTTTCTAAAGGCCATCTGCTCCAGCTCCTGAGGACAAGTGGAAGGCTAGCAACTGGAGGGACATTTTGGATACAAGGTGTAAGGTTACGCTCTTCAAAACTACAAGTTAATTAGGAGCCTCAATCGAAAGACCCCCCCCCCTTTAATTATCATTTTGATCCACTGACATAGCATATGTAAAAGTTTCAAATGTGGACAGGGGGTGGGTCTACTAACGATAACTTGTAGTGGGTATTTGTGGCTTTGCTTCCCAGCTCCTCATTCCTCTTCATGTAAACGATAACTCTTTCTGGAGTCTCGAGCCAGCCAATTTACTTCAGGTGATGTCAACCACTGCTCTTACTCACTGGGTGACCCCCAACTCAGGTCTGGCCATTGGAGGCATTATGTCTTCCTGGTAGCTAGGACTGATTTACAGAGAAATGTGTGACCCCAAGTCTAGACAATCAGAGACAAAAAAGTACTGTTTTGGGGACTTTATTTTGGCGCCCCCTTAAGGACGTGGACTCTCTTCTATGGGACTTTGCAGAATGAGATGTAATCTTCGTGTCACCAAGTGAAGTCTGGGAATGAAGCTACTACTCCCAGGTAGGCATACGAGAGTTGCGGAAAAGCTACACACAGGTAGGGATATTTGAGCTCTGAATCCAGCAGTGGCCGAAACAAGGTCTTCACTCTGGATATTTTCAAATATGAATCAACAAAGTCAGTTTTATCTTGAGGCAGCTGAGTTAAAATTTCTGCCTGTTGGAATTGAAAGAGACCCAAATGATACAGAAATTAAATATTTTGGTTGTTTATTAATTTCATGGAGGTGTTTGGATACTATATACAAGAGCTTCGATTAGATCCTAATGCTTGAATTAACGTGGAATTTTAAAAAGCTCAAAAGTTGTATATTCTCTTTGCTCTACATGATAAAAGAGTTAAGGAAGTAACTGAATCAATTACTCCTTCTGGAAGCCTATGGAAGTGTCAAGATGGTAGGATTCTTTTGCCAGGTGACATGTATTAGATTGGTTTTATTTATTTATATTTTTATTTTTTTGTGGTTCCTCCAGGAGTCTTGTGCCTTTCAGGAATTTTAAGAACCTACATTTATTATTTTTTTATACTTCTTTTCCAGAGAACCTGCTTTGTCATTCAAGCACCTTTACATTCATCATTCCAGTTTCAAAAAAAAAAAAAAAAAAAAGAAAGAAAGAAAGAAAGAAAAGGAAAAAAAAAAAAGAAGAAGAAAAGTAATTGAACATCTACTTAATAGCCCTGGGAGTACAATAATATTTTAAAAAGAACATAAAAGCAGGAAACTTCCTTGCCCTTTAGTTACTTACTATATATTCATATAAGGGTAGGGGAGGTCAGGGCCTTCTACAGGATTTCAGGAAATAGAAAAGATTCATGAGTTGATATATTCTTGAATATTTCTAGGTATATAGGTAGGTTCAGAAATTGCACACACTTTTTCTTCTTTCTTTTTCTGTCTTCCCTGCACAAAAACAGACAGAAAAACAGAAAACTTCTTATACGAAACGAGGTATTTAGTATTTTTTATGACTATATTTTGGGGTATTCTTCAGCTAGGTTTGACTAGAGGCACAGATTTCCTGATGCTTTGTGGAGAATTTCCACCTTCACCAGTGACTGCTACTTCTAACCATCTCTCCGAAAGTACAGACACTTTAGGGTTCTGCTGTTTTTTCCTATGAGATAGTCAAATCTTGTAGCTCTGTTCCACAAGTTTCCATCTGTGCACATGTGAAGTTGAAGACAGCTGAAGCAAGTTGGTATACCACCTGTATTTCCTTCCTGTTTACTTGCCCAGCAGAATGTAAAGAGTCAACCATTGGCCCCTGTACGCCTGTCTTCTAATTCAGGAATATTAAGGTCAGGAATAATTTTTCCTCCCCTGAAAATTCCAATTTATGGAACACTCATTATAAACAACAAAGGACCTGTGGCAGTGGTCAAGGCAGAGGTAGAGAAGGTGATCTGGCCCAGTGCCTCACATTTGCAAAGTACCTCAAGTTTAGCATAATCTACAAATGAGCTTATATGATATTTTTTAATGTGATAAATGTGTTAGGTTTAGTTTAGACTTAATGGGATATACCACAGTTTTTGTATCTAACTTTGGCATATCTACTATTACTATTTACATAAATACTGGGGACCTCAAAAAATGGAAGAAGTTCAGGCTTCTGTCAACCTCTGAGAAGCCCTAAGACAATATTGAATATATTTATCAGAGACCCAGCTTCAGATCCAAAAGGAAGGGTCTGCAAATTAAATACCTGTGGAAACCATTAAGAAGAGAAAAAGAACAAAACTATGCACTTTTGTATATTAAAATATTCAGTCCTTATATTTAGTGACTCTGAAATAAGGCATTGAATGATGGAGATTTAACAATTTATATTTCATATAGGTTAAACATCATTTCTATATTTTGATAGATCTTTGTCCTTCATTTAAATACTTCTATGTGGAGATGATGATTATGAAAGAATTTGGGGAAATTCATTTCAATCTTCAGTCTTCTATTTTTCAGTGTCTCAATCAAAGCAATATATTTTTCTAACAAATTAAAAAAATGCAAGTGTTAATAAAGAACAAATAAGCATTTCTCACCTCAAATAGCTAGTAAGTGTAAGTACTACTTTTCCTGAAAAATATTCAGCTTGGGTTTATAGTAATTAATGACACTTAAGCTGCTGAAAGGAAATGGGATGAAGATTTAAAAGAAAACATATTCTAGCTAAGAACTGCTAACTCAGCTCAAGGAAATGTACCCCAACTTTCTTTAGTGTCTCAAGAGATGTTAAGTGAAGATAGATCAAAACGGAAAATCTCGACAAAGTGATTGGTTAGGAGGAGGGAAAGTGGAAGTGGTATCCGGCTTCTCGAAAGCCCCAGAGAGATGTTTTACCCGCCTCTAAGACTTCTTGCAAACATGCCTGTGACAAGTGTATGAGGTTGAATGAGTAGTATGAGAATACTGCGTGTCTTATTTTATAAAATGTCAACTTGAGGAGTAATAGACTAGATTAAAGCAGTGGTTCTCAAACTTTAGCATGCATCTGGAAGGCTTATTAAATCACAGGTTGCTGGACCCCACCCATAGAGTTTCTGATTCACTAGGAGTTGGGTGGGACCTGAGAATTTGCATTTTTCACAAGTTCCCAGGTGAAGCTGATGCTGCTTATCTGAGGCTACACTTTAAGATCCCTTGGATTAGAGCATTACTGAGAACAGATTGTGTCTTTCTGTGGGTCTATAAGTATGAACATTTATTATTATATAAATTATTTGGTTTTCAAAACTAATTCTCTTTTTTAATGTTAGCCATAATAAATACACAACAAAGTTAGGATTTTAATTGGCTTTCTATATAGTCAATTAGGTAAACTATCAAAGAAAAGAAAATGGCTTGTTAAAAAAATGTAGGGCCTTTGGCATAGTAAAAAGTAGCAAGATTTGGAAACAAGAGAACAGATACTGCGTTCTTACCTCCTCGAGGGCTGCCTCCCTCACTGGTTCACTTTATGTCTTCCATCCAGGTTCAGGGCTTTGCACAAGAGTGGTCATTTAAAACACAGGAAAGAAGAGAAAGAAATTATTTTCTTAGATAATAGGTAATGTTTTATGCTGTCCCTGATAAAGGAAATCACCTTATTATATCCTGTGATTAAAAACTGTTTTTATTCCTAAGCCAAAAAATACCTCTACATGTTATTTTCTGTCATTTCTGTTTAATTTTCAAATGCTTTGTCCTCAAAAATAGCTTTTTCCCTAACGTGCAACTAGGTTAAGTTCTGTGCTGATCATAATGGATGTGGTTAATTACAAGCCTTGGGTGACGACTATTTGGCAGTATAAACATACTCATATCTATAGGTTTAGCATAAGCTGTTGAAATAACTGTTGTTTTGTTCCATTTTAATGGGGGAATACAAGTAATCAGCAGATTGTAGAACATACTGTGTGAGTCTTCAAAGCTATCTCTTAATATTCAGGCAGGACCAAACATCATTAAGGTGTTTCTTTGATCTAGCTTGCAACATTAAAACATCATTTTATAGCTTGGCCTCATGCCATGTAGTACAAGAGAGATTCATTGTGAGAGTAAAATGGATGATTTCTGTTTCAATTTGTGTGAAAACAGGCTTCATAAAAAGACCCCAGAATACTTTCCCTACCACCTTAGTATGATGTTTCTCCGTTATATCTGATGCTTCGATTTCAAGGTTGAAGAAAATAATAAATATTCAAGAAGTAGGAGTTGTATGAATTAATTTTGTTTTGCTGCTTGGAAGGTATGTCTTTGAAATAGTGATATGAGAACTTGTTAGGAAAAAGGGAAATAGCAGAGAAAATTGAGGTGCCCTATACATGATGGATTGACAAATCCAATATTCTTAGGCTCGAGGCTTTTGGACTGAATTCTCCACCAAACATTTGAATTAGAGAACTGTGAGTATAAAAAATGAAAATTTAATTGGGAAAGGGAAAATCTATGCATATGGTTTTTCTTCCTCAGACATGAGCAAGTACCCTCAGTAGTAATAGAAGAAATAGAAAATGGAAACTCAGCTCACTTGGCATTACATCTAAGTGCTTCTCAGCACCTTCTGCATTCTGAGAGAAAAGGTAGCAGATGCTCTCATTCATTTTTCTTAAAACTCACACTTGAAATCAAACACTTACACTTAAATGAAATGAAATTACTGAAACTTAATGGTTAAACCCAAAGTATTTTCCTCCAAATTCTCATTTTAATTGTTGGGAATCCATGATCATTTTATTTTCCCTCCACAGGATACAGCTCAGCCCTCTAGAAAAGATAAATAAGTATTGATTGGACAAATGAATCCAAATCTTAAAATGTTCTTTTCCTTAAGCCCTTTATGTAAAATACATTTAAGAATTAATCTTTGAAAGATTCCATTAGCGGCTTGTGCCTGTAGTTTTATATATAAGTTATACAGTTAGAACTTAATTCTCTTGTTGATCAGGGCAGGGAATCAGGTTAATGGATACCCTCTAAAGTTCTAAAACTTAGCCTTGTAATAGCCTTGTGTTTACAGCAAAAGAAAAAGTTTAAAATCAGGTTAAAGGGCTTGTGGTGGTAACAGAAGTATTTTTTATTCAAGCCTGACTACTCTGGGAGCAACAGCTTTCTGGCTCTTGTGAAAAATCTTAACTGTAGCTAAATATAGAAAACTGTTACTTTTCAGCATAGGATAGAATTTAAACCAAATGAAGCCAGAACCATGTCAATTTAAGTTATATTATTTTACAAATAATAAACTATGTATTAGCTTTCCTTGAAGTCAGTCTTGGTTATTTTATATACATAATCCGTCTGTGTCAGTTTTGTATAGCACCTTTGCCTAAAACCTTAACCGTTTTGACGAATAGTAATGATAGAAGCTCTACACAATAATAGCAACAGGGATGGCAATGAGAGAGAAAACACAATTAGCACTTGTCACATGTCAGAGCTTTGTATATGCTGTGTTATGTAATCCATGTGAAAGCTCGACGAATTGTAATGTAATTGTGTAATTGTAATGTAATGTATGTAATTGTGTAGAAGTAGAAAACCAAGAAGTAATGTTCTGAAGTCTAAGTGTTAGGTAGTTAGATAAGTGGGAGCACTGGGCAGATAAGGTGGAGGGGAGGAAGGATGGTCTGGAAGATGGTGGTGTGCCTGCCTTCAGCATAAAGATGCTTTATTTCCTCTAAATGAGTGCCAGCAAAAAACCAGTTAGAACCCAAAGGCTGCAACTGGGCTGTAGCAACAAGGACCTAACTGGATATGATCCAATGCTCATTGTAATATAATTAGCATTGGGGTTCAGGTCCTCCCCCTCCCCTGTGGGTTTTTCCGTGTGCATCGTGAGTAAGGACATGCACAAAAGGGGATGAGCATGACTAAGCACTCCAGGGTCAAGAGCCGTCAATCAATCAAGAGACCACTTGTAAACCAGGGTCTAAGAGAAAGGGCAAAGACCACGCTATCCTCCCTTGGATCAGCCGGCTTCCCGTTCTTGTAGGTGAACTTTCCCTTTGCTAAGTAAAACCTTTAAAATTCGTCGCTACACAGTGCTTTTGTCTCCCATCTGAATTTTCTTTCGGGTAAGACAAGAACTGGCATCTTTTCCCCTTCTCATTTTGGGGTAACATAAACATACTGATGATGACCTTTGAGGTTGGGTATGGGATGGGGAAGAGAGAAAAAAGAAAAAAAGACTGACAGAAATTTAATTCCAAAACTCAGGCTCATTTCATTATATTGTGATGCTTTCTCAATGGGTTGGTTATATTTAAACCATCAAATATGCATGGGGTATCTATACGTATGTATATAATGTGCTGCAGAAATACAGTGCTGAGCTAGAAAGACTACAGCAGCCCCTGACCTCCTGATTTTCACATTGTCATTACACTGCTAAATTCACAACTTAATTACAACACCGCTTGTAATTACCATGTACTGTTGTAAGTGCTGCAGTGAAAACATAAGGGGTAATGAGAGTGAGAAAGGCAACCTGACCTAGTCTGGGAGGGGTGAGGGTGGTTAAGGGGTCAGAGAAGCTTACCAATGGGACTGAATTTCAGTGAATCATGATACCAAGCCTAATTTCATTCTTTCCCTTTGCAGGAAAAACCACAGAGGGACCAGGGTAATAGAGAGTAGAAGTGAAGGGTGAAAAGTTTATATGAAAGAGTTTAATTTCAATAGTCCAGCAATAACCTGTTTTGGAAAGGTCTCACTGCTTGCAACCACCTGACCCCACTTGTTTTCTGAAGGATTGGATTGATTCTGTAACTAATATATATGTTTTTTACTTAAGCTTTTTTCTTCATGGTCACGTATTCAAATGTTAAAGCTCTTTCGATGTGCAGCACCCTTTAGTAACCTACTGTCCCTGCCTCTGACCTGCCTTCTCTTCCTGTCCTTCTCTCCTTTTCATCAGTCCTTTTGGTTGGGGTGAGGTCAGACACAGCAAACAGAGGGATCAGACAAAAGTCCATCAATTGCCTGGATACTTCTACACTTCTGGAGCTTGCCCAACATCTAGTATTTGTTCAACTGCATAATATACTCACATTTTTCAATAAAATTGATTTCTTGACAGTATAGTGTAGTATAATCTGTGTAGAGGTATACAACCTCGCCACCGGCTCAGGCTGTGCCATTTGCCAATTACTTAACTTTGGGCTAATCCCTCAACTTGCCCTGGTAAATAGAGTAATGGATACTCACTGAGCGAATTGAGAATGAAATGAAATATGTGAGAAAGTGCTATGAAATTTTCGAAGGGTTATATACAGACTTTTTCTAAAAACAGGGTTATCAGATTGATCACGTTTATAAGAATAAAAAAATAGAAGACTGGATTGAATTGATTTACCTGAGACTTAACTTTCAGTGTGCAAGTGAAATGTATATGGTTTTCTTTTCAAACACTTCTCTTCTTCTGAGAGAGTTTAATTTCTATTCTTCTACTAATCAAACTACAACTCATAGTAAATTTAGTAGATGTAATCAGAGAACATCATTTGGCCACCTCCTAATCTGTGCCAGTTGCCCCATCTCACTGAATTGCTGTAAAAGTTCTGATGAAAGGTCTCTGATTGGAAGGCAGTCTGTTAGTTGTCTCCCAATATTCAGTCTCTTCTTCTTCCACAAAAATAGCACTTGTATCAGGACATATGGCTACTCAGAAAAAAGGTTGCATTTTCCAACCAGGTGTGGCTCAGTTCTAGCCAATGGGATACAACGGGAAAGATTATGTGATTGTTTCTGGGAAACTTTCTGTGGTGGACGGACACTAGAGAAGCCCTCATTATCTCTGTCTTCTGGTATTCAGGCCCTTGTATAACCCTCTCCATTGAATGTGGATAGGATCAGTGACTTGTTTCTAACCAATAAAATATGGCAAAGGTGAGGGCATGTCACTCCTATGGTTAGGCTGCGTTACATAGGACTCCATCTTGCCAGTAGACTAACTCTAGAGGCTCTCCTTCTCAGCTTGATGAAGTAAGTGGCCACAGTGGGGAAGCCCATGGGTCAAAGAATTTCAGGAGTCCTCAAGAAAATGTGGGAGGCCTCTAGGAACTTTGGGCAGCCTCTAGGAACTAAGGCCTCCAGGTGCTGAGGGCAGCCTCCACGCAATAGCCAGGACCCTCAGTCTTACAAACACAGGAAGCATATATTGCTAACAATCTGGATCATCTTGGAAGTAGATTCTTGCCTAGTCGAGCTCCCAGATGAGAATGCAACCTGGCCAATCATCATGAAACCCTAAGCAAAGGAACTACCTAAGCTGTATCTGTATTCCTGACCCATGGAAACTGCAAGATAATACATACCTGTTGTTTAGGTTGCTAAGTTTGTAGTAATTTGTTGTGTGGAATAGATAACTAATACACACCTTCAGAGACAGCTGACATAACCCTTTGCCCTCTTTTTCTTTTTCATGTATTCTTCCATCCTGTTGCCTTAAACTCAGCTATAACTTTATTGATCCAAGAGGTTAAGGGCCACATTTTGGGATGGGGGTGCCTTGAGCTACAAGACATCTAGGTTCCTGAGGGGGAAGGGGATTCATGTGAGTATAACCATTTATCTTGTATGAGGCATTACCTTGCCTTTTCTACTTCTTTTTCTATTATTCGATGTTGAACTATTCCAAATAATATAGTAAGTATTATTAACTGGACTTTGTTTCATTTTACTGTGTACTACAATAAGAATTCATGTTTATTATAGGAAATTTGGAAAGTACAAAGTATACAAAACAAGGAAATGATCACTTGTTACTTTTCACTTAGGGACCCACCATTAACATTTGGTGGATTTCTGTTTAGTATTTTGATGTAACTGTTGGAAAAGGAAGACTTATATAGCAAATATTTGTGACATTTAAATGTCATGACTTCTCTGTCATTAAGATAAAGTTTATTGAAATTACTTTAAAACATCTGTTAGCAATGTGAATAATTTAATCAAACAAGCATTTGGCAAAAAAAGAGACAAAACGTCCTATCTGGTTTTTTTTTCTTTTTATTAAATTTAGGCTTTTTTTTTTTTAAGTTAATTTAGGCCATTTATTTTTGTGTTCAGAAATGTGACCTCAATAGCTAAACAGATAAGTCAGATTCCCAACCCCTGGCTATTGATGTAGATGTCTATTTTGGGTTCCTAAAATATCTAGATACTTTGCATTCACTGATGAATCTCAGAGTATTGTTTAACTTTGTACAGATATGAGCTGTGATTTTGCTAATATTTTCACATGCTAGTTAAAAATTTGTATGAACCTAAACTTACTATTCTTTATAGCCTTTTAAAAGTTCAAGACATGCTAATCTTAGTTTGAGAGTTTTCTTTAAAAAATTTTCAAGTCCAAGGTACTTAGTAGGTATTGTTCCTCTACATAATGAAGCCATTATGTCTATACAAACATGTCTCCCAAATCACCCCTTAGCTCCAGGCATACTGATCTACCCCAAATAAGCTTTTTAAAGTCCCCTCCTCCACACCTTTACTCAACTCTCCAGGTTATAATGTTCTCACTTCCTCTGTACTTACCTAAGTGGACCCTTCCTTCAAATTCACTTGAACTCCTAGCTTCTTCACAGAATGTATATTGGATTAGGTCAGATCTCTGTGATTTCTCATTCTCCACCGCCAACCCAGATTATTTCCTCTCTACACTACCCAGATGACATTAAGAACCTACTGCTTTCTTATAATAAGACTTTCTTATCCCCACCTCTCTTCTGCTGGTATGCACAGAGTAGAGATTTGCTAGCCTTTTTGTTGGACAGTTAATTGATAAATATAGCCCAAGGCTCTATTAATGACTGTATTTTCCACTTATTAAAATAAATATGATCATTTTCAATGAAAAGCCTATAAATTTATTTCATGCACGGGGAAAGATTTAAGGAGAATATATAAAGGAAATATAAGGCTGCAGTTTGGATTCTGTGACCTTATCTTCTGAACTAAAGTCATGTTAAAGAAATAGGACTGGTCACTGTATTTCGTGTGCATTGTCCTGATGGAGGCAAACCTGTCCATGTAATCTTACAGTATTTCCTTTGGAAATGAGGAAAACTGTATAAAATGATGTGAGGAGTACAAAATGACATTTTTCAAAAACTCTCTGATTCCAGGCAAACATGTCAATTAGCACTTGGAGGCTTTCCTATTTAATAGTACTTCACAGAAAACAGATGACCAAATTGAGATGCTCCTCTTCTGAAATCCTCCCAGGGTGTGTAGCTGCGTCTTTATACTATAAGGCCACAGAAGCACTGATGGCAGGATCCCACGGTGCACACTCAGGCAAACCTCGTTTGATTGTACTTCCTATTATTGTCCTTCGCAGATACTGCATTTTTTTGCAAACTGAAGGTTTGTGACAGCCCTGCATGGAGCAACACTATTGGCGCCATTTTCCCAACAGCATTTGCTCACTTCTTTCTCTGTGTCACATTTTGGTAGTTCCTGCAATATTTTAAGCCTTCCACCAGCAAAATTATTATGACTTGCTGAAGGCTCAGATGATGGTTAACACTTTTTAGTGTGAAAGTATTTTTTAATTAAGGGAAGCATGTTGGTTTTTCAGACATAATGCTATTGCACACTGCCAACTAAAAATTGGCACTTGCCATCTGCCTCTATAAGGATTAAATCACAGGCTGCTGCAGCTACTGACCTGTAACACACCCTGAAAGGTGTTCAGGGTGGAGTCAGGAATGAGACACACTGTGCTCTGGGAAAAACTGGCAAAATATTTTCAGAAGATTTTATGAGCCCAAATCCTTGCATCTCATATCTAAAAAAGCACTAAAATTGTTAATGGAGCCATCTGCTCCTCATGATTAGTAGTAACCCTCATGAGACTACCAGCACCTTCTGCAAAAATGTGTGTTTGATTGAAAATATCCCCCTCCACCAAAATCACACGTATACTGACCTTCCCTGCCACCTCTTCGGAGCAGTTCCTTAGAGCTATCTGAGAGGCTGTCTCCTGGGCTATAGTCCTCATTTTGCCCCAGATAAATCTTAACTCACTACTCTCACACTGTGGTTTTTTTTTTTGTTTTTTTGTTTTTTTTTAGTTGATAGCACTTAACAGACTACAATTTAGTGTGAGCATAACTTTTATATGCACTGGGAGACCAAAAAATTCATGTGACTTGCTTTATTGCGATATTTGCTTAATTGTGATGGTCTGGAACTGAATCCACAGTATCTCTGAGGGATGCCTGTACTTGAGTAAGTTGTAATGTTTAAAAAATTAATAAGTCCTCATAATTATATTAGAACTTAAAAAAAACTGAAACGGATTTCCTAATTAGAAAATTTAAATATAGGTAGGATTGAAAAATGTGACTTAATAGTTTGCAAAATATTTTTATAATCCAATTTTATTAAACTCTTAGATGATTCTATGTATTAGCTACAGGTGAAGCAGAGGTTCAAGGTACAGACTTTCAGGGGTTCAAGTTAGTGGTAGAAAGAAAATTTAAACTCTGATCCTTTAACTCCTTTGAATAAACTTCTCTCATTCTTGTCAAAAGGAACTTTTATTTCTGGTAGTGTGACATTGTAAATCCATGCTATATAATTAAATTAAAGAATAGAAAATGCATTGTTATTTAAACTGCAAAAAAGCTGGTGATTATTCTAAATCCAACAACTCTGTTTTCCCTCTCACATTATGAAAAATAAAATTCTACAATGTTTCTTACATTTGGTGCAATTTTAGCTATAGTCACTTTTCTGCTTGATGAAGGTACAGTGAGTAGAGGATTCTGCCTCTAGGAAGGAGGTAAAATAAAAAGCTAGTGAAAGGTGTGAAAATTTGCTTTTTTCCTGTTTATTGATGACTTGCTTTATATGTTTGATGTACAACTCCAGATTCCATTTTGTTGCTGTTTTATTTTCTAAGTTTCTATGTAAGGTAAAATAATCTAATGATTTGCCATTTTAAGAAAAAATTTCAACTTCAGAGAGAGGCAGCATTTTCTTTAATTTTTTTCTTTTAACCAAAGCACATTTAATGATAGTAACTCAAATGTTATCACTTGGGTGTTCCCAGGGTAGTTCTTGTTCAAGGTGTTGGTGTCCTTGTAAATCTCACCATTAGACTGTGGTTGTGTTCCAACCCAAGGCTCATGTTTTGAGTCCCCAGCTATATCTTTGACCAGAAACCACATATCAAATGTTAGTCATCTTTCTCTGTAGCCAGAACCACAGTAATATGGTTCTGGTGACCACTGTGTAGCTGAATAGGTAGAGTTGAGTACACCCAGCAAGAAAGGATGATATTTCTAACGACTGATTTCTGTAAATCATGGTTGAAACTCAATGGACACTGTGTAACTATTTCCAAATAATAACACCTTGTTTAAAAATGGAATTAAAAAATTCCATAAAAGTCAAGGACGTGATATGGCAGAAACAATATTGAACATGGAATCAAGGGTCCTGAGTTCTGCCCATTTATTTAAGTATTTCTCAAACATACTCTCTGAATCAGAATAATCAGTAATATTTGCTAAAATGCAGATCCCCCAAATTCTGCCTAAATGCATTAAATTAGAATCTTTGAAGGAGACATATTGGGAAGCTATATTTTTACCAATTGCCTTAAGTGATTCTCTATTCGTATTTGTTTCCTCAATTTTCCTTATTTTAAGTTTCTTTTATTTCCTACCTCTGTTGATCCCATTAGTCTTTAAGTACCATGTTTTTGGGCACAGTAGTTATTTTGTTTAAGTTATTATCACTTCTATAGATGAAAAAATTACAATCTACAAGTATAGTTAATGATTAACCTTAACAGCATTGTATTCATCTTTTATTTACTTATCTGCTCTTTTTGACATAAACCTTCAGAAAAATTTAGTGCTATGTGATTTCCCTTGCTCTTGATTTTAGAATATACAGGAATAACGTTTCTCCTCATAAAAAATATAATATTGGTGTTATGTTATGCCCTTCAAAGAAGATATATAACAGAGATGAAGGAGATACTCATACAATCTTAACGATCACACTGCCAACAAATCCTATAATGATTCCACAGTCAGATTTTATTTCAACAAGATTTTGGTACTGAAGAAAAGCCCTGAAAGTAAAACTGGAATGATTGAAGAGCTTTGAAGAGGGATGAAGAGAATAATAAAATGAAATTATTGAGGGAGGTACTAAAATCAGGGATGATGATGAATCTTCACTCCTCTAAGTACCACAGCTTCCCAAGAGCAGTGGATTCTTGTAAAATCCCTCCGAGTAGCATTTTAGCTTGATTTAAAAAAATGTATATATATTACTTCTTCTTATTAACATCACCTCCCATGGCATCCTGGCTGAATTGTGGGGGAAAAAACACATAAACCCTTTGTAAAAATAAGGACACTGTAGTATGAAATAAGTTTTTTAAATGTGGAGGAAGAAAGGAGACTATAGACCTGAAATCGAGTGTGCTCCACTTGGTTGTCTGATATAATATTTGAGGCCTGTGATTGAGACAAATCACAGTGTGACTGGTCCCCATGCCCCAAATATCTTCATATCTCATATGCCAAAAGTTTTACATTGGAAAGATCAGATTACAATTTTCCATCAAAGATAATGGGAAAAATATAAAAACAAACATTCGGCCTGAGGCCTTTATGCAACAGTAGGAAGAAAGAATATAATCTTTATGTCTTGGGAATAATGTGATTTCTGTAGATCAGTCATTTGTAAAAAGCACGGGCTGAACATTAATCTTCCTTTTCCCTGTATCATTTTGGTACTGGAACCCCAGGATTAAGTTTGAGATTTTTAGCTTTAGTTATTGGCTTCCAATTCAGGAGGAAATGATTTTCCTCATCTCCTAAACTGCAAAGTTAAAATAATAAAGAACTTAAATTGGAATACTAGATATCCCTAAGAACATTTCAGGGTGTGTTTATCACTGCTTAAATACTGGCTTATAACAACCAATTAAAAAAACAAATCACAGCTCTAGGGTTTTTATAGTGTCAGATGTCAGAAGCGTTGTTTTTTGAAAGTGGGTAAACAAAAAATTACAAAATATTTGTAAGAATGTATATAGCAAAAATCAACAGAATTGAGGCACTTTTTCCAGGTGCCCTCTTAAAAGCTCATCAATCTATTTCACCTCTGTTTATTGAACACATGATATTAATCAGCATGTTTTCTACAATGAATTTCCTTCTAATCCTTGTTATAATAGCTTTAAAGCAGACCTCTAAGGAATGCCCCAGTCAAAAGACAGAAGTATAGTAAAAGAACAAGAAGGAACTCAGGAATAAACAGTTGAGCTAGAGTTTCTAATAAATTATTAATTATTAAAAGTAATTAATTCATAATCTGCATATTATATATGTTATCTACAGGCTAAGACTGTAAGGTTTTCACCTACCAAAAATGATTGACTGAATTTGTCTCTACTTCTGTATTACCTAATAAAAGATAGTTAAGGTAAATTTAGAACAGCTAGAATTTGAAGCATGTTTGTTTTATGTTTACTAAGCTATATTGTTTGCCAACATGAGGTCTTTTTTGAGCATGAAATTTCTGGTTACATCATGTCTAATTTTTGTAATTCCAGCAACCATTTGGAACTTGTTCCCGATCGTAGATTAGTGAAAGTGGATTCTGTGCCTTTAGCAAAGGAATATAACCTTTCTTTGTGTAACTGCTGTAATATTTCTTCTCTTTGACACCAACAATGTCCAAAGTACTCCTATCAAGGTACATATGGTACAAATGGAACAAACATGAAATGATTTATGCACTCTTGAGTGTGTCCTATCCCTTATTAAATGAAGACAAATTACTGTACTTTGCAGGGATGCATTCTCCACCCTCCTACCCCCTCCATAAATTCATTCTTTGTAGATTTCAAGAGCTCGGTCTTAGGTCTAATGGAAATGTGTTTTAACATACTACCACTGTTTTCCCACTTTCTGATGTCTGCTATGTATATGATCAGTGCAGTGTTCCTGTAGGGAATCTTGGTTGGATTCCATTTTGGACAGAACCCTGCATATATAGGTTTTAGATTTTTTTCTTTACATTACTTGTTCTTAGATAATTTCTACTGAAAGATTTCCAATGGTGTATGTGATATCCAGGGTTTTGATTTATATGCCTTTACTCTCTATTTTCCTTTTACATGTGTGTCATTTTTATGAGGTCATTAATGAACTTTCTACTAGGTCACTTCGGTTGAAGTACTTCAGTGCAAAGAATGGCTTTTAGGGATCAATAATTATGGTGAATAAAGTAATGTATTAATGTAGAAAAGGAGCATTTATATTAACTTCATAAATGAACACTATCTGGTCGTTTAATGGACAAGCTCACTCCAATCACTCTATAGATTATTACCACTCACAGTCTGCTGTTTTATCAGCAAATGTTAAAGCAAAGAATTAAGAATTTTTGAGAAGCCAAAGAAAGACGATGTGATCTCATCCTTAAGCCTCAGGGAAATATTTTGCATAAAATCTGTTTCCAGACGCTTGCTCTTAAGTTTAGGATTGTGGAGGTCCTTTGATTTTCCTTGTTTGATTCTGCCAATGTGCTGAAAGGTCAAACGGGAAAGACAATTAAGTAATTTGGATACTGAAAGGCTTATTGTTCCAAAATTAAGTAGAACACATTCCATTGCTAGAGAAGTGAATAGTTGTTTATATTTATGTAAAAAGGAAACCTTCAGCTAAATCTGTATTACAAATATGTAACAGTATAATTGTCAATCTATTTAGGAGCCAAAGATTTAATTTTAAAGTACTTAAAAAATCTTTTAATATTACTCTGTAATTGAAAGGTCAAAAACATGGTCTGATGTGAACAACAGAAGACAACCTCTAAAATTTTTGCAGATCAATTAACTGGACTTTATTTTTAATAACAATTCTTGTTCCTTGTGCAGCAGAAAGGAGGGCATCCAGTTGCTAAAAGTGTTATCCAATTCTCATCTCATTTTAATAATGAAGCCACCAAAATTGGAGGAATTAACCAACTTGTTGAATTCTACATTTTAAGTAAAGCGATAGAACAATTCAAGTATTTTGATCTGAAAGGAAAATCTAAAAGGCACAAAAATCAGAGGAAATTATAGATGAGATAATCCCCAAATCCAAAATAACGATACAAACTTTGTCTCCAGTTGCTTAGAAAAATCCTTCTACTACTTTTGTATATTCTGGAAAATTATCAATTCTTAACTTCTCAAAATAAGATTTCCTTCTTTATGTAATTATTGAGTATGTTCTAAAATGAATAAATAGCATTAAATTAAAATGTTCAATTTCAAAATTTTTTCAGGCACCAAAATATTTTATGTTTTACTTTGATTTATATTAGTATTTACTAATAATTATTGATTATCATTTCCTTGAACCTTTATAGTATCTGGGGATGATTAATGTATCCAGAGCTTTGTCTTTCATTCAGGAATATGCCTGCATTTGTTCCAGTCTTTTCAAAAAATCTATCTCACAATATTTTTAAAGTTTTCTTCATAGGTCATTCATATTAAGCTTATATTTTCATATTTCATGTATTTTTTTTGCTATTGTGAATGTGGATCTTTTAAAATTATTGTTGATTATTATAATCTAAATATTTGGAATATTTCTGCTTTTTCATAATGTGCTATTGCATTTAGATCATTTTTAATCCATTTATTTGGTTCATTGCAGCTATGTAGAATATGCCTTTGATTTTAGCAAAACCTATTTGTCAATTTTGACTAGCAGTAATTTGTAAGAGAAGTGTTTCCCACCAAAGGATTAGTCACACTAAAGACTACTTGTAGATATTTCAAAATTATTTTTCTGTGTAGTTTTACTTGGCTACTTTTTTGCATTTTCTTAATAAATCTAAGAGTTTTATGGTTGGATCTCTTAAGTTTCCTAGGCAATCACATAGCATAAAAAACTATAACTTTGATCTTTCTTTTCCAATTGAAATATATATTTGTTATTTTCTTTTTTGATTTATTTTTGGCAGTAAACAGAAATTTCAGGATAAAATTTTGGTATTGATAGGTGACAGTACTGGCTTGTTTCCAGTATGAGTAGGATACCTCTGGTATTTGGCATTGGGTAACTTTTTTTTTATAGGTTGTATTTATCCCATTAAAAATGGCAAATTTTACTCCAAGCTTAATATGCTTTTCTTTTAATCAAAAGCCTTTTAAACATCTGAGATAGTATTATATTTTCAAATTTGATCTATTCATTTAATTATTATATAAATAATTCTTATTTATTAGAATACTCACACCTTCCTTCCTCCCTCCCTCCCTTCTTTCCTTCCTTCCTTTTCTTCTCCAGTAATCAATGCATTATGTACCTGCCATAGATTATTCTTTAAATGTAAACATTTTAATCTTTAACTATAAGTAATATTAGTTGATAAAAAGGATCCTTGATTGGACATTATTTTCTTTGGCGTATTCTTCAAAAAGTTATGTGAAACACTTACTGAGTTCTTTTTCAGAAACTATATTCTGTAGTACAAATCTTAGGAACTATGTTTGTTGTGCCTGACAGCTCTTCCAAAATGCAATTAAGGGTTTTTTTAAAGGACATATGGAAGCCTACCAAACAAAAATAAAGAACAGTTTTTGCAAATTACATACTTAGTGCAGAAACTTACCTCATTTTCAGCATTATAAAGACATATTTAATATCAGTCCACTTTAAAGCACTTTTAAAGAAAAATAATGGGAAATAAAGTTAGATAACTAACATTAATGTTTAGATTTTTTTCAAATCTGGAACCCAATTTCATGACTATTATCTTTAAATGTGCTGTATTTATTATTTATTTATTATTATTATCTATGATTTTGGTTAAAGCAAACTACACAGAAAAATAATATCGGGACATCTGCAAATTGTCATTTGTGTGATAATCCTTTATGTGGGAAACACACTCTTCTCATAAATTACTGCTAAGTCAAAATTAGACAAATAGGCTTTTGGAAATCAATTCTACATAGCTGCAATGAACCAAATAAACAAAGAACTATCCAACTGCAAAAGCACTTGAAGGAAAAACAGAAAGTATGTGTTTTGCTGGTGGCAAATGAGAACATCTTGCCTTTGTAACCCTCTTAAGAATATTTTGTGTTTAGCTACAATTGTAAAGTTGAAGCTACATAAAATTTCCTGAGTTGTTTCGCAGTTATTGTGAACCCAACCTATTAAAAAAACACTTTGTTTATTCAAGACAGCCATTAGAAGGAACTTTAAATGCATCTTATTTAGAAGATCAAGTATGTAGAACTATTCCAGAACTAAATGCAAAGGAAGGGTATAGCTTAGTGGTAGAGCACATGCTTAGCATGCATGAAGTACTGGGTTCAATCCCCAGTACTTCCATTAAAAACAAAAACCAATAAAACAAACACAGAAAGAACTAAATGAAAATATCATGAACAGAGAGTTATTTGACAGTTGAGTATATTTAGAATACTAGAATATACTTGAATATTAGATAGTTGAGTGTATTATAGGTCTCACCTTTAGAAAAAAATAATTCCATGTAGTTGGCTGTTTCACGATAAATTATCATGTTGATAGCAGTGCATGTTGGGATAAACTGAGGAAAGTTCTTTCTTATCTCATTTTTTTATAGCATCCCTGTGGCATTAGGACTCATCACGAGGGTATCGCATTTCTACTTTTTATTTTGGAAAAGAAAAATTATCTGTTTGACCCAGTATACCGAGTCCCATGTTAAAATTTCTGGCATTAGTAATATTCAAAAGAAGGCAAATTTAAACAATAATGAGGCTATTTTAGCATCTTTTAAATTAGTATAGACATTAAAATGATAATAACTGAATGCTGGCAAGTTCCCAATAAAGCTGATACATTAAATGTGAATTCATATACCTCTTGGAAAGTAATTTGGATATATACATATATATCCTACACCATAGAAAAGTTTATGCTCTCTGACTCTGTAATTCTACTATTGAGAATTTACCCTGAGGAAACTCCTCAAAAGAAGTTTTAAAAAAAGCTATGAACATAAAGAACCTTATTGCAACCACGATTATAGTGAAAAATCGGCAATAAGTTGAATACTAAAAACATGGTAAAACTTAAGTAAATCAACGTCTAGATGAATGATGTTATATTCTGGTGTCATCAAGTAAAAATTATGAAGATTGTTGAACATAGAAAAGTGTTTGGGATGTCAGGCTAAATGACAAAATGTGAGAAGCAAAATTTTGTGTACTCAAACCATGAACTCAAGTCCATATGTACGTATCCTGGAAAAAAAGCTAAAAACTGGCTTTAGAGAAGTAAATTATATATTTTTTCTTTTAAAATATATGTTGACATTTTAAATGTGTGTGTTGCATTTCAGTGGCTAATTAGCCAATGGTTTATTGATAATTTATTGAAATATTCATGAAAAAGAATTCTTCCTGTAGTTCATAGCTGAAGCCCCATCCACTTTATATTTAACATTACGGCGTCATCACACTATCGAAAACATATGGAGAGTAGGATGGTTTCAGTGAATCTACTGTGAAGATATGTGTGATCTGACACATCACTTAAGTTTGCTTAGCTGATAAAATATGTTCCATATATTTCATCTACATATATATAATTCATTATTTTGCCAAACACATTGGTATTTGCTTCAAACAAAATCGTATATATAATCACGAAGGTAGTTAAGCCTTAGAGTGATAAGTAAAATTGTAGAGCAGGGTTATAGTATTTGGTAAAGAAAAAGATGTACAGGGAAAATAACAAAATAAATTATTTATAGAATTGAATGAATACATATACATGCATGAACATATACATGTTGAATCACATTCTGCCCTTTCTCAGTGTATATCTGAGGTACTTAGGCATTTGGGGAGCTCAGCAATCATGTAGATCAGGCGTTGTAAACTCAAATCCTCCAAGGGCCAGACTACTGGCACTAAGAAGCAAAGCTGTTTGGGTTTCGTTTACAGTTAGTGACCCATCCTAAGAGGGTCAGCATTAAAATGAATTTATATGAAGAAAATGAAAACACAATGGGTCAAGCAAAATACATTTATTTGCATGTCATACCCAGCTCAGAGCAGCTAGTTTGTGATCTTGAGTCCTAGTACAAATTCTATTTTATCCTGTCCTATCCTATCCTAGAACTAAAGCATGACACTCTGAAAAGAGAAACGACTTGTCTAAGAGCACAGCAAATTACTCACAGGATTGCTTCTAGAACCCGGGCTTCTGAGCCTTTGGTTTTTCTGGTGAAACTGATTTTTTTTTGGTTGGCTAAGGAAGAATTCTATGTTAAAAAGTAAAACTACAGAACATGGAGAATATTTTATTTGTATGGTACATTTAATTTTAGTGCTATGCTTCTAAAACTACTTTTGCCCACATCTCCCAAAACTCAGATTTCCCCTGAAAGTCAAATAAACAGCAACCTTACTTCTCTCATGTATACACATACAAACTGAGTGTGAAGTTTGCTAATATCTGCTAATTCTGCTAATATCAGAGCAAATGATTCCTTTCAAAATAGGGCATCACAAGGAAAAGTAGAAACCTGGCCATCTTTCTATAACCCAAGTGACATTGGCTTTTGAGACCCTATTTTTGTTTGTTTGTTTGTTTTTTTAGTGACAGCTTAAAGATTTATTTTTAATTTTTTTAAGTGACAGCTTAAAGATATATAGAGATAATTCACACACCACAAAACTCACCCATCTAATGTACAATTCATCAGGTTTCAGTATATCCAGTTACACAGCCGTCCTCGCTGTCTAACTCCAGAACATATTCTTTACCCCAAAGAGAAACACTATACTCACTGGTTACTCCTAATTCCTCACAAACCCTAATTTTTAAACACTCATTTACCTTCTGTCTCTGGACTTGCCTATTCTGCACATTTCATGAATTATAAGATACATGGCCCTTTGTGACTGGCTTCTTTCACTAGCGTGTTTTCAAGGTTTGTCCATGTGGATGTATCCATACTTCATCTCTTTTTATGGCCGAATACCATTCCATTGTATGGATATAGCACATATTTTTTATCAATTCACCAGTTGATGGACATTTAGGTGGTTTCTCCTTTTTGACCATTTTGAGTTATCTTGCCATGAACAGCGGTGTTCTAGTTTTTGGGTCACTCTATGTTTTCATTTCTTTTGGGTATATACTTGGCAATGGAATTACAAGGTCATTTAACTTTCTGAAGAACCACCAAACTGTTTTCATAGTAGCCGCACTGTTTTACATTCCCACCAGCAATGTATGGGAGTTCCTGTAGCTCCATAATCTCACCAACACTTACTGTCCAATTTTTTGATCATAGCCATCCTAGAGGCCATGAAGTCAAAATTGAGTGATTTTGCACTGTGGTTTTGACTTGCATTTTCTTAATGACTAATGTGTTGGACATGTTTTTATGTGCTTATTGGCCATTTGTATATTTCTTTGGAGAAATGTGAGACCCTATTTTGAATGGAGTTGTTGGTGCTGCCTAACTCATTTGTCAAATGTCTGCTCCAAGGAGGAGGGCTTCAGAATGTTGAACTCTGGATCTTCTAGCAGTTTCAGAATAATGAATGATTTGCAATATTATTCACATTTTAACATCTCTTATGTCTAATAAGTCACATTCTCTAACCCAACACAGTGCTTGCATTATAATTTTTTTCTCTCATTAACATAGCACTCCTAATTTTGCCAATCAACTCAAAGGCCCTCCATTTACAAGAAATTTTCATATACATTAAGCAATGATTATCATAAAAAAATCCTTTAGAACCAAATACATAATTCTGGGTCTCCCTTCTTTAGTCTTCTTTTTCAGCCTCATCTGTCTTCCAGTCATCAATAAATCTTCCTAAAACATGGCTTAGATTAGGTCATTTCTCTGCTCAAAAACTTTGAGTATTTGTCATTAGAGATTATTGTCTAAGCCAATGGTTTCCAGACGATGAACACTTGGAGTACTGCAGTAAATTCACAGAGATGCCACAGAATTTTTGTAAAAATTGAAGGAAGGACAGTGTACATCTTCCTCACACTGCTGAAATTACTATCTCAAGGTAGTTTGCAATATTAATATTTGATTATGCTACAGTTCCTTTTGGTGACATCTTACTTTTTCAAAGGTGAGTTTTCAACAATTGCTGTGACAAGAAGCAAGTACCTCTTGGAAAACAGTACAGGACATGAATTGAGGATGGTGGCATCCAGTCTGATTTTGACTCTTTAGAAATTGTGCAGTGCCCAGGAGGCATACACATCCCATTAGTAAAACTGTGATTGCTTAAGAAAGAAAGAAAATAGAATTTTTTCTTTAAATGTATATACACTTATTTTTTCAAATAATTACTAACTTGTTAGGACATAAATATATATTACGTTGTTTGAACCTAACTACTTAATAAATGAAGATATTAAGCACTTCTTTTGGTCTAGAGTTGCCGTGAAAAAATTACTGATACAAAAAGGGTACCAGGAACCGAGAAGATTTGGGAATCTCTGACTAAGCCTTTTAGCCTTGTGTTCAGTGGTTTTAAAATATTTCCCCAATTCTTTTAAATTTATGTTAGACTGTTTCCTTACTTTAGTACTCTTTTATTTCTTGAATCATGCCTTCATTGTCTCTTGATCCTGGTTCTTCCAGTCAGTACTTTGCATATGTACCTCCCAACCTGCACTTTTGCCCATATGCTTTCCACACAAAATATTAATTTGCATTTTGTCATCTCTTTTTCCCTCCCTTGTCCAAACAGGTTCTCAGGCTTTTGTAGATCCTTGAATAAAGAGGGAGAAGGGATGCCTTCTAGTCCGAAAGTAGAAGTTGTTTATAGACAAACTGTTTTCCAGATTTTGTTTTATTCAGAAGGTCACAGTCCTTGAGAGATTTATGTTTGGGATTGAAGGAGAACAGGAAGGGTACTGTGTTGAAGGTGGATAAAAAAGAGAAAAGGAGAGTGTACTAGTTCCCTAGGGTTACTGCAACAAATTCACATAAACTTCTTAACTTTAAAAAACAGAAATTCATTCTCTTACAGTTCTGGATACCAGAAGTCCAAAATCAAGAAGTCAGCAGCATTGGTTCCTTCTGGAGGCTCTGAGGGAGAATCTGTTCCAGGTCTCTCTCCTAGCTTCTGGTGATTGCTGGCAATCCTTGGTGTTCCTTGGCTTGGAGACACATCACTTCATCCTTGGCTTCCATCTTCATGAGGTAACCTCTATGTCTCTGTGTCCTCTCTTCTTTTTATAATGACACTTGCACTGGATTTGCGGCCCACCCTAAACCCAGGATGATTTCACCTCAAGATCCTTAACTAATTGCATCTGCAAAGACCCTATTTCCAAATAAGGTCATATTCTGCGATTTCAGGGAAACATGGATATGGGGGAACACTAGTCATCCCACTACAGAGAGTGATACTCTCTGGGAATGTTAGGAGATTGGGTGGCACAGTGTGAAGAGGAATGAAGGGGTTCCTGTCTCACCAAGTAGAAGAAAACTTGGGTATCAGGACTCTGGCATAAACCAAGATTCTCCTGTCCAAACTTGGCATAGAAATGGCAGTCACCTGCCTGCAAAGAACCACACAGACTTGAGTCATATTTGATTTGAGCAAAGTAATTTCATGATCTTTGCACATTCGAGTCTGTAGAACATAGTATGTCACTACCCTAGTCTAAGACTAAGCTCAAATTCTCTTTCTCAGGGAAAACTCAGGCTGAAGTCATTCTTTTTCTCTTTGTAGTGATTTTGGTAATTAATACTGTGTTGCTTCATCTCATTTTTCCCTTTTGAAGTGTTTGCATTTTAAACATTTGAAACTATTTATCATTTCATGTCTTTATATTGTTTCCCTCCTATATTAGATTTTAGCTCCACTAAGGAAGGGACTGTGTAGCCATCATGATTCTTACCATCATGCATTCACTAGATGTGGATTTAATTTTTTTATACTTTATTTTTAATTTTTTTTCTGTTTTTACCCTTATCTTTTTTTTTAAACTTTTTTTTTGGGGGGGGGTTGTAATCAGATATGTTTGTTTTTTCATTTATAATGGGGGTACTGAGGATTGAACCCAGGACCTCATGCATGCTAAGCATGCATCTACCACTGGGCAATACCCTACTCCCTTATGGACTTAAAATTTGATTTATGGTTTTTACCTTTTGTTCCTATCATTTCCTATTTCTCCTTTTGCTATAGTTTAAACATATTTCTTAAATGTGGTAGTATGTGGTATTTTTTCAATGCAAACAAATTATTTGAGGAGTTTTTTAACAAAGCGTTCAGCTGGGAAACATTCTTTATGATTTTGACCCACCCATCCCAGGATAAAAGGCAAGTGAAAAAAGTGGGTTTTGTTGTCTCTGTCCCTTGGCATCTCAGGTGCACCAGGATTGCTTTCTTTTGTGTTGAGCAGTGTTGCTAGTCGACCTTAGCAGTTTCTGAATTTCACAGTCTAGTTTGTTTTATCAGAAGTATATGGCAGTGAGCTCTGGGTAAGTGCGAAATGAATTACAATCTGATGTACAAACAGATCTTCTGGGGTTCAGTAGATGTTCTTATGGGGATACTCTGCTCCACTGGATTTCTTTCCATGGTGTGCAACTTTTATATCATGTTGGAACTCAGAATAATACAAAACTTAGGAAAAATTTTAATCTCAAAATGTTTAAGTCATTTTCAAAGAAAACTCAATTAGTCTTCCATGTCCAGGACAAACATACTCACTTTATTCTGTTTTATTTTAAGAAGTGGCAGACTTAAACAGAAAGAGAGAACTCCTGATATCAGTGCAACTTTTCTTCAGTTCCAGAACATTCTATGCTGAGAGTGGATTTGAATATCTCCCAGGAAATCTATAAGCCATGTTCTACGGGTAGACTGTCAGATTCCAGATCTGTCATTATCTTTCACTTGACACAAATATTTCTTGTTTAAATCTGGGAAACTTAAAAGACAGTAGTATCCTTGTTAAATACCTAACTGTGTTTATTTAACTGCACTTCTCCAAAATACTATTATTTAAAATATCTTTAATCAGTATAAAGAAAAGAAATATCTTAGATTTCCTTGCCAAAGTGTACATTCTTTGCCACAAAGACATTAAGTATATTTTTCTCCTAATTCTAATGTAAAAACCCATTTTTCCTTAAATTATAAAAGTGAATCTACTTCTGTACATTTTACTAATTTTTAATTTCTGCTCCTGCATATCCAGTCTGTACAGTAGAATCCTTCAGCCTTTACCTCTAGGAAGAACAGTGCCTAAGTTTTGAATTGGTAGCCAACATGAAATAATTGGTAATTTTACATGAAATTTGTTTTCTCTTTAAAAGTTGGAAAATCCAAAACCACATGGTTAACATTCCCCCAAAGCATTAATCTGATAGAATTTACTCCTTTAGACAGGTTCTGAAATAAATAAATTATATACTTAGTCCAGGACTCTGGGGTCCTTTCTGCCAGGACTGCACTGGCCCAGAGCAGGCAGGAAGACTTTTGTCTTGATCCTAAGAACAGCTGCTCCTTGAGAAACTGGCTTTAGTGACTGGTTGCTGTCTTAATAGTCTTAATGATAATCTTAATAATTTGTCTAGCCCTTTAGTTTCTTTGTTTATACTTCCATAATACCCTGTGTTGTCTGCTAAACTCCACTGTGTCCACTTAGTGCTCTGTGATGTCCTGTATTCCTGAATTCTGCATGTGGCCTTTTTCAGACCCCTCCCCCTGCCCCTGCAGACTTGTACTCTGCCTTGTAATGATTTTTTAAAATATTGGTTTCGATTTTGTGGTCATAACTTTATTCTGAAATTCAGCTAAACTTACAGAGGGGATGAAGAAAATGGAACCGAAAGAGAGGTAAGAAGTAAGAGCACAAAGCAGCAGCATATGAAAGCAGATTCCCCAAATTTGGAAGGATTGGGTGGCTGTGGAAGAGGTCTACATTAGAAAAGTGGTGGTCTTCTCACTGGTCTTGGCTCTCACTGCTGGCTCTCCATGGCTTTGACAACCTCCTCCATGGGGCTCCCTTTCATTAGCCTACAGACCTTGTGGTTTCTGTCCAGTTAACCAGCAGGACAGATGAAACCTCTAGAAACCACTTGGATTGGGTCCAACATTTGCCTTCAACAAGGTGTCAGGGCTGATGTGCTTCCAGAAGTTCTCAGCAGCGTATTTCTCTTGGAAGATGGCTTTTCTACCAGAGTCATGGTTGCATGTGAAATCTCCACTCAGGTATGAAAACAGAGTAATCATTATGTAAATATAGAAATCCTTGTCACACAGCCCTTTCTCTCTGGTTCTCGGAGATTAAACATTTTTTGCTATTTTTAGAACATTGTCGGAAAAGACCTTCATCAAAGATGGGGCCTCAGTGTCAATAATAATACTGAACAGTAATACTGAATTATGCGACACTGAGTAGGTCCTGACTGGAGTCAGCCGAGGATTTATGTGGTGGCAGCTCTAAGAGGTAGATGCACAAAGGGCCTGGACCCCTTCTGGGGACCTCCACCTACATCTGTTATCTTCTTTTGGATGTTGTGCTCCCTCCTGGCTGGAATCAGCCCTGCTGCTTCTCAGTGAGGAAGGCTGGTCCCCAGGTTCAGTCTTCCCCCATCTGCCGTGAACTGCTCTGTCGTATACTTAGCTGGGTCAAGGGATTTAACAAACTTCAGGTCCCTAGATCTTGTGTTCTGGTTTCAAATTAAAAGAAATGGAGTGCATGAGACCATGGCACTGACCGTGGAAAAGTGACAATGGTTACAAGAGTGGATGGAGGTACAGTAAAGATTAGGCAGTGGGGAAATAAAAGAGGACTCTCTTTTGTGGGCTTGAAGGGAAAAGCATCAGTATGTAGGACTTTGTTTCACATGATCACTTTTGTAATTACACATGTGGTTTAATGTAAATACAAACGATTAACTGAAACCTAATAGAATTTTTACGTTCACTCACTGAGTCTTAAATGTTCCACATTGGCATGTTCTGGATCATGGCCCACGCCTGCTCCGTTGTTTAGAAACCCAGTTTTCATTGGTGAGGAAATAGTCTCTGTGCATAAAATACTGAGAAGTATTAATAAAGAGAAGTAATAACTGAAGTTATGAGTGTTGGTATTCTGACTTTTATCAGCTCATCTCTACTCTTCCCACACAAGTTTTAGAGCTTGCACAGATTGAATGAAACTGAGTTTAATGGCTGATGTTGAAAATTTTATGTAAAAGTCCTGATATCTGTCTTTTCTTGAGAACACTGGAAGCTGGAGCCATGCGTGGTCCACACTCCCAGGCTGTCAGTGCGCCTCCTTAGGCCAGAGCGTGTGCTTCTATACCCTGAACATCGCAGCCCTGGACACTCCCTATTGCTTCTGGATTGTTCTTCCACTGGGCCTGCTTCACTTATGCTTGCTACTCACCAGCCACCTTCTTGTATTCATGTTGGCCTTCTGAGCCCGCTGAAAACCTCATGGTGCGTTTCACTTGTATTATACAGGTATTGCAGAAAACAGCAGCCTCCTTAATATAGTAATACCCAGAAACTCCAGTCTTCTAGGAAGAGGAATCAGAAGCCCAAAGCCCCAGCTTTTTCTTTATTTCCATGCACTAGTGAGTTGCGCAGGCACTGCAGTCACCGACCCCAGAGCACACTCTCCCTGCTTAGTGGGCACTTGGCTCCCTGGCCACTTGCATGGACTTTAATTCTGACTTGAATCTTTTTCTTAATGCAACTGAGAAAACCTGAATTTTCAAACAGCTTACCCAATAGTGAGAAATAACCAAGAAAAGATGCAGCTTAGAAGAAGTCTAAATGTTCTTGTTTACAAAGGTATAGCTTGCTCCTTGGAGAGAACAGGCCCCATCAGATTCCATATGAGGTGATGATCACAGCTCCTGTTTTCTGAGTGCTTACCACCTCCCAGGTACTATATTGGGGTGAGATTTGTTTATTTGTTCACTAAAGCTTTACAAAAATCCTATAAGGTAATGATGTTTTCTCCCCTCTGCCAATCAGGAAACTGAGGTCGAGAGGCAAAGTAACTCTCGGTACATCATACAGCTTATTGACCAAAAAGCTGGGCTTTTATCCCAGATCTGATTCTAAAGCAGGTACTCTCTTATTTCACTACACTGAGAAAAATATTAGCTTAAGACTTTTCCTTCTTTGCTACAAGCCTCAATAGGCAACCAGACTGGCAGCCTCTTTATTATCTGTTCCCTCATCTGGCAGACTTGGTATCTTGAAATCCAGAATGAATGATACTCCTCACCTCTAGAAGAGGCTTGTCTTTCCAGTTGTGCTTTCTATATTGAGATGCATCCTTTTTGAATCTTTTGAGTCTTCTGGCCCCACCTGCAGGAGACTGGCCTTGTATGGCCCTGATATCTAACAAATGCAGTGTGCGTTTGTGCTGAAACGTGTGGAAAGTGTTTCCTCACAGGTCCAGAGCGGGAGAGGGGAAGTCTGCCAATCCCACGCTGAAACCCGGGTGGGCTCGAAGGGGACGTGGCCCCTGTTGGAGGAAGGTCAGGCCTTAGTTGCTGAGTGTTCTCTAGAGGGCCAGGTGGGGTGTGTGGGGGCGGAGGGACAGGGAAGACGCTTTCCCTCTGGAGAGGCTCTTGGGCTTTCCTAGTTTCCAGGTCTTGGGAGGATCTAACACAGCAGCAGAAGCACTGTCTCAGAGCAACGGGAAGGCACATTTTAATTCTGTGTTTTCTGCCTTTCCCTTTCATTCACGTGCGATGGTGCTATGGTCTAAACCTGTTCCCCCCAAATTCATGTGTTGAGATCCTAATGCCAGCTGCGATGCTGTTAGGAGGTGGCACTTTTGAGATTTGCTCGGGCGATGATGTGGAGCCCTTACAAATAGAATTAGTGTTTTTATAAAAGACACCCCAGAGAGATCCCTCACCCTTCCACCCTATGAGGACACCAGGAAAAAGGCCCACCCAGGCAGGCACCCTGATCTTGGATTCTCAGCCTCTGGAACTGTGAGAAATAAATTTCTGTTGTCTGTAAGCCACTCAGTCTATGGTATTTTGTGATAGTACACCCAGTGGACTAAGACAATGGTTATAAAGTGAAGCAGTTGTGTTCCTAACCCAAGGGCACGTGAAACCATTGTTCCATCACCCAGGGGGCAGGCATGGAGGAAAACCAATGCCCCAACAGCACACAGACCAGGTTGTGGTTGGAGACGCTCAGACAACACAATTCTGACCTGAAAGTAGCTTTTATGTTAAGGCTTCTAATATCTTTGCCTCTTTTTTCAGTGAAGGGTATATCCTGGCGTCTCTGAGTAGCAGGAACACAGAGAAGATGGAGAATATGAACAGAGAGGAAGAGCACAGCCATGTGCTGGGGGCCCACAGGGGTCCTGGGGTGATACAGCATTACTGACAAGGGCCATGTGGAGGACACTGTGATAAGCCACCTGGATTTCCACTTTAGGATTGAAGGGTTTGCTCCCCAGTTACTAGGAATGCTGTAGGCAGAGAGACCTCAGCTATCATCCGTCTGCAGAATATGCTTCTGCTGAGAAGCAACTCACCCAAGGTCACAGTCCATTTCTTGGTGGCCTGTATCCAATGATGAATTGACATGAGATATAAAAATTTTGGCCTTATCTCCTTAATTCAGGACAACTCTGAAGGACCATTCCCATCTTACAGCTTCCCAGAGAGTTGGCTGAGGCCTCTGCTGAGATTGCATCGATGCTCAGCCTCTCCTTTTGCCCCGTTCTGATGTTTTCCTACTCCTTTCCATAGATGTTGAGCCTAAGAGCACTTCCCAATAACCGTCTTACACACTAAACTCTGTCTCAGCATTTTCTTCCTGGGGCACCTGACATGTGACAGCCACAAACGGTGTGGAGCAGAGGGGGCTTCTCCATTCACAGCAGCAGATGGTCCAGGGGTCCACCTGGGTTGTTCTATGTGAGGAAAAGTCCATTAGCTGCAGAGGTGGAGAATGATTCTGCCTGGAATGATTACTGGCAGAGGCTTTGAAATGTTCTTGCGAGCACTGTTTCCTTACTTATTGTCCCTCCATAAGCTTCTGAGGGTTTTGGAAATACGGGGTAAGTTTATATCTTGATTTAGAGACCAGCAGAGGAGACCCAAGGATTTCTCTGCAGAAGACTACAGTAGATTCCATCTAGATCCCATCTGAAGTATGAAAATTTTTCTGATTACTCAGTCCATATTGGCTTCTCTTGTTTCTAATTCTGCACCTCAATTTGTATTTCAAAATTTGCTATGCACCTCTAGGCTTCTACTCTTTGCTATTCTACTGTGAAGTCTTGTCTTCCCAATAAATTTATGCATTTTCTAAGGATGTTTATTGTTTAGATTTATATATCTCCATCACAAAAAGTAGCTCAGAACTGGGCACAGAGGAGACATCAATAAATATTTTCTGATTAAGTTCAGATGAACCTCTCATTAATGGTTTGAACAATGGATGAGCATGTGATTCAAAAGGCTATATCATGTTGGGAGCAGAATTGGGCCTTTGGGGCAGTTTGTCAAGGAAATAGCCTTGGACCATTTCAAAAATTTATTTCCAAGTCTCTATTACTTGCTTTCTCCTCACCTTTGCCTCTTTTCTTTAAAAAATATTTTATTTTTATTTTATAAATTTCTGTACAGTATCAAAGCTTTTTTTTTTAAACATACACACCACCCCCCTCCACACACACAAATCACTTGTATTACCACAACACAGATAACTGTTATTATATTCTTCCAGGGATTTTTATATTCATGGCTCTACATGTTTATATCACACACCTAAAGCAATTTTGGGCAAAGTCACCCTCATTCATCATCACTAATCTGACTGGTGGAAAATACTGCATCATCATGTTATATTGTCTTTCTTTTGTTACTGGTGAAATTAAACATTGTTTACTAGGTGTTTATTGATATTCCTTTCCTCTTATTGAGAACCTCCCGAGATCCAGACAATGTGCTAGGTCTCCTACACCTGTTAACTCATTTAATAAACGTCACACTTTAGCTGATGTTCCTTTATGTCCGTTCATCAGGAGACATCTTTCCTCCTACTGTGTTATGATCTGGTGATACAGAAATAAAAGTTGCTATATATTTTGTTCCTTAACAGCTGAAAACCCTGCTCAACTTACTGTTACTCCAGTGAGTCTTGTAAAGATGGATATTCTCTTAGGAGTGAATTTCACCATCTTCCTTCTTGTAACATTTCAAGAAACTGAGCCACAGAGAATGTGAAGACCCAAGCTGTTAGGACTGGCTGGGGAGCTGGCCTGGGGTCTGGGCCCCCTGATTGCTGGTCCTGTCCTTTCTCTGTTACATGATTTCTTCATGACACACATGGGTGCCATCCAGAGACTGATTGTAGGGAAGCCTCTAGATTAAAATTAAAATAACCATCATGAATAAAAAAGACAGGAACTATCAAGAAATAACTTGGTATTTGAGTACACAGTGCTTAGAGCTAAAGGTCATGCTTACTTCACAGCACAAATGGAATAAGCTTGTTTGATGGGAAAATACACCTCTTATTTGGTTGGGGTGGCAGAGATGAAAGATTTAAATGGCCTTTAAAAAATATTGCTTTCCTGAACTCATAGAAAACATTTGTCAAACGGCTATTGCTCTTACTCTAGTAAACTATAGTTAGTAAAAAGAGAGCAAATAATTTGCATATTAAAAGAATGATAAATCAATGAGTAGCAAATACATGCCACGTAGTATATATTTATCTTTCGCTGCTATCCAGTATCTGTTCCATTTCCAATCAATGCCTTGATTTTCCTGGGAAAGATATGAATTTCTCTTATTCTAAATACTACCTTTCAAACTTTTCCACTGCAGTTCATAGAAAAAAATTACATCACTCCATATCAAACAAATGCATATTTAAAACTAAGCAAGTTTCAACAAAAAATATTACTAATGGTGTTGCACTCTGATACTTTTATTTCTATTTTATGTTAGTCTATTCTTTAAAAAAGTTGCTTGTAGTCCATTGTATTGAGTGTATGGCCCACAAATGAGATATTATTTACAATTTGAAAAGCACTACTCATATAATTCAATATGATTTGAGTGAGGTTGAGTTGATCTCAGGAGTGGCCAAATTACTAGCAATAGAGAACTACTGAGGGATGGGTAAATAACCCAGGCAGAGTCAATGAGATGGAAGGAAACTTTTGCTGGGATGCAAGGGTGTGACTATTGTAAACCCACAGGAACCTCCCTATCATCGAGGTAGAGTGTATTTTAGGCCGGTCATTGTGTGGAGCCTGAAGTGGATGCTTTTACTGCAGAAACAAGAGTGGAGATGTGGAAAGAAACAGATCCTGGTTGATGTTGTTGGAGTCTCTGTATCAGGTCTCTTTATCAGTCACATCTCTAGATAGTTTGGTTACATAAGACAGTACATTCCCTGTATTGCTTGCTAGGCAATCTCACAGGTGGAAATCTGTAATTGTATTTACCATTTTCCATTTGATTATAAAAGGACTTTTTTTTTTATGGATAACTTCTTTTTTAAAATTTCTTAAACCTTTATTTTTGTTGGGGGAGATAATTAGATTTATTTATTTATTCTTAGAGGAGGTACTGGGGATTGAACCCAAGACCTCATACATGCTAAGCATGTGCTCTACCGCTTGAGTTATACCCTCCCCAGGACATGATTATTTTAAGGCTCTAAATTACTGCTGGGAATTACTTACAGGATGTGGGATTAAATGATCCACTTCAATTCATTGCTTGCGTCAGTGAATTCTGAATCCAAAAACATCTCTGTGGCATTGACAGCTTAAGCTCCTGAGGAGGAACATGCTCTCTGAGGACTCATTCTTGGGAGAAGTGAGAGCTCTGCTCTGAGTACAAGAGTCACATCCATTAGGAATGAAGGTGATGCCACACTGGACATTCATCATGGACAGTTCAAGAAGACTGTGTGTTTCTAAAGACACAGTAATGGAAGTAATTGAGGGAACAAAGGGTCTGATCCTTCTGCTCCCAAGGAGAGAGGGTAGTGATTGATGGCATGGAGGACACATACCCAGGGCCATGATAAGGCTTTTGAAAGGATTACAGATCTGTAGGAGGCACCCTACATCACAAGCGCATAGGGCCCCTTTAAGCCTTGGGACGGTAGGAAATTACAAAACAGAAGGATATGTTGCCTCCCTTAGTGAATGGATGGTGTAACTTAACTTGAATGTTACTTTGTGTTCCAAGTTTGACAGAACAGAATTCACACATATCATACATAGTTTTGACTTCTATCTTCAGCCAACAGTGTAATTGAACTTTTTGATTTAGGCTGTGAAGTGAAAAGTACTTTTGAAATCTGAAAGTCATATTGGGAATGAAGGTGGTGAGACATCATCTCCAGTACTTACTAGTTTATAATCTTTGGTTAATTTTGGACTTTAATAAACCACTCAGACATATCTATTTATAAGGAGAGTACACTTATCTTCCAGAGCCTTTCTGGGAAAGCAGCACAAGATACAGAAATCATGCTTGAGGTTAGAGGTCCTGGCTTTGCTTGCTATCCTTGTGACACTTAGGGGCTCTTGCTGTTGCTACCTAGGAAATGAGGATAACACCAGTGCCCGTTCTGCTGATTTCACTTGGGTCATTATGGCCACTCGATGGAAAGTGCAGGTAAAAAGGCTCTGAAAACTGCAAAGAACTGTATAAGTAAAAGAAATTATTTATCTACCTTTACAGGAAGAAATCGAACCCTGCTCTTCCCAAATGCCCTGTCAGTATTAAAAAAGAAATTAAACAAATTGTTAATTAAAGAGGGCCAGAAATGAAAGGTTCTCAATTTTTGCAAGTTCAGTATCCTTGATTCTGTCTGATAATGAGTATGTTATGGGACTTTTGTTTTTAGGTGACTTTGTCATTAATCTTGGCAATTAGTTACTGAAAATGTTAGACAGTCAAGGCTCCTTAAAGGGTTGGTGCAAGTACAATCAGCCTTTTTGTCTATTATTCTATTCTATCCAAAGTACAATCACATCACCTTAGTCAATCCTATGATGTTAGAAATAGAAAGGATTTTAGGGATTACAAATCCAGTCTCAGCACTGTGCAGATCAAAAAAACTAACAAGGCAGCTAAGTGAGTGGTTTAAAGATACAGCGAATTTTTGAGAGAGCTAGTATTGATCTGTAGGTCTTTTGTTCCCAGTCTGAGGTTTTCCTAATGATCCACGTTGGTTCTCAAGGAGAAAACAAAATCCCAGCTACAGGGGTTGTAATCTGTGAGTTTCTCAAACCTAAATGCACATATTGTTTCTACTGTCAGAGGAAGAGCTGAGGTACAGAATGAAGGCCGTCACAGAGGATGAGAAGCAGCATCTCCTAATGTGTCCCGGTTGCAGAAAAGCTAGTGACTGAGCACAGGACCAGGGAGAAGAGTCCCATTAGGTGGCTGCTGATCATAAAGGCACCTTCAGTCTCAGAATAAAAGAATTAGAAAAATGATGCTGTTACTCCTTGTAATATTTTCTTTGCTCTGAAAGTTAGTGGTGATTTCTAAAAATAGGGGCTGAGGCCTGAAACTATGGGATTGTTTGGAAGTCCAAAAAGATTAATTAGACAGTATGGTTCCCTCCTGTATTCTGTGTGGGTAGAAACCTGTCCTTCACCACTTTGGGCAGGAATCTAGGATTTTCTTGTTTGGGGAAATTAAGCCAACAGACTCCAGGCCAGGGACAGCGGGCATAGCAGAATATAAGCAAGAAGTGCCGGACCAAACAGAGATGATTTCATAAAAGCTTACATACTGAATAGTGAGACCACCCAGATATATTGTACCTTTTGGACTTGTGCCTCTTGGCAAATCATTGCTGGTAGGCTAACGCAACTCAACAGGTTCTTCCCTGGAGAAATTTTCTCCAGGGAAAGACACATGATTGCTGACATATGCAGATATCTCAACAAATTGGCAGGGTTCCACTAAACAAAATGCACCCACAAAGGTAGAACTTCCAATCTGATGGCTATTATCTCTTAAATATGAATAAATCAAAAATAATAATTAAACATTTGAGAGACGTCTCCAACATGAAATACTAAAACCAAAACCAAATCAATAGAAAATGGAACTCAGAGAAATAAAGACAATGCAGGGAGTAGAAGAATACTTAAAGGGAGAGAATACTTAATCATAAAAATTCTTAAAAACTCACAGGGATAATCAGAGCATACTTACATATTAAAAGTCCATAGCTAATCAAAAAAATCTGTTATTTGGAAGAATATGTTGGCTAGAGACTCAGTTACTACCCAGCGGTTTTGGGGGAAACATAACTAGACAGTTTGTTAGCTTCTCAATTCAAAAAGACACTAAGTTGTGTGATGCCCATGTGGTGTGTCATCTTTTTATAATCAGTGATCCCATGCGGGGGAAACTATTCATGTTGCTTGCATGTACAAAATAATTTAACCTTTAATGTTAAAATGTGTGGCACCACCCAGAACGCATCCATCATGCTTGCAAGATACTTTCAATATGAGGTAAATTACATAGAAAGTTAAATAAATCTCTCAGAAAGTAACCAAAATACAAAGAAATCTAAAATTGTAGGGAAAGAGGGCAAGGGGTTAGTTCAGTCGTAGAGTGTATGCTGGGCATACACAAGGTCCTGGGTTTAATCCCTAATACCTCTGTTAAAAACAAACGAACAAAGTTGTAGGGAAAAGGTAAGAAGTTAAAAGAATTAAGACATTAAAAAACGTATTAAGAGTACCAGAAAAAGAAAGCAGAGGGGATCTATTTAGAAAAATATTGAAGAACTGAAAAACATGTATTTTCACATTCAAAGCTTTGCCATGCATACCATGCCATCTCACCAGATTTGACAGTATTGGTCATTAATTTATCAAAGATCTATGGCGTGTCCACTGTGTGCCAGGTTCTATACTAAGTCCAGGGATGAGGTGGGAGCCAGATTATTGGGAGCCTGTCCTCATAGAGTTTACCCTCCAGGGAGGCAAAGAGACAGGAATAAATCATTCCACCAAAAATTATAAAACTGCGATTGTGACATATGATAGGAGGAAGTATGTTGTGCCAAGAAAACTTTTCTAGGGGCTTTGACCTAGTCAGAGAGATTAGGAAACGTTTCCTGAGAAAAGAGTGGTTGAGCTGTAGTGTGAAGGAAGAGTAGGTTTATCTGACCACGGAGGGCAGGGAGGAGCATCCCAGGCAGGGGAAATTGCACTACAAAGGTCCCCTGAGATAAGGGAGCTTGGTGAGTGCAACTGCCTGAAGGAAATCCAGTGTGGATGGAATGGGGAGGACATGTGCAGGCATGGGGTGAAATGAGGCCAGAGGTCAGAGGCCAGCTCGGGGCTGACAAGGCAGAACTTCGTAGGCTATGTTAGAGTTTGCCTTTTTCCTATGGGACCCCTCTGGCATTCATTGAAATGTTGTAAGCAGGGGTGGAGATGGAGTAAAATTTGTGTTACTGTAAATGTCACTCTGCTGGCATGTGTAGAATGGATTGGAGGAGGATCAGGGAGAGATACTGCAGTGCTATTAGGGAGATTTCACAGTTGCCGTACAAAGGATGATGGTAGCTTGGACAAGTGTGATGATGAGGTGAAGAGAAAAGGAAGTTCTTGAGAAATACATAATGGGTTAAATCGGCAGGATTTTATGATAAGTTATATCAAGGGTTGATTCTTTGAATATTCTAAGGAAAACAACTTGGCTTGTCTGACCAAAAAAGCCAAAGAGAGGGAAATATAAGTTAAAGACTTGAAAAATGTCAAAGCAAATATATGAACATATAACAAAAGTGTCTACAAAATTTACCAGTGGTGGAGGGAGAGTATATCTCAGTGGTAGAGTGCATGTTTACCATGCATGAGGTCCTGGGTTTAATCTCCAGTACCTCCATTAAAATATATAAATAAATAAACAAGCAAACATAATTACTCCCCCAATTTTTAAAAAAAATTTAAAAAATTAAAAAATTTTAATTGAATACATATTGTAGGTATTGTAATTCAATACACTAAGTTTGAAAATCTAGATAAAAGGTAAATTTTCTAGGAAAATAAAAATTACTATTTCTTTTCATGATTTATGACATCCTAGGTCTCCAAGCTAGAAATAAAAGACCCAGGCTCAATGGTGGCTTCTGTGAGGGGAGTGCGAGGATTTGGGTACAATTGTTAGTGTTCTAATCATGGCATCCAGAAACAGCTCTTATATGGCTCTTTAAAAATAACTTTGATTATCACTCCATGGTCCACATTTACTCCCCACCCTAGTGAATAACACACTTGGCATTCCTCTGAGGAGTTACTGGACAGAGGAGCCATGATCTTTGCAGCATTCTTTCCTGATTCAGAGCTTTAGAGATGTGCTATATTTCTCACGTATTTTTCTGACATTTCAGCAAGACAGTAGGGAAAGGGAAAACAATGTATATGTTTTTTAGTCCATTATTTTAAACTAGAAGGAGTAGTGGGTTTTTTTCTAAATATGTCTTTAGAGTTAAAATTCATTATTTTCGTGATGTTTGAAAATTAAATGTATATGATAATCTTAAATATTTCAAGAAAAATATTTCCCCTACATGTAGATTCTCTTTATCTTAGTAGTCTTATTTATGATAAAGTTTATTTTGACATAAGGAACATCACCATTACTTATTGGTATGCAAATATTATGTCTGTATAATTTAGAATTTGAATTTGTGGAATTAGGAACATAATTTAAATAATTTGAGAGAAAACAGTTCATAAAGTTGTGAATGCTAAAGAAGTTTTTGTGTCTCAGAACTTTTGGTTTCTTTGCTTTAAAAGATCTGGCAGAAATGAACTCCAAGTACAGCAGGATAAATAATTAAATTCCTCTTCATGCAACTACAAGGTATTTTGGAATAAAAAAACAATAACAACCATACAGCAATTTACATATTTTATAAGTTACAAATTTTGTGGTTGTACAAATCAATGCTGTGGTGTGCTAACTTGTCATTAAAAGGCTAACAGCAGCATACTGTGAAAAGATGATTTAGTTGAATGGTCCTGATGCAGATATACTTAAAATCCAATAGCTTTCACCTGCTTTCATAAATGGTGGTCTGACCCAGCACACGAAATCAGGAATCAGCCTAAAGCAGGAGGAATTGAAATATTTAAAATATCCACCCTATGCTACTAATTTGCTATTTGCTTCAAAAAAACTATGTTATAATGTATTCTGTATCTTCAAATATCATATTTGGGCCTCAGAAACTTTTACATGGATTTATTTAATTTAATTTTTCTGGAATACTCTCAACTATTTTTTTTTTTTTTTTTGCTAGGAAATTATCTGTGTGTCACCAGAAGAGTCATGCATGACTCAGAGGGGAAAAGAAACCTTATACTTCTCTCTCCATCACTGAGGACCATCAATTTTACCTCCCAAATGTCTCTCAAATGTCTATGTTGCCCCCTCTCCCTGCATCCATTCTAGGCCGAAACCCCATTGACTCTTATGCTGGTGAAACACCCTTCCAATTATCCTTGAATCCATTTTGTCCTAACAAGCAATTCTTTAGGGAGTAACTAGAGTGACTTCATTACAATGAAAAATTTATTATGATGCTGCTAGCTTATCATTTATTCATTTCCCATGCTCTTGAGATACAATTCAAAATCCTTAGCATGTGCTATAAAACACAAATGACGTTGGGCGCTGAAGATATGATGCAGGAAAAACGGATGTGGGGCATGAGGACGGCTGTGTCCCGGGTCTTGGCTGAGCCCCTGGGACATGCCCTGCCAAGTGTGGGTCTTTGGCTTCACGCAGTTAAGAATTCAAGAGCCAGCCACAGTTGAGTAAAGGTAGATTTATTCAGAGAGATACATTGAAAGGCAAAAGAAAGGCCACGAGGTGTGGGTGTTGGGTGCTCAGATTAAAAGTAGGTACGCACTCTATAGACAGAGTGTGGGCTGTCTCTGAATGGAGAGAGAGAGGTGGTGAGGGGCAGTGCTGCCCATTCTTATGGGCTTTGGTAGCTTCATATGCAAATAAGTGGAAGGACCAGTCTGACTAGCTTGGGGTAGGGGCTGGGATTCTCAGGAAGTTGGCCATTTCCCACTCTTTGACCTTTTGTGGCTAGTCTTGGGACTGTCATGGCACCTGTGGGCATGTTATTCACCATGCTAATTAATATAGTACAACAAGCGTATAATGAAGCTCAAGGTCTACTAGAAGTTAAATCTCCCATCATCTTGATCCTGAAGGCCTACTAGGGGTTGAATCTTTCACCATTTTGATGTTAATTGCTGTAGCATTCCTTGAATGGCTGTGCCCTGCTCCCTTTCTGTCTCATTCCCCTCCCAGAGATTTTACTCCCATAATCTTATGGGGTTGCAGAGGGGCGAAGGTCCGTCTTCTGAAACTGCTTCCATGCTGAGTAGGGGCGTTGACACTGCCTAATGGAGTAAAAATCTCTGAATGTCTAATCTAGGGGCCCCAGGGGCAGGACAGCCGTTTTTTTGTTTTGTTTTGTTTTGTTTTTTTGCTTTCGAGGTTTGAGGGTATGGGCTGGAATCTCCGCATAGCCATCATCTGATGTGGGGCTGCTGTAACCCACTGTTTCCACTGACTTCTGATGAATTTTCTTTAAGGTGAAGCACCTTTGTAACAACAATTTGACAGTCTGTAATGACAAAAAGACTTAAAAGCCATGGTTAAACGTCTGCAATCGATAGAGACTTGTCTGTGATTATTAGAATTATGACTGATTATATTTAAATTAACATATTAAAAAAAATCCCAGTTAATGTAGCACCTGAAAAAAACCCTGAACATCTTCATGGCACTTATTATGGTTTGTGATTATATATTCATTTGTGTAACTATTCCCCTCGCTCTGTGTTCCCCTTTTGTGATTGTTTGGTCATGGATTTCACTTCTACATACGTATAAATCTTGCAATATTGTCAGTATTTTAATTTTAGACAATTATTTTTTTAAAAGAGTCTTTAAAAAATCAGATAGAAATGGCTTTAAATATTTACCCTCATTGTAGCTTTTTATTTCTTTATGTAAATTGCAAATTTCAATGTGGTATCAAAGTCGTTGCCTAAAGAATTTCCTTGGATATTTCTTGCAGTGCATGTATTCTGGCAATACATTTTATTTACTTTTGTCTGTCTAAAAAAGCCTTTATTTTGCTTTCATTGCTATAAGATATCTTTGTTGGGTTAAGATTTCTGTTTTGACAGTTTTTTCTTTGAGTATTCTATTTTTGACTGGTGTTGTATTATTTCTGACAAGAAGTCTGTTGAATACTTTATCTGTAGGTAATGTTTATTATTTGGTTGCCTTCATGATTTTCTTTTTAGCTTTTTTTTTTTTTTAGCAGTTTGACTAGGATGTGTTTAATTTTAAAAGTATGTATTCTACTTGGGTTTCTCTGAGTTCCTTAGATCTGTGGTTTGCTTGTTGTCTTTCATTAATTTTTGAAACTTGTTAGCTATTATCTCTTCAGCTGTTCCTCCTGCCCATTGTCCCCATTCCTCCTCCTAGAACCTAATGGTACATTTATTAGGCCAGTTGTTACTGAACCTCAACTCTTGGATGTTCTGTTCTGTTTTTGGATTCCTTTTTTCCCTTATGTTTGGATAAATTCCATTGACCTATCTTCAGTTTTACTGATTCTTTCCTTAGCTTTGCCCAATCTGATGAGACGCTCATTCAAAGAATGTGTCTATAATATCATGTTTTTATTTCTAGCATTTTCATTTGATTTACTGTCTTCATTATTCTGCTAAATTTTCCCATTTATTTTATGGGAATGTTATCATCTTTACCATAACAGGTTTTAATGTAATAAGCATAGTCACTTTAAAGACTTTGTTTATTAGTTCTAACATCTTGGTCATTTCCTTTTCTGTTAAACATTTTGTTTCTGGATTGTTTTTTCTTGATTTTTTTTTTTGGTGTGTATCATAGTAAATAACGTTTCTTTCTATAATGTATACCCCTTCTTTTCCTCTCTGGCCATCAGTTTTGGGGATTGAACCCATCTAATCAGTAGTTGAATTGGGTCTTGGTTTTTTTTATTGCTATAACCAAATTTAGTGCTCAGCAGACTTCAGATGCTTCCAGGCATGAACCACTGCTACCTTGTACTTCGGTTGGATTTGAGATACTGGATGGGTTTCTCCATGTTTCTGGTCTACTCTCCCCTTTGAGCAGTCTTGGCACACATGTGCCAGTGTGAGGGGGTTCTCCATCCTCTTGCCAGCTGGCCTCCAATAATAGACTCCTGTTGCTCATTCCTCAGTGTTAGGTTTATGGTTAGAATGATGAGTTCTCGCCTACCCTGGTCCAGCTGTTAATCTTAGGCAGGCAGGTGTACCTGGGACTCAGGTATATAATTTCTCAGCATTTCTCTCACAGGAGAACCAAATTCTTCCTCCTATCTCTATATATTTATGTGTGGATGTATGCATGCGTGTGTGTGTGTGTGTGTGTGTGTGTGTGTGTGTGTGTGTGTGTGTGTGTGTGTCTGGGGGTGGTTGATCTTGGATGGGAGAGGGTTTCCTTCTGCTTTCCTAGTGTTAGCTGATGTTAGCTTTCTATCAGTCTTGATCCTAGGCCTGAGCCAATGTCCTGCCCCGGCTCCAGGGGCAAACAGCTGTTTTTTTCTACTCTTCTCCACTGAGGCATTTTGTCTTTGCCTGGCCCCTGAGAGAAATGGTTTACACCTCCTCTCCCAGTAGCTTAAAGCTTTTGTTTGGTGTGAGATAAGGGTCTAGGCACTGGGTTGGGTTTTATATCTATGTATCACTGAGGAGTCTCATGCAGTCTTGCAGAAGAAGATTTTTTCTCCTCTTGACTTAGAGAAATGGAAAGAGAAATAGAAAGCTATTTTGTGTTGAAGTAGGTTCTATATTGGACACAAGTAGATTTTAAGGAAACACTGTTAACTGCAAGATGAAATGCATGGTCTTTCTGTAACGCTCTATTAAAAAAATAAGAAACAAAATAAGTCAAATAAATGGTAGTTTAGGACTCTTCTATATTGTTCAAAAAACAGTAATTTTTTTGTAATCTTGGAAATTATATGCAATTATTAGATAGTTTTGATCTTCTGTAATTGTCTAAGGATTAGCCATCAGTATCAGTTTTTAAATTTCCAAGTGCTGTTAAGAAGCTTCTGCAAACAAGGATTTTCCAACTCTGCTTCTCGATGTGCTTAGAAAGTCTTTTGGAATTTAGTTCAGGAAGTAAAGAATGTTCAGCCATCCCTGCTGTCTGTGTCTTTTTTCTCATTTCCCTCTAAAACAGCAGCAATAACCATTGTCACTTACTGAGGACTTGCTGAGTGTCAGGACCTCCTCTGGACACCTTGTTTGCACTAACTTGTTTACCCTTCACAACAGTCTTGGGTGGGGGGTGATATTTAATCCCTTCACTGAGGAAGTAGCTGTGATTTGTCCAATGTCCTATAACCACTGAGTGGCAGGGCTCAGAGTCAAGCCTGAGCAATCTGACTGGAGTACTTAAGCACAACAACAAAGCCGTTTGTTTGTTAATAATTTTGTGAAAGTTTTAGATTTTCTAAACAAACGAAAAAAGAGACACCGTGGGAATTCAAACTTAAATAATATTTTCTTAGTGCTATCTCATATAAAAAATAAATAAAATGTTTTTTCCTTACTCTAATTTTCTACCTTAATGATATTTTATGCTTTACATTTTACTTCAAAACTTTCTTAGAACTGAAAGTTTTTTCTAGGTATACCAAGAGTCATCTTAATGTGTACTACTAAATATAGTTTGGGGCAAACAGAAGAAATAATTATTCTCACTGACTAGATACTAGATGACATTAAGGAATAAATATTAAATTATTTTGGGTGTGATAATGGTGCTGTGGTTATATTTAAAAGAGTTCTTAGCTTTTTAGAATTCATATGAAAACATCTTAAGAGGAAGTAATAGCACTTAGGGATATGCTTCAAAAGAAAATTGGTACAGGTAGGGGATGAAAGTATAGGTAAAAATAATTGCCACGAATTAATCATTTTGAAACAGGGTGAGGGGAGCATGGAGGTCATTATTCTATTCTATTTGAAATTTTCCATACTAACAAGCAAAAAGAGAAAAAGAAATAGTTACATTAAGGGGCATCACTGTAACATACCAATGTTCAGTGTTCAAGGAATTGTAATAGCCTTGTCTGCCTAGTATGTTCCAGACAATGGCAATACAAGGATGGCTAAAATGCATGGTTCTTGCCATTCGATTATACACTCGTAAGAGGGAAAGTAATAATAAATGATATTTCAAGACAGCATGGTATGGGTTATGATTTTAAAAAGTAATAGACTGCTAAAGGATTAGCACAAACCTAGACAAAATGTATTCTATCTCAGCAATCCTATGAAGATCTGATTATTATTCTGTGTTTTAGAAGAATATTTAACAAAGGAAAATGTTCACTTTAAACTTTTAAGTAAGAAAACGTACTTTAAAATTTTGTAATTAAAAATTAATTTTAATTTAAAAGTTTAAAGGCTACATACCAAAATAGAAACTTAGTTATCTTTGGATGATTGAGAACATAAATTTAAAAGAAAATTATTTTGAGTTTTCAACTAATATACATTTAACCTGTATTTTTATAATAAAATTAGGCATTTCTAAATATTAATATAATTTTATTTACAATGAGTTTTTTAATCATATGTTTATGCTATAAGGAGAAAATAGCATGAGGTCATGTTAGAGGAATTGTAAATTTTTTATGCTTATGGGAAGGGGGAAAAAAATCCACTGGGCAAGGAGGGTATAGCTCAGTGGTAGAGTGTGAGCCTAGCATGCACAAGGTCCTGGGCTCAATCCCCAGTACTTCCACTAAAAATAAACAAAAACCTAATTACGCCCCCCCAAAAGCCACTGGAAGTGGCTAAAAAGTGTTAAAGTAAAATGCATAATTTCCTAGGAGTGGCTAATACGATATTAGCTATTCCACACACATTGGAATTTTATTGGATTTGAAGTATATAATATAAAGATTATCAGAATGAGTTTATCAATGTGATAAACATGTCAACTTATTAATGCTACAAATGTGTCTGAAGGAAATTTTTAAACCTCAAATAATACGAAATAAATAATGGTCTTTATACAAAGGTGGGAATTCTAACATGTCTCTTTCATCTGTATTTGTAACACCCTTTAATTTGTCAAATATACTTTTTGTAGTGTATGTGTATATTTGTAGTATGAAGTAGTTTATTGGAGAGTTTATTGCTCCATTCATACAACTCATTTAATTTCTTCTGCAGTTGTATCAGTTTTACTGTTTATCCTATTTGTGTTCTTCACTTTATTTTCATATTCTATTTTTTTAAAGATGCTAAAATAGAAATTTGGAAAGTAACACTACATTTTATTTTTCTACATAAAAGAAACCATATTATACTGTTTTGGACATAACTCTTAACTTAAGGAGTTGTGTCATTTTTGTTTTATTATTTCATGAAGTGTTTTTAGACCAACCAGACAAGCATTCTTACAAAAAAAGGATATTTTTGCCTTTTTATTAAAGGTATTCATTTTGCATAATATTCTGTCACTTGAATGGCACTGTTTTCTTTTTTTTCCCTTAAAGAATAATGTGGAAAATGTCTGAGTATTGTGTTAGAATTCAGAGTCATTCCACATACCATGTAATTTATATGAAAGAATCAGCTTTCCAAATATATTTCAAAAACCCTGATACTCTTTCCAACCCTTTGCAACTCATTTTTTGTAATAAAAAAAAAATTTTTTTTAGCTCAATTACTTGGCACTATTTATAACGAAAGAATTTGCAGGATGTTTGTTGCCAAGTTGTGTTATGCTCCAAAGTGAACAATTTGTTTCAGCTTTGGAGAAGTTCAGCATTTTTCTGTCTCTAGAGATAAGTAGGAAAAATGATACCATTCTATGCATTTGCTACCCCCGATCATAACTCTGTCTAGCACATGTATTAAGATGATCTCTTACTGGAACTGAATCTTAAAATTTCTTCTGTATTTGCTAAGTTGTTTCCTCTTTTTAACTTTCTACATTATATATTAACTAGAAAATAATATACATCAAAGCCATTCAATTAACAAATATTTTTGAATGAATATGATATGCAAGGCATTGTTCTGAACACTTGAGATACAACTGTGAACAAATAGGCAAAATTCTCCACCCCTCAAGGAGCCCACATTTTGGTGGAGGCTGGAGATACCATAAAGGAGTAAAAGTGATGATGCCATTTGGTCACTGTCTTAGTCTCTTTGGGCTGCTATGACAAAATACCACACCCTGGGTGCTTTATACAATTTATTGCTCATAGGTCTGGAGGTTGGAAAGTCCTAGATCAAGGTACCGGCGTGGTGGTCTTCTGGGAAGGGCCCCTTCCTGGTTCACAGCCAGCACCTCCTGCTGTGTCCTCACTTGGTGGGAGGGGCTGGGGGGTCTCTGGAGCCTCTTTTATAAGCACTGATCCCATTCATGAGGTCCCCGTCCTCACGACCTAAGGACCTCCTGGAGTCCCCACTTTCTAGTACATGACATAGGGCTCTAGAATTTTCAACATATGAATTTTTCAGGGACACAAATGTTCAGGTCATAGTAATCACAAATACTGTGGGGAAAAAAAAGAGATAGTGAGACAGTAGGGTCTGGGGACTGGGAGCTGCAGTTTAAATGAAGATTAGGAAAACATAAACTGGCTGTCATGCACCCAGTCCCACACAACTGTGTCCATTTAGTTGATCAATTCTGATGCTGTATATCATGTAGGAAAAAAACCCTTTATAAATGACTGTGTTTCTTATTGAATTAACTCTAACAATTACTGCTGTAATAAAAAGCATGTCCCCTTGGGGGCTTAGAGTAGGTCTGGTCATTTTGAATTTGATAAAAAGTAAATTTGTAAAGGTCTTCCATGAGCAAAAGGGTGTTCTGTGTGCATTAATGACCTAAAGCTGTGAAAAGAGCCCAATGGTGGTTCAATTAGTTTCAGCTGTGGGTAATAAAAAAGGCCTAAAAATAGTGGCTTCAGCTAATGGATGCATGTTTCTTAGTGATAGACATGGAAAAAAAGCTGGGTGATCTAGCTCTAGAGTGACAACCCAACAGTATTGTGGACCCAGCTCCTTCTCTTTTTTTCCCTTTTTTTCTCTTTTTTGTAACTTCATCCTAAAGTTACCTCATGGTAAGTAAATGTGCAGTGAAGGTCCTCTCAGTGGGGGAAGAGGGGGTGCTTGCTCACTGTGCTTTAAGGGGTGACACTGTGGGCTTGGGGGGCTCAAGTCCTGCACATTTCAAAGGAAGGACTGGCCCTTGACTGGCTTCTGGGCAATTATAACCTTTGAGTCCTCAGAATATTCCACCCAATAAGAGTGTCCCTGAGCGTTTATGGTCATAATGTGATTTATGGTGAACACCTGGTTTTGTTCCCTAGGACCCTGGGCTGCACTATCAGTTTGCCCTCTGTCAGGGCTGGACACTGAGTCGCCAAGGTCAGTTGCATGGATGTTCCCAGCCTACGGTGACCGATTCCCAGCAAAACCTTGGACACTCAGGTGAGCTTCTCTGCTTGACGACACTTGATACTTGTCACACCTCATTGCTGGGAGAGTGAGGTGCTGTGTACGAAACTCTTGGGAGAGGATGCCTGGGAACTCATGTCTGGTTTCTCCTGGACGCCGCCCCCCCGCCCCCCCCATGCGTCTTTCTCTTCTACTGTTCCTATTCTGTGTCCTTTTGTTGTATAAACCATGCCATGAATATAACAGCTTTTCTAGGTCCCGTGAGTCCTGCTGGCAAATCATCCAGTGGTCTTGGGGGCTCCTGATGCGGCAGGTAATTACTGTTACATCTGTGCCACAGATCGTAGGAAGAAGTCCATGACTTTTCCAATAAGAATACTTCCTGATTGTTGAACACAATATTTCCATTTATGTATTATTGGCTAACAGCTGGTTACAAGGCCCCAGTAGCTTTAATCCTCTATAGTTCGGCAGTAGCGTGTTCATGCAAAACTTAGATTCTTGTCACTGAACTAAAAGGGGAGAGTGGATACTAAGAAGCAACCAGCAGTCTCTTCAGCAAGTGGACTACATTTGCTGTATAAGAAAAATATACTTTCCAGCTACTTTGGTGTTTTCTCAGTTTTTTAACTTCTACTTTTCCTATTTAATATCTCACAGTTTTAATTGACAATTCAATTGACAAATTGACAAAATTGATTTACTTATAGCTATCATAATCTTCATTGAAAATTTGGTGTTTTAATGTAGATTTTTCTGTTCTCCTTATTTATTTCCTTTTATTTGGTATATCCATGCTGTAAGCTTTACTCAGGCCTGTGAACTAAATTAATGAGGCACTGCTAAGGGAGGTAATGACACATGATGAAGACAAAGTGTTGGGCAAGAATTTAGCTGCTTTCTTTGAACCAAAATGAAATAGTTTTGTGCTTTATCCATCTATTGTCTGTCCATGTCTCTATGTATTTATTTTCTTGTCTATCAGCTCATGGAGCTGACTTTATGGTCACATTCCTCACCAATTCAGGGCTGTTCTTATACGTTTTCCTTAGAGCTAACGCATTCTTTCTTTGGCCTTGATGTGGGTCCTGTGACGCCACATCTCTGCACTCTCCCATGTAGCAATCTAAGATGGTCTCTTTTCTCCTCCTCTCTCCTTTTTGAATCTATTTCCCTGTTTCCCACCACTGCTGTATTAGACAGGTTGGCTAAGAGAGAAACTGCCTGAGAGAAACTGCCTCACAGCCCCTGCGCAGGGAGGAGGTCTAAGTCATTCTAGAGATGGAAGTGACCACAGTCTGTATCATGTGGCCCCCTCCAGTCTTCACCGAGAGCTCTGAGCTGGAGTGGGTACCTGACCAACCCATAGGCTTACCCAGCAGGTGATTTGACACAAAAATTTTGCCCAAGTAAGGATCGGCTGAGCAAATTAGACTCTTTCTCCTGTGAATTTAGACTGGAAATATGGACCAGGAGATTAGGTAGTTGAAGCAGAAGTTGAACAAAACATTCAGAGAAAGTGGTAGGACAGGAAGCCATGAGGAAATAAGTAAAAAGTAAGGGTGCTGTTGCTGATAGTTTGTGAAAGGAGGAAAAACAGAGACAGACAGGAGCTGAATATCATGCAAGCAGAGAGCAATAACTTCTGCCACCCAGATAAAAAAGGAAAGCCACTCATTCCCTAGAATCTCCACTTCTGGGTTCCAGTCTCTGTGAGGTTTTACGCCCCAGGATTGCCTTGAGATTCCCGTGGTCCTCATGTGAACGTTTATCTTCGTGATAAACTTCTGGTTACTTGAGGTAATCCTGTATGAACCCAACTCACATCAGTTTTTACCATTTTATTTTTTATCATGATTCTCCCTCCTTTATCCTCAAATGGTTATTGCTAGTTCTGAACTCAAATCTTCTCCTTTAGTTCTTCACAATTTAGCTCTCACACTGTAGGGCTCACGATTCTATTCTCGCGAGAGTTCCCTTTTACTCTCAGCATGGTCAGGCACTCTTTATCTCTGTATCTCTACAAGGACTCACAATTTATATTGATGTGTTAAAGCAAACCCTCACTGGCTGCCATTAAACATTTAAACCAACCCCACCTTCCCTGACCCCTCGTTGCCTCACATTTTTATTTTAAGGCACACTACCCAAAATGGGGAGTATTCCCCATACTTCACGATCTCCTGGAGGAGTAAGACCAGTTCCCTTCTTCCCTTCCTCCCTTCCTCCCCCTCTCTATCTCTCTCTCTCTCCATATAAACAGATAAGTTTATATAACCTCTACAAAACTACAGCTGTCATGTGGTTTATAAATAAGATCTTGGATGCTGGAGTGACTCACTGTGCTAAGTGATATGCAGACACATTAACAAAATGTGTGTGTCAAGGGATTTACATTTTCATTTCTAAAAACTTTTCTTATGACACTGTCCCTAAGCCAGTGGTTTTCAACAGTTCTTAAATGGTTGAGCCATTTTTTTTCCAAATGTGAAATCCCAGTGTATAAAACATACAGAGAGGAGCAGCTCTGCTGTGAACTGGAGTGAAATCCCTAAGACTCCCTGTTTCAATAGCTTCCTGCCAAATCCCTGCTAGCTGCTCTTTAAGGTGCCTTCTCTGAGCCATACAGCTCTTTGGAGGGTGGTTTGAAAACCATTTCCCTGACATTTGAGGCCTAAAAACAAAGGCTATGTGGTGTTACCTGCTGGAAGTGAATGGAATAGTTTACCACTATCCAGGCTCAAACTTCTCTTCAGCCCTGGGGAGCCCTGTGTCTCACACTCTCCAAGAAAGGTATTTCCCCCTTGTCCACTCCTGACTTGCCCATCATCTTCTACATCTGATTAGACCATTCTCACAGCTCTATGGATGATTCTAATGGACCTTTCATTTGCTTCTTGAGGAAATATAGTACCTTGTTCTAAAGCATCGTTGTGTTTTTCCCTCAGAGCATACTGGACTGCTTAACCAGCTCCCCAACATTGCCATCCCATCAGAGCTAGAATATGTACCCCTGAGCAGTAGTGCTGAGCCTCGGGTTTCTGTGATGTCAGATGCAATAGTAGTCTACCGAGACAACTAAGAGGCACTGAACAGCAGGGGCACCTGGAGGAGGTGACTTAGTTGGTGTCCCACCTCTGCAGACTGCTTGGATTTCAGTGAGCCATCGCTGAGTCTCTGCTTTGCACCAGGATCAGTATGGGCAGGGGATGCCCTGCAGAGCCCTCATCTCTGAGGGATTGCTGTAGCATTTGGCTGGGAAGATCTTCCTTATCACAAGGCTGGAGTACTTCGGGGTCTGACCTGTCTTGGGATGCTTCCCTCCTTTTCTCTCCTGCTGATACATCCTTTCCTCTTCCTTTTTTGTTATTTAAGCATAATATAAATAGCTCTTTCACTGTTTGAGTGACTTGCAGAGCTCTGTACCAGAAGGCAACTGTGAGTTCCCATCACAGCCTTCACATCTGATCTTCTCCTGCTCTGTCTTTGTGGGAAGTGATAGCAGAGCAACACCAGTTACTCGTGGGGAGTCCTAGGATTGTGAGTGGCAGTGTGTGAGCTTGCCCTTCATGGGGAACTTGGGAGAATAAATGGGAATCACTTGTGGGGCTGCTTGAAGGTCCAGGAGGTATTAGGGGATATGCCAAGGAATAAGGTTATGTTAATCTTGATAGAAGAGGATCTAAGGATGATGTTGTGACTGGTATAGTTTGCTGTGGAAGCAGGATGAAGTTACATAAGGATTGAAATGGAATATATACACATACATCTCACTGAATGCAATGCTTAGGACACTGATCACTCGGTGAATAGTAGTACTTGTGGTTGTTGTTGTTGTTGTTGTTGTTATTATGATTATTATAGTTTAACATCAACCTATGTCAGATTGACAATATGATATCAGATCTTTGCAAAGACTCGTTAATTTTGTCTTGCATTCTGCAGGTACATTACCAGCATAGTTTCAATAGTACACATCATAATAGGCTTTCAGACAGTTTTGTGGAGTGACTGAGTGAGATCCTAACCTTGGCATATTGTTTCCCAAGTGTGGATTCTGGCATGTCAAGGAATCCATGGACATCTATCACCATTAATGGAAAAAGAAAACAGAACAGCTTCCTGGAACTACTGTCATTTTAACTAAATTTTGGATTTGCTTTTGTCCCATGCTGTTTCAATGCCAGCTTTCATTGTTTTAGACCCTGCACTGGTAGAGGGGACTTCAGGACTGCTATGGGAAACGTCAAGAGGAGAGCTACAGATGTTTTCGGTCTGTGTTTATTAAGCATTGACAGCCACTTGAGGATGGCTCTTGGCGAATGTGTAGTTGCTGGAACACAACAGTTGCACCATATGCAAAGCATTGTGCCTCTGCCTGCCCTTTCTTTGCTTGCTAACAGTTTGGAGCCAATAGCTTAGAACACAATGGCTGTTAAAGCTGGGTTTACAGTTCAATAAAAGGGGAACATTTATCAGATGATAAACTTTTATAGTTCCTGTTCACGGTGTGGTTGGCAAAGGAATAATTAAAATCGACAACATATTCTATCTTTTTCTCTATTTTCTGTTAACTCAAGGCCACCTAAATGCTCCAATAAATCAGTCAGCTATGGGTTCAAAAAGTTTTCTCCCTACATTATAGGTATTCTTGCACTTTCTGGGGAAAGTTACAGAATATTTTTGCAGAACATCTAACTGTTCTCGATGCTGCTGTTTTTCAGGGCCTCACTGCCTGTTTGAACGGAAGCAGTGAGCCTTTACAGGGCAAAGAACAATCAGAAAAACCATATCCTGTTGAGTTTTGCCTTGTGGTTATGGGGATGGAGGAAGAGACAGCTCTATAAGTAACTGTTTTGCCAACCACATTAGGAGAGGGGACCGATTCCTGTCTTTGGTCATTGCAAATGCATCCTGAATAGACAGCCCTAATATATTTATGCTGTTTTAATTTTCTGTGCAATTTCAGTTGTACAACATTGTTTGCCAGCTTTATATTTGGCTTCAGGTATTCAGTTCAAAAATAGCATAATTTACAAGTACATTCTGTTTTTTAACATTATCAAGCCCAGTTCTGCAAATACTTGTAAGCCTGATAAAATTACAAGGAAGGATGGGAGATTTTAAAGAAGAGCTTAATATATTGACACCCACAACATAAGTTTTGGTCATGAAATCTTGTCCCCACTTATGTATAAATTTAGTTAAGACTTGAATGCGGACCCTAGAAATAGTAGATGGTTTTCTTTAAAATGAAATAAGGATTTTTAAAAATTCCTTTTTAAAAACAAAATTATATTATAATGACTTGGCAATAGAAATTGGATGATTAGTGCTGGGATTTCAATTTTCATGCTGCCATTAACCTTGTTAGCCAAATAAATTAGGCTTTATCTAAATGATCCAAAAAAAGCTATGTGTAGAGTAAGATAATATTTTGCATGGTTCTCAATTCTATCATCATTATCCCTGGCTAATCTATAATAATTTGCTGAGCATTTGTTGTGTGTCTAGAACTGGAATATGAGGAGAACAAAAGAAATGGAGTATACGGTTTTATTGCCTGATAGAAATTCAAAGGGAAAAGATATTGAACATTTTGACTGGTGACTTTCAATAAATGCTGTCTGGTGAGGCTTCCAAGTGCTGTCCTGCTCTGACAGTCCTCATCAGTGCCCCCAACCCTCCCCAAACACACATCATATTCAAATAAAACCAGGGTCAGACATAACTTTACCCCTCAGCCCCCTGCTGGCCTTCCCATGTTCCAAATAATGAAGTCCAACAGCAGTTCTGAAGCTTTCTCTGATGCTGTTGTATTTTTTTGGTAACTGAAAACTTTGCTGGTTTTGTGCTTGTGTTTCCTTATGGAAGGAGGGATATCTCTGAAAGTTCTCCAGTCTCAGAATGATGAACTTTTTCCATATCTAGAGGAATGACCCCAAATAAGTGTTTTTGTTGACATAGTATAAGGAATTTTACCCAAAGAATAATTGTATGAATCTTATAAGTGCTTTTTCTGATTCTATGCTGGTAAATGACTTCTTAATACAAAATTAGGATATACTAAGAAAGGCAGGGCACTTGGAAACAGAGACTCACTCTTCTACCATCACCTTCAGGAAGAGCGGGTAATAACTCTAAATTGCCACATATTCCTGAGTAAGATACATGTCTTTAACAAGGGGTCTCTGAATGTAAAGGTGATGCACAATTGTCATTAATTGGAGAAGATATGGCTGCAAATCTCGAAAACCAAGCACTTCATCTGAAAAGCTAAGTGTTATTTCAGATGAGAACAATGTAAACATTTCAAAGCCATAAAATGTTGATAAATTACATAAAATCTCTTGTTAGAATAATACTACCAACAAAGTCAGAAGATAAATGGCAAACTAGGAGAAAATATTTGGAAATAAATGAGAAAGACCTAATTAAAAATATATATAGAAAGCTCCTACAAGTCCATTAAAGGCAATTAAAACATGAGGAAATCACATGGCCAGATTTTATAGAAAATAATAAAAATTATTTTTAAGACAAGACATTCAACTTTACACATAATAAATATGTGAATTAATATTAAATCAAAGCCGCTTTTTCACCTATCAAATTCATAAAGTTGTTAGTAACAAAATTGGTAAATATATTGGCGGGAGATTTACTCTTTTATTGATGGGAGTGTGAGGTAGTTAAAGCTCTATGGAGAAATACTTGACGGTATCTATTAAAATCTAAAATGTATATCTCCTTTTACCCAGCAAGTCTGCTTGGAGATTTAGTCTTACAGTGTGTCTCACAATGTATGTGCAAATACTAACTTCATTAACTAAAGACTTTTTGATACTGCCAAAGATTGGAAACCATCTAAATGCCAAAGTAGATCATAGGTTAAATAAACTGTGGAACACTATAATGTGGAGGCTTGAGCCATCATTAAATGGTAACAAAACAGTTCTATCTCTGCTATATGGAATGAGCTTTAAAATCTATGGTAATGAAAAAAAGTTAGGCATAGAACAAGATGCATAATATGTGTGCTATTTAAAAAATAATACATGTATATATTAGCATAGGAATATAACTAGAAGAATACACTAAAACTGATAACATTTATTGCTCTGGCAGCATGGAAAGAAAGACGAGAAGACAGGATGGGGAGACAGATTTATTTTTTTCTCTGTATCTTTTTCATGCTTCCAGAGCAAATGGGGTTGTGTGAACCAGTATTTACCGACCTTTGAATACAGTATTATTTATAACACTATTATTATGTAATTTAGAAATCATATTCACACAGATAGTATCCTATCTGTTTTTCAGATAAGGAATGAGAAACTAAGAAAATTTAAATAAGTTGCACAGGGTCAAAAAGCTTGTTGGAATCAGAATCAGGAAGCGATTCCTAAAGGCATTGGCTGTGAGCAGGCACAGTTGTCCTTCATGGCTCCGTCCAGTGTTAGTTAAATCATGTCTTTTAGTTATTGCCATACCTCTTAAAATTCCTTAGCATGGCTTTCCCATCCAATGGCACATGTTTAACTTTGATGATATCAAAGTATGAGACTACCACTTAATATCTGGAAACACATACATGCATACACACACACACACACACACACACACACACACACACACTGCTGAATTTATAGCTTACTTAAGTAAGGGAGATCTGTGCTATTTAGCTACATCCTCTCTGGGCATAATATTGGACTTATTCTATACAAGGCTTCTGGGGAATATTGAAGCAGGGAGTGAGTGGGGTTTCAAAGATGGGTTGATGTCAGCAATAGAAATGTGGTTACTTGAGTAAGCGCATAATCGATAAACTGGCTTTTAGAAGCTTGTTCATTGGGGTGAACCTACACCTAATTGTCTGACTTTCAAAAGAGAACTGTCACTGATTATTTGGATTATACAAGTGTGTTCACCAAAGCAAGTTAACACTGGTTGATTAAATTGAATTAAAACCAGTTCTGGCGGCTATCTGTTGTCATGGCTACAACATAATCAGATTTTTCCTTGGTATATAGGAACTTTAAAATTTTCTATTCTCCATGATTTTAGATATTTCTTATTCTGAGTGGCCTATCTAGTTGACCTTCTCATTTCCAGAGGACTCCTGCTCTTCAGTGCCATCCGAGTGTGTCTCCTGGGTCACTTAGTATATAGACAGTCATGGCTTGTTGCTCTAGTTCACCTCTGTTCATTTTCTTCTCTCATGTAAACGGTCTGTGTCAGAAGCAATGACATTTTAGGGTGTAATACTCTAAAATTATGACATTGGCCTAATCTTTATGTAGCCAGAATGCTTGCTGAACCTGGAGAGAATTAAGATTTCCTTGGCTCTATCTGAGGAATTTGTAATTACAGGCAATTAGAGGTCTATTTACAAGGCAGCTGATTATTTTGGCTGTGGTCGGAATTGAGAGGCTGATGCACAGGATCCCTGAGAAAGGACAGAAAACAACAATGGAGTCATTAAGAGTCAAGTCCACACTCCTTACACATTTTGTTGAGACCTTATTGGAGAAGCATAGGATGGAGCCCTGTTTTCATGGAAAACTTTTTCAGATAAGAGGAGAAGTAGCACAAGAAGTTGACTGAGGTCATCCTGGCAGCAGAAATTGATAAATACAAGAGAAGGGCAGTTTCACCAGTGCCTTTCTGATTCTTGTAGATTGGTGGCTTTGGGACATGGAAGACAGCATCCTTGATGACTTCTCTAAGAAGGCAGCATCAGGAATTGCAGCATTGAGACCCCCTTCAAACAGGTGAGAGACTAAAAGTTATTGCCAAGGAGAAGCGAAGACAAGAGAGGAAGGCAGGGAAGGTGTTATAAGGTATTATAGGTTAAAGGAGTTTGAGAGCACAGGTGACCTTTTACCTGTGGAGGCCTACAAAACACTAGGGGGTGCACTTTCAAGAAGGCTGGAGATTTTGTGGGTAAATGGGGTCAAAAACAGATTATTTGTATGGTTGTCACTTGTGTCATTGTATTTGTGTAATTGTTAGTGACTGTCATCTGCATTGATGTGATTGAGTCCTAGGGACACTGAGTTTACATTTATTTAATGCTGACTAAAACCAATGTTGATCTTGTTATGATTTTGACTTTTTTTGTTGCTTCAAGATGCATTAAGAACTTATTTCAGTTTCTGTGTATAGCCAGTTCATTGGTTCATTCATTAACCTAGTCATTGACTCATTCAGGTTTCAAACTAACATTTAATAGGTGCTCACAGTGATGAAAGGACAGTGTCTACACTCCTAACATGGTGTTTGTGATCTAGTTGGGAATCGGCAGTGACATTGACCATTAGAATATTTTGATGTGTATAATGGAGTTATATGCAGAGTAAAAATGTTGTGCAAAGAAATAGAAGCTCCAATCAGCTGGGCAGAGTCAGGGAAGTTCTCCCACAAAAGGCGAAAACTGAGTCATAAAAGAAGATCGGTTGGTTTCGAGATGGTGATGGTTGGGGAGCATCCCAGGCAGAGGCACCTGCCAATGCCGATGAGATTTATCAGGGACCAACAGGTGGTTTAAAATTACTTGAGTATTTAGGGTACAAGTGAAGTGGTGAAAAATGATGTTGGATTAGTGTTAAGGACATGTGTAATGAAATGATCCTTTGGGCCACAGCACAGAGTTTATTATGGGAAGCAATTGAAAAAGGAGTAACAGGATTAAACTTGTATTAATGTAAACCACATTGATGACATTTTTTAATATTATAAATGTAAGTAATTGCATATGAGTATACATGTATTCTTTATTCTAGTTATCCATTTCTCTGTTTTTTCAAGCACTTTCCCTATCTTTTTTTTTTAATTCAATACTCAGTTCAAATTCCCATGAAACTGTCTCATAACTTTTTAAAAGTAAGGTAACAGATCCTAGGAAGGCATGTCAAGATGCCCTCATATGACAGCCAGTGTCATCTTCCAATCAAGGAGCAGCAGTCCTATTTAAACCAGACACACTAAAAGTACATCTGGAATCAGCAGCTTGAGAAACATATTTGGAAAAGGCATTCTTCACAGAAGAATGGCCTTCTCTATTGTTCCGACAGAGCGTGTAGTTTCTGAGAGCTCATTAAATAAAAGCCCAACTCCACATTTTTGCCTCTGGGCACAGCCTTTTTCTTCTTTTTCCAGCTTCTCCTGTCCTCCTTAGTGATGTAATTTGCTTGGGAATCCTTGTATAAAGAAAGACATCTGTTTCCATTTTCTTCTTCCTGGAGAGAGGAACAGGATCCCTGTACATCATTGAATAGATCAGTATCATCATGAATGTTAGCACTTTCTGTGAGGCATAAGCCCAAAGACCAAGGAGAATCAGGGACTGGAAGACAAGAAGCAAAGTGCTTTCCTCACATCATAGGATGTTTTACCGCTGCTACTGCTCAATGTGAAAGTAATGCATTTTTTTTTCTTTTCTCTCCCTGCCTCCCTCTCTACCTTTCTTCTCTTTTCTTAATGTGCAGAGTTAGTAAAGAGACCTAGATATTTTGTTTCCCCTCAAAGTGTGAGTTTACATTTACACCTGGCTCTCTGCATCTGTTGGTTCTGCATCTGTGGCTTCAACAACCAGGGATCAAAAATATTTTTAAAAAATTTATAAAGTTCCAACAAAACTTGAATTTGCTGCTCACAGGAAGCTAGTTACATAGCATTTACATTGTATTAGGTATTATAAGTAATCTAGAGATAAAGTACACAGGAGGACGTACATAGGTTACATGCAAATATTATGCCGTTTTATATAACGCACTTGAGAGTCCTTGGATTTTGGTAATTGCAGGGGTCCTGGAACCAATCTCCCATAGAAACTGAGGGATGACTGTACATTCAAAATTAGAAAATTATAATTTTGTTTTCTATAACATCTTACAAGTAAAATGTGTCTCAAATGGTTTTGCAACTCAGAAGAGAGGTTTAAATCTAAAATTAAAGAAAATTATGTAGGGAGAGACAAAAAAATAATGCACGAGAAAAAAGAAATGGTATATTTTTGTCTCAAGCATCATGGTTAATTTAATTTTTTGTGATTCATTTTGGGTGAAGTACACTATGAATTATGAATATTCAGTTATAAGGGATGAATTAATTTACTATTACAAATGAATTATTTTCAAAACTATGCATAACTTCAGCTAGGTTAATGGTTTGATTAGTGGCTTGTGACTTTTTTTTCCTGCAGATTACTTAGTTCTATCAGCAGGCCTTGTGAAAGTTCCCTTGACACTATGTATCAGTCTAACTCATAAATTTCATGAATAGCAGGTAAGAAATATATCCTCTTAAGCATGTTGCATAGATAATATTTAAATATGTATATTAACGAATATTAATATTGTGTTTTGAAGAGAATGTTGATTTTTTTAAAAAAAAATTTAGTTTGAATCTAACAGTTGAAAGCAACAAGGAAATCAACATTTGCAAAGGCACATCATATACTAGGCCCCGTATAAAATATACATCATCTAATCCTTACACACATTCTAAATTAGCTGTTGTTTTCTCGGTTTCACAGATGAAGATGCCCAGGTTGAAAGAGGTTCATAGGTTTGGCACTGTTTGTAGAAAATCCAAGTATTGGCGCTTTGAATAAAATTCATACCTTCTTTTGGCTTCAAATCCATGCTCTTTGCAGACTGTTACATAAAAGTTTGGAGACTAATAACACTCTTCAGTAAATTAAATGTTTTGTGCCAAATTCAGATGACTTTTCATACTCCCAGGACTTGTTTCCCAGACAGGTTTATCCTACAGTATGATTCAGTCGTCGTCTTAAGTGGTCATTTTTTTCAAGACAGGGACTGTTTCCTTTGCTCAGCTTTGCCTGATTGACGTTGAAAACTGGTGAGATGCCCAGGAGCTCCTGATAGAGAAGGATTTCAGGATATAAGTAGACTCTGGAGAAGGAAAGAGAACAGGCCAACACTGTTAACCTTTATGGCTGGTAAGGCCAGTGACAAAATAGCTATGTCCCCCTCTTCCAAGTCCTGGCACACACGTGGTGGTTTGACTTATCAACTGCTATCTGATCAGACCCACATGTACATTATAACTTAAGTTTTTGGCTGTGAGCTAAATGATTTTGGTGCATTGCTTCCAGAACAGAATTGTTCATCAATTCAGTGATTCAGGTAGTACTGCCTTGTGTACTTTTACTAGAAGTAAATAATATACAAATGAAAAGTTACTCCTTGAATTCTAGGCTTTTTTTCTCAGAAAAACAAAGACATTTTTATTTACAAGTCCTGCCTAATGATAGGTTTCATGGATAGTCCTTTAGAAGATCCTCCCCTAGTTCTTGTTTCTCAGTCTTGACGCTGATATTTTGGGTTGAGTACTTCTTTGTTCATGCAGCTGTCCTGTGCATTGTAGGATGTATAAGAGCATCCCTGGGTTCTACACTGGAGGCCAGTAACACGTCTCCCTTCAAGCTGTGACAATCAAAAATGTTTTCAGGCGTTGTCACAAATCCCCTGAGGGCCAACCACTTTGAGAACCACTGCCACAGGCTCCTTAAACTTTATTTCTGGTCAGTTTGGGTTAGGAAAGAGAAAGACAGTCTTGAAGATATAGAAGGGAAAATAAAGAAAAAAGTGAGATAAAGAAATAAAATTAGATGCAAGCTAGAAGGATTATTGCTAACATAACTAAACTGAAAACAATCTAAACAGTCATCAGCTGATAAATGGACAAGCAAATTGTGGTACCTCCATACAATGAGGATTTAGCAATAAATAGGAATGAACTACGGAGCCATGCAAAATGGTTTTGGATTTTTAATGAATTTCAGAAACACCGTGCTGAGTGAAAGAAACCAGATACAAAGGACTATACACTCTATGATTCGTTTATATGAAGTTCTAGGAGAGAGAGAATTCTAGTGGCAGGAAGCAGACAGTGAAAGCCTGAAGCTAGGCATCGCAAGAGGGACTGACCTCAGAAGGGCATGAGGAATCTTTGGTGGTGATGAAAGTGTCCTGTGTTTTGACTGTCGTGGTGGTTACATGACTGTATACATCACCAATATGCATGAAATGCATAATTAAAATGGGTTAATTTTACTGTATGTAAATTATACCTCAAGAAATCTGTTAAAAAATAGATGTGAAGACAGAGGAAGAGAATATACTCTAGAGGGTAGGATGGGGAAGCCATCTTCAGACTCATCTTTGTAAATAGTCTGTGACAGCTGACCTCATGGGAGGGGATGTGGATGCCCAGGGCTGCAGCTGACTGGCAGGTCTGATTTTTGTCTTGGGATTGTCCCCTGGCAGTCGCTATTTTTACACAGTGGTTTGTTCCGAGCGGGGCCAGTCAGAGTTGTCTCAGAGAAGATCTGGCGACCCCCAGATCCTGGGGACCTATCATCCAGGAACCCAGAGGCTCCTTTCAGAAACTATGAATAAACAAGAGGTAGGAGGTTTAAGGGGTCAGCACAGCACCCACATCAGGGAGTCAGCCAGGAGCCCCTCAGACCTGGGATGCCAAGCCAACTTGAGGAATGACCTTTTAGTGTTCAGTCACTAAGCAGATCTTCAATGTTTCTTTCCTCCTCAAATCACTTTGGGAGCTTTCAGCATAAAACAGTGTGAACTATCCATATGAGAACTTAATGCACACTTAGCCTAAACTTACTCACTTTTTCTAGGCAGTGGTAAGCAAATTGTAAGAAAAAAGCAAGAGAGCTTCTACCATGAAGTTAGAAGAAGGAAGGGCGCTTTCAAGGAGGGTTTAAAATTGGTTTTGTTTTTTTTTTATTTTTCAAAAAAGGCCTTAGCCCTGGACAGATCTGTGTGTAAATCCTGGCTCAGTCACTGTCTTGCTCAGAGGACTTGGGTCAATTACTTTGCTTTTTGAGTTAGAATTTCTTGGGATAGAAAATGGGTCAGTATATTTATTTACAGTTACTATGAGAATACTTAAATACCGTAATACTAAAATACTGTATTGTTGTAACAAACTGTCATAAACTTGGTGGCTTAAAAAACCAAAAACTTGATTCTCTCACAGTTCTGGAGAACAGAATTCCAAAAATCGAGGTGTTGGCAGGGCCACACTCCCTCTAGTGACAGAGAGGCTAGGGGAGAATCCATCTTGCTTCCTCCAGTTGTGGGTGGCTCTTAGGATTCCTGTGGCCGCATCATTCCAATTTCTGTTTCTGTCTTCACGTGCCCCCCCCCCCCACCCTGTGTCTCTAATCTCCCTCTGCCTTGTATTCTTGTATCTGTTCTTGTATCGAGGGCCCTTCTTAATCCTTGCCTCATGATGATCTCATCTCAAAGTCCTTCGTGATATCGACAACGACCCTTTTCCCAAGTAAGGTCAGATTCATAGGTTCTGAGCAGACACATCTTTTGGGTGGAGCGGGGGCAGAACTCAACCCCCTGCAAGTCCTTCTGGGGAGTGCACAGCGTCAGCACAGTACTCAGAGCTGTTATTATGCTCATGACCTTAGTGTGATGATTTCATCAGGGCTGAAACAAGGGCTTCTGTACTCATTGTGTGAATGCCTCAAATTTCGTGTAATTCTACTCCTGCAGGCACCATCCTGCATCAAGATGAATCATTGCTGAGCTTGATGAAAATTCTCTAATTAATTAGCCCTTTTTCTGATACTGTGACAATGTTTCTGTCTCCTTCCAGTCTTCTGTGTAGCCTCACTTCTCCCAGTAGGGGTGAACATTAGGCTGTACTGTCGTTATTTTCATTTTATATATTATTTTAATAAATATTTAGTGAACAATTATAATGAGAACAGAGAGTTCACAGTGTAAGATTGGATGATGTGTGAATTTACTCTGGATCCTGGAGGAAGGAGTTAATCTGTTTAGGGTCTCTAGATACATTACCTTATTTGCTCCTTTACTGAGCCATAAGGTACCCGTTGTCACACCACTTTCCACACAGATTCACTTATTCAAGGTCACATAAGTGTATGAGCGATTTGACTGCCTTAAGGGACATCCCTACAAGTGGAACTATTACTATAATACATAGAATATATAAATAAGCTCATTATCCCACCCCTCTTTCCAACTCAGAAAATTTAATTATGTGCTCCTGAAACATAATAGCTTTTGAAGCACTGATTCAAATGGATCTCTGCTTTGCTCAGCAGTAGGATTCCTCCCAGTAGCTTAAATAAGCTTCCAAGAAGCTCTTCCTCTCCCTTTTCATCGGTCTAATAACAATCTTTTCTCCCTCACTGTCCGTTTCTAGTGATACACAGGCTGGGTATTTTTTTTTTATAGATAACACAGCACAAGATCAAAACGCGCGCAAAGGAAATAAACGGCTCGGGGGTCGCATCCGTCATCCGCGGGCGGCGGCGCGTCGGCCCCGGTGCCGTGGGCTTGACTGCGGGCCTGACGGGCGTCCTGCTTCCCGACGGCGGCCGCGGAGCGGCTTCGGGTGGTTAAATCTCAGTCTTTCTGTCAGGAAACTGCCATGACGTCTTTTCTCACAACTCCTCATGTCTCATTACAAGCCTCCTTTCTTCTCTGCAGAGTCCGCTCTGGCATTGCAAAGGAAAGTGCCCACGCGGCACATCTTGCTCTCAGACCCCTTACCTTTATATTTTAGATGACAGGATGCTTCATTTGCTCATTAACAAAGAAGCTGAAATAGTTCTGAAAATATTGAAGCTTGCACAGGCATTGCTACTACAAATATAAAGGCTTGAGGTTTTTGTCTCCCCAATAGATTATAAATACATGTCCTTGCTCTGTTTTCACTGATTTAATATTTTCTAAGCAAATATTAGAGTATTTCAGTAAGTAGCTTAGTGCTTGTTATGTAGTGGATTTGTACCGTCCATATAAATATACAAAAAAAGCACAGGAATTTTATCAACAAATTTATGTGTGATCCAGCAAAAGCATAGATTTATATTCACAGATAAATATTGTAAAATATATGTATATACGTTCAGTTTGAGAATAAGAACAGGCTTTTGGATGGAGGTGATTTGTGAAAAAAACAAAAAACCAAAAACACCATGAAGGTTATGAATAACTTTGAGCTGGGAGTTGGCCTGAAGCACCGCATCTATGACTGGATTTATTTAAAGGAAAAAAAAAACCTCAAAACAGTCACAGAAATTGAAAAATGCATTTTCCGTCCTTTCTTCTATTTCACCTTCATTGCTTTCCTATTTTCATTGACAAATGGATGTGATGTTTTTATTAGATGAGTCAGTGCAGGAGTCAATGGAGCTGAATGTCAAGTTATCCTAGAAAAGAACAAGTATATACCACTTCAGGTTTTATTTCCTAGAAGCAGAGCCTGAGGCAGAAATTCGGCTACATGTATTTTGCTGAGGGAGTGGAGGTGTTCAGGAAAACCCTCTAAGGAAGTGGGAGGAGCAGGATAGAGGGGAGAGGACTGGGATATGGTCTTAGGTAAAGCCCAGTGTCGGCCCTGCCTGCAGCTGGTGAGCTCAGGAGTGGACCTCATCCCGCAGCCCTTCCCTTGAGGCAGTGGGGCTGGTGTATTATTATTCATTGCTGTCAGTTTGTGTGCGAGGCTGGAGGTTGAGCTGGGAGTATAATTTTCCTTATCTCCCATCATCTAAGTCCAATTCACTGCAGGAAGGGGCAGCTGTGAGCGGATAGGAGCCAACACTTACTCTTGGTAGCTAGAGATGAGTAGGCAGGCCCAGAAAATGGGGTTTGGACTGGCATGCTACTGTCACCTACATATAACTAACTAGGGTCTATCATTTTATAATAATGTGTGTGTATAGTAATTTGGCTGGAAAGGACCCCATACCTTCATATATAGGCTAAAACTTTGCCTTTTTGAATTCGTTCTATGAGCCAATGAACTCACTGTTGTTTAAAGTGCTGACATCTGGGGGTAGGTAATACTGCACACTCTTCATCTCACTTTTGTATTTATGAATAGATGATTGTTCTTTTAAGAGCTTGATACATTTAGTTGGAGGAAATGGATTTGAATAACACATAAGAAATAACTTCAATTCAAACTGAAGATACAGGCATGAAAGATAATACCGTGGCAGTTTGGGCAGTCAAAGGGATGGAACTGGCGAGGTACTGGCAGCAGCCTCCTTGCTTTGGGTCAGGCGGTGCTTTGTCTGGCTGAGTGAAAAGACCTGCACCGTCATCATGAAGTTGTAGGTCAGTTTGTAGCTTATTATTAGTTACATTATTTTTTTTCAATTCCACATGTAATTAATTCAGACTGGATTATTGTACGTTTAATTGGTGTTAGATTTCTCAAAGACATTTAGCAAGTGTAGGTTGGAGGAAGCAGGTTTTCCCTCAACCCTTTCAGTATATCGCTAATATTTCAGTCTAATTTAGGTCGACATTTACATTAGTTGAACTACACATAGTCAGTGTCAGCTGTAAAGAGAGTATCTACAACTATGTATACATGGATTTTGGGGAGTGTTTCCCTTTCTTTCATAAACTTCCCAAAATTAAAATCTTTTAAGTTGATAAAAGAAAATATGTGAAACATTCCATAATAAAAACTTAAAAAAATGAAGATGGGGTAATGTGTTTAGGTTGGCTCCAATTTTTATTATTATTATTAATAATAATGCAATAGATGTGCTTATACACCAGCCTTTCCCCATTGTTTCTGATAATTGTATCCTTTTTGCCAAAGAGTACATCAGTTATTTTTATTTACTGTCTCTTGTTTCAGAGCTTCTAGGAATAAACTGCAATGAAAAGAGCACACTTAAATATTAACCATTTATTTACAGTGAAATTCATCTATTGTTGCTATGTGTGATTATGTATGTGGTATTAAGTTCAGGAATAAAATGAATGGAACAGTTTTGCACAATTTTCTAAGCTCTAGAAGTGATTACATTTTTAAAGAGTTTTCTGCTACTCAAAAATTTAAAAGAACTTGTTTAAATTGCTATCTATGTTCAGAGCTGTGTTTAGAAGTAAACTTTTAAGGTACATTATTATATTTCAGTTTATTCCATAATTTATTTTTCATCTATTTAGATTCCTGCTTAAATCAGTTTTAGAACTTTTCTTTTTTCCTATCAAAATGTCTATTATATTAGAATTTTCAAGTTTATCATACAACTGTGCATTATGTTCTTGTGAAAAATAAGCAACAAATCTTTAATCAATCTCAAACTCTCATTTGATATCATCCATCCTCTTTCTCATTCTCAGCTTTGTTAATTCTTTCTTTCTCTTTCTCTCATAATTTTTTATTCAATTCCTTCTGCCTCAATGATTTCAGGATTAAAAGAAAATTAATGTTTAAACAAAAACTTACCAGGTTAGGTCCAAGCTTTTTGTATCACTGAAATTTTCTGGAATCCAGCAAGCCTTTTTGGTTTGAAGAATCTGACTTTTCTTTAGATGAGAAAATTTTCATTTTATTGTATTTTTGAGTATTATTCTATTAACACATTATTTCTAGCTTAAAATCATTTCTTGCTTATGTTTGTTTTTGTTTTTTCTCTTTGTATTCTGAGCAACTTTTGTGTTTCTGTCTTTCTCCATAGCAATTCAATTTTAGGCTGTGTTTTTTGTTTTTTCAGCCTTCAATGATCATTTAAATTGTTACTGAATTTTAAATTCCCTTTTTTTATTCTTCATGCAATTCTACTTTTATCCATGATTTTTTTTCTTGTATTATCCTTAAGGCTAAGCTTCTTGAATTTTATTAAAACTGTTTCTTGCTTTAAAAAATGTCAAGGATGCCAGGCAAATCTTTCCTAAAAAAACTTTTTTTCATACACTTCTTGAGGGAAGTCATTTTCACAGATGTGATTTTCTTTTTCACCTGTGTCTTTAGGACAATGTTCCTTGCTGTTATGCTTAGCAGTTTTTACATTCCTTCTTTTTCTCCCTTATTACTCATCCTGAAAGTGAGCGCTACCCAAACTTAGCATTGACGGGCAAGGTAGATGATGTGTTCTTAGCCTTCCAGGTAATCACTTGGTTAACAGCAGCCCCACCTTCCTGACCTCATTCTGAAAATCAGGTTAATGGCCCTTTTTCTGTTTAATATGCAACACTTAGTAGGCATTTCTCTACTTAGTGTATTGAAAGTGGGTTGTCCCCTCCCAGCAATGTTGGGGTTCTCCGACTTGCTCAGAGAGTTAGGGAGCTCACGTGTCTGCGTTCTCCAGCCTGCTCTGCTCTAGGCGCTTGTTTGTTCTGTGCCCCTGTTTATACCTTCCCTTGGGATCTCCAGGTCTCAGAATTTGATAAAATTTTGTCCTTCTCCCTTTCCCTTTTGCTGGACAACTGGAAGTAGTATCAGTGGTGACAAGGTCGAAGTTACCTAACTCCTAGAAACTCCTAGAATTCCGTGTGCTCCCAGAAAACAGTAACAACAAGAGATATTCCCCCACCCTTTTGTGATCTGGGAAATGGCTCACTGTGAAGAACCACTCTTCCCCATGTGGACTTAGGTAAGTCTTATAGATGCCCTCTTAATTACCTATGACAAAGCCAGATACAGACCCCCCAAATTTGCATTCTTTGCTTTGTTGGCCTTAAAGAAATGGACTGCCAGATATTTCTCCAGCAAAGACAGGTTTATTTGGGATCAGCAGGTAATTGCAATTCGGGGTCTACAACCGTGGCACACCCCCTGTAAGTCTTGCAAGGCAAAGGAAGAAAAGTGCTACTTTCGAAGGGAGGAAGAGGAAGTTGGGTGGGCTAGAGTAAACAAAGGGTCCTTGGCTTTTCATTGGCTGAGTACCTGCCAGGAAAGAGGAGGAGGATTTCTTCTTCCAGTTGGACTTGGGTATCTTTGCAGGGTGTGAGAGCTCCCCCTTCTGGTCTCCCAACTCTAATTGTGGTTTCTGTTTTTAAATTTTTAACACCTTCATAAATGATTGGCCGAATTATTTTGTCCCTATTGATTAATCCTAACAAGGTTTATTAACCAAATTTGGGGAAGTTTCCCTTCTTCCCCCAGACCTCTGAACTTTGACCCACACACAACCTGAGGCAATTCTCCTTAAGGATCTCTCCTAAGAATAATCTGACCTCAAGATAAAACATTCTCTGATACACACAGTCTGATCCCACCACCTGTGGTCATCCCACTTCCCCACTAATACATTCTAACCTTGTTTATTCCTCTATAAAAGTCCCTTTCTTCCTAACCTTGAGATGCTTGCAAATCTCATTGTTGGAGTATTCTCCCTAATACAATATTTTACTCCATCGAATTATCCTGGTGCCCCTGTCAACAATCAATGGACCATAAAGATAAGGGTTTATTTCTGGGTTCAGTTTTATTCCATTGATTTATCCTTATGCCAGTAACACACCGTCTTGGCTTCTGTAACTTTGTAGTCCGTTTTGCAATCAGGAAGTATAAATGCTCTAATTTTGTTCTTTGTCAAGATTGTTTTATTCTTCTGTGTCCCTTGCATTTCCAAATGAATTTTAGAATAAGTTTTTCAATTTATGCAAAAAAATCAGCCTGGGGTTTGAAAGGGATTGCATTGAATGTTTAGTAATTTGTAGACGTGTAGAAATGTGCAGAAAATCTGGGGAATTGTCTAATCTGAACAATGTAAGTCTTCCAATTACCAAATGTAAGGTTTCTTTCCATTTATTTAGATCTTCTTTAAATTCTTTCAATGATGTTTTGTCATTTTCAGTGGACAAGCCTTGGAGCTCTTTTGGGAAATTATTTCTGAATATTTTTTAATGCTGTTATATATGAAATTTCCTTAATTTTATTTTCAAATTATTCCCATTATCCTTTTAACATTTATTTGTTGAGGGGAGTTTTTCTCTTACTAAGGTTTGAAAGTTATGGCAGGCCCTGTACTGGGGTCCTACAGCTGCCATAACAAAGTACCATGAACTAGGTGGCTTAGAACAATGGAAATGTATTGTCCCACAGCTCCGGAGATTAGAAGTCCAAAATCAAGGTGTTGGCAGGACCATGCTCCCTCTGGAACCAGTAGGGAAATCCTTCCTTAACTCTCCCTAGCTTCTGGTAGTGTGCTGGCAATTCTTGGCATTTGTTGGTTTGTAGATGCATCACTTTAATCTCTTGCTTCTGTCGCCACATGGTCATTGATCCTGTGTCTCTGTCTTTACATGGCAGTTTCCTCTTCTTATAAGGAAAGGACACTAGTCTTATTGGATTAGTACCATCCTAATGACCTCTTTATAATTTAATTACATCTGCAAAGATCCTGTTTCCAAATAAGGTCACATTCACAGGTACCATGGGTTGGGGCTTCAACATATTTTTGGGGGACACAGTTCAACCCATAACATGTTCCATGAGGTTTCTAGGTTCTCTTAAGCACTGGAAAGTCCAATGATTTCTTTAAATTACAAAACCTAATTTTGGTTTGGAAATAGAACATCCAGCCCATGTCAAAGGTAAGGTGTGTACAAGTTGAGCATCAGGGGGGGTTTCTGCCCCTGGAGACAAATATAAGGCAGGTGTCTTTTCTCTTTCTTGCTGGGCTCCATTCCCACTTGCAAGCTGCTGTTTCTGACCTTCTGGGTTTGGAATGGAGGGAGAAAAGGAAAAAGGGGGCAGGAAGATTCTATTTTGCTGGGATGGGTTGTAAGCTGCCATCATTCTCCCTAGGCCTAGATAATACTTAAAACTGACCTTTCATGGATTCTTTGGAGACTCCTTTGTGAGCCTTTTGACTATAAATCCTGTGGCGTCTCTCCTATGCATACACTCATCTGGCTTTTTCCTCAGCTCCCGGTTTTCCAGTAGTGACTCCAAGCAGGTGTCACTGCTGGAGACCCCTTGTTTGTCCATGCTGGCAACTTTACTGCGAAGAAGCTTCCCTCATGTCACCTTTCTGAACGGGGTGCTGCACATCTGGTTCTTGGGAAATACTAAAGGATTTTTGTTCTGAAAAGCTCAGCTACCTCTCTTCAAAGGAAGGAACTAGCTATCTCTTCTTCTTTCGGATTTTTCACATAGTCCGGTGCTTCTAAACTACAGGAAATTCATACCGACCTCCCCTCATTGTAGCCCCTCTTAATATACTTTAGGTGAAGAGATGACAAAGGTTCTTTCCTTGACTGAACTCTGGCCAGGCTCTTCTGAGTCATTTTCTTGGGCAGGCTTCACATCTTGGCCATAAAAACTTGAACAAACATTAATATAGTTTTTGGCAGCTCAACGCTGCATGGCTACGATGATCCTAGTCCTTCTTAAAGTGCCTGCCTGAGGAAAGTCAGGGATTCCAAAAGAATTTACTGTTGTTCCAGCCCACACCTGAAGATAGGGCCCCGATTCCCAGTCTTTGTGGGAGGTAAGGGGCCTAACTTCCGCAAGCATCAGTTAGCAAATCCAGATGGCTTTCACGTGTACTGACTCCCTCTTCCCGTCCTGCTTTTTGTAATTTTTCGCTTTCCTGACTGTGCTGAGCCCCTGCTCAATCCCTCCCCACTCCTTCATTCATCCCTTAAAACACCCAGTCACTTCTGTAGAAACCAAAGGTGGGTTCAGTTCACACTGGACTCTTTCCTGTTTGCAGTGGTGATTACTGATTAAAATCAGTCCTTGCCACTTTACATAGTGTCCAGCTTTGTTCATCTTTGCTAGAGGGAAGCAACCTTTTCCTCTCCCTCTTTTCAGGAGGTAAGACGCCCAGCAGTTGAATGTCTTTCTTCAAAGATTCTGCCCCCCATTGTTCTCTTGGGCCTCCATGCTTTCATTGACCTGAACTCAGTCAGAGACATCTGCCTAAAGGGCCCAATTGCCATATAACTGGTTATTATAGTTTGAGTTCCCCCAGAAGCAGCCCCTGGACAGGGATTTGAATGCAAGTAGTTTATTGAGAAAGGGCAGAAAACATTAGCCAGGGAGTTGGGAATGTGGAAAGGGAGAAAAGCTTCTCTTCTAGAAAGAAGATGTATATTGAAACAGCTACCATGATGGAGGACTGAAGTTTAATCTCACAGGAAAACTCTGGGAAATTGTGTAAAATGCTGGCTTCAGAATGATCTCAAGCAGTGGTGTGAGAGAGAGTGATATTTATGCATCAGAGCTGGTCAAATGATGTTTCTTTCTAGCAAGAAAGTGAAAGAAAAAAGGTGCTACTTCCCTGGCACTTCCAGCTTGCTGTGCCTGTGAACAGAACTACTCTGCAGAGATTGGGAATAATCCTTCACACTCAGATGGACATCCTGGCAGCTGGAAATCTCCCTGATAACAATGAGATAGAAGACTCCAGGGGTACAGGTGGGACCCTGGCACTGTCTGCTATAGTCTGTGCCTTGCATCCTCAAATGCCATTTGTGTCAAGGTAATGCAGGTCACTATTTCTTAAAAAAAAAAAAAAAAGGAAAATATTTACAATACAAAGATTGAGAGGCTAAACTACAAGCTTGATCTCTGCTAGTACCATTGGTCCCATGTCCATTTATCATTTCCCCCTTTTTCCTCTTATTTATCACTTTGTTTTCTACCACCCATTCTAGATCGTCCCGCACTCGCACCTAGCACTTCTGCTCATCTCTGCTGCTTGCCCAGTGGGGTAACCCAGACAGACTATAGCAGACGCCTTGTTCACATCCCCTTGGATTCTTTCACCATTGTGTTTGTGTGTGTGTGTGTGTGTGTTTGTGTGTGTTGTGTGTGTGTATACACTGAGTTTCAGTGTTCTTTCCTGCCCAGCAGTCAGTACCTGAGCCCCTTTGGCACTGGGCTGTCATCAGGCTGCTGGAGCCCACTTTGTCTACAGATAAGGAGACTTGGAAATACATGGAAATTGACATCCACGTGGGGTCAACTCTTAACCAATGACTGATGGGTTCAAGAATGTAAATACTACAAGTCTCTTACCCTGTTCAGTACCACTGCGAGATGTCACATCCACTGTCTCCAGAGCCCTCCTGTGGGACAGAAACACTGTTTCTCTGTATCAGTCTCTGTTTGATGTCATACTGTTGCTTGGCCTCCTTCCTTCCTATCTCAGTGACTCTCCTCTTAGTGTTTCCTGGGAACATCTCCCTAATAAATAATTTTTCAGAAGAATCCTTGTCTCAGGCTCGGCTTCTGGAGAAGCCCAGCCTTAGACCTTGATGTGAAAGGTTGGAACCCCTGGTGGCCATGCCTTGGTTAGCTGTGTGTCAGGCAATTGCACATTTGGGTTTTAGAAGCACCAAGAAAACTAATCAAACTCCTGGGTCCCAGAAATACTCACCTTTGTCTGCTGTGCAACAGTAGCACTATCTCCTCATGGTCCTCAGGGTCAATTTCCCCTGCCATTATAGTAAATCTGTTTTTTCCTTTGTTTGTTTGTTTTTACCTGCTGATCACTGACATACAGAGCACCAAATGACCAGAGAGTAGCCTAGCTGGAAGTTCGGTTTTAGTGGATGCCTCAGCATGGCCTCTGCTAGTGCTGCTTGTCACGTGGGTGACTGTAATGATGAAGGGATCACTTCTAATTCTGTGACTTAGAATACTCTATTTTTCAGCATCATGTAATGGCTATTGGATTAAAGAACATACAGCATATTGAATGACAATGTCCCAACATTGCATAATATCATCTCCAAGCTAATGCCTCAGCTGAGCCTTTCAGAGGCCCTTCTAAAGTTCTGGGAGGCAGCTATTTCTGGGTAATGTGATAAATTATAGGACCAGTGAATCTGTGACCATGGATTCACAGTGGCCCCTCTTTAGCTGAAAAAAATGGACCTCTTGGTCAGGGATGGTAGGTGGGAATCCCATGATGACAAATCAGACACTAGGCGAGCCCTTAACATTCTTGAGCTAAGTCAAGTTACTGCAGGCAGGAAGGCTAAACCCAAATCTGAGATAATGTTATTCTTGTTAAAATGAATTGCTGTTCTCTGTTACCAAGTGGCTGGTTGGTGTTCTTGAGGGGTAGTTTCCTAGAGGTGGCCCATCTTGATCTCTGTTTTTGATCGTTAAGCAGCTGTAGTAGCTAGATCAGCCTCGGTGAGGTAGACCCCTTACTGTTGAGCCCATCCGTAGCCTCTGTATCTACTTCTGCCTTCTGTTAACCCACTCTTCTTCTATTTTGGTTGTATAGTATGAGCAATACCCTTGCTGCCTGTGCATCCAGTTTGCCTGAAGGCACTCTCTGCACTATAACTGATCTTTAGATCCCTGAGGGTCAGGTCTCACTGATGCCACTCTGTCTTTGATGTTTGTTATGGTAATTACGTCTACCTTGCCTCCGGTTAGTTACATTTTGCCAAATGGCTCCTGCTGTTTTGCAAAAAACTGCTACCTCCATTGACCCTTGGAATCCCTGTTCCATTGAATTTAGTGTCTTGATACATATAATCCTCTTTGATTCAGACATTCTTTTATTAGCCTCATCTTTGTCTTCAATGTTTTAAATGGAGCATTTTGCTTCCTAAAAGGAAGCTCTTGGTATTTTTTCCAGATTGGATAAGCTGTAAACAACTGGGCTAATCAAGTTCTTAGATTTATTGCTTTCCCTTCTTAATTTATTTGAGAATATCTAGTATCTGTGCAGCTACTCATTTATGAGAAGAAAACCCAATCAAACTTGGTAGGCTGACAGAAAATTGAAAGATAAATGAAATCTTCAACCTGCCTATTCCTTTCTGAGAACTCACTAAACTGTCACTTTAGTGTTTCAATCGTCTATTTAAGATGCTCTTTTTATTGGTTTATTTCGTGTAAATTCCGATCCCTGATAAGCTCCTTTATAAGACAGTCATTGAGACCTCATCTTCTCTCTCCTATACCATTTTGCTTGTAGGTATATCTCATTGCATGCCTGTCTCTGTCATGAAATTGCCAACACTCTGTGTAAAGCAAGCTTATGTCATTTTAATTTCTGTATTTCCTCTGCCAAATATAGTAGGCATTCAATAAATGTCTATTGAGTGAAATGATTACATGAATAAATAAGATGACTGTTGCCACAATTTCTCTTACACCTTGTTTCTGGTCCTCTAAACATCTTATATTCCTTTCATCTGGTTTTCTAGTCTTGAGTAGAAGTCTAGAGAATAGACTGGAAGCAGCTCTGCCAAGCACCTTCAACTTACTCACTTTCTCATTTGCATTAAAAGTCTCATTTTTGCAACAAGTCTTCCATCACCCACCCCACTGAGCTATATTACTTGTTCACTCTCACTCTATAGTGTTAAAACAGGACTCTTTTCCCCCTCAGTTTCAGCTGAGATATCAAAGCCCAAGAAACATATAGCAGATATAGCATTCTCATACAAGGACTCACATAACCTAAAGGGAACCAGCTAGGATGAGTTAAGATTCTATAAATTAGATTCTGCCAATATTAGAAGTCCTCTGCCTTGGTCCTATAAAAGAGCAGGCACTCGGGAGTATCAGGAGATTCCACTGGGAAGAATTTTTGGCCTGTATGACATATCCCACACCTACCTCTCACTCCTAACTGTAGGAGAGGAGTGTGTTGGCAGGGTTCTTTAACTACACCTGCAGGGAAGGAAGGCTTCAAGAAAACTACTCAGAAAGATGAACAGGTGTCCCCAGAATTTAAGATTATTTAAGGGTTAATGTGAAATGCTATGTCTAGGTTGGCCTGAGACAGCAAAGCAGAAAGACAGGGCTAAGTTGGAAGTCAACAGCATTTCCAGCATCGGGTGGGGCAAAAGTCTTTCTTGGCCATGGATCTGATATGGGCAACTTGAGCAGGATCTTTTCTGAGACTTTCTCCCAAAGGGCTCTTTAGATGGGTAAAGTGAAAGAGATTTCTCCAAAAGAGCTATCTAGATGGGTGAAGTGACCCAGTTAAATGAGGACAGACCTTCTGAATGAAGGTCCAGATGATGTGGAGAAGTCAAAAGCAGCTAGCTTGGGGAATGTCGCTCTGGTGAAGATACTTGCAGATGGAAGTTCCCGATGGAGGACAGTCATATGGACCTATCTGTGGGGTCTGTGGGAGTGAAAGTGAGCTGTGAATACCCACCAAACTTGGAGGACACCAAGGCTAGATCACAGCTTGACCAGACACTTAATTGTATGAAAAAAAAGTTAATAGAGGTACTGAGGATTGAACCCAGGACCTTGTTCATGCTCAGTGTGTGCTCTACCACTTGAGCTATACCCTCCCCTCTAATTATACCTTTTTCATTTAATCTATTTTTCTCTTTCAGTTATAGAGGAGGAGCAGAAAGTTGGGGTGGGAAGAGGCTACTGTCCATGAGTGCAATATTATCCCCAAACTGGTCTAGAACACCAGATTTTTGTGTCATACAATTTATAGTCTCCTTCTCATAAATAATTAGTATTCTTGATGGAATGCTTCAATAATTTTCTAATATTTAATGGGATTAAGACTTGTTCTGGGAAATCATTCACCTGTCTACTCAACTGTCATTCATCTAGTGATCCCTATTAAGAGTAAATCTTTGAATTAGCCTACTGGGGGCCTTATTTCTTGTAGTAAGATTGTAATAAAACTTGGGCACCTACTCACAACTACATTGTTAGAAGTTTTGTTTGTTTGTTTATTTTTTCACCACACTTCCTTCCCACTCTTTAGCTAGATCTGAGCTGGGTTAAGAGATTTGTTTATATTGAATTAAACTTAGAGACATAATACTACATAAAATTGGACTGAAAGTTTTAATTATTGAAGTGAGATGAGATTACTCCTGTGACTAAGATGTGCTGTAAAGGCTAAAGTGCTTATAGGAAGAACTAGAGCCCACTGAGTATTGGAGGGGTAAAAGGGGAAAGAATAAAGTAGCTTTTTCATTGTGCTCTACTAAACAAGGTTATTATCATTTAGTTATCCATATAAGTCTTCATACATACCTGTGACCCCCCACACTGAGGTAACTTCTCTTTCCGTTGATTCATGAGCACGGCTCACGTTGCATTAGTGCAGTGTACTAGTCAGTGTGTGATTGTAGGTCTAGTCACCGGCTTTTCAGTGATAGATGCTTGAGATAATGTACTGAATGCAGAAATTCCCTGTTAGTTGGTGGAGACTCTAATATGTTGCAGAATGTCTGAGATCATTTGTATAGTTAATAAAAACTATTAGGCGATAACTAGATATTCTCTCAGCTTTCAGATACTTCACCATTTCTTTTATTCACTCAGACCTTTATATGCTACCAGACTCTTTCCTATCATAATTATGGTACATCAAATTCAATTTGCAGGTTTTTTTTGTTTGTTTTTTTGGTTTTTTTGGTGGAAGTTAAAGAGAAGAAATGTTTTTAAAACTTATGTTAATATTTTACTCCCTGATCTTCATTCATTTCTAGTTGAGTGTCTTGCCCATATTCTGTGTATAATAATTAACAGTTAAATTGGATGAAATAACATGATCTCATATGCAAAGGAAAACAAAATCCTGTCTCTTAGTTTGGCTGGTAGAAAACCACAGTCATTGCCTCTGTGCTCATTACTCCAGCGATGTTTCACAAATCTATCAATTTTATCAAATGTTTGTCTTCTGAATTTTGTACTTTGTTGTTTGGTACATAAATCTTTGTATCAGTTTGGGGGATTTATGTTTGATTGTTATTAAAACCCTTCTTTATGTCATTAGTTCTTTGAACCTGAATTCTGTTTTACATCCTATGGACAATGCCACAGTCCTGCTTTCCTTTTGCTGGCAGTTATTTGATGTATCTTGATTCATCTCTTTATTTTTAACCTTAAAGAAAAAATGCTTTGTTTTAGACGTATTTTCTGTAAACAGCCTTTCTTTTCAGTAAGCCTTCTGTTTGTTTTTTTCCGGTCATGATTTGTTAAGTATGTGCCGTGTGTTTGTTGTGGGATCCTTCCCCTATTTATCATCCAGTGCTCTGATTTGAACTTTGGTTCTAACTCAGTCTAAGGGTCATGGATTTTGATAGCAGTGCTCAGCCTATTCATGGTTATTTGGTCTTGGGGGACTGGTTTGAAGTGACCCTTCATTATGTTTATTTAGGTACCAGTTTATATTTATTCTTAAGTTTACTTTTTCATGTTACTATTTTTTATTTCTTTACCTTTTTTAAAGAATGACAAGGTGATATTTCATCTTCCACAACTTTGTTCAACTTCATCCATTTAGAAATTCTGCTTTGCATCCTGCCTTGCATTTATAAGTAATTTTCCCCCTTTCTTTTGCTTAGTGGTTACTTTCCTATTTCTAACTCTCATACATGTAACTATAATTTCCAGGACATTTTACTTGCCACTAACTCCCCATCCACCAATAAGATTCAACTTTTTGCTTTTCTTATGCACTTATCAAGATGTGCAACACTTTATTTCTGCAAACTCCTAGGTTTTGCTCAGATAATCTAGACTTTTATTTCCAAGCTATTATTAGATTTTATCTTAATTATAAAATATCTTTGATTTCTAAAATCCTCACTTTTCACTTAAGCATTAGTTTCTACTCATATTATCATCTGCGTAAATTTAGTAAGAATATAAGAGTCATTGCTCACCACTCTTTCCTTATATTTTGTATTCTCCCAGCTTGGGATCCTATTTTTGAATTCATTTTTATTCCATTGTAGTGCCTCCTCAAGTACGCTCCCTAGATAAGTCCATGGGTTGTGTACTCAGTAAGCTTTGAATGTCAACTGTCTTTTAAAAAATCTTTTATAAGAATGATATCTTGACTGATGAGTGTGGGATTCTTCAATAATATGCCTTTTCTTTGCTTTAAAATTATTTCAGTATTTTCAGAATTACAGATAAGAAGTCTGGCATTTATACAGTTATCATTCCTTGGCAAGTAATCTTTTGCATAAAATTTGTTTTTATAGCTCTTTTCAGTTCAGAGAAAAACTGAGCGGAAAGTATAGAGTTCTCATACACCCACATCATTCCCCACAGCTTCCCCGACTCTCAACAGCCCACATCAGGGTCCAGTGTTTTTATAAAGATTTTTAATTTAAGTTTGAAGGTGAGAAGGCTCATCAAGAAATATCTCAATATGTGTTAAGAAATTAGTTATGCTGAAGAATCATTCTTTAAAGGCAGGAAGCTTTCATCCATCATTACTTTCATTACAACTAACTCATCCTCATTCTTTTTTCCTTTTATTTTGAAATGCCTAGTACTTGAATATTTATACATTAACTCTCCTATTTTATCTTTCAGGTTTAATATTTCATTCATTATTTTTTTCATTTGTTTTCCCCTTTGAATTATGATGCATCTTTTCCTATTTGACTTCCGTGCATCTGTAGGAATCATCTGTTCTGGTTGTTCAGTTTGTTCCATCTTTTTCAATCTATTATGTCTCCTTAAGTGGCTTTAAAATTTTTTTTTTTAAAGGGAGGTATTGGGGATTGAACCCAGGATCTCATACATGCTAAGCATATGCTCTACCAACTGAGCTATACCAACTGCCAGTTTGTGGTTTTTATTTACTTGTTTGTCAGGATGTAATGTGACCCTTCAATAACCATGCGAGTCAGTGTGTTCAGCCTCTTCGGTAGTAGGGGACAAAAGGCAGTGAAAGATGGGAAAGATGGAGCTGAATTGTTGTTGTTGTTGTTGTTGTTGGTGGTGGTGGTGGTGGTGGTGATAGTGTGTGTGAATGACCAGCAGGCAATCTGAGATATTTCTTTTCAGTTATTTTGGGATGAACTCTGTTTTCAAGTAAAGGTGAGCTGGGGCTCTCCTAGGCACCACACTGTTATCTCTTGACTGTGCCGCTAGTGTGAGGGAGAAGCAGGACACAGCAAATGGACAGGGCCAGTGAGGGAGGTACTCAGGCCAGCCAGCTGGCCCCAGGTTGTCTTTCTGCACATCTGCTCAGCAGGCAAGTCTCTTCCCATGCTCCGTCATCTGGGCTACTCCTTCTCCTGCCGTAGCACGGCCCTTAATTCCCAAAGATGTCCAGGCTCAAAGCTGTCTGTGTTAGGGTGAAGTGGGGGTATTGTAACAAAAAGATCAAAACCCAGAACAGCCTAAAAAGCGAGTTTATTTCTCTCTCACACAACTGTGATGAGTGACTGAGGGCAACTGTCAGCTCTGCTTTACTCTGCAGATGCTTCCTCCCCTCAGGTGATTGTCATCCGAATGACCAAAGGCAAGTTACCATGAACTGTACCTGTGGGAAAGGGAAAAGCTTAGGGTACGTGCATGATTTTAAGCCAGGCCTGGAAGTGCCACACATCACCCTATACACATTCATCAGTAAGAACTCAGCCAATGGCAACATGTGGCACAGAGAATGCGAGGAGGTATATTCCCTAGTAGACAGCCTTGAAATAGCTAAACCCTATTTCTATGGAAGGAGAATAAATTGGACTTTTAGTCCAGTGAGACACCTTAATCATAGTGTTCAAACTTTTCTAGAAATGAATCCAATGGTTAGCTTGTTATTTTATTAGTTGCATCAATCACTCCAGCAAGGAGTTGGGAGAGACAGAGGGTTGGTGGCAACTCACGTACCCAGAACATTGCATAGTTTCTGACTAATGACTGTATGAACCTGCTGCAGGGACAATGCTTTACATTTAGGACTTACTAGCACTCTGTAGTGATCTGTAATTTATAGGCTAAATAGGACACCTTTGATAACAAAGGGGGCACTACTAATAAGCACACTAAGACACTGGGAAAACTGCAACAAATCTATTGAGTTCTTGACTCTGAAGACTGAAAAATCAGTTTTCTTCTGGAACTATTATTTTGCTGTAAAATTTAGGCTGGGAATGGAGAGATTATTATCAACCAAACAAGGGTCAGTTCTGCAGATTTCCATGTTACTCCTGCTGACTACGTAGTCTCTAGGACTAAGCAGGACAGTCCTGACCCACGGGCTTACGCACGATTGAAATGACAGGTCACAGTGCAGCTCTCAAGGTGCTTTCACACACACTGTCTCTTTTGACAGTCACACGAGTGCTATGTGGTAAGTGGTATTATGTCCATTGTATTAGTGAAGAAGAGACCCAGGAGGATGAAGATTATGAAATGTAGAACCAGAACCAGACTTCACGCCTCCTACGTCCACTGGCTGCGCTCTTCACCACACCAGGAGGTTCGCTGTCACTCGGACCCCAGCCTTTCTTTGGAGGGGACTTCTCAGCGAGAACGGAATGTATTCAGCTCCTTGAAGTATTAGCTGAAAAAGAGATACTGAATGCTGGCAATATCGACTTTGGAATTTAGGATCAAAGAGATCATCAGGGACTCACCATTCTCCTTTGTCTCAGGTTCCATTATGGATACATGTGTGGAATTTGTTTCTAGGAAGAAACATTTATGGTTCTCCTTTATTGTCATTCCTTCTTCATTAATAGTAATAGTCTTTTTGTTATTCTTTTTCCTCTGAAATTGTTTTCCAAAAAATTTAAAACCTTGGGAAAATATTTTTAGGCTCTAATGTTACAATGTTTTGTTGACTATTTTGTGAATACTTTTAAACCAGTTTGAGTTTTCACACACAATATGATACAACTTGAGTATCTCTGATTACGTGACAATTGTTTGTCCTGTTTATTCATAATTTCTAATACTATCTATTTTTTATTCTGTTTATATAAACTATAACATCTGGAAGAGATCTTAGAGATCAAATAATTTGTCTCCTAAAGCCCCACTTTATAGGTGAAGGCAGACTCCAGATACCTAATTCCTTCCAAACAGGGAAAAAAAAACCCAGGAAAAAACTACCAAACCAAACCAAATAAAGATACCCAATATCAAATACAAAATAAACTGTTAGGACCATAAAATAATAAATCTTTAGTGCACTTCCTTTATTCAGTTGAAATCCAGATCTTTTATTTCAGTTTTGCTTGCTGATATTGAGGCTACCCCAGATATAGAACAGTTTCTAAAAATTACAGGTTTTAAAATCACTTGATTACATCTCTTTTACAACAGCATCAATGGTTCTAATTTTTTTCATTTCTTTAACTTTCTGAAGACTCTTACAATTCTTACAATCCACATCACCGCAAAACTAAAGTGTTAGAAAATGGTCTTAATGTCTGAAAGACACTGGTACTGCCTTGCTCATTATCTCTTAGGCATTTACCATTTCTGGGCATGTTAGTGTCTTCTTACTGCAAACAGCTGCCACTCTCATCCAGAGGACTTTCTGTTTGCAGAAGTCATCTTGGTTCCCCAAACAGGGAAAGCCAGGGTGCCAGGCAGTAAGTGCTCCTGGGAGAAGCCTTCAACCTGTCATGGATAGGGGTGGATAAAATCCAGCTTTTCTGCTACTGAAAATCCACAAATAGTGGTCCTGGCAGAAGTACTATGGGCAGAGAAGACAATCTTTGCCCAGAAAATGTATGTATTCCTGTGAGGATGCAGCACTGCATCCTCTGGGAAGGGTCAGTGTAATCAGTCAACCTAACACATGGTAACTGGCTGGTTCTGCCAGAGATATTGACATTTCAGGGGCTCAGCACTGGCCTGGCCTCTACCATTTGCAGGGTGGGCAGACAGCAGTGATGGTATCATGTAGCTGAACTCACGTATGGCCTCCATCCTCATAACTTGATCAAGTCACGTGAAGGCCCACTGAATAAGGAGAGGAAGTGCTGAGGAAGAAAACTGACATCTTTAGGATGGGTCGTATTGTGCCCCTGTCACTGAGAGCCTACTCTGCATTGATGTACCTACAGTGGCGTTCACATGTCACATGCTGTTTGCATTTTGAAATCATTCTACCCATACACATAACTTTCCCCAGACATCCTTGTCACAAATTTTCTGATTTTTTTCTCCAAGTTCTTGATTGCCCAGGTGGCCCAAAGTTTTCCTCCACTGCCGTTCAGAGCTACCCCTGAGTGTGGTTGTAGAACAGTGGCTCCAAGTGTGACTAGAGGAAGAAACAGCAAAGCAAAAGAGACAATTACCATGGAAGTCTAAACTTTCTGTTCATAAGGTATACTAGTGCCTTCTTCAGCTCCAGTCAGTGAAATCTTATGCAAAAAACTAACACTTTTCAAAAGGAACAACCAAAAAAAAATTCTAATTTTCAAAATTTGTGAACTGTTAGCCAAGTTTGTATAAGCGATCATAAACTTTCTACACTTAGACATATCAAAACACAACAAAGTTTGATCCTTTTTTCCTAGGAAAGAGCACCTGTCTTAATCAATTTAACAAATATGAAGTGATTAATACATGACTAACACTCTCTTTGTCTACTGTATGCATACAGTGCTGTACAATAGAATGTATGGCTACTGAACACTTGGGATGTGGCTGGAGTGACTAGGGAATTGCATTTTAAATTTTATTTCATTTTAATGCAGCTAAATTTAAAATTCAATGGTCACATGTGGCTAGTGTCTGTTATATCAGAGAGTGGAGCAATAGATTAATCATTTTAAACATTTTGCTAATTTGTAAATATTTTCTCCCATTCCATAGGTTGTCTTTCACTCTATTGATTGTTCCCTTTACTGTGCAAAAAGATTTTTAGTTTGGTATGATGCAACTTGTCTTTTTTTTTTTTTTTTTTTTGGTTTTGTTGCCTGTTTTTGAGGTCATAGCCATGAAATACTTGTCAATACCAATCCCATAAAGCTGTCTACTATATTTTCTTCTAGGAGTTTTATATTTTCAGGTTTAAATCTATTTTGAATTGATTTTTGTGTATGGCATAAGAGTCCAATGTCTTTCTTTTGCATGTGGCTACCCAGTTTTTCCAACACCCTTTGTTGAAGTCACTGTCATTTCCCCATTGTATAGTCTTGGCACCCTTGTCAAAGACCTGTTGATCACACATGTGTGGGTTTATATCTGGGCTCTCTATTCTCTTCCATTGGTCTATATGACTGTTTATGCCAGTACCATACTATTTTGATTACTATAACTTTGTCGTATATTTAGAATTCAGGAAGTGTGATGCCTACAGCTTGATTCTTCTTTTTCAAGATTGTTCTGGTGATTCAGAGTCTTTTGTGGTTCCACCTGAATTTTAGAATTGTTTTTTCTATTTCTGTAAAAAATGCCATTGGGATTTTGATAGGATTTGCATTCAATCTGTCCATAGCTTTGGGTAGTATGGACATTTTAACAATATTAATTCTTCCAATCCATGAACATGAGATATCTTTCCAGTTATTTTTATATTCTTTAATTTATCTCATCAATGTTTTGTACTTTTCAGTGAACAAGTTTTTCATTTTGTTAGTTAAGTTTATTCCTAAGTGTTTTCTTATTTTTGATGTTATTGTGAATGGGATGAAAAGCAAAAACAAAAGGCAAGTGCTGGTGAGAATATAGAGAAATTGAAACCCTTGTGCACTGTTAGTGGGAATGCAAAATGGTGCAGCTGCTGTGGAAAACAGTATGGAGATCCTCAAAAAAATAAAAATGGATCTGCCACATGACTCAGCAAACCTACATCTAGGAATTTATCTAAAAGAATTGAAATCAGAATCCTGAGTAGATATTAGCACTCCCACGTTGACTGCAGCATTATTCATGATAGCCAAGATATAGAAACAACCTAAATATTAATTGAAAGATGAATGGGTTAAAAATGTGATATACACATACAATGAAATACTATTCAGCTTTTAAAAGAAGGAAATCCTGTCATATACAATAATGCATATGAATCTTGGCGACACTATTTTGAGTGAAATAAGCTAGTCACAGGACAATGACTGCATGATTCCACTTATATAAGATCTAAAATAGTCAAATTCATAGAAACAGAGTAAAATGGTGGTTGCCAGGGGTTGGAGGGAGGGAGAAATAGGAATTGCTAATCAGCTGGTATAAAAGTTCAGCTGTGCAAGATGAGTGTTTTCTAAAGGTCTACTGTACAACACTGTGCTTAAGATAATAATGCTGTACTGTGCACCTAAAAATCTGTTGAGAAGGTAGAGCTCATGTTAAGTGTTCTTAGTCACAATAAAAACAAAAAGAATATTTCCCATAATGAAAGATAAACTGAATAGGCAGATTCAAAACACTCACTGTATTTCAGTGACTCAAAAATATTAAGTATAAAAAGAAGAGAGACATTTTCTGGTAAACTAATTGATTTAAAAATTTTTTTTTTAAATTCGCTTTTTTTAAGAACAGTTTTCAGTTTACAGAAAAATTGAGAGTATAGTACACTGAGTTCCCATATAACTGCCCTCTCCCATTCTATACTTATATGGTACATTTGTTACAATTAATGAACTGACACTGATATACTGTTATTAACTAAAGTCCAAACTTTATTTATATTTTCTTAGGTTTTAGCTGCTGTCCTTTTTCTGTTCCAAGATCCCATCCAGGGTACCATATTTTATTTCGTTGTCACATTTATAAAAGCTCCTCTAGGCTGTGTTGGTTTCTCAATCCTCCCTTATTTTAGATGACTTTGACAGTTTTGAGGAGTACTGGTCAGGTATTTTGTAGCTAAGCAAATAATTAAAAAAATTTTTAAAAAACAGAAGTATAGTTGATTTATAATATTATATTAGTTTCAGGTGTACAGTATAGTGATTCAGTATTCTTATAGATTGTACTCCTTTAAAAGTTATTACAAAATAATCGCTATAATTACTTGTGCTGTACCATATATCTTTGCAGCACTATTATACATGCATATATACACACATATATATATACACACAATGGAATATTAGCAAAACAGAAACAGACCCTCAGATATAGAAAACAAACTAGTGGTACCAAGAAGGAGAGGGGAGTGGCGAGGGGCAAAATAGGGGTATGGGATTAAAAGATACAAACTGCTATGTATAAAATAAACTCATTGATTTTTCAAGTTTAAAGAAGAAAGCTTGCAAGCATCCAGGGAAAAGAAGCAGAAGGTCACATGCAAAAAGTAAGATGACGTTAGAGTTCTCAGCAATTTTAGGTGACAGATGACAACAGAGACACCTCTACAATGTATAAAAAAGAAATAAATATAACCCAACATTCCCATCACCAGTTGACTTGTCATCCACTGCAAACACAAAATGAAGATGAATTTGACAGACCCAAGATCAGGAAGTAGAGCATTTATCTATTTGCTGGTAAAATATATACTGATAAATCATGTCCATTTAATAGGATTATATTTAAATAATCATGAAAAATAAAAATATGAAATGAAATGCAAAGGCCATAATTTTTAAAATAAAAATGCCTAATATGAATAATAATTTAACTCTAGAAACAAACAAAAAAAGAACAGTTAACTATAACAGGATTTGGAATAATGGAGAAGTGGCCAATAAGAAGTGAAAAAATCAGAAGTGAATGAATATCAGTTATAAAGCACATTAGCTCCTATCTCTGGGCTGAGATAGAGTCATCCAGCAACCTTCTACTACCCCTCACCTCACTCCCTTCTTTAGACTGAGAACCAGACCTCCTTGGAGAGGGCAGGGCTGGGCTCACTGAGTGATGGAGAAATCAATGAGGCTCTGCACCAGTGAGACTTGCTGGAGTCAGAGTTCTGTGGAAGTCATTTGCAGGGCTGTGCTATGTCTCACGACCTGCTATAAAATCATTGGAGGAGATGCCATCGGAAGCCACTCATGGGTGGCCACTGCATGCTGCATGGAGTTGGAAAAATTGTTCTCTGTGGAAACTGGGTGCTGATGAAAGTTACACACCTTGCAGGTGCCCAGAGCTTGAAAAATAGTGTTCTGCAGGAACTTGGCATTGGACACAAGGTACTCTGCAAGGGGCAGAAGTAGAGAGAGCTGCACCCTGCAAGACCCAGCACTGGAGAAATCTTGCTTGGTAGGACCTGAGTGCTGGCAGGTGGATGCAGAGGGAATCATGGCATCAGAAGCTGGCCTGCTGGCAGAGCAGCACAAAAGCAGGCAGGTGCAGTGTTCATGTCAGAAGGGGCTCAATGAAATGGTCACACGATGGGCATGCAATTGGAGCAGAGAGACATTGAATGTCTTTGTACATAATGACATAATGTCAACTTTAAAGGAGGTGCAAGAAAACCCCCTAAATAGCAGCACACTGGGATTGGAAAGAGCCTCTTTCTTGTGCAGTCTTCCTCCTGCTCCCTCTAATGATAAAGCCTAATGTGCTTGTTGCAAAAGAAGGACGCTTATAAGATCTATAGGTCTATTATCCCAGAGCAGATAATCCCAGAGCTGAGAGGCCATAGATTGATAACTGGCATACAGGTATATTGTGACTTTAGCATTAAAATAAATCTGTAGCCTCAACTTTTAAATGTATCTAATGTTATCTAAATAACATTGTGATTTTCCACCATCTTCATCCATTTGTAAATCACATGAACAAACTCTTCAATAGTCAGAAATGTTGTCATTCCTTTTTCTTTTTCTTTAAAATAGTATTTCCATTTCACTTCTGGATAACTTTACTGTGTTTTATTTGTAATTCTTTCATACTTCACTGACATAAAATATGTCTGTGAATTTAAATGAAATATTTGGATTCCTTATTATGGTAAGGGAGAATATGGCATTTTAAGGAGCCTCGTATTAGCAATGTCATTCAACTCTTTTCAGTCCTTCCTAATTAAATACCAAATATCACCGAGTGATCTATAAACTACTTTTAATACTTTCCTACCTGATGATTTGACTAGGTTCTCTTTCATTTTGTTGAAACAAAGAACTGGAAATCACAGGTTTTGCAAAAGAACGTGTAACCTAGTCATTAGAGTCATTCGCTTTCTCAATTTTGCCAAAGTATACAAAAAAGCCTTTAGGGTAGACCACAAAAGGCTCCAATTTTACCTGTCACTCTTTCACTTAGAATCTTAGAATAGTCAAAGATATAAGGGGAAAAATCAACCCTATAAAATTCGAAATTGTGTTATTTTCTTATGAACTCTGAACGAACACATATTTAGTCATCCAAGTTTCAAACTGCCATAAAAAGGCATAACAGATGGACAAAGAAAACACTTGAGAATTTTTACAAATAGGGACATATTAATAATTTTATTTTACAGTTTTAAACAATTGAGATAATAATTACACCCATGAAATAATCAGAACAGCATAATAGTTACTGAGTGTGAGTCAGCACATCTCAGATTGCTCTTTGGAATATTGTATGCTACAATTGTACATAAATAGATGTTCTGATACCCATAGGTTTACACTTTGGGTCAGGTTTTCAGAAATATTGGCCCTGTAGCTATCAGATAAGTGTTTCTTTTAGGAACTAATAAAAGCGTTCTGGCCTTTTCTCAGATTAGAGATGCCAGAGGAAAGGTAAGTTAACTTAAAGATAGATCAATAAAAATTATCCAACTGGAAGAGCACAGACTAAAAAAGATTCAGGAAAAATAAAGAGCCTCAGTGATCTCAGCAACTTATCAAAAGTCTAGCATATGGGTAAAGTCCAAAGAAAAGTGAGGAAATATTTGAGGAAGTAATAGTATAAATTTTCCTAAATTTGATGGGGAAAAAAATTAACTTATAGATCCTAAATGGAATAAATATGACTAGGCACAACATGGTAAAATTGTAGAAAACCAAAGATTAAGAGAAAATCTTGAGAGCAGCCAGAGGAGAAAAATATTACATACATTTGGACAATTTCATAGACGATATCTGACTTCACATCAGAAACAATGGAAGGAGAAGATGATAGAACAAATTTATTTAAAGTTCTGAAAAATTTCTGTCAATCCATATTTCTTTATCCAGCAAAAATATCTGTCAAAACTGAGGTAAAATAAAGGCATTTTTAAACAAATGAAAGCAGAGAGAATTCAATTCCATTAGACTTGCACTATAAGGAATGTAAGGGGAAGTTAGTTTTTCATTCAGCTGAAGGGAAATGACATGAGATGGCAGTTCAGATCTATGGAAATGAAGCACCAGAAATTGTAATATGTGAGTAAATATAAAAAATGCATTTATTCTTTTCATTTCAGGAAAGGCAACCGATAACTTAGAGCAAAAATAATTACATTGTATGGGGGTTTTATAATATATGTAGTAGTAGATAATGTTAACAATATATCAAAGAATAAGAAGTGACAGTATATGGAATTATACTGCATAAGGGGTTTGTATTTGTAAAGCAGGAAATGCAAAGTGATAAAGGAATAATGCAAAGAGACTTTGATTAATATAGCATGCATATAGTTACACATAAAGAACATTAAATAGTAAAAATACATATGGCTAAAGTACTAAAATCAGATGTGAATGTGTTTCATTAACCTAATGTAGTCAGGAAAAAAAGCAATAGAGGGAAAACAATTTGGAAAAAATAGAAAAAAAGTTGCAAGATGGTAGATTTAAATGCACCTGTATCAATAATTATATTTATTTGATCTAAACATGCCAATTGAAAGGCAATGATTGTCAGACTGGATAAACAAGACGCAACTAAATACTAACTACATGAAAGGCACATTTTGTAAAGAGAGTCAGAAAAGTTGAAAGTAAAAGGATGAAAAAGTATATATTACACAAACAGTGGTTGATATAGCTATATTTGTTTCAGAAAAGATAGTCTTCAACATAAGGATTAATTTATCAGGAAGACATAATAATCATAAATCTGTATGCACCTAATAACAGAACTTGAAAATACCTGAAGCAAAAATTGATAGGTTTAATGGGAGAAATTGATAATTTCACGAGCACAGCTTTAGATTTTTAACATCCTTCTTTCAGTATTTCATAAAACAGGTAGATACAAAACCATCAATGAGCACTGTATGTATGTATATATCTTGTCATTATGTTGTACACCTGAAACTAATATGATATTTTATGTCAATTATCTCAATGAAAAAACAGTAATAATATAAAAGATATACAGAACATTATCACCAAATCAATATTTATATAACAATACATCCAATAACTATGGATTATAATTCTTTTCAATTAATTTCTTTCCAAGTACACACTGAACACTCGACAAGATATAACATATGTTGGGACATAAAATAAGTCTCAATAAAGTTGAAAACATTGAATTCTTAGAGTTGTTCTTGGACTGCAAGAGAATTGAATTAAAGCATTAAAAAGTAAGTTATGTAGAAAATCCCAAATTTTTGAAAATTAAAAAGCATGCTTCTTGGTAACTTATGGGTCAAATAATAAATACTAAGAGAAATGAGAAAATATGTTGAACTGAATGAAAATGACAATACAGCGTATCAAAATTTGTGATGTTCAGCTAATATACGTCTTAGAGTGAAATTTATGTCTTTAAATACCTATATTAGAAAAGAAGAAACATTTAAAATAAATTTTAAAATTTTCACTTTAACAAACTAAAAAAGAAGAGAAACTTGAACTCAAAATAAATATAATAAGGAAATAGAAAAATTAGAAGAATCAGTGAAATATAAAATAGGCAAATAACAGAAAATTAACAAAGCTAAAAGTCATGGCGTTTTTTTTGAAAATATTAATAATGATGATCTAGCAAGATTGATTTAGAAAAAAGAATATACAAATTACTTATATCAAATAAAAGAGGATGTCACTACAGATCCTATAAACATTAAAAAGAAAATAAAGGGTTAATTCTCATAACTCTATGCCAATACAGTTGAAAGCTTAAATGAAACAGACAAATTCCTTAAAAAGTACAATTTACCAAAAGTACCTTATGAAGAAACATAAAATCTGAAGAGTCTTACAGTGATTAAAGAAACTTAATTTGCAATCAAAAGCCTTCATGCAGTATATGCATGACTGAGACATTGTGTTGTACACCAGAGATTGACACGTTGTAATTGACTGAACTTTAATTAAAAAGAAAAGTCTTCATAAAAAAAAAAAATCAAATGTGGATGGCTTTACTGGTGAATGCTAGAAAACATTCAAGGAAGAAATAATTCCAATCTTGTGCAATATCTTAAAAAACAGATGATATCACTCATATGTGGAATCTAAAAAAAAAAAGACAAATGAACTTATATATAAAACAGAAACAGATTCAGACATAGAAAACAAACTTATGGATACTTGGGGGGAAGGGAGTGGAGAGGAATAAGCTGGGAGTTCAAGATTTGCAGATACTGACAGGTATATATAAAATAGATAAACAAGTTTATACTGTATAGCATAGGGAACTACATTCAATATCTTGTATAGCTTATGTGAAAAAGAATATGAAAATGAATATATGTATATTCATGTATGACTGAAGCAATGTGCTGTACACCAGAAATTGATACAACATTGTAAACTGGCTATACTTCGATTATAAAAAAGAAAAAAACCCCAAAAACAGATGAGTTGGAAACCAATCCAACTCCTTTTATGAGACCAGTGTAACCTTGATGCCAAAATCTAACAAAAACATTACAAAAAAGAAAATTATAGATCAATATCTCTCATGACCACAGGCACAAAATCCTTAATGATATGTTAGCAAATCAAATATAGAATTATATAAAAGAGGCAGTACATTCAAGTGGGGTTTATCCCAGGGATGCAAGATTAGTTCAACATTTGAGAATGATTGATGCGATTAACCACACTAACAGAATAAAGGAGAAAAAAGTCATTTGATCATATTAATAGAGGCAAAAGAAGAATTTGAAAAATTCAACATCCACTTCTTGATAATCGCCCCCAGACAACTAGAAATAGGAGGAATCTTGTTTGATTTTATAGAGAAAATCTGCGAAACATATTAGAGCAAAAATCATGTTTAATGGTGAAATATTGAGCGCTCTTCCCTTAACACCACAAAAAAAGACAAGGATGTTTGCACTCATCATTTGCATTCTGCACTATAGTGGAGATGCTAGCCAGTCTAATAAAGCAAGAAAGAGGGGTGAAAGCATAGAGACTGGAAAGGAAGAAGTAAAACTGACTTTATTTGCAACCCTAGGGAGTCTAAAAGACAAAAGAACAATAACCTATTAGAATCCCTCCCTCCAAAATCCAGCATCAAAAAACATAAGAGCCTTATAGAAATAAATTTACCAAAAGATTTGCAGACCTCTATATTAAAAAGTACAAAACGTTGCTGAGAGAAATTAGAGGAAACCTAAATAAATGGAGAGCTATATCATATATACAGATTAGAAGACTTACAATTTTTAAAATGTCATTTTCCTCCAAAATGTATCTGTAGATCTCTCATTACCCCAGTCAAAATCACAACATACTTTGTTTTTGTAAAAAAATCTTTTCAACAAATGGTGCTGGTTATTCTTATAGAATAGAGTAAATCTCACCCTAACTCATGTCATATATAGATATTATTTAAAATTGATCATATGCCTAAATGTAAAAATCATTAAAAGTAAAACTTCTAGAAAAAGTATAGGGAGAAATCTTGCAATGTGAGGTTAGGCAAAGATTTTTTAGACAGGACATAAAAAATACTAGCCTTAAAATAATAAAAATTGATAAACTGGACTTCACTGAAATTTAAAACTTCTGCCCTTCAAAAGATACCATTAAGAAAATGAAAATGTAAGCCACAGAGAATATTTACAGTACATAAATCTGAACAAGGACTTGTATCCAAAATATAAACAGAATTCATACAAATCAATAGTTTTGATTACAAAATTAAAAGTCTAGAATTGACACATCACAAAAGAAGATATGCTAATGATTAATAAGTATATGAACATATCATTGGTCATTAGGGAGATGCAAATTAAAGACAACATGAAAAATAATTTCATACCCTCTGAAATGGCTAATACTAAAAAGACTTAATACCATGTGTTGGAGTGGATGTGAAATAACTGGTACTCTAATACATTGTTGGTGGGAGTATAACATGGTATAATCAATTTGGAAACTAGTTTGGCAGTCTCTTGTAAAGTTTAAATGACCATGTACTATATATGACCTGGTAGTTCCACTCTTCCGTATTTTCTTAAGGATGTGAAAATATATCACACAAAGATCCAGAGGCTAATATTTAGAATAGCTTTTTTGTAAATCCCCAAACTGGAAATAAACCAGTGTACATGTACATGAATACATGAATAGATAAGCAAATTGTGGCACATTCATATGATGGAATACTACTGAAAGCAATATAAAGAAATGAAATACTGATAGATACAACATGGATGAGTCTCAAAAACATACTGAGCAAAAGAAACGAGCCACAAAAAAGTGCTTAACAGATGATACCATTTATATAAAGTTCTAGAATAGGCAACACTGTGTCGTAGTGATTAAAGTCAGATCCGTGGTTTTCTGGAGGTGAGGATGGGGGGGATTGATTACACAGAAGAGAATTTTCTAGGATAACAAATATTCTGTATCTCATTTGGGATGGTGGATACATGAATGTATACATTTGTCAAAATTCCTTAAACTGTTTGAAAATGTATGCTTTTGAGTGTATGCTTTAAAAATATATCTTAGTAAAGTGTCAGTGGGAATGTTTTGCTTCAGTCCACTACTCATAGTCTGGGAGTGGGTCAGCAGGTGTGACAGTGGGGAAAAGAACTGGATGTGGACTTGGGAGACAGAGGATAAGTTAGAACCTGTGGGACCAGTGCTCCTTTCTGTCATTCTGAGTAAGCATAGTGCCTGCAGAGGTGAATGGCTGTTTTTCAAATTTTGTACAAATTCCTCTAACGCAGAACCCTGCAGGGAATTCTGGGAAAGCAGGTTCCGGATTAACCAAGCTGACACAACACACCTTGGTAGCCATGAATCACTATAATTCTATTTTTAGAAGAGAAAAAAACCCAAGCCTTACAATTTCACCCACCAAAGGTTGAGAACACTGGGGGAAAAAAATCTAAAAGTGCCACAGTTTTCCAAAGGGTAAAATTTTCACCGATGTTGTTTGCTGTCAAATTAACTTTTCTTACCTCATTTGCACATATGAAGTTTATTCATAAAGACTGTGCATGGTACACTGAGCAGCAGTGTGTTTTCTAAAGTCTCGGAATTCACTACTCAGTTTTTTCCTCCCTCATTTTAGCTCCTTAGTGTTTACCATCCGGCTATTATTATGCAGGTCTTGTAAATATATATAATTACACATCAGGTTTGCATGTGGTCCAACAAGCCTCTTTCAGTGGGAGGGAGATATTTATAAGCACAGCTGCTGTTGTTACCATATTACTGTCAGGCCTCCCACCGAGGGATGAGGGAAAAATAGCAATAAAAACACACACCTCTCTTCATTATTTTTCTGGAGCTGCACAGTGAATTTGTGACCAGAAAGCCCAATTTTCTACCAGGTACAGATGCTAGATGTGACTGCTCTCAGGCAACGAGTGAGCCTCTCTGACACATGTGAGTGAACTGCTGGAGAGGCAAAATATTTATACTTATCCCGGTGTCCGGAAACGTTTACTCGTTATAAACTGCTTTCCCTCTACTTTTTCATTTTGCCTTTAACCTTGATAACTTCTTTGTTTATGAATACTTCTAAAATGTGAAAATTATTTTCTTTATTTCCTAATTCAGTTAATCACCAAATACCACGGATATGTATTCATTTTTCAATTTAACATTTACTAAACGTTTACTAGCTGCTGGAAAAGAAAGTGGGCACAGAGGATAGGAGGAGAAAAGATGAATTTAATGTGGCTACAGCTCTCCCCACCCCTCCCACCCCTCCCACCCCTCCATGCCTGTGGCTGCTGGCCTCCTCTATACCTCATGGCACCAAGTGTGGTTTGTTCTTGATGTAAGACTCACCAGGAAAGTTTCCTGTACCAATGAATCAATCTTCAGCCCTGCTGCATACATCTTAAGGCATTCCCCCCCTCCCCTTCTGTCCCTTGCTTCCTCTGTAACAGCTCCACCCACAAATTTATTTCTACTGCTCCCATCCAAATTCAATCTCACCTTATCCCCGTCACACTCCTACTCTCTTCCTCAGTGCATTCGGTTCAAGCCCGTCTCCCAGACTTTGCTCTGCTAGGGCTTTCTTCTCTTTCACATCCTCTCCAGGCATTCTGACAATTGTGTTTTTTTGGTGGGTGGGGAGGCAATTAGGTTTATTTATTTCTTTATCTAATGGAGGTACTGGGGATTGAACCCAGGACTTCATACATGCTAAGCTGGCACTCTACCACTTGAGCTATACTCTCCCCCTATTCTGACAGTTCTTTGTCCTATATATGAATTTCCAATGAGGAAACATTGTGTATTAATGGAATTACATTAATCTGTTTTTCTCACTCTGTTTCATGGTTGTATGTTTTCCTAACTAAATTGTTAATTAAAATTTATCTACTTTTTTATGCTATGAAACTGCTGGCAGGCCATTTAATTCATAGACATCTGCAATGTAGTGATTAGGAGCCCAGATTCTGGAACCTTATACTGGATTTATATCTCAGCTACTTGCTATCTGATCCCCGGCAAGATATTTAATTTCTCTGTGCCTCAGTGCCTTCATCTGGATAGAGTGGATTATAATTTTACCTCTCTTATAGGATTGATATGAAGATTAAGTGATAAAAATACTGGCAAAGTGCTTAGAAATGTGCCTACAACAAAGTAAATATTAGATTTTATTAGTAGTAGTAAGTAAATACTTATTAGTTGAAAACAGAGAAGCACATACACTACAATTAATAAAATACTTAAGAGCAAAAGGATACATTAGCAAGAATGATGACATGGAGAAGCTACTGATTCTGTATTTAGTCAAAAATATATAACCTTCAAAGCTTCTCCCTTTGTCTTACTGACCTATCAACCCCCTAATCCTGCTCAAACCGTATTCCCCACTGATGATGATCACATCTTCACGACTGACGTTGCTTGGAGAAAACACTCAGTCATGCTGGCCAGTCGTGGTTTAAATTCATGGGCTCTAATATTTAGTCCACCATTAGGGCCTCCTGGGCAATCCATGTTTTCCTAGTTTTCCCCTCTTTCCTTGCCCTCAGCCAAACATTTCATACCTTCTCTTGGCTTCCTAATCCTTTATCAGTTTCTCCCCTGTCCTGATTCCCAGTGGAAAAATGAGCTTCCTATTGTGGTAAACAGAAGAGAACTTCCACAGTTTCTCACCAATACATCCCCCCACCTTCCTGCCCCTGAACCTAAAAGACTCTGCCCTCCCTCCTATTACTGAGATAAGCAGTTAGTGCTCCTGTCTAAGATCAACCCCTTAAACTGTGCACCAGCTCTTGTTCCTCCTGAATACTTAAGAGCATCCTTCCAGCATTCCTCCTCCCTCTTGCCTGCATGGATACTATTTCCCTCTGTACTGGATCGGTCTCATTTATAGACAGACATGGCTATTTCTCTCATCTAGAATATCTTCTCTTCACCACCACTTCTTCCTCCAGCTATCAGTCCATTCCTTTGCGTCCTTACCACAAAATCCCTGAGTTGTCTATCGTCTCTATTTTCTTTTACCTTCTGAACGTAATCTGATCAGTCTGATGCTCCCACTACCCCACGAAAACTGTTCTTGCCAAGTTCACTAGTGACCTATAGGTAGTATTTGGTGTAACTGATCACTCTCGCTTGAAAACCTTTGTGGTTCTTTTTCTACCACATTGGCTCCTATTTTTCAATCTCACTTCTTCTTTCTTCTTGTAAAACTGACCTTTACAGAGAGACTGACTCAGGACCCAATCTTGAGAACCCTTATTCTCTACAGTTATACTATAATCTCCAGGTAATCTTGTCTAGCTCCATGGCTCTGAGTAGCATATATATCACTTAGGGTTTGACCAGGGAACCAGCATCCCCATGAGTGATTTGGAATAAGAGTTTACTATAGGTGTTAGGTCTTTTTGTGGTTGCTGGTGAAGAGGTTCCTTGGAAGGCTGTTGGCTCTGCATCTGGTATGTTTGAAGGTCATTGTAAATCAGTGAGGGCTGATAGTCTGGAAGAAAATCTGGACAAAAAGCTTGAGAGAGTGAAGGTGGCCCAGATCCAATGAGTCAGGGACAACTGGAATTCACCAGAACAAACTGGAACCTGCCTCCAACTTGGACAAACTGAAAGAAGATGGTGCCCTGTGCCAGGGAGTTGCCCTCTTGCTGGCTCAGGACTTGGAGAAGCTAAAGGAAGAAATTCAGTGCAAGTTAGAGGAATTGTGTGCCTGGGTGTGGCCCATGCCTTCAGATGCACGGGCAGATCAGCAACAGCATGTGCAAGCTCATAGCAGTGCCTGGTGTGCCAGCCTTCAGAGCTTAGGGCCAGCTGGTACACTTCTACCTTCCAGATTTTACACATACATCTCATGTGGTCAACCCTAGCACAGAATTCACTCTAAAAAGGTTTTGGCTTATAGTAAGCATTCAGTGAGTATTGTTGAATGAATAAATGAATGAATGAAACAGCCATATCAGTAAATAAATTGAGCTTCTGATTTAGTTGAAAAATCTTTGGTAATGACTGAGTCCTTGGAATGGCATAGAAAGAGATTAATTCAACATTGTGGGGAGATAGTGAGGAGAGAGAGGAAACTATGATAGCACAGAGATGCCAAACTTGTCTTAAATTAAAGAAGAAAGGAAAATAGAAGAAAATCATAAAAATCAGGAAGTAATAATTTCTTGATTTGCATTGTGCAATTTAAAAATTGATGATAGTTTTTCCTTGCCTCTGCCTAGAAAAGAAAAGCAGTCCAAAGAAAAGTTAGCATAGAGAAATGAAAACAGAGGAAAGGACAAAAATTTGGGGAAAGCAAAAGGAAGACAAATGGCTTTAATGAATGCCACTGCTTGGCTATGATTAGGAACCACAAATGCTAATGTCACCTATTTACATAGATTCTAACACTGCTTATCTGTTTGCTGAGAAGAGAAATTAGCTTATACTAGAAAATATGAAACTGAATAAAGCCCTAAATATTTATAGCCTGAAGAATAAAACTGAGGAGAAAAGCTTATTTGTGGAATTTAAATATTTAATGCATTGCATTTGAAAAGATATTCTGTACCACAGTCCTGACAGAAACAGATAAAATAAACTAAAAAGCATGCTCACTCCCTCTATATGAGATATGCGTCCCAGACAATTAATCACAAGACTAAGGTGGCTTTTAAAGTTCCACTCATTCACTTCCTCCTTTATTCATTTATTTGCCAAAGATGAATTCATGGCTTTCCATCTGCCAGACACGGCAAAAGGCACTGTGTTTAAGAACTTATCAGATATGATCCTCGACTTGTGAGCTTAGAGACTACCACAGTAGCAGATGCAAAGAACTAACCAGATACATAAATAATTGCAAACTGTGACAAGAGATAAAAAGGGAAAATGTAAGATGTTATGAGCTATTAAAACTGGGAGACTTAATTTAGAGAAGCCTGTTCTGGGTCCAATTTACAATAAGAGCAGAAGGATCAGTAGGGCTTAACTAAGCAATGAATGGGAAGGGTTTAAGTTTGGGGTAAAGGAACAAAAAATCTAAAGCAGGAAGAAAAGGCTTGGTGCATTTAGAACTGAAATCAGTCCAGAATGTTTGGGAAAGAATGTTTCTGAAGAGAAAGGCAGCGGTCAGGCTCTGTATGCCATTGTAGTCCTTGTTAAAGGATTTAGGAATTCATATTTGGTACTTCAAATATCAACACTTTTATGTGGAGTTGAAAAAATACTATCAGAAAATTTTACACAAAGAGACAAGAATATTTGCAAATGTTTTATTGCCAGAATCTAGGGAGAGAGACTTTGTAAACGATATCACCAATAGATAATTGTAGCTATCCTAGTATCACATGCAAATTCTGGGATTAGCATTTAAGTGCAAGTTGTTTGAGAGCTAATTCCAAGAAGCATGGTAGGGACATGGTGAATGAAATGAATCAAACAAAGAGCGGAAGCTGTCATGGATTTGTTACTGAACCAACTTGGGTCAGATCCATGTGTGCAGTAAAGCCAATCTACTGACGCTGGGCTGTGGTGAAGGAAAGTGTAGTGTTTATTGTAAAAGTGCCAATACAAGAAGAAAGGGTGGCTCATGCTCTAAAGCCCCCGAACTCCCTGAAGGATTTCAACAAAGCATTTTTAAAGGCCAGGTGATGGACGGTGGTCTCAAGGTGTGATCAGCTCCCGTGCAATTTTCTGATTTGTTGGTGTTGAGGTAACAGGACGGTTAACATTATCAATTCTTAGGTGCCCGTAGGTCTGGGGGCTTATGATCATCAAGTAGTTAATTTCCTCCATTTGATGGTGGTTTTAGCATCTGTAAAACAACTCAGGAAGTGTGCATCAGATACTATTATCTAGGTACTTCAGAGAGGAGCCACAGCAGAGGATATGGGGGAGGGATCTGTCCCGGGAAGGCCGCATAGGGTCCTACTTGGTCACAGGCTGAATAGTGATCCCCACAATATCCACAGTCTAATCCAGGGAACCTGTGGATGTTACCTTATATGGTAAAGATGTCTTTACAGATGTGATTAAGGCAAGATTCTTTGATGTGGACAGATTATCCTAGATTATCCAGGTGAGCCCTAAATGTTGCTGCAAATGTCCTTGTAAGAAGGAACCAGAGGGAGATTTGACTACAGAAGAGTAGGCTTCTGTGACAACAGAAGCAGAGATTAGAGTGAAGCACTTTGATAATAGAGGAAGTGGCCACTAAGAAGTGAAAAAGGCAAGAAACAGATTATCCTTAGAGCCTCCAGAGAGTGTGTGACTCTGCCAACATGAGTTTTGACCCACTGAAACCCATTTTGGACTTGTCATCTCCAGAACTGTAAGATAATACATTTGTGTTGTCTTAAGCCACTATGGTTACGATTTGTTACAGCGGCAATAGGAAACTAATACAGAAGCAGATACAGAAGGATAGACATTAATAGGCAGATTATTCTGTAGGCAACTAGGGCTTAACGCTACAAATGATCTCTGGGAAACTATGAAAAATACCCCTCAGAGTTGTCACAGCCCAGTAGCCAGGAAGCTGGAATGATCATCAACCTACGTCCATTCATGACTCATTGAGTGTGGATTTCAAAGGTGTAACTGCCTGGCACATCTAGACTTCATCTAGTGTGCTAATCACACACGCGTCTGAAGCCAGAGAAAGCCTTCAGACAGAAAGTGGCATATGCTTGCAGTAGGAGACCACTGGCATGTGTGGAAATGCTGAGGGATGATGGCACTGACAATGTCTGCAATAGTCCACCCCTTATAGCTTAAGCTACTCATGCTCATGTTAAGTTCTCTCTGTTCTTTCATTGATTTTTCAAATAAATCACAATTTCTTTTTTTTAAATCTCAAAACAGAGAGGACAGTGACACAAACCACAGTTCTTAGCCCCGCCTTCTGTAGTTGTTTCAAGGACCGTATTTGACGTTTATTTTGTCCCTCCTCTATTACTCATTCTAGATCTCTCTACCCTCAGGCAGCAATTCTGTGGGTCTGGAGTTTTTTGGCCTAGTGGGTAGTTAAGATCTTCACCAGTAAGGGATTTAAACCTTGTTTGCTGTGCCCTCATCAGGCTGTGAGGGCTGCAATTGCCATTGCCTATTCTTGCCTACTATCAGGTATGGACATTACTAATGAAGACCCAAAGAGTCCCCTTGGTTATGACAATTTCCTCCCTACTCTCATTGTGTAGAAACAACCTTACCTTCTTACGATGATCAGAGATAGATAATTACCCCTAACAATGTAGTAACTCCCTTTTCTGTTCGATGATCTGTAGCCATATAAAATAGAGGGGCATCTGTAGCTTTAGATTTTGTGAAGTCCTCACTGTGTCTGCAGGTAGAAGCATTTGGTCACCTAGAAAGCCCAATTTTCCCAAGTGGGACCTCAAGAATGATGCTGAGGGAGGTCACTTCTAACTTTTGGATTCCAGACCCATATATTGCAGCTGTCAGCAGTACTACACCATATAATAGTTGCTTCAAAGTACATACTTCATGTTAAGGAAAAATTCCCAAATATACAAGGCGTCATCCCCAAACTGATGCCTTAAATGCAACTTTGAGAGTTCATTGCAATGTTTTATTAGTCTGGAAACTTCCAAGTGAATCAGTACCTAGTAGGACTGGTAGATTCCAGAGTTAGGTGCACATTGCCACACCTCTTATATAATAAAGTAGTTCTCCTCATCCAAGTCAACATGCTATGGGATCCTGTTTGATAAATCAGACACTCCATGAGGCTTTGAATAGTGGTATTATTTAAGCCAATGCAGAAAGAAAGGCAAATCTACATTCAGAACACACATAGTCTCAGTAAGGACAAATTGTCCCCTTCAGAGCAAAAGCAACTCAAAATAATCCATTGCCTCCCAATGACTGGTTAGGCTCCATATGTGACAGAACCATACTGAGTTTTCGTATCACCCTCTGTTGACAGTTGATAGGTTGGACTTTTAGCACCGACAGTCACTTACTAATCCTTGCTGAGAAGGAGCCTTATTGTTGGGCCCATGGTTAGCTTCCACACCTGCCATCACATCTATCCCATTTGTGGGCCCTTTGTGAAAGCACTGGGGTAGATTAGGACAGAGGCTGGCTGACATCCCCGAGGCAAATCATAGTATGCATTCTTACTCCATGGTAGATGTCCTCTGGTGAATTTTGTTATGAGATTCAAAGCTGCACACACTTTGTCTCCACTCACATAAGTATGTGTACATGCCTCATCTGTAGATTTCCTCGTCTCCGATCTCCCAGACTTGTTTCTTCCTGTCTCCTGACAAACCTCAAAAAACCATGCGTCACTGCCAAATTGTCCATGTATATCCTTACCTCTGACTACTTCTCCCTTGGTATCCAGTTGATGACCAAGTGTGCTGCTGAAAGCTTGGCCACTGAGGAAAGAATTTCCCCTGATCATTGTTTTCTAGGGCCACCATTGAGAGGAGCTGGAGCATGGCAGCAGTTAATTTCAGCTGGCACCAACACACTAAGTCAGCCAATCAGTAAAGTATGCCTGAGTTTCTTCCTCCTCCATCAGCCAGTCTTTGGGATTCCTCTCCAACCCATACCCCACCATGAGGTCCTAGTTATGAGATGAGAGAAAGGCATAAGTGCAGCAAGATTAGGTTACACGGGAGTCTGGTCCACATGTTGTGTCACTTACAGTGCCAGTGGACCTGAGTGTGTGCAGTGGTGAATCTGCCATTTCCATTATGTCATGGACTGCTGTTATGTCCACCCAGTCTTATGACTAGATGGGTCTGACAATATCAGCTCAAAAGAGGAAGCCCTTGTCACATTTAGTGTTCTGTAGTCAGACACTTATTTTCCCTAGGACCCGGAAGCATGCCAGAATCTGCTTTTCAAACAACTCATAGTTCTTTACTGCAAAAGGCATGGTCTAGGATTCTAAGCTATGAGCACCTTACCAGGGCCTGCTAGAAACTCCACACAGCATCTTAACGTGGATACCTCTAGCACAATTGGATCTATCACATCATAAGATACAAGCCACAGAGTGTAGCAGTGGGGTCCATGTTGTCAACTGGCTGTAAGAAATCTAATTCCAGATTCTCATTTTAAGAGATTGCTGCCTAACATCACTTGCAAATTGAGAAACTGACTCTGAGACTAAGATGGTTTGAATAAAAGTAGTACCTGAGATGTCATTCTAGGAAGCACTGGTAAAGGAAGGAATAAGTAAAACCAATAAGAGAAAAAAACTCAGTACAACCTGTGTTAATGAGCAGGTTATTGCTGTCAGTAATGGTGCTCACCCCGCCGGTAGCCTCCAGGAGAACATGCCTTAGCTGCCCTCTGTCTCTACTCAGTGGTCATTGGGGTAGATTAACTAAAGTACCAGGAATGGAGGCAATATCATCTGATCAATACTACCACTGCTGGGTGCTCAGACTGACAAGAGTAGAAGCCAATACCTTCTGGCAGAACCAGCCAGCTACATTTTGGAAGGTTGATTACATTGAATACTTCCCATCATGTAGGGTATGGTGTTTTGTCCTTCCAGGAATAAACACATTTTCTTTTTTTTTTTTTTTTTAATTTTTAAAAAAATTTAGTGGCTTTTTTTTTTTTTTTTTTTTTTTTTTTTGTAATAGAGGTACTGGAGATTGAACCCAGGACTGTACTTGCTAAGCATGCACTCTACCACTGAGCTATGCCCAAGCCCTCCACATTTTCTTGACATGGATTTGTCTTTTCTTCCTCCAGTGCTTCTGTGTTCCTGTCACACAGAAACAGTTGGCATGGGAGAGTAACAATAAACTGCTAAGATTCAGTTCTGGAGGAAGCTGAGATGCAAGTGTTCTGAGAGGTTGGGGACCTGTTGTATAGCATGTGGTATATGTCTTAAACAAACAGCTAGTACATGGTGCCACCTCCATATATACAGAGATTATATACAGAGAGTGTATACAGGTATGTCAAACAAAGTAAAGAGGTGCAAGTAGCCATATCTCACCATGATAACTTAAAATCTGCTAGAATTTTTGCTTCCTTTTTCCATGACCTTGAGTTCTGGATTTGGACATCCTACTCCTCAAGCTAGAACTTCTTCCACTAGAAAAAACAGTCATGGTTCCAACAAATTAGATGAGGCTTCCTCCTGGACATTTGAGACTCCTTATGCCAATAGGAGTCCAACTTTCAGGGTGATTAATCCTAATAACTAGATGCAAATTGGTTTATTGCTAAACAGTGGGTGAAAGACAATTTTTAGCATCCACGGGATTCACTGAAATGTCTCTTATTATTCTTTTGCCCCAGAGTTGCAGTCACTGTGAAATAGTGGTAACCATAAAAGATAACATTACCAAAGACACATATCCTGCAGAGGTAAAGATTTGGGTCACCCTACTAGGGAAAGAATCTCATGCAGCCAAAGTGCTGGTGAAAGTAAGAGGAATCGCAGATAAGTGTTGGGAAAAAGAGTTCGTGTTACCAAGTTTGTTGTCATGAAAGTGATAGAATTGTGGGCCGTAACACCTATGTGTTTGGCTACTTAATTATTTATTTTATGCTTTCTTTACTCATTACCTTATATGAAGAATATCAGTTGTATCTAATGTTCTAGGATTCACATGGAGTTATAACCAAGTTAATAACACTCTGCAGTTATACATTAACTGGTAGGACTTTGTGAATTTCTTGTGTTAATGTTTTTCACCAGCAAAGGATTGGAGTGGATGTTAAGGAGGAAAGAGTTGTACTGAATATCTTCTGTTTCCTCCTCCAAATCTGCTCCCTGTCCTTCTTTCTCTCCAGCAGGGCTGACCTGTACGGACATGAATAGACTTCAATGTTCTCATCATTATACATGTTTTCTCCTTTCAGATTGCTTTATTTCATTAACCTCTCTTCTCAGTTCTTTCGACTTGTGGTGGTAAGCTTTGTGTTACTGGTCTGCCTTTCTTGGTCCCCTTGTACAAACACATTTGTAAACAATGTCTTTATAATGAACTCTCCTTAAGTTATTGTATTTCAAGTATATTGGCAATTTCTTGTGGGGACACTAATAAAGATGGTGAGTGGTTTTGGATGTGTTGAATCTGAAGGTTCTGGAGATTTATATTGATGAAATTTTCAAAGAGATGGAAAAGGTCTAGACTGGTGACACACATGTGGAAAATCATTAGCAGATAAATAGAAGAGGAGATCACCCACGTGGAGCACCAGGCTGATGGTAGACTCCTGGGACACAGACACTGAGGTGGCAGGCGTAGGATGGGGAATCTCACAAAGGAGGGGAAGATGGCACAGGCATCAAATTAATAAAAGAAGCAGGAATATACAGCATAGTGGGAATAAATTGAGCAGGGGAAGTTTCTAAAAGGAGAACGTCATCAGTGTCAAGATGCAGCTTCTACTTCTCCTAGTAAGATGCTAATTTAAAAAGTGTGATTGTATGTGACGACTACAAAGTCAAAATTATGGAGGAAATTGAAAAGTCACTAAAGATCCAGGAATGCTGTAGGGGAGAAATATACCGAAGTGAGTTGAGAAATGGGTTGGAAAAAAAGTAGAGCCACTTTTAAAAAAGATACTTGTAAAGGAAGGAAGAAGAGTAACCAGACACAGTAAGATGGCATAAAGTCTTGGAAGAGATGATGCTTTTGGGGATAAGGAGTACATCAGTATGTTTTTGGCCTTGAGAATACAATAGAAAGGGAGAGAATCAAGTTACATGAGAGAGCTCAGGGCAAAGGAAGTGATGGTCCAGAATATGGTAAGAGAAAGCCAAGGGAGCATGAAGAAAAGTTGAATTATTATTTTAACAAATTTGCAACAGATACAATAAGATCTTTTTAACTTCTATGAAACCTATGTACAGTGAAAGTATTATGCTTAATGTTGATGACTCTGAAAGCACGTCTATATTAATTAGATCAACAAACTTAAACTAACCTTAATACCAGATATTAACTTAATATTGAATATTTTTCAGTTCATGTGAACCTGAAAGTCATTTTGGCCAGGTTTTACTTTAGAAATGTTTAATTCATAAATGCTTACTTCTAAGTCAATTAAATAGAGCTCTTTTATAAATTTAATTTTGATAATATTTTTTAGAAGTAGAGACATCTCATATCTATAACATGTAAACAGACAAAACTAGAGATCTCATAGCTCCAATTCAAAGCTTAGTTCTGAATGAGGTATTACAATATCCATTTACTGGTTTATGAATGACAGTTGGAAAAAATTGAATCAGCTTTTTCAAATCACTAAGGCTTACTATTTATGGAAAAGACTTTTAAGATTTGAACTTGATTAGAAGGAGAAACTCCTCTGCTTCTGGACCTTTAAGTCAGGCGCAGATTTGGATGTAGATTGATTTCTAGGTAGAAGGGCAGAGCACTGAAAGTTCACTTTATGGTTTTGATTTTCTTACTAAGTTTCCGTTGTGAGTAAAAAGTGGGCTGGAAAGAAAACAAAGTAAGAAACAGATATGGGAGGACATGGGAGGTAGCACTGACCACAGGCAAATAAAAGGATAGGTAGCACTGAGGGCCCAGGTGGTGTTAGAAGACATGAATTTATGGAGGCCATTATCTATATATTTGTGTTTTCTCTAGCAAACCTCATATTTCCTCATTATAAGAGAAAAAAGGCAATAGGTAACACTGATCCAGCTGCAAAGTATTAGGAAAGAGTAATACTCTTTTTTTCCTTCCTCTCTTTCTCCTTTTTTTCCCTCCTTACCCATTTCCTTTATTCCCTTTCCAGCTTTTCTTGCCACTTTTATACCCTCCTTCCCTTTTTCATTCCTTTCTTCCCTCTTTTGTTCTTTTCTTTTTTCCTCTAACATTGATGGTGCACTTTTGTGTATTGATATTGTGAAAGCTGTAGAAGATGCATTTTACAATGTATTTGTAGTGAAAAGTTCCAAGAAGTTGGCAGTGTCAACAGATTAATAATGGTTATTAATCTTTGCACAGTACCAAGTGGGAAGGTAAGAGTGTTTGCTTGCACATTTTGAGCTTTTGTTAGTTTTGTCCTTTTGGGAGTACAGGGAGTCAGGTGTGGATTATTCTGAACATTTTATCTTTAATATGTTTTGGTAAGCCTTCCAAACCCAACAGCACTTCTAGTTCTCCACTCTGGGACACTTGACAACTTATGAAACCCCAGGACACTGATACCGCTAGAACTACTGGGAGCCAGTGCTCTTTCTTCTGGTTTATCACATCGCCACCTTCCTCAACCAACACTGCCCTACTGACACGTTGATAACGTACATGTAAACGCTGGTCTCCTCCTTGAGGTCTGTGGCCTCTCGTAGGCTTGCTTTCCCCAATGTTTTTGATTACATTTGTGAACAAAAATAATAATAATAAACAGAAACTTCAATTAAATAGAGTTGAGAGCAGAAAGGGAAACTCTCAGGCCCTGCAGTGATAGCAGAGCCCAACAGGAAAAAAAAAAGATTCCTCTTTTTTCCTGTCAACGACTCATCCAATGAAAATTCATGGACTCTTTGTTTACTGTAGCCCACCCAACTTTTTCTTCCTCTATGAACGTATTCTCCTTTAGTTGCTGTGTGGAAACTTGCACACGGCTCATCGGGGCTGCAGACCCCAAATGGCAATTCCCTGCTGATCCCGAATAAAGTCATCTTTGCTGGAGAAATATCTAGCATCTATTTGTTTCAGGTTAAAACATTTATATATACTTGGAAATGTGTTTCGAATTGATCACTCTCCTCCCCTAGTCAAGGGACAACAGAAAACTTGGCATCCTATCTTCTCACTCAACCTCTGTCCTGGATACCTTGGTGTAATTAAGGAAAAGAAGAAAAGAAAACAAAACAAATAAACAGAAATTCCATCTGAACAGATAGAAAAATACTTTTTATTAGAATACATCATGAGGAAACTCTATTAAGGTTTGTAGCCAGAGAACTAGAACTTGGAGAGAGGGAGGGGGTGAGAAAGAAGACAGGAAGACAAATTTGATTCATGTACATGTCATCCAATTCTTTTAAGTATGGAATTGAGGATGAAAACAATAGGAAAGAAACCTCCTTTCTAAAAACTTTGGGGTTACACGTGTTTTTCACAACTTGGCTCAGAGATCAATGGTGGCAGACACAGAGAGATGAGGTTACATATTCTTGACCTTCAGATTTTCCTCTTCCAGCCCATTTAGAATGTATCTTGTGACTCTACCAGATTTTTTTCCTATTGTAAAGTTGAAAATGAAATGATCATTAGTGAAACATTTCATCTACCTTTCACAAAGTTAAATTGTTGAAAAAGTAATTTCTGGTACAATAATCTAAGGGTAAGGGATGACTTTCAGTGATTTGAAAGTATAGATGACCAAATCCTTTAATTGTTAAAAAACAAACTGGTATAGGAAGTTGCAAAATTGACCCTCTTCATGGCCCAAATTTTATGGCTAATTCCTCGGTTCTGTTTCTCACTGATTTGGTTACCTGGCAAATGAACAATGTTTCAAGGAAAAAGGATCAGGTAATTGTCCCTTACTGTACCTGTTTTTGGCCATGGTCTCCCACCCCTTGAGTTAAATGATTTCAAAGACATCTTTAAACTAAAGAAGAGACTATCCCTGGGGGCTGGACAGTGGCAGCATCCTTTTATCTGAGAGAAAATAGCACTTACATTGTCAGAATCCTTTCTTTTTCCTCCTCTCCCTCTCGTTAACTGAAATGTTTAGATAGTTAAAGCCAAGAACTGAGTGTGTTTTTCCAGTGAAATGACAGATCTCCATAATCTGTATTTTGTTTTTGTTTCCACCTGACCAAAGTGAGAGCCATTACGGAGGTGGACAAGGCAACAATTAGGGAGTGTTATTATTAAAAAATACTTGAAAAATTATCATTTTCCTCATTGTTTTACTGTAACTGCATATGGTTTTCTTTGTCAAAGTAGAATATGTATTTAAATTGTGTTGGCAGATACATACTGAGCCTTGTTTATGGGTTTATGCTGCTTTAGAGAAGGCTGGCTGGGGAAAAAATCTAAAGCACAAACAACAGGAATCTGTTCATAATCCTATTCCTATTGGGCATTTTAAAAAATATTAAAAAAATTTTTTTAAGGAAATAGCTGCAAAGCCACATAAATCAATAGTAGCAAATAGAAGAGGAACTGTTTGGATGTGCTGCCAGCACAGAGTGTTCAGGCAGTAAATGTGATGTAATTGATTCATGCAGCCCTTGCTGCTTTCTAGCATCTTTATGTATATTTATACATTTATATGTGAATAACAATCAAGCAAACTAGTGACACTGGCAAGTTCCTCACTTTATTTTCGTGTGTTGGTTTCTGTCCCATGCCCTCATTTTTTGGTTTGTGTCTGTGTATTAGATACTATATAAGCTGCCACACCTGTTTGTCAATTCTCTCTAACAACCTTTTCTTTCTGTGAGAAGGCAAGATCGTTCTGGATACTTGATTCCTTGCAGATGCCCAGAATTCCATCCCAGGCCCCCTGTCTCGGTGATGAATGATTTTTGTTTCAATTTGTTAAAATATAGCTTTGGGAGGTGACTGGTTTCAGGAAAGACATCTCAGGGAATCACTCAATGTTTGGATATTCTACTTTCAGTAACTTTACAAATGCAAAACATAAACAATTAGTGACATCACATAATTTCAAAATTCTCTTCGTGAAGATATTCAGGAATAGTATAAAACATCAAGAGATTTTCTAATATTTATCAAACATTGTTACTCTCTTGACTGGGAGGGTAAGGGAGTTTTTGGACGATGATCTTACCTGGAATGTAGTTTCTTCAGATATATTGTTTTAATTGAGAAGACCTGGAAGGTCAGGCTATATTCATTTTGAAAATCCCCAGCACATAGTTGATACAGACTTATGTTTGGACCATAAGGGTTAAACATGGCAGAGTGCTTACTTTTGCGTCCACTCACTCCTGAAACCACACTAAAATGACACTAAAGGAATTCTGGGCTTAAAGCTATGAGAGAAAACTAGAACAGAAGAGGAGAAACAGCAATCAAAGTTTTGAATGTTAAAAGCAGGTGGACAAGTGGTAAATAACTTTGCTGAGCAAAAAGCAAAAAAATGGAAACTGAAGTTGGCTGTGGGAAAAGTTTAGAAATAGCTGTTTCCCACTAAGCAGTGCCAGGAAGTTTCAAGAATTGGAAACAGTGAGAACCTCTGAAAAAGGAGATGGCAGAGGGTGCTGAAATCCAGAGGTCTGTTTGGAAATCTACATAAAAAAGCAGTTTGACCTTGTATATCGTAGTTGTCACCCGGAAAAAAACGGGTGAATGCATGTACCCTATGCCTGCAGGGGACTCTGGAGAGAAATAACCTGCGGGACAATGAATTCAGGGACACAAGTCACATGTTCCTAAGTAGAGGCAAGGGGAGTGGGGACTGTTGCCCCTCACTGGCTGGAAAGGAGAGCGCCACTGTGGAAAGTGGGTAGGAATCATGGCTTAGGCTCCATCTCTGCCTCATTAAGGTGAACACTAACCAGGAGGAACTTGATGAATAAGACTAACCTACTTGGTATAGGAATAATTTTACTTTTTGGTTTCATTCTGTTCAGTGGAAACTCCCAAAGCAAATTATTTTACTTTGGACATTTTATCTGGCGACCCTCAGAAACCTCAATAAATATATGAATTTTCAAATGGATCCCAAAATATGAGGGGTTATTATCTTAGTTTTAGAAAGTCACTGGACCTTGGCCACTAAAACCCTGCCTGTAACTCTAAGACCATCTTTGTGGGAGAAACTTTAGAAACCTTTAGGCTTTGGTGTGATGAAGATGCGTTCAAGCAGTTAGTCCTCCTTGTAACTTTGTCTTCAGCTTCACTCCTTTACCCCTGGAGCAGACACTGTTTGGTGTGACCTCATCCCCTCATCCCCCGTAACTGTGGTGGCAGCTGTGGTGGGATGCTCCTGTCACGCTGACGACTTTCCACCTCCTTCCTGTGCCTCTCAGCCTTTCTGAAGGCTTGTGCCGCTCAGCCCCCAGCAGAGCAGCCTGCAAGTGCGGGGAGTTCATGCCCCTTGGGCAACCGTAACCAAAGAGGATTATTATTGGCAAATACATGTCTCAATCTCCCCACCACCAGAGGAACAAGACAGAGGTGTGGTCTCCACAATTCCTCACAGGATTTCAGCTGGGGACTGAATCTCAGTTGCCGGAAGGAAACGGTAATCAGCTCAGCAGTGCACCTTTAATTGGCTTTCTTCCTTTCCCTGTGTCACTTTTCAGGGGTCCTCACCTCTGCTTCCTGAGAGCCCCTCCCATAGCAGCTCCCTGCACTGAGGTCCTTGTCTCAGGCTCTGCATTTGGGGAAAACCAAACTTAGATGACTCCCATATATGTATTTAGTGACCTCATGAAGACACTATCTGTCACCCTTCTTCCATTCCCTGTATAGAAGGGGGACCCACGTGCTTAGAATTTTGCAAACGTATGTGTTTAGATCTTCATTTGACTTGCCTTAGGACTGGTAGTATGAATGATATGATTATTACCATTTGTGAAAGATAAAACTTTTCTTGTTTTTGACTCAATTCATAGTAATACAAGAATTGCAGTAGCTAGCACTTCATATTAATTTAAATACTGTTATTAAAATAAATTGTAATTTGAGCCTATAGTAGTAAAGAGAATACTTAGAGATACAGCCACTCCCATGGAGAGGCCTGCAGGACCGGCAGGTTCTGGAATGAAAGGCCCACCTTCTTCTCTGTCTTCAGGAACGATGGCAGTTTGGATTGGGAGTTATTGCTGATGTTTGCAGAGTGTCAGCCTAAAGAACCAGAGGAATTAAAAAGGGGTCTGTACCAGACATAAATTTCACAGCACTTTTTCCTTTTCTGTGTCTTATCTTGACCTTGGAGTCTGGAACACCGTTCATTTTTTTCTTTAATGTACACAGATTGGCAGACCCTTAACCAGGAAATATTTCAAATTTATGGCTCTATATTTTCTGAATCTGATCTTTTCCTGCTGAGGAGAGACAATTTATCATCCCCACCAGCTTCCCATTGCTCTGCTCTCTTCACGCACAGAGACGAGTACAGGAACCCAAGACAGGGAGGTTAAAGGGGAGAGATCTTTTATCAATGACATTTGTGTAATTAGAGCTTTATATGTGTAATTAAAAGATTCTTCTAATTATTTGTGGCATAGGTAATACAAACAGTATAAAATACTTCTTTCAAGGGCAACCAGTAATACCAGTTGTTTTATGTGTACTCAAATGTATTATGTGCGCATATATGTTTATGGACATATATGTCATTATACATGTATCAAATATATAACCATATCTCATAATTTACATATGAAAGATTATATTAATATATAATCAGTAGGAATGTGCCTGTTAATACCTTTTTTTTACTTAGAGTATCTTAGAGATTTTTTTCACACTAAAAATATTTAATAAATCAATATTTTAATATCTGCAAAGTATCAATTTTAGGAATATGTCATCAATTATTCAGTCAACCTTCAGGATAGGGGTTTAGTGTAGATCTTGGCATTCTTTGTCAATCTTAGCTCATACAAACAATGTTGCAATCAATATCCTTCTATGTGCCCGTTTTTCTCATACGTCCCCAAGTCAGTAGGAGAGATTTCTAGTACAGATGCTGAAATAAAAGGTCTGAGAATTTATAATTTTGGTTAAGATTGTGAAATTGCTACTAGATGAAAGTATAGTTAGATGAAACGATGGATGTTGGATAAAAACATATGGTTCATTGGCTCAACAGTTTACTTTGGTTTCTCTTATTAAGTAAGTTGAATGCTCTCTTGTAAGTTGAGAGCCATTTGTGTTTCTTTTCTTGTGAACTGCCTTATTATTTACCTTGTTCATCTTTTTCTATTGGGTTATTATTTTATTGATTTGTAGAATTCTTGTAAGAATATTAGTCTTTTGTAAGTGCGTAATGTAAGTTGTAATTTTTTCCTGTTTTTTATTTGTCTTTTGATTTTTATGATTTTTTTATATGCAGAAAATTTAAATTTTTGTGCAGTTAAATGTATCTTTTTTTGCAGTTTCTGAGTTTTGCAGTGCACTCAGAAAAACGAGATTATTAATTTATTTACTTAATTTTTTTAGTACTTTTAGAGTATTTTTGTTTAATTCTTTGATTTGTTTGAAATTTATGTTGAGTAAGACATGAGTTAGGAATATATCTTAATTTTTTGTGTGCTAAGTTATCTGAAAACTATTTGTTAAATAATCCATTTTCCCCGTTAAAAATGTTATTTTTGTCAGAATACATTCCTGTATGTATTAGATCTAATTCTGTATTTTGTCATGTCTGTTCTATTGGCCTATTTTCCAGTCATGCATAAATATCACATATTCTTAATTACCGTAGTTTAATAAAATATTTTACTATCTGGACAGCTGGTCTCCTATCTTCCCTTATTTTTAACATTATCCTTGCTTGTTGATTTTGCATATGTATTGTAGAACCACCTGGTTTAATTTTTTTTAAATGGTATTTTTGAGGGGTCATATTAAGATTTTGATTAATTCGTATAATTGATATCCTTATGTTATAAAGGGCGGCAATTTAAGAACACAGTATATTCTTTCATGTTTTCTATTTTCTGTGTCCCTCAGTAATATTATTAAGTTATTATTTTATTCAGATTTCACATAATCCTTCAGTTTACTTTAGAGATTTTCATTTTGTTCATATTATGACTGACATTTTCTTCCATTAACTTCTTAATTAGTTGTTTGCCTCCATGAGGACTATTGATTTCTGGACATTAATTTCTTACTCATACTTAATAATTTCTCTTAAAATTTATAAAAGTTCTTCAGTTGATTTTATTGGCCTTTCCAAGCAAATAATCATATTATCAACAAATAATGGTACTTTTATTTCCTCTTGTCCAGTTTTGTGTCTCATGTGTTCTTTCCCTAAATTTGTGGCTAGTACCTGTAGTTAAAAAATAGAAATGAAAAAGGGTATCCATCTATTTTTCAGTTTGCTTTGGTTTTTATTTTTTGCATTAATGAGAGTTCATTTTACTTTTTTCCTTCAAATCTTCCATTATTCCTTTTTGGTGAATACTTCAGAAATAACTTTAAAAAAAAATGAATAGACTATTTTTTAGAGCCGTTTTATGTTTACAGAAAAATTTGATGAAAAGTTCTGAGCCATTATGATTTTACTGTTTTTCCAAATTGTCTATTTTTCTTCATGATGTTTCTAATTTTGTCCTCATTTCTATATTATTATTATGTGTATTCTTCTCATCTTCCTGAGCTCTGACATGTCACAATTCCATCTCCTGTTGTTGTCCTGTATCTTCCCTGAGATGCATACCCCTTACCTTCCTGAGGCCATTATGTCATAAATTTGTCTGAAGTTATGACTCTGCCATGGGCCACAATTTTCATTGGTAACATGATAACATTTTGAAGGTAATGTATTTTTGTTTGGATTTTCTCCCTGTTTCTTTTTTTTCTCTAGTCTTTTAATCTTCATATAAGACCAACTGTAGTTTTTAAAAAATTAATACTCTTTTTTGAATGAGATAAATTCTTTATGTACCAGCTATTTGCAAAATGTCCATGTGGAGTTGAGGCCAAGAGTGTACTCCCTCCAGTGGGAATTCTCCCATCGTGTGCTATGTTTGTAAGTGAATTCTTTTCAGTTTTATTTCTCCACTGCTCACTGATACTGACACTTTACGCTCCTCCCCTGTCCAACTGACAGATGCTTTCTGCAGATCTGGCTTGGCTGTGTGGATCCCTGTGCAGTGCCATCTTCTCAGCTTCTCAAAATTTTATGACAAATCTAGGAAATCTCCCCCACCTCCCTGTGTCTCTGTTCTTGTTCCAAACAAGACATTGTTGATCTTACATATCAAGTGCTCCTCTTATTTAGAGAGTTGTGATCTGAGACATTCTCTCTCTCTATTTTTTTAATTGAAATATACTTGGTTTACAATGTTGTGTTAATTTCTGGTGTACAGCATAGTGATTCAATTATACATAGATACATGTGTTTTTCATGTTCTTTTTCATTATAGGCTATTACAAGATGCTGAATATAGTTCCCTGTGCTATACAGTAGGACCTTATTGTTTTATCTGTTTTATATACAGTAGTTAGTATCTGAAAATCCCAAACTCCCAATTTATCCCTCCACACCCTCCTTTCCTTTCTGGTAACTATAGTTTGTTTTCCATGCCTGTGAGTCTTTTTCTCTTTTATAACTAAGTTTATTTGTGTCATTTTTTTTTTTTTTTTGGTTCCACGTATAAGTGATATCACATGATATTTTTCTTTCTCTTTCTGGCTTACTTCACTTAGTATGACAATCTCCAGGCTGAGTAGTATAAATACACCACAGCTACTTTACCAATCATCGATGGACATTTAGGTTGTTTCTATGTCTTGACTATTGTAAATAGTGCTGCTAAGAACATTGGGGTGCATATAACTTTTCAAGTTAGAGTTTCCTCTTCATATATGCTGAGGAGTGGGATTGCTGCTGGATCATATGGTAGGTCTATTTTTAGTTTTTTTAAGGAACCTTCATACTGTCCTCCATAGTGGCTGCACCAATTTACATTCCCACCAACAGTGTAGGAGGGTTCCCTTTTTTCCACATCCTCTTTAGGATTTATTGTTTGTGGACTTTTTAATGATGGCCATTCTGCCTGGTGTGAGGTGATACCTCATTGTAGTTTTGATTTGCATTTCTCTGATAATTAGCAATATTGAGCATTTTTTCATGTGCCCGATTGGCCATTTGTATGAAACATTCTCCCTTGAGTCACCCTGTACATCCCAGTTGACTTCTGCATTTAAAAACATTTTCATCAAATTGCATAGTTCTGATTTGCAGAAATCTTCTAGTTTCATTGCAGATGGAATGTGCATTTCTGTTTCTTTTTTTTCTTTTTTCTTTTGGATGGTTTCTAAGGAGAAGTGGGATGAAATTATCTTTTTAATGATTATATTAAAATAAAAAACCTGGACGACTACTAAAATTCAATTTTTAAAATCTACTAAGTCCAATTTGACTTGCTCTTTAGTTTTGAATCTTGGCTGGAAATGTTACCAAGGCCAAACTCATTCTCTTCACGGTATGACAGGCCAATAAATCTGGAGATGAGGTATTGGGGCAAGGAATAAAGACTTTATTTGGAGAGATGGCAGACAGAGAAGATGGCAGACTCATGTCCTGGAGAACCATCTTCCCCAAGTCAGAATTCAGGCTCCTTTTATACTAAAAGGGGGAGGAGATATGCTTGATTATTGCAAACTTCTTGGTGAAGGAATTCTTCATTCTTGGAATTCTTTATTCTTGCAGCTGTCCAGGTGGGTCAGTTCATGGTGTCCCTGTAAACGTCCAACAAAACAAACATTATTTTCTATTCTGCAACTTGTTATCTTTATGTAAGTGGAAAAGTGTTAACATCCTTAAAGATTAGCACCTTGAGAATGGGCTATCCTATATACTTCAGGCTATAGGCAACATTCTTTTACAAAAGGTGCAGAACCATTAAGACAGCCTAGGAGACAGAGCACAGGGTTAAAGGCAAAGGAACAGATCTAATATGGAATCAGAGACAACTTTTCAGGACCGGGTATCTGTATACCTATGTAAATGTAAAGAAATGCTTTAGGTGAGAGGTGGCGGGACAGCTTTGAGGGGGAGTGCGAGGGGTGGGAGAAAGAAATATGATACAAGGAGAAGAAAATAAGTTTATACTATGTTCTTTTTATTCTAGAATTAAGCTAGAACTTTGGCATGTGTGTGATTATTTGATGACAATAGTTTTATAATTTTGTAATGTTATGTAACATTCAATATGAGGTTTATATAAACAAGAATAAAAACTAATGATCCTTCCTTTCAATTAAACAAAAAAATCAGGAATAGTGACTATAAAAGTCACTATTTAAATATAATTTAAAATACAATTGCCAGTATCTTACAAGTTAAGTTCTTCAGACTGAGAACACATATTATCAGGAAATATCCTGATGAAGTTATCTTGTTAATTTTATTTTGTTAGTTCCTTTGTTATTCTCTCTAAATTAGTAAATTAGAATGTTTATTTCAAGAGTGAAATAAATTAAATGTGAGGCTTTTGTGGAGGTGTATGAATCTTTTCATTCAAAGTTGAATCTGAATGCTTCTTCCCTCAGTTCTAGACTGAAGATCTAGGCACATTTTGCTTTAACTTCTGCTCGCTTGATATAGCTGTTTAATCTTAAAGGTGTATAATCAACTTCTGGTGATTAAGACTTTTTCAAAGTTAAAAGGAAATGTGTTCGATAGAAGTACTTTTGAGGAAATTTTTTTAACTTTTTTTTATTGAGTTATAGTCATTTTACAGTGTTGTGTCAAATTCCAGTGTGCAGCACAATTTTTCAGTTATACATGAACATACATATATTGATTGTCACATTTTTTTTTCTCTGTGAGCTACCACAGATCTTGTATATATTTCCCTGTGCTATACAGTATAATCTTGTTTATCTAATCTACATTTTGAAATCCCAGTCTGTCCCTTCCCACCTTCTGCCCCCTTGGCAACCACAAGTTTGTATTCTATGTATGAAGAAATATTTGATAAATATAACCATAGAATTCTACACATATTACTTGAGGAAGATAAATTTTATTTATTGCAGAGAAATTCCCAATTATTTATTGACCACTTGATTTTAAACAGGGTGTGCTGACTTGAGTGGAAAAGAAGTAAAAATTTATTATGACAGAAAAGTATAGTTAGAATTTGTTAATAATTTGAGTATTAAATTATAAAATATATGGCATGTTCCCTCCCAAAGTCTTAATAATTGTTTTACAAGAGCAGCAATCTATCATATACAGAGAACCAAAAGAAATAGTACACAAGTTGGAAGGAACATGGGCTTTGAATTCGATCATGTCTATGTCCAAATCCTCAAATCCTGTTTTACTTCTTATATGGAATGTGATCTTGGCCCAGTTACTTGAGAGTCTCCTTATCTTTGAATTAGTGATAATAGCACCCAGCTAACCGCATTCTGAGGAGGAGGGCAAACTTTAGGCCATTTCCATTTGAAAGTAAGTTTTGAGCAAGGGAGAGAGTCAGACAACAATCATAATCTATCCAAATTCACATCATCACGGGACACAGCAGTAAAGGGTTTCACAGTAATCAATTTCCTGCTTGTCTTTACTATTTTATCTTATTTTCTATTGGTTCAAACCTTAGGCAGAAAGAGGTGATACCTGAAAAGTTCCATAGTTAAAACCAGAACAATAAATTAAAATGAAGAGAATGGGGTGAGGAGGCTCAAATTCTGGCTCTACCACTTACCACCTGGGCAGATTGCTTAACCAGACTGTGCCTTAGGGCCTTCATCCATCAAATGGAGATAATGGTCGCTAACTTCTTGGGATTTATTACAGACAGTAGCAAACAGTCATAATTTACTGATTTATTTGTTCTTGGCAAAAATAGGGAAAATCATTTATTGTTCTATGAGTTTAGAGGGCTTTGGTCTTTAAAAGAGGAATTAGATCACAAGCTTCCCAGAATAGAATCTTAAGTAGTAATTATGAGTGGACTTTGATGTTTGAAGTTTGTGGTACCAGAAAGTAGTGTTTTTGGTTAGAGCAATTTTGGAGCCTTGGTGCTAGGGAAACTGTTCAAGCAGTAGATTTCTGCTCAGCTAACAGTCTGATACTGCCAGGAGATGATTACTAAAAATGTATAAATGAAAGCTTATACAGGTTTAAAAAATGAAACTGTTAAAAAAGAAACTTACTGAGAAGGCAGGGTTAGAGAGTGTTAATAACCATCATAAAAGGTAACAGTCCAAGAGACAAAAGAAAGAGCAATTCGGGCAAAACTAATCATTCTTCTCACCCCTATTCCATCTGAACATCTTGTGTTTGAATTGCAGTTACCAAGAAAATTAATAGTGAATGTTTTGAATAAAGTACACTGGAATTCTACTATGTTACAGCAACAGGAGAAATGTAGGAGCTATTCTGTTTGATAAGTGTCTTTTTCATCTAAAATAGTAAATACATGTACCAAGTGTGACAAGGTAATATTTCACTAGAACTCATATCTAAAGGCCAGATAATGCCTTTTCGTTCCTACTGGTAATGTGATCTTCATGGTTATTCTGTTCTAGTGCAGCTGAGATAATGCCACCTGAATTCTCTGTTTAGATCTAAAGAATATGCCCTATGGATTAGATGAGAAGTACCTTCTTAGAAACAGAAAAGCTTACCTTTTCATTTTGACCTGTATATCAGGACATGTGTCCCTTGTCATAGTTATGTATTATAAATATCTTCTTTCAGTGTGTGGCTTGTCTTTTCATTCTCTTAATGGTATTTTTGATGAACAAAACTTCTCTATTAAAAAGAAGTCCTCAACTTCAATGATGTTCAATATATCATTCTTTTATGATGAATGCTGTTTCATGTGCTGTTTAAGAAATCATTGCCTCCTCAAGATAAAGGAAGAGGCTGCTAATATGAATTCACCTGAAGCATAATTTTATCTGATAGATGACATATAAATTAAAGACATGACCATTTAATCACTCTTATTGACACTACAATATTGCAAGTTTATTAGAAACAAATTATTGGTACAATAAGTTATAAATTTTGTGAGTTTACTGGCAGCAATAAGTTTATCCTTATTAAACATTTAATATAAATTACTCTAAAATTTCTCATGAAACCTTCCATGTTTAGACTCATCCAAATTTTAGAAAGAAAGTGCCTGAAAACCTACCTCTCCCCAAGACTCTCTTCACTGGTACAGGTGCCCTTCTGTGATACTTCATATGCTGTCTAGTGTTGCCTCTATACACCAGTTCTCCAGATACTTGGAGATAACTCTTGTCTTCCCGTGAAGATTTTGCTTTTAAAGGGCATCACATACTTAAGGAGGAGTGAGCATCTGGTTTTGGGGTGAAAGAGGAAGACAGCCAGCAGGCATGGAAACGAAGGATCTGGAGATTGGAAAGAATTTCAGGCATCTAAGTAGAACTGTGGGACTCATCTAACCTGGGGATGTGTGAGCTCTGAGCATGAATGCTCAGAGAACATTCTTTTTGGGGGGTTTTCAGCTTTTAAGTTAGAGTCAAAGAGGTACAGGGGAAATTAGGAATGTGGAATGATGAAACTCATGTAGTAAAGTTTATAGAGTAACATCAGTGCCTCCAGTTGAATTGAGTTAAGGCCTAAGAAAAGGTCTCCGCATGTGTTGATTTTTAATTCATTGGTGTAGGTATACACTTTTACTACAGTGAAGGGATCAAAAATCATATATTATGGGGGTTAATGATAAACTAGTATAGTTAGTGTGGGTAAAATCAACTTTTCTTTTTTGTGGCAATAGAAAAACATTGAAGCCTGGGGTAGCTAAAAGTGAAGCTGTTAAGGCTGTTGGCTCACTGGTGAGAAGGAAAAATGTTAAGATTGTTGTTGTATTAAGAAAACGTGCTGCTTACATTCTAGAAAAATATTGGCAATGATGAGAAGTGTTTTTACATTCACTTGAGGTGCTGTGTACTTTGTGGAAGGTTGCCACTTCACATCTTGACAATTATGAGAGCAGTTACCCATAGAAACCTGAGCTAAATTCTGCAGTATTTGTGATTATTCAAGCAATGCTTTGCTGTCCTTAGAGAGCAGTTTATCTGGAAATTCCCTTATGTATCCTCTGGACCTTTTGAAAACATGGGTAAATTAGAGGTGGGATATTCCAGAAAAGGAAGAGATAATTGAAAGGAAGAGGTTCACAAAAATATGGGAGGATATTTAGGGCCCAAGAAGAGCAGAACTTAGTCTTGGGAGAAAAAAAAAAACAACAACTTTAAATCAGAAAAAAATTGAAAGCAAAATAAAATGTGATAAAGAAAGAGCTATAGAGCTTATTATCACTACAATGGCAATTACATTATGATACAAAAGTGTATCAAATTAACATGTTGTACCCCTTAAAAATTCACAATATGACATGTCAAATATATTTCAATTAAAAAAAGAAAAATAAGGAACTACAGAGATATGTAAGGGTAGAGAAAAGCAAAGCAAAAGGTAATTAACATTTAATAGTATCAGTCTCCTTGTAGGGAAGCTTGACTGCTGAGAGGAAAAAAGTCTCAGTTATATTTTTTTATTTAGTTTTGAAAACAGTAAATAAAAATACAAGATTTGCAAGAGTCATAAGGATCATGAAAGACATGTTATGGTATGAATAAAAGGAATTAGGTAGAAGTTATATTACTGATTGAAAAAAAAGTGTGTTAATACCATAGATTTATGTAGAAAATAACAAAGCACGTACAAATATTAAGTAATAATAATAATAATATTTTGTTTAAAACTAGACCCTAGGAATGAAAGCATTCTATTTATTGTCTGCCTGCTCTTCTGAGTTAGGACTTTCTCTGATGCAAATCAATCCAGGACCGATTGTTGGTCGATTGTTCCAGAGAGGCCCAGGTCTCCTCTCATCAGGAGAGATGAACGTTTCCTAAACATGGCGCTGTTTCTGGAAGGACTCTTCTTCTTGCCAGCTAGTCCACTTAAATTTGGAGACTTTCTGAAACATCGTCAATCCAGACTAAGCATTAGTCCTTCCAAGAGACTTGAGTCTTCCTTATCAAATGTGCTGGTGATTCTTAAAATCTGACAGGATCTCATCTTCTTTCTAACACATCCCACATCTAGAACTCTTTGCAAAGTCATTTGGTTTCCTATGCTTCTAAACACTGTATCTTTTCAAATTTGCATTCTGTCTTTCAGGAATCACTTAGGCTATCTTTCACTCTTTTGCAGTATAGATAAAGGCTACCTTTCAGTAACTTAATACTAGAAAGACTCTGGTTTATTCTGTGTAGGCCTCTGTTATATTATGGAGTTGGTTTACAAGTGAAACAACCTTCTATCTTCAGTGAAATTTGGAGATCAGTATAATGCTTGCTAATATTTTTCTCAGATGTGAAAGGATATTGCTTCACTTCTCCTCAGATCTTTGTGCTAAGTAGTACTTTTCCCTTGTCCTAATTTGCCTTTTCTGGGCTCTGGCTCTCCCCCATGCCTTTCCCAGAACAGAATCCCATCCCTACAGAAGAATGAAAAGTTTTGTGACTATACTATGCTACCTACCAGATAGCACTATCCCAGATAAATGTACATCTGGGATTCTAAGCACTTATTAGTTTGTGGCTGTTTGCCAAGAATCCAACCAGGCATACAGCAGACATTTATGGAGTGCTGACTATATCACAAGACTAGATACTAGACATATGGTGGAGAGGATGCCAAACCAATCATTGCTTTCTTGGAATGAATAGACAATAAGCTGGAAGATTTCAAGTAGTTACGTTGCTATGAAGACAATAAACAGGGTTATGGGATAGAGAGTGAGTGGGAGAGGCCACGTTAGATTTGGAAATCAAGGAAGACTGTTCTGTGAAGTTGCAGAAAGCTGAATGATCAGGAGCTGGTCCTGTGAATAGCTGAGAGAAGTATCCTCCAAGCTGAGGGAAAGCGAGTGCCCTAATATGGGATCAAGTTGGTGTATTCCAAGAGCACAAAGAGGCTAGTGTGTGTGGAGGACCATGGACAAAGGGGGAAAATATGAGAAGGTTAGGTAGGTAAGCAGAAACTAGTTGATACAGAATGTGAGAAATTGGGATTTTATTTCAGGTGCACTAGAATTTTGACCAAGAAAATTGTATGGTTTAGTTTTGATTATAAAATGATCATTCTGGATGTTATGTGGAGAATGGGCAAAATAGCTGATTCAGGATGACCAATTAAGAGGCTCTGCCCATAGTCTATGTGAAAAATTTAGAGGTTTGTACAAGGATGTTGGTGGCAGAGATAACAGAAAATGATAGGTTCAGGATTTATTTGGGAGTTAGGCTTGACTGATTTGTCAATTGATTGGATACAGAGAATGAGGGAAAAGAGACAACTTGAGGTTGATTCCTGGGGTTTTGGCTAAGGAAAGTGAGAGGATGGTGGTGATATTTATAGATTACAACTAAAGCATATATTCTAGAGACAAGCATTCCAGGATGACTTTCCGGTTATCCAAAGTTCTGACTGTGGTAACTCTGAAGTATTATTCTGGGAGTCATTTCAGGACTTAGAGAGTGCCTGTTCCTCCAGCCTCTCTATCATTTGGACAGCATCTGATTTTCTGTATTACATCCCTTTATCTTTTCTGTGCTAAAGTGATTTCTACTTTTTGCAACTGAACTCTGGCAGTATGAGCCTGGAGAAAATCAGGAAGAATACAATTTTGTCAAAGACAAGGGAAAAAGCTAAAAAGCTTTGTGATAGAACTGTCGATTTTGTTGAATTGTGGAATGAGGTTGAGAAATCAAATAAAATGAATCAAAAGAACTGCTCTTTGCATTTAATATGGAGTAATTGGTGCTGATGGTAACTACAGTTCAGTTAGAATCATTACCCCAAAAGGGGAGGGAAAAACAACCTCAGTTCTTGTCTTGCCTGAAAGAGAATTCAGATGGGAGGCAGAAGCACTGTGTAGCAAAAGATTTTAAAGATCTTATTAGCAAGGTGAAAGTACGCCCTCAGGACTGGAAGCGGGCTGATCCAAAGGTGGACAGCAGTATCTTTCTTTGCCCCTTCTCTTACACCCTCGCTTGGATGTAGTCTTTTGGTTGATTGACGGCTCTTGCCCCGGAGTGCTTAGTCATACCCAGCCCCTCTTGCGTATGTCCTTAACCATGATGCACACAGGAAAACCCCTGAGCGGGGCCTAAACTGCAATGCTAATTAAATTACAATGAGCACTCGGTCCTGTCCGGTTCGGTCTTTTTCATTACCACAGGGTCATGGTCTTCGGGTTTTAACCAGTTTCTTACTGGCACTCATTTAGAGGAAGTAAAGCCCCTTTATGCTGCAGGCGGGCATATCACCATCTTCCAAACCATCCTCCCTCTCCTCCACCTTATCTGCCTGGTGTCCCAACTTATCTAACTGCCTAACAGAATGTTAAAGGGAAACCCAAGTAGATGAGTTTGAGGAGCAAACAGGAAATGATAAAGGAACAGAGAAACTATATAGATAAGTCTTTTAAGTAGTTTTGTTGTGACATGGAACAGAGAAATGTTATAGTAGCTATAGGGGGGCATGGGGTCAAGGAAGGATGCATTTGGAGAAGAGATACTTTATATTTCAGTTATCTTGCTTTTGGTTGCAAGTTGCAGAAAGTCTAATTCAAACTGGCTTAAGCAATTAAAAAAAATTGGAATGATTCATGTAACTGAAAAAGTCCAGAATTAAAGATTGCACCTGTATTTTTCTGCAGCTCTCAGTTCTACAGTTCTCTACAGTTTTCTTTATACTCAATTTCAGCTTTTATTATAATAGCAAAATAATATCAGTAATTCTGGCTTTCACATCTTTATAGCATACAGACCAGAGCGAGAGGAAACACAAGTCCTGACACTCATTCTGATTGGGCCAACATAAATCTGTCATAATGATACAGGAAAAAAATGAATGTGGGGCGAGAGGAGGGCTATGTCCCAGGTCTTGTTTGAATCCCTGAGATGTGCCCCACCAAGTGTGAGTCCTTTGCTTCATGCAGGAAGGAATTCAAGGGTGAGCCACAGTTGAGTAAAGACAGATTTATTTAGAGATATACATATTATACAGAGGGTAGGCTGTTTCAGAAGACAAGAGAAAGGCTATGAGGTGTGGGGGTTAGGTGCTCAGGTTAAAGTAAAAGGAGATACACATTCCATAGACAGAGTGTGGGCTATCTGTCTCCAAAGATGAGGGAGCTACAGAGGGGGCTGTGAGGCACAGTGTTGTCAGTTTTTATGGACTCAGTTGCTTCACATGCCAACAAGTGGGAAGACCATTCCAACTACCCTGGGAAAGGGGCTGGGATTCCCAGGACCTGGGCCACCACCCACTCTTTGACCTTTTGTAGTTATCCTTGAAGCTGTCATGGAGCCTGTTGGTATATATCACGAGTGTATAACAAAGCTCAAGATCTACTGGAAGTCAAATCTCCCGCCATCTTGGGCCTCAAGGCCCACTGGGAGTTGGCTCTTCCACCATTTTGGTGTTAATTGTTGTGTCATTCCTTGAATGGCTTTGCCCTGCCCTCTTCCCTCCTGGCTCAGTAATGTCCAGAGAAGTTTCATGGATTCATCCAGACAGGGGTCTGGATTCCTGCCACTCCCCAAATCAATACCTGTGTGAGGGGGAGTTGCATTACCTGAATTGCTTATACCTTGAAGCTGAAGGTCAAGGTCAATCTCATCCAGCATTTGGCTGATGGACAATGAGGGTGGACAACCAGTATGTGTGTGGTCTGTGTGCTGTGGGAAAGAAGCCAGAGGAGGAAATCAGTAGCAGAGCAGAAAGTAGAGGTAATTTCAGAGTGAGGCTTGTGAGGGAGCAGGAGGAGTGCTTCAGAGCACAAGTGCAGAGGCTGGACTTGGGTAGGAGGAGTGTCATTTTCTCCGCTGAGAGGAGAGAGGAAGAGAGTGTGGCTGGGGCAGAGAGCAGCCGGATGAATTGGGAGGAAGGGGTTCCCATATGATGGCTTCTATTTTCCCAGAAGAGTGTGAGACAAGACCATCAGTTGATGGTGAAGGAGGTGGGGGCAGAGGAAGGTTGTCATGAGAAGGGAAAGTGTGAAATCCTCATTTTGGAGGGTGTGAAAGTGAATTGTGGGGGTATACAGGATCTACAGAGAAGGAGTGAAGGACTGAGAACCACTCTCATATTCCTATTGTTGCCGAGTCCAAACTCATTCTGCTCACCGCAGGACAGGCCAATAAATTGGGAGATGAAGTATTGGCGCAAGGAATAGTGACTTTATTCAGAAAGCTGGCAGACCGAGAGGATGGCAGACTAACCATCCTGCTCTAGTCAGAATACAGGCTCCTTTTATACAAAAAAACAAGGGAGGGGGTATGGTTGATTGTTGCAATCTTCTTGCTACAGGCATTCTTTGTTCTTGCAGCCATCCCCGTGGGCCAGGTCATGGTGTCCCTGTAAACCTCCAACAAAACAAAGGTTATTCTCTACTCTACTATTTCTGTTTTGAAGTGTGAACAAAAGTTCGCCTACCTGCTGCACAGTGAGGGCAAACAAATTGAAACCACAACGTCAGAATTTGGAGCAGGAGAAGGTTTATTGTGGGGCCAAACAAGGAGAATGAGTGGCTTGTGCTCACAAAACCTGGACTCTCTGGTGGTTTTCAGGAAGACGTTTTTATAGGCAAAATTTGGGGTGAAGGCTGCAGGATATTTGACTTTCTTCTGATTAGTTGGTGATGAGGTAACAGGATGGTGTTCCAGGAGTCTTGTGCTCAGCCTGAAGTTGCCATCCTCCACCAGGGTGGGAGCCTTAGTTCCTGCAGGAGAAATCAAGGTATTGTGATGTATATTCCTTGAGGAGGAACCAGGACCCATCCCCCCACCCAAGGCTGCACTTTCTTGACTGTTCCTCCCTTGTCTCTGTGCTCTCTCCCATCCCTGATTAGCAGCAACTCTTTGAATCTGCCCTTTGAAACTAAGAGAAGGTCAAGAAAGCTGAATGAAGCCTGTCCTACTAACAAGAAATGGAGGACACGGAGTATTTGTACCAGGGAAGATCCCATAGGGTACTGCTCTGTTTCAGAGGCTTGCAATTCTCCCAGACACTCAAGAACAAATTTGAAGTGTTTATTTATTATCTCTCTCCTTTTTCTATTTTCCTTAGTCCTAATTTCTAGAAAAGATTTTTCTTAAGAATTAAAAAAAAATCATTCTTTTCCTCTCATCCCACCTTCCCTCCTCTGGTACAAACTGTCATCCTTGCACAGGATGATTATTCTGGCAGCCCCGGTAAAACTCTCCTTATCTTCAGCCACTTCCTCCTTTGATCCAATCTCAGCGCTGTCAGAATAATCCTCCCTAAATACAGCTTTTGTCAGGTTGCTTCCTCTTTCACCACATCTGCCTGAGTTCCAAAGGTCTTCAGGCAAGGTCTTCCTTGTATTTCTTCCCTCCGCTTTCCAATACAGAAATTTCTAGTCGTGTCAATCTAGTCTTTTCCTTTGCCCAAGACCTTAATGTCGTATTCCTTTCCACTTTTCCGTGTTCACTCATGGTCCAGGTGCAAGAAATTGCAAACCAGGCCTTTTCACTACATCCAGTCAGACCCACTCTTCAGGACTCTGCTGTGGAGCTTTCTGGGATGATGGAAATGTTCTATAGCTCTGTCTGCACAGTCACATGTAGCTATTAAGCACTTGTTGTGAGTGAGGAACTTATATTTAAATTTTATTTTTAGTTATCTTTAATTTTACTTACATGTAAATTTAAATGTAAATAGCCATGTGTGGCTTAGTGGTGGCTGCATGGACACACAGTTTTAGGACCAACTCATTGCTTCCTTGAAGCCACTTAGCCAGTTCAACCTTGATAGTGTTGATAAAAAGCTAATCCGTTGATCTGAGAAAGAAATGGAAAATTTTATTCAAGCCAAATTTGAGGATTATAACCTAGGAAGAGCAATCTCAGAAAGCCCTGACAACTGTTCTGCCAGTTGGAAATCAAAGCACAGTTACGAGTTTTCTGAGACAGAAGGCCGCACATCAAATGACATATTTATTGATAGTTTACATAATCCAGGTCTAAGCATCATCCTGGTGGGTCATGTGACCCCTTACAAGATCAAGAAGGAATGTTATCTTCTAAGGAGTTGTCCTGTTGATGCTGGGAGAATGTTGCTTTTTGTGGTTGAGCAAGAATTCCTTCTGATGGGGGAGGTTTGGTCCATGCATAACACAGACACATAGAGCACAGTGAGGGGAGAGAAGGGGCCAAAGGACAGAGAATAATTTTTTATGCTTAAATTTTTCTTATCTTGCCATGAAATATGTATTTTATTTTACAATAGAAATTTCCCCTTGTGGGAAGTCCTGCAGCTTTGATGCTCTACACAGCGGAGTTGTACGTTTAGTTCTATATTTTCCAGCTTTCAAGTTTTCACAATTGCTTTGTTTCTCCCTTTGTCTTATTTTTCTCTTCTACCTATAATGTTGAGCTCAAAACATAACCTTCAATATATACTTGACTAAAATTTTGAATTATTTATGTGTAAGGGGCCGCTCCTCCCCTACTGAAACAAGTTAGGAAACTGAAGATAAAAATGGTGAACAATCTTTCTGGTCATCCTTTTGTTATTTGAAAACTGGGTTCTCCTCTTGGTAGGAGTCGAGCCAAAAGACACAACTAAATCAAAGACTGGGAGAAGGAAGGATTTATTATTACTTGCAGCAAGTAAGGAGAACACCTGGGATCTTTCCCAAAGCAGTGTCTCCCTGAACAGCAAAATTGGGAAAGTTTTAAGCTAAGGGTACACGCACATTCTTGAAGCAGAGGAGAATTCAGCATAGAATTGGGGCCAAGGTCAACAGAGTCCACACTTTAGTTGATTGAAGTCTGGAGGGCCAACATCACCATTCCATCCTCCACCTGGGTGGGTGTATTAGTTCCTGCAGAACTCAAAGATATATTATTATGTATATCCTTTGAGAAGAAACTAAGACTCTGCTTTATCACTGCACTATAGGTTGACTGTTTTCTCTGTTTGGCATTCCTTGATTCCCTTAAAATCACTGATTACACAGGCCTGTTCAAGGGCAAGCATTGTGGCCAGGCTTAGATTACCAAATGGCTTAGGCCAAAATGGCTTCTCTCATGTCAAGAAAGTCATGCCTGGTTCTCTTTCACTGGGGACCCCCTAACCTATCTACTTCCATTCCTGACAGGAAGAGAATTCAAAATGGCTTCCGCTTGTTCTTTGAGTTCCTTTTTGTCCTTTGGATGGCTCCTCCACCTGCCTGGAGGAATTAAAACATCATTATTATTAGATATTTCACAAAGACTATTTTCTGATATAAGGAGCAATAGCAGTTTATAACTATTGTGACTGGTATTTTAACTACTACTCTGTGATATGTTAAAAATACATTGTTAGTTTTATTAAGGAGTTACTCAGATGTATATATCATTTTCCTGCAAGTTGCAGAACCACCTGATTTCCACCGTTTACTAGTCTAACTTGTCCTCTAGCAATAAAACCTGAAAGTGTTTTAATTTGAGGACATCGACTTTTCAAGTAGGAAGTAAAGGGCCATGTTGCTGGTCTGGAGGGAAGTTAAATGGATTACTCAGTAATTCTGTTCCGCCCCTCTCCTGAGGGGTTATTCAAATCCACTCACATAATACATGGATTTTTCTGTAGTGATTATCCCACAAGCATTTAGCTGAAAGAAATGTAGGTTCTCCTTTTCCCTCCAATAGGAAGAGCGCTTTCACTTATGCAAATGAGAGCGCTCACGCTGGGGCCTCACAAGACAGCGCCTGACACAATCGCATCCACAGAGATACAAATCCCTCCACTTGCCTGCCTTCCTATTCATGAAGCTGCTTCAGCGTTCAGTGATGTTCATTTGCAATTTTAACACTAGCAAGAAGTATGCAAAACATGAATGCCCAACTTTTCAAAGGGGAGGAGGCTTGCCAACGGAAGAGGAGGAGGAGGAGGACAAGGGCGGAGTAAAAGCGCAGGACAGACGGTTGAGTTTGGTTTTGCTTTCTAGACACTGAAAGCCATTTTTCTTAAATACAGAAAGTAGTCAATTCTGTTTGCCCCTGCCAGATCAGGCAACTTGATTTTCTTTCAGCATTTTTAAAAACTTGGGCTTAAAGTCTTAAACTTGGTTGTAAAGTATGTAGCTTCGAATACTCACTGTTGCTAGCCCGTATCAATCTTGCCCTTAAGAATAGGATTTTTATCTTTCTCATTTGCCCTTCATGGGTACTTCCTTATTTCTCTCCCTCCCTCCCTCTCTCTCTCTCACACACACACATACACAAACACACAGCCTCTATCAAGTAGATAATATAATCTGCTATATGCTACACAGTAGCATTCTGAATAATGATAATTAAGGTGGTTAAATTCCGTTATTTATAATGATTAACACTATAGTATTTGAATACCTCTATGATTTAAATGCTTTCCCTTCTACTAGATGATACAAATACAGGTGCAATCAAACAATGAAAGAATATAAAAAGCAATGATTTACTTGCTTAAATGCAATTTTTTGTTTGTTTTTTGGGGGAATAAAAAGAGTACTTCAAGAATGATAGAACAAAAATGATGTTTAGTTAAATCCTGAAAAAAAATATGGAAGAGAAAACCGAATAACAAAGAAAAAAATGCTAAAAAGAGAATAGTTGAAGAGAAATCTGATATTTAAACCTAGGCCCCTACTGGTGCCCATGGCAACTCCTCTGACAACTTGGTTTAAAAAAAAAAAAAAAAAGACAAAAAATCTATTCTTTTCTTTGCTTTCAAGGATAATCCTTGCTTTTTATTTTTTCTCCCTGGGAACCATGACAATTTTTTTTTTTCTTTTTTGGGACCATGCAGGAATTTCTTTTACAACAGACCTAATAAATAATGGAGGGTTAATGTCCTTCAGACAACTAAATGGGAAATTTGATCTTCCCAGAACACATTTCACACTCATATGTGATCTGGGTGCTGAGAAGCATAAAGTAGGGTTAGTTGTTTTATATTTAGGATTTATGCTATTTTACAATTCTTAAGTTGATACAGTATTAAATGCAATTCATGTAAGATGAGGAACTTATTTTAATTGTTCTGTTGAACCCAGCATGTGATAATCATTCTCTCTAAATTGGAACACAGTTTCTTTCTACTCTGTTGTCTGGGTGTACTCTGGTTATTATCACCCATGATGAGATAAAAATACTAAGTGAACATTAAAGCTATGACCTTCACCTTCTCTTTCAAATATCATGTCCAAATTGAGAGTCATTTTTCAAAAGTTCTATCACCATATCAGAATGTAATTCTAATTTCAGAGTTTACACCTTGTGAGCCTAAACAATGTAAGGTGAGATCCATGTAAGGTGAGATCCACCGCTTGCAGAAAAGTAGCATTGTTACCAGCCAGCGGGCCTGGCTGCTAGTTTTTATGCAATTTGCTCAAGATTTGTACATTTTTTTTCCCCTTTGAAGTGGGGAATGAGAGGAATGGTTACTTTCCACTGCCTTGTTTGCAAACCTTAAGTCTGAATTACAGGAATGCCAGTTTGTACTTAAATTTTTTCTTTTTTTCTTTCTTTTAAGATATAAATGCTCACAACTCAACAAAATTAGCATGGACTCAGAATACAGATAGATCTTTTTATGTTTTGGAGAAAAATTTCCAGGGAGGTTTAATGTCTGTAAAGTGTTACTGTTTGTAATCTCCCAGAATTTTGAGATTATTTCCTGAAAAGATTCATAATCTTTTAACAGTAAGAAGTTTTTTGAGCAATTACTCATAATGTGGTAATGTGCCAGGGTCATTTACATAAATTATTTCTTCTCTTCTTGACACTTTGGTAAGGTAATATTTTAGGCCCATCTTACTGATGAAGAAAGATAAGGGATTTGGCCGATATCAGATATTCATAAGCAGCTGAGCTGGCATTCAAACTGGTCTATTTAAATCCAAATTCTGATATATACCACTTCATATGACATCTCAGAATCAGCAGCGTAAAAATCCATTTCTCTTCTTTGACGGAAAAATTAAAGCAGGGTGCAAACAGATTAAAAAGGAGGTTGCCTTTTTATTTTTCTTTTCCTCTCTCTTTTTTTTTTCTTTTTTGGTATAGGCTTACTATACTTTTATTTTACTTTTATTTCTGTCAAAGAGTGAAGTGGAAGGAATAGAAGGAAGAGGGGAGGGGAATCTAGATTCCTGCAAAGACCTGCCCAAGCATGGAGAGCTCAGAAATGGCAGGGGTTTTTTGCAAGAAAATATCAGTGACTGATCTGCATTTTCATCTCTGATATCAGCTGCACCTGATGTTCTCCGACAGTGAGTTGAAAATTAGTCACAACCATGAAAACGAGAGAGAGACAAAGTGTCATGACAGTTTGAGTCCTGCAAACAGAATTGGTTTGAATGATTATATTAAAAAAGTATGCATTGTAAAATAAGTGCTGTGTTTTGGAATGGTCGTGGAAATGTGCCACTCAGATCATGATTGACTGACAGCCCTGCCTGCTGCTCCTGTGTTCATCACTCTGTTCCTCTGCTGAAGCCACATTTCCTCTGGCTGCTCTCAATCCATAAATGAGCACTGCAGGGGAACTAGAGCAGGTCTATACCTCTATGACATGGGACCTCTTTAAGTAATGGCTTTAATTACCATCTGCCTGGTTGAAACATTCTTAGAACTGCACTAAAGCTGTTCCTGACTGACCCTCCTTTCTTTCCCCTCTCCTCTGGCTGGTGTGCGACTTGCAGCTATAGTGGGAAGACTTTCCGAACCTACTCTGTCTCCTCTTCTTTATCCATGATAGGTGCTTCCCCTGATAAATCTCTTCAGTATCTAATTTCATCTTGGCATCTTCTCCTCCAAGGACTTGAACTGACTGTGCTCAAAGTAGTTGACCTGGAAGGCTAGCCACTTATACTGAAGATGTGTTCACATCTCAAAACACTGTTCTTTAGAGGTGTCATCAGTGTTAGACTAATGACCTAAAGAAACATAAGATATTTTATAACTAAAGATGTATCCATGAATTCAAATCCAGCCTTCATCAGTATATGTGTCTTTAAATAATTGCCTGCTTCTATGAAATCAAATTTTATATAAAAAGATTAAGATTTCTTAAAGGTATATACTACTGTGCTCCTGAAATTCTTTATAGATGATTTATATAGTCAGAGATGGTCGTGATGGGCACAATAAAAGTTCTGTAATTAGCTCTAGAATGATTTGAACCATCTACTAAGATTTTCCCCATTTGAGCTTCAGAGTCAATATCACTTTTTGCCCAAACATCATCTAAGTGCTTTCCCTATTGGGAACCGTATTTCTAGTTAATCCAGTTTATACTCTTAACACTAACCTGTTAGTCCCCAGTGTAATTTTTCTGCCAAATTCCTTTTAAATGGTATCCTTAAATCTAATGATCCTTTTCCACACTCATCAGTTATAGACTGTCACTACCTTTACAGCTAGCTAATTTTTCAACCAGTGTCTCTTTCTCCTGAGGGTCCAGGAGAGGAAGACATAAATTTTCCCATCATGAGGAATTAGTTGGCCAAGTTGTACATCAGTCCAGAGAAGCAAGTCTGTACAATTCTGCTGCTGTAAGTTTTTAAGAGTTACACCGACACCTGATAAGTTCAATAGAGTGGTGTCTCTGAAGTTATAAAATCTGGTCATTCTTACTCTGCTATTTACTGATTTTGTGACTTCAGGCAAGTTAAGGAATCCTTTAAGTCTTAGATTCCACTTGCAAGTATCTATTCTTAATAACATCTACTTATAGTGATGTGATAATGGTTGCATGGTGATCTACAAAGAGTATTTAAATAATTCTTATGCAGTGAAAGTCCTTAATAAATGTTCATTATTATTTTTATATGTTATGGCTCAAAGTTCCTAAAGATAAAAATTTGCTTTTTTCTGATCTAGGTTTCAGGAAATTAGATAAACTAACCTGAAAATGTGAGTTTACTATATTAGTTATTGATTCAAGTTCTGGATTTGCACCGAAGTTTTGCTTTTTTACTCTTGTTTATAGTATATAAACCTGAAATGTGTGTGTCTTTAATTTAATGCAAATTCCACGATGGATTTTAGTAAAAGAAGACGGATGAGTGAATTATAATATGGCACACTGTCAGTCTGCAGGTGGTTCTACCTAAAAGCCAGGCTGAAGATGAGATGGTACCTGGAATCCTCTAGCTCTCAAATCAGGACATGTGCAATTTTTTTCAGTAATTATTCTCATAGTGGAATTTAATAATACTTAGTACTCTTCATTTAAAATGAATATATTAAGAAATATAAGATTTTCCTCTCCCTTGAGTTTTTAAATGGCTTTTAAAATGTATCTTTTCCACGTTGCATTAAAATTTGGAGATTTAAAATGGTGACTATGGTTGATAATACTGTATTTTATAATTGAAAGTTGCTAAGAGAGTAGAATGTAAGTGTTCTCACCAAAAAAGAGAAATATGTGAGGTGATAGATGTGTTGATAAACTCAGTAGTGGAAATCCTTCCACAGTGTATATGTGTATCAAATTATGTTGCACACTTTAAATATATCATAATTTTACTTGTTAGTGATACCTTAAAAATGCTAAAAACAATTTTTGGAGAGTTAAACTCTAAAGTTTTGTTTGTCAAAGCAAATTCATTTTCAGATATCTAAAAGAAACAGAAACCAATCTGATTGTGCAAAGCTCTATATGCACAGTGTTTATGCCATTTGAGCACTGGGTTGAATGGGACTTTCACTGGTCTGTTTATTGCACTGTTTGGAGGCTAATGATGTCTTTTTATAACATCAGCCACACAAATGAACCAAGCACCTTCCCTTCCATCAGGACTGTTGGATAGCACGTTGTCCACAAGTGGTATGTTAGCGGAATTGGAAGAAGAGACATTGAACTTTCAAGGGCAGTTTAGAGCTTAGGTTCTTCTTTCCCTTCTTACTTTGAAGATACCATTTCCTCCCTTCCTAGTCTTCTCTCATCTCATTTTGTTTTTTATTCTTTCCATATCCATTGTTACCTAATCCTTGGGGTGGGAATTGAATCTGCAAGCAGTATCATTTCTGTGCTGTAGTCAGTCCAAAAGTTTTTCTCAGTCTTTACTTTTGTATGAATTGGAGTTGCTTTTAGGGTTCCAGTGAGGAAGCTAAAAGGATGAGAATTGAACAGAAAATATAGGCAGATTAATGCTAACATTTCATCTTTGGCTTTTACTTATTGTTTATTATGGAAGTATTCAAACTTCAAACATACAGAGAGTGGAGAGAATAGTATAAAGAATTCTTGTGTTGTTACCACTCAGCTTCAGCAATGATAAACACAAATAGTTTTTGTTTCATTTATCTCCTTCTACTTTATCTCTGTTATTGATCCTGAAGCATTTTAAAGCAAAACTCTGATGTCATACTATTTCACCCAAAAATACTTCAGTGAAGGTTTTAGCGGATAAAGGCTTTTGCTTCCACTGTTGATGCAAGTATCTAAGATAGAAAGTAGTGTAATATTCTTCTGTACTCTATGGTAACCTGGGGTAACTTGCTTTGTTATCACAATGACATTAAGGGTTTGGGTCTGCTTATCGTGCTAGCGGTACTGACTATTTAATGAGAAATCTTTTAGAAGACTTGAAATTCTATATTACTAAATCCCCTAGAGGATAAATACAGCTTTCTCATTTTCCAGTTATAAATATTACAGTTGAGGTCCTAGCAAATACAATCATGCAGATATAAAATGCTGCATACAGCAGGCTTTCAGTTCTTAAGTTTTAAGGTCATTGATAAGTAGGTGTTTTCAAAAATCCTTCCAAAGATTTGAAATTTGATAGGTGAAACATTAAAAAAAAAAGGGGGGGGGGATAACTGCTGTGCCCAGAGACACATGATTCTTTTCAGAAGGTAAAGGGTTAATGTTTTACCCTTTAAGGTGGAGGAGGAGCACAGACTCAACATCAGTCCCAAGAAGGGTGTCACCATCTCGCCTTCTTCTGGTGAAGTTAGAACGACTGACTAATTCCTAACAGTTGTAGATGTGGTTACCCAGCAGAAAGCACAAGTGGGAGTTTGATTTCTGTGTTTTCTTTCTGAGATATTGGTAGGATGTTTTGGCAGGTCAGTAAATTGACTTTTGACTATTGACCTCACTCTGCAGGAAGAGTTTTAGCACATGCAGCTTCTGAGCTGACACATGTTAATTTCAACCCATAGTGACAATGCTGGAATTTCTGTATCTGCTCAGGGTCACAGTCATTTCTTTGAGGGCAAGGGTTTTGTCTCTTTTTGATACATTGATCTATTGGGTCCCTGCTGCATGCGTTATCCTTTACTGACTGAGTCTTAGTTAAACTCTTAATTTTAGATTTGACTTCCCTACATGCCTCTTTAAAAGGTTGTTTATCCTGTGGCTCTACTTTTCCAATTACTTTTTAAAAAATTATACAGTTGATTCATATATATATATATATAATTTCTGGTGTATAGCATGGTGATTCAGTTGTGTATATATATTCTTTTTCATATTTTTTTCATTATAGGCTATTACAAGGTATTGAATATAGTTCCCTGTGCTATATGGTAGGACTTTGTCATTTATCTATTTCATATATAGTAGTTAGTATCTGCAAATCTTGAACTCCCAATTTATCCCTTCCCACCCCCTTTCCCCACTGATAATCATAAGTTTGTTTTCTATGTCTGTGAGTCTGTTTCTGTTTTGCAAATAAGTTCACTTGTGCCATTTTTTAGATCTTTCCCCACTGATAATCATAAGTTTGTTTTCTATGTCTGTGAGTCTGTTTCTGTTTTGCAAATAAGTTCACTTGTGCCATTTTTTAGATTCCACATATAAGTGATACCACATGGTATTTTTCTTTCTCTTTCTGGCTTACTTCACTTAGTATGACAATCTCCAGGTCCATCCATATTGCTGCAAATGGCATTATTTCATTCTTTCTAATGGCTGAGTGCTTTTCCATTGTATAAATATACCACATCTTCTTTATCCAGTCATCTGTCAATGGACATTTAGGTTGCTTCCACGTCTTAGCTATTGTAAACAGTGCTGCTATGAACATTGGAGTGCATGTATCTTTTCCTATTGACTTTTGATCATTTGTTTAGTTGGTCATGAATGCTTACAGAAGAGATATCGTGTCTTGACTATTTTATTCATTCCAAATTTTACTTAAGGGCCTTTCCCATAAGCCTGTTAAGATTAGAATAATAAAATATGATGGCGGAGACATTCAACTGGTTTCCTCTCTGTAAGTCTTCCTCTGAGGTCCTTGACATTTTTGCTAAAATATTTCAAATAGACCTTTGTTTTATAAACTCAGTAATGAGAAGCTTTTAAAAATAGTCCGTTGTGTTATTGAAAAACTCATTTTGTTAGAAAGTCATTATTTTTGCTGTATGAAACTCCCTCTTTGTTTAGCTTATACCATTCATGCTTTCCGTGGGAGAACCCCTCAGACATTGGAAGGCATTTATAGCATTCTTTGCTTAACTCAAGGTCAAATCGAGACTAGAACTCCTACTAAGTTTAGTTATTGCAAAGACTATGTTTATACATAGGCACTCTCTTAGTCTCATAGTTTAAGTACAACTTATGTTTTTTAAACAGTACAAAGTAAAAAAAAGTATCCTTAAACTTAGAAAGAGAAGAGGAGGGGGAGAGACAGAGAGGAGTTTAAATTGTGGTCCCCTGTATGAATCTCTGTGTAATGCTACTTGAGCATATTTATAATTAAAGATTCACATATATATGTGTATATATATATGTATGTATATATATCTATATCTCCATGTGCAAAATACATTTAAAAGTCTTCAAAAAGTTGAAACATGAAAGTGGATTTAAAATGCCAAGAAGTTAAAAAAAATCTAGACTGTTGGCTTTGTGCTAAAGATTATTATTTATTTTCTAAGGATAAAAATTTGTTAACAAGATTAATGACTATTTGTCTAGCTTTACTTGTTCTCTGTGCAGAATTATAAAATAGCATAGACACATCTGCTGTCTCTTTTCTTTCTACTTTCTGAGACTTCAGAACTTTTAAATATTTTAATATCTACTTTTTTTATCTTTTTCCATGATGTCTTCTAAAACAATGATGTTTTAAAATGCTTGTGATTGATTAGTGATGGGACACTGCCCAGCAACCAAAACACAGCTATTCTTAGCAAATCACACTGCATTACATTTTGATTTCTAATTTAAGAAGAACTGTATTTATTTTCAACGGCAAAGGCTAGACAATGAAAAAAATTTCAAGAGTTCTAAATCTTTAACAAACAGAAGCATTCTTTAGTATTTGGAATGTGTTTTGAAAGAGTTTTATTTTTTATAATTTTAAAAGGTGTCATTGAATAAAGAGAAGATTTCATATAAACCTAGGCTTTTGTTTTTATTCTTTTTCTTCCCTTTTTTTTTTTTTGATTAAAGAGGGAATCTTAAACCACATCTTAAAATCAAGATGTGGTTCAAAGGGCCAAGAACATTACAATACTTGAGAAATCGTATTATCTCAATCTGTCCTTTTCTTTTTAACTTCTGATGCAATCAGGAAGTGATTTAATGTGTTCTTGTCATTAATAATATAACAGGCTGTAACTAGAATGTACTAAACCACAATCAATTCATTTTGTTTTCTTATAAAATGGAAAAGAGAATGAAAAATAGAACCCTTCAACTTGCCTGGTAAATAACCATCCTTCCAACTAGCAGCTTCAATTAATTCAGTATGCTGGCCCTGTGTTATTATGGTGACATTTACTAGGTTATTATCTTTCTTGGAAATCAGCTTATTTGGAATATAAGAGAGAAAAAGAAGAAAAAACGGTGAGGTTGTGTTTGTGTTCTTTTTCACTTGGTAGCAATGTATTTTTCCATGTAAATTCTTCATCATACAAGTATATCTCTCTTGTCTTCATCTACTTTTGCATACTTATGTTGTTTATTTATATACATTTTCTTAAAACTTTGGCAGATATTTGCTTTCTAGACCAGATTTATCAAATTTATGAACTCAGCACTTCATCTTCTATTAATATATTCATATTTTTTTAAACCTAGGAGGAAAGATAATGGTGCTGGGTCAGAATGATTAATAACCTCTAATTTGTTAACAAGATTTCATGACAATTTGTCTATCTTTATGTTGTCTTTGTGCAGAATTATAAAATGGCAAAAGATAAAGTCGGTGACCATTTATCTCTTCCAACTTGGCCGTGTTTGTCTTGAAAATTTTTCCATCCTAAGGGAAACTGCCTTTTTCATTACACTATACAGTGCAGAGTGTTTAACAATGTTTCATAGAGTAGGTAATAAAATGTCTTTGTCAAGCAAGTGATAAAAGTGCTTTATACATATATTTTGTTTACAGAGAAACTGGGGCCCTAGAAGTAGAAAAAGAATATGAGAATTCCTCCTTAAAGCTCATCCTTTGAAAACATTAGTTATGGCTCCTAGTGATGTGTTCAATTGTTTCTCAGACAAAGTGTTTCATCTTAAGTGAAGACAAGGACTGATTGAGTAGTTCTATTTAACAACAGTCTTCTTAAGTTACCTTTTTGTAAACTGGAGCTATGAATAATTCAAGTTTCTCAGTAGATCACAATGACTCCTTAACAATAAACAATGTTTCACGTATCACTCAGGCACCTATATCTGCAAGGAAACACTAAGATGAATGTGTTTTTCAGACTCTTTATTTTATAGATTCAACTCATATTCAACTTGGAAAAGTTTAATGATACCACATCTCAGAAATAACTTAGAAAAATTAAGATGATCTAGTTTTATATCTAGAGAGAATCTTCCTATAATAGAATTTTCTTAAAGCTATTCCAGGAGCTGACTCAGTATGGTTTTTAAAAAATATGTCAATTTTATTGCATTGTAGTAAAAGTAGTTTTAAATATATTTAAATGTGACTACAGTGGGAATGGTTTTCATAGACGTTTGTTGCACTGCTGGGTAAAGATATAGGTTAAAATTTCAGAGTTTTAAATGTTAATGTTTAAAACTAAATCAATTAAAAGAATCAAGATAAATGAAACAGACACATTCCTTAAAGATATAAATTCAGTATTTTTGTCATAGCCCTTTTTCTTAACTTCATTCTTCTCCTTTACTTTGCGAAAGATTTCCAGGGAATTTCTTTTCTGTATAACTCATCTTTCTAATTTTCGAATTATCTTCCCATGTTTGAATAGAGTAGGCTGATTCTGGATACTGGACTTAAAAATAATATTTTTGATAAATTGTGCTGGATCAAGTACGTATCTACATGATAAAAAAATCACCACTCTGCTCCTCTATTTCACTTGCATTTTTTTTCAACAAAGGTAGCTGTCTGTCTACAATGGAAAGTCTGTATTAGCTATTGAAAAGATATGTTCTCCATGATATTTTCTAATATTTTAAACTGTTAATGCATCAGTGGTATGCAGCTATTAAATGCATCTTTAAATATGTCTCTGATTCTATTATAAAATTCTAGAATTTGAATAGTTAGGTTAACAGCATGCAAATATATGAGTAAGCTTCTTCAGAAAAGTTGAATCAATTTATATCGCCAGTAGCAGAGGTGGAGCCTACCTGTTTGCTCACACCCTAATTAGCGTTGGCTAATATTCATTTAAACATTTTCCAACTGGTGGATTAGAAATGATATATACCTATTTAGAATGTATGTTTTGAGATAATTTATATTTGAAAATTAGCCTTTTTATGATATTTTCCCATTTTTCTCTTCAACGTTTATTTCTTACTGACTTGGAGTTTATATACACACAGACACACTCACACATGCACACATATGTTAAGGGCACAACCTCTTCTGCCTGTCACATATGTTGCAAATGCTTTTTCCAGATTTCCAACTGCTTTTTAATTTGATGGTCTGGCATGTCCTATAAAAGTTTGAATTTTATACATTACTAAACCTATAGGTTATTTAGAGGTCTTGACAACCACTCCAAAATTTACCTTCATATTCTCTTTTAGTGCCTGGAAAATTACATGTAAATCAAGTCACAGAAACTAGTATATCTCTATAGATCCCTCATTAAACATTCCTATTATATCTATTTATGAATATGAAATATACAAAAGTAAAGAGGATCATTACACTAGTTTTTTAAGCAAATGTTTATTGAAAATAACATGCATATTGGTATGTATGCAAACCATTAGTGTAAAAATTGATAAATTTTCCTAAAATAAAGTATCATCTACGTTAAGAAAAAGGACCTTTCACATTTTTGCATTTAGGAGCCCCATTTGTGCCTCTTCCAGTCACTATTCCCAAGGAGTCACCGCTATCCTGGTTTATGACACCAAAGACTGGTTTTCCTGTTTTTAAGCTTTGTATAAATGGAATCAGTGGGTAATCTTTTGTGTTAGGTTTCTTTGACTTTGTACTGTGAATGTGAGATTCATCCACATTCTCCTACAGAGTTGTAGTTCTTGTATTTTTCTTGCTGTCTAGCATATCATTGGGTGACTATAACACTTATTTATCCATTATGCAAATTAGAGATAATTGGTAGGCTCCAGTTTGGGCTTTATGAACAGTACTTTTAGAAATATTGTGGAACATGTTTTGTGGTGAAGATGTTTAAATGTTTGAGTTTGATATATACTTAAGAGTTACGTTGCTGAATCGTAGCATGGAGTGTATATATTTGGCATTTGTAGACAGTCCCTAATAGTTTTCCAAAAAGGTTGTATCGGTTTACAGTCCCTCAGGTAGCACATGTGTGACCCAATTCTCCACATTTTTCTAGTTACTTGATGTATTCATTTTTAATTGTCTAACAAATTACCACAAAGTTAACGTTTTTAAACAACTTACATTTATTACTTCACAGTTTCTGTAGGTCAGAAATCAGGATGTGGTTTAGCTGGATTCTCCCTTAGGAATTCATAGAAGTCAAGGTGTTGGACAGGCTGTTTTCTCATCTAAAGGTTTGACCAGGGATGGCTCCTCTTCCAAGGCTCTCACATTTTTGACAGAGCTCATTTCCTTGTGGCTGCATGACTGAAGATCCTGGTTTTTTCCTGGGTTTTGGCTGGAAGCTGCTCTTAAGTCCTAGAGCCCAGTTGCAGTTCCTTGCCATGTGGCCCTCTTGATTGGCAGTTCACAACAGGGCTGTCTGCTTCTTCATGGCAGGTGGGATGGTCCCTCCAGTTGGCGAAGATGGAGTCTTATATAACAAAATGGAAGTGCCATCCCATCACCTTTGCCATATTCTATTGACTAGAAGCAAATTGCGGGTCCTTCCAGACTCAAGGGGAGGAGATTATACAGGGTGTAACAGTAGGGAGTGGAGATCATGTAGCTGTCTTAGAATTTGTCTGTATTAACTTAAGTGGAGTCTACAATTAAATTTCACTTCTGTATATAATAACTTCGAATGGAATGTGTACATCTAGTTTTAGTATTTATTTTCTCTTCTCAGCACCTTGTGGCCCTCATCAAACAGTGTATTTCTTCACTGCTTACTTGGACTGCATGCATGATATAACTTCTTTTTTTTCTTTTTATTGAAGTATAGTTGATTTATAATGTGTTAGTTTCAAGTGTACAGCAAAGTGATTCAGTTATACATATATAAATATATATACTTTTCCAGATTCTTTTCCATTATAGGTTATTACAAGATATTGAGTATTGTCCCCTGTGCTATACAGTAGGTCCTTGTTGTTTATCTGTTTTATGTATAGTAGTGTGTATACGTTAATCCCAAACTCCTAATGTATCCCTCTCCCCAACACCTTTCCCCTTTGGTAACCATAGCTTGTTTTCTATGTCTTTGAGTCTATTTCTGATTTGTAAATAAGTTTATTTGTATAACTTTTTTTAGATTCCACACATAAGTAATATATGATGTTTGTCTTTCTCTGTCTGACTTCACTTATTATGATAATCTCTAGGTCCATCCATGTTGCTGCAAATGACATTATTTAATTCTTTTTATGGCTGAGTAATATTCCATTGTGTGTGTATACCATATCTTCTTTATCCAATCATCTTTCAATGGACATTTATGCCTCCATGTCTGGGCTATTGTAAATAGTGCTGCTGTAAACATTGGGATACATGTGGCTTTTTCAGTTAGAATTTTCTCTGGGTATATGCCCAGAAGTGGGATTGCTGGATCATGTGGTAAGTCTGTTTTTAGTTTTTGAAGGAACCTCCATCCTGTCCTCCGTAATGGCTGCATCAATTTACATTCTCACCAACATTGTAGGAGGGTTTCTTTTTCTTCACACCCTCTCTAACATTTATTACTTGAGGACTAGGAGACTTCTTTTTTAAAATAGTATTTCTGCATTATGTCTCTGAAGTAGATGCTCTTGCTGTTTCACCAGGTTCCCTTTCACAAGGCAAGTGCACTCATCCCTCTGGCCCAATAAGAGCTAATGTGCCCCCGGATTATACACTTCCCACCTTCACCCACCTTGAAGGGAAGCATCAATGACTAACTAACACGAGTATACAAGGGGCTAGTCCCTTGTCTCCAACGAGAACCAGCTCGGTGCAATTTATGCTCCAGAGTGCCTCGTGGGATCAGGCTGAATTGAGACTTTAGCCAAGACCTCACCTTTGCTGAGCTTTCTTTCCTGATCTGTCCTACCTCCGACATCCCAATTCTCCTGAAATACTCCTCTATAAGTCCTCTTCTGGCTTTCAGGTACTTAGGGAAATCTCCTAACTTTTCCTTACTCTATTATTACAGTTTGCATTATAGAAGTTGTGTGATTATCTTGAAAAGCTAATGAAATTAAGTATCACAGAGTCACAAAATAGGGACATTGCAATTCTCCTCACTGTTTTCTCACAAACACAGATGGGTATTTCTTCAAAAACTGCATTTCTCTTTTCCTTTTTCTTTTTTGGTACAGAATACCTTTAAATATGATTTTATATATACTTAGTACAAAAGACATTATCCTGTTTATTAATAACTCTTTTGCAGAGTGCTGTTGATCCTTTGAGAGGTGTTTGTTAAATTCAGTTGTCACATTGACTCACCTCAGCTGTATCCTAGTTTGTGCAGTAGGCGGTGGTATCCTTGGTATCTACAACCAGTACTGTGTGGCCACACGCATCACAACAGCCATGATCAGTGAATAGCCAGTATCCCTGTTCTGGTGAAAAACATCTATCTGTGAATAGATGTATATATATCAATGTATCTTTCCACCCAACTGTAATCTTACTTTGAAATCATTAAGGAATACTCTATCTAAAATAACGCTAAGGAAAGTTTCCTGTTGAGGCAAATAATTCATTTTTTAAAAAAGGAAATAGTAACATTGATCACTTATATAAATCCCAATTTTATGGTAACAGGTCTTTAAAGGAAGGAAACTTTTTTTTTTATTAATTTATACAGATATATAATACAACTAATGTACTAGAAAGTAAAATTTAAACCATACCTTATGATCTTAAATCTACCTTAATTTTTCTTTACTTACCAATATATGGGTATCCCCAGGGTAAGCCTGAATAGATGATTCAGACTTGGAAACTTAATATCCAAGTTGATATTAGATTTTTTTTATAGATATTACCATGATACATTCTCTGTTTCTATAAATAGACCCACCAACCACTTGGTCACCCAAACCTGTCACCTGGAAATTAATTTTCACTTTACTGCCTCCTCCATCTCCTTCATCCTATACCGTATTATTTGTCACTAAGTTCTGCTGATTTTAATAACCAGATATTGCTGTCCCTTTATTTATCCCCTTTGACTTCAGGGAAAATTCTTATCACTGAATAGACTATTGCTATAATCTCATTTGTTGGTTTCTAATGGCTCCATCCTTCTACATCACAGTGAATTTTTTTTTGTCTACATTATAAATCTGAATATGCTACTCACTTGCTTAAGACACATGAAGAGCTCCATTCTATTCAGAATATATTAAAGACCAAAATCCTTGTGTGGCACATAAGATCCTTCACAGTCTGATCCCTGCCCCTCATCTATATTCATGCTTTGTTCCAGTACAAGTCTTTTGTTCATAAAACACGTCACACTTTTTCATTCCTCTACACCTTCGCACATGCAGTTACCTCTGGCTGCAAATTCTTTCTCCTCTTCCTTTACCAAGTGAGAGGCCCTGCTTATCCATCCTGACACTGTCTAAAGGTTAACTCCTGAGTCAGTTCTGCTTTGGCATCTCTGGGCAGGGTTGAAGCTTCTTTATGCTTTCCTTGCACGTTGTGAGCACATCTCTTATAGCATAGGATTACAAGTTCCTTTAGCCCCTGGACTGAGTTTTCTTGATATTACCAGTTCCAGCCTAGCAAATCGCTTGTCACACAATGCTCAATAAGTCATTTGCTTTTTGAATAGTGAATGATTATATATTCATAGTCTACTTTAAATCACTAAGCTGTTTCACGACTCCAATTTTTTTAACACTTCAAGAAATGGATGGATTTCTCAGTCATCTTTAATCTACTATAGGGCCTTACAATATAATATCTGACAGGCACTAAATAATCAATACATATTTTTTGAATGAATAAGTGAATGACTAAATGTAGGTGCAGAACCCTGCAAGCAAAAGAAGTCTGTTAGATTCCTCCTTTGTGACTATTTCTGTTGTGGATTTAATAAGTTTTAAGAATTTATGCAGTTTTTGTAAAATCATATTTTACTGATTTAATTACTGTTTCTTTTGAATAATTGGCTACTGATCTCAAACAAAGTTACTCTTTTAATGTCAAAAGCTGTTCCTATTCAGCTCTTTCTCTTTTCTAATTTTTACCTTTTAAAGAGTAACAGATTTAAGGTTAGGGTATAAAAATTTTTCCCAACTGGAATTTACAAGCATTATCACACTGAATGTTGCAATATGTAATTTGATATAGAGATATCGTCTCTAAATGCAAACTATGCCCAAGACTACCAAAGACTACTAAACGATAGTACACCCTCCCCCTAAAAAAATAAAGACAAGGTAGAAAATGTAACAATTTGTGTCCAGAAGTTCTTGGCTGAAGAAATCATGACAATATTTGATGTTTCCTTATATATTTTAGCATTTACTTATTGTTTGCAATGTTTTCTGATAGATGCCACAGTGGATTCAAAGATAACAATTTAGTCCCTGACTTTCAGAAGTTACCAATGTATTAGAAAAATTTGGATAGGATGGTAACTATTATGAAATGCTGTATGTTAAAAGTGGATTAGAAGATAAATCAAGGATAATGGCCAGTGAGAGCAAAGAAACTTAATTTCTGTTGTAGGAAATCATGGAGGCAGTGAAATTTGGTCATATCTTGAAAACTGAACAGAATTTCGACTTTTGTAGATAAACAGGCTGACGATATATTGTGATTTCCCAGGGTATAGAACTGTTTTCTACTAATGTATGAGGGTTCTCTGTCTCCATCATCCCCCACCTGCCGAGCAGATTCTTTACGTCTTTCTCCTCTCCTCTGACCCCCATCTCCTGATAGAAGTTCTGTTTCTTTTTTTCCCAAAGAAGATGCTAGACAGCATCAGAGAAAGAAAATATCTTACTATTACTAGCTTTGCTTACATAGAGAAATGACATAATAAGCAGCTAAGAAACCATGGACAGTAGAGAGAGAAAGATATGCTTCATGGACTGCACTGGGGAGGGTTGTTAGGGGTTTGGCATGTAAGAGACTCCAGAGAAGCTGTTAGTGCTGGAGAATCGGGTATTAGAGGGAGAAGTTAAGGTGGGTTTGCATAGTTGAGAAATTAGACCCCCTCTGATATTCCTAAAGACATATGAGGAGAGTGAATTTCCATTAAGACTTATTTTTGGTCGTTGGAATGAGCTTCCATAAATATGACTCTGTATATTTATTATTATTATTTAGTCTTTGCATGAGGGCCTGGCTTTTATTAGGTTTATCCATTCATAGACCTATAGAGGTACTTGGTAGATTTTAGGTAATGATAGATGGTTTAATTTCATTGGGATGATGAGATCATGAAAAGGAAGAGTGAAAGTTATGGCTGGAAGAGTAATGAGTGTTTTTGTGTGTGTGTGTTTGGAGAAGGGGGCTGGTGGGCATGTGATTGACCTTGAGGGCCATGGTACTGAGATTGGGTTTCACTGAGGAGGCGCTAGAAAGCCACTAAAGAACTTTGTTCAGATAGTGAGGTGAACATTGTTAGGCCTAGGAAACATTCATCTGGTGATTATGTGCTCATGAGGTGGAGGCTAAATACTGAAGGTAGGAAAGCTAATTACCTTTCAGGGGGCTGTTGAAATATTCTTTTAGAGGCATCTAAACATTTAAAATTGTTCATTCCTGTCATTAGAAAATTGGAGCACACATTACCATATATGTTTGTTTATAAATTACATATATATTAATATCTTCTAGATATTATAAAATATTAACAAAAATGGAAGTACAAATGCCTGATTGTATTGCCGTGTTACCCCTTTTAGCATCCTTAGGCCATTTTGAAGACTGCTGTAGAGCATGGTATAGAGAGATGACGAGGTCTTCACTGTAACTGTGGAGGTGGAAATAGCCAGGATGAGGACAATGTAAAGATTGTAACATTTGACCAACTGGATTTTGGGCATAAAGGAGAGAGGTGGAAAAGATAATAGCTCTCACATTTCATACTTGTTGAACACGTAGAATGATAGTTTGACTCATAGAAATATGTTTTTGTTTTAATAAAAATTGTTTTCAGGAAAATGTAAAAAAAATGGATTCTGACAACATTACTTCAGACTGCTGGTAATAATAAAATAGAGCAATCTGGCAAAAAATTAAAATTTCTGCATTGGAACCTCAAAGTGAGATTGTGATTGGAAGTGCAAATTAATTAAGTCCTTATGTTGTAGGTCAAACTATAGAGCTACCTAAATAAAAATGACTGAGGGAGGAAGCAAATCAGTGAAGACCACTTCCATTTATGGGGCAGGTTTGGGTTTAAGGGTCTCAGTAAGGAGAAAAGTATAATTGTGTAAAGAACCAAGGGAGAAGACAGATTCCTAGGGAAGATAGTTTTTTTTGTTTGTTTGTTTTTGTTTTTTTTAATAGGACTGGTGTGTTCAACAACATCATCCAAGGTTGCAGGAAAGTCTATAAGCAAGAACCTAAGAGAAGTTTACTGGATTAGGGATTAAAGGCAGCTTTGGTGTGATTAAAAAGCTGTAATCTTTTGGAAATCATGGAACAGAAGATATCTCAAAAATCTCAAGATGGTACAGCCTTAATTTTCTGAAAAGAAAAAGAATGTTCTGTTAAATTCAGACTTGAAAAAGGACACACTTCTAGAAAATTATTAAATAAAATCTTTAATTATAGACAACTCATAATGTTTAATTATTATTAAGCATAATCTTTTAGGACATTTAAATAAAATTCAAGCTACAGGCATGTCATTCTAACATAACTTTATTTTAATTGTTCTCTTACTTGTATGTTAAACTGTTAAAAGAATACAGATATGTATAAATAAACTTATACATTTATTAATATTTTAATATATGATTATATGTTTTTATGTTCATAATTCCTTGTTTTAATAGTCATTATAATTGCTATATTAATGGATGTATGACAGTTCATCTAGAGACTAATATAATTCTTCCTGAATCTTGAAGTGATTTTCTATGCATGAGTGTAAAGGATCATCTGTCAAGAGGGACGGCAGAGGGGAAATGTTAATTTTGCTTATTTTCTTTGGATACATTGAGATTTGGTTTCTACCTCAAGCTTGCAGTATTTGTTTTCTCTACTGAGACTTGTTTATTTTCTTATTGCATTGGATGAAATAACATTTTTCCCTAAAGTCCTTCATGATTTATTTCTGCACTTGATTAAAACATTGCATTTAGAACTTTATAATCACATACTGACATTTTGTTTGAAAACAAGATGCATTTCAAAAACAAATTTTAACACATTTAAAGATGTTTCTTGATCCACCCCTGTGTTTTTGCATATGTGGAAAATTACTTCATATTCGTGTTCCTCATTCTGCTTGATTTTGAGATGGATATCAAATTATGTGCCTAAAAACAAAATTTCATAGAATCTTAAAATTGTGATAGAACTTGTAAGGTTATTTACTTTTTCAGACTTAGAAATCAGTCATTTGAGAATCTAGTACCAATAAAAATCTACAAAGGAGAGATTCTCCATCAAAATATTGATGTCTCCACTCAAGATATTGGTAAAAGTATATGAATATTTTTGCATTAAGTTTTTAGTTCGTATTAATTCTGATTGCTGTAACATATCAAACTGACCACAGTAATGAAAGAAATCACCAGGTTCATGATGCCTGATACAGTTTTTTAAGATCACATAAGAATAACTTTACTCTTAGGCAAAGGAAGACGAAAATCTTCTTTGCTATAATTCAAACCCATTTCCCCTTGTTTGATTTCCAGGGGGTAACTTCCCCAGCTTGTTGATGTGTATTATGTGTAATAGAATCATAAAGTTTACTAATAAAAATAAAGATCAAATCTATCACTTCTCTTTGATCCATCAGTCCTGTCTCTTTGTTATAGAGTTAGAATAAAGAGAACGCTATCCATTGATTAAGCATTGTGTGTGGGCATATGTGTCTTTATGTGTGCATAAACAACTTAAAAATAGACATTAGAGAAGGCAATGCATCTGTAGTTTCTACCTTTAGAGGAATGACAAGCCTCATTTGGAGTTAAGATACAAACACATGAAAGGACTACATTGCTACCAACTGCACAATCTGGTACATATCACATAAATGCATGAGGCACTGACTAAGACATAGGGGCTTGGAGAGCAAGGGAAGGCTTTGGAGAGGTGAGTATGGTACTAATTTTGGAAAAGATGTTAAACGCACATAAACACATAGGAAACAGGAGCAGAGGGAGAGAGTGTAAAAGGAAGTGAGAAGGAGGGAGGAGATGCTAAGGAAGAGATTACATATCTTCTATGTTCCAGACCCTGTGTTCCATGTTTTATAGATTTTATTTAAGTACGGGTCAAATAAGAAGTTAACGTGTTTTTATTTAACAAGTTCTGCTGATTTTTTTCCTGGCCATTATATTACTGTGTGTGTATATTTTCCTCTAGTAGCTTACAGTTGACTTTTCTTCTGTGATTTTTTTTAACATATGCAAATAGGGATTACAAGTTTACAATTTGTGGTTTAAAATTCTGTGGCTCTTCTTGGTATTTCAGAACTCGGCAACTTAAGAGAGATTCCTTAAGTATCTAAATGCTGTCACCCAACTCTTTTGCATAAGCATACTTTTATGTAAATAAATTTTGTAAGATAATCATGTAATAGCTCATCAATAATGTTCCCCTTTCACTTATGAAAGATATTCTCTAGATTATTCAGTAAAGCAGTGGGAATGTCTATAAGAACACCTTTTAATTTTTGAAGATGCTCCAAAAATTCTACCTAAAATATCTTTTAAAGAGTTTTTAGATTTCATGGTTGCTGTATCATGTTGTGTATTCTCAGGAGCAAAAGATTCTTGACTATTAATTAGTATAATGTTGCATGATTGCCTTATCAAGTATGTTGGATGCAAGGTCAGTTAAACAAAATGACTTTCCAACTCCTGACACTGTCCCTGATTATCGAAGCGCATCAGACTGCAGCTGCATTAAGATGCTGGAACTAGACAGTCCATTTTAAATGGATGATAGAATCACGTAAGAAAGGAACAGTCTTTTTAGGTTGTTTGCTTGTTTTTAGGAGAAGATGATATTTAAAAAGAGCTAAGGAGAGCATGAGAAGATTGGGTAAAATTTCAAGATGTTTACTGAAAAATTGGATGCTCTTTATTTTACAACAGAAAGCACTCTGAGGGAATGATCGCGGTCTTTAAACATTCTTGCAATAATTGCCACTGACCATGGGAATCTCTGGTGTAATTTGTTTTTGCTCTTTTAAAGCTAAAGGATAGCCCTTCTCTTCTCTTGTGCCATTATAGTATTTCTACCAATATGTGAAGTCTACCTACCTCTATAATCTGCAACATGCCCTAGTAGTTGACAGTCAAGTTTTCAGTAATGAATGATTTATCCTGGGAACCTGTGTACTTAGATTTCATCTTGTTTACTTTATATATTTTCACTTTGCCATTTAAACAAATTTCATCTAAATATTATTATTTGTTTTTAAAGTCTTTGCTTTTCAGTCTGTTACTAATTTACTTTCATATTCACTTTCAAAAAATGAATTTTCATTTCAGTTCTAAACTCTAAATTGTAATTCCAGTGATTTTTCTATTTGTAATGCTCTCCACCATTATTCCTAAGAAAATCTCAAGAACCTAGCTTCCTTGATGTTCCAAAACAAAAATTTTGAAAAAGTCTTTGAGTGTTCATACAGAAACTTTATAATTTTTGGTAATAGAAAAAAAATTTCTAGATTCCTGAAAGGATTAACACTTATTATATTTTCCAGAAAAGGAAATAGTAACATTGATGTTTTCCTAAAGAAAAATCATGAGGGTCCAACATTGATCTGTTTATCTTTTTTTCACTTGTACCGGAATGAGAATATTTGTTTAAAATCTGTCACTACTCAGCTGTATACTCTTGTATCCTGTGTGATCTCATGTGTGTGTTTAAATAGAAAACCTGTTTAATTTTACTTTTGAGACTCCTAAAAAGGATAGTTAAATCTTTGCTATTTAATTTATATTTCTTGTCTAAAATTTTAACATATTAAAATACAAACCATCTCACCAATTTTTTAATAGTTAATATTTATTATGAAAATTGCAGTCTTAAGATAGGGATACTTTTATAAATACATGGATTAAAGGTATTTAAACAAGACATGTCAAATCTTAGCCAGTCATAACAACAGTGGTCACAGTGACTTGTTTCTTGATTACCCCAAGGCTTATTGGTTGAATTTTGACCATTACAGCACCTTCCCATATGAACCATACATGATTTCTGCAGTTAAATGTCTATTTAGGCTGCATCTCTTGTGATTTTATCACAGCTGACTTCCTGGCTGATTTCTTCGTTTTCTTGACATAATAGGTGTTGCTCAGATATTTCACTTATCTGTAGCTTCCTTGTGGGTCCTTGGAGACATGGGTGGTAAAGAAAATTTCTCACCTTTGAGATTCTCACTCTTCATGGATAGTGTTAATTCTATCTTCTCAAACATCAGTTGCACTAAAAGTGACAGGTTTCTCCTTTGTTCCTTATAATTTGTCTTTTCAGATTGCTAGGAAGTGTGACTTCTAAAGCATGGTCACTTGCTAGGTCGCCATTGTTCCTAAAGTAGAAATTGCTTTAATGGCACAATAAGTTAGACTTTTCTTATGGTTTTCACCTCTTTATTTATTTTGGTTCAAAAACCACTTAGCAAATGCCAAATGCCAAATGATGTGACGGTCAGGGTCTTTGCAAAGTAGAGAAGAACAAGATCATCTCAGTCTCAAAAGCATATCCCTGGTTCAGCAGAAGACACAGAAGTCAGAGACTGATGACTCAAGCCTTCATGATCATTGAGGCATCTCCACACTGCTCCTCACCCTCTTGGAAAATTAGATGCTACTGGTTTAAATTTTGCTTAATTAACAGAGATGTAAATATGTAACTTTTATGTTTTTTTTAAAGAAGGTGATCACATGAATGAAAAAAGATCAAATCTTTCTCTTAGAGATAAAGTTATTCTGCTTTTTTGGATATTCTGTTTTTTAGGATAACCAGCTAATAATGCACTAAACTTATCTGTGGTTCAGTTTTGGGACCTTGAATAGATTAGATTTACAAAGTATTTTCCATTAATTGCTCTATTTGTAAGCCATTTCATTACTCTAAGTTATTTAATTACTCTGTTAAGAAGACCACTGAAAGTGGAATATGATTATGTAGTATATTGCCAATGGATATTTCTGACATTCTGAGGATATACACCAATTCAAGCTAAAAGTTCTCCTCTGGTTAATCTCGGAAGTTATGTGTTGATCCCATTCTTCCTTCCTGCTTCATTATTTCCTATTTACTATTCTCTGTAGACTTGCTTTTATATATACTTCCATCTTTTAAAAAATGAGAATATAATCTGTAATGGTTAATTTTATGTGTCAACTTGACTGGGCCACAGGATGCCCAGATACTTGATGAAACATTACTCTGGGTATGTCTGTGAGGATGATTCAGAATGAGATTAACACGTAAATCAGTAGATTGAGGAAAGCAGATTGCCCTCCCCTATAGGGCTAGGCCTCATCCTGGTGCTGGAGAATGAGTTCTTGTCTCCACAGGAAAGAATTCAAGTGCGAGGTATAGTAATGTGAAGGCAAGTTTATTTAGAGAGATACACACAGGGTGTGGTCTGTCTCACACAGAGGGAGTATGGCTGTGAGGTATGGGGATGTTTAGTTTAATGTAGAAGTAGATACACATTCCATAGACAGAGCAACCATGGGGGTTGTTAGTTTTTATGGGCTTGATAATTTCATATGCTAACGAGTAGGAGGATTATTCCAACTATATTGCGGAAGGGGCGGGGTTTCCAAGAATTGGGCCCCTGCCCACTTTCTTACCTTTTTTGGGTCAGCTCAGGAACTGTCATGATGCCTGTGGGTGTGCCATGAGGCTCAAGGTCTACTAGAAGTCGAATCTTCCACTATCTTGGTAAGAACCAATTTGTTCTCTCCTCAATTTCTGTGTCATTCCTTCAGTGGTTGTGCCCTGCCGCCTCCCCTCCTGTCTCAATCCAATCCACTGAAGGCCTGATGAGAACAAATATATATATATATATATTTACTCTCCTATTGGTTCTGTTTCTTTGGAGAACTGAGACTAATACATAATCGTTTCCTTTAGACTATGTTCTTTAACACTGTAGTCAGAGTGCAGTTGGGTAAACCCAAATCCAAATAGTTCCATTTCCCTACACCCATTTGCACATCTTTTATCAGCAGGTTTTCCTTAATATAAAACAGGCACATGTCAAGAGAAGCATTGAAGACATATATATAAAGTAAGGTGTTTTTAAACAGAAACACATATGAAACAAGATTGTGTATTGATTGCTTGATGAAAATGTTGTGGCTAGAGACTCACAGGAACCTAATCCTGTATTTCCCCTAAGAGTAGAAGTTCTGTATTCACAAATTCCATGTTCGTGGCACTTTTATAAAACATAATTACCATGAATAATGAGAATTGACTGTATGGGGTCAAGCATAAGAAGAAAAAATTAGTTAATTTTTCTCCAGCCTCTCTCAGTGTAATTCTTAGGTTTGTTATATCGGATTTAACTTCTAGGCTAGAGTTTCTCCATTTGTTTAATCAGAATGATAATTTTTGAACTAGTCTAAAAAGTGTTGTTTTAAAGATTAAATGAAGTAATATGTATGAAATTGTTTTGTAAACTGAAATGCTGTAACAGGAGCAGTAAGCATAATTTATTTAAGGAATGGAAAATATGCTAGGGATTTTATAATTACTACTGTTTACCAATGTTGAATAAGAGAATTCAGGTTTTTCTTGATTTAATAAGACTACAAATCACATTGTTCAGCTGTTAAAAGAGTTTACATCTGAAATTAAAATTTCATTTTAACCAGAAGCATTGTCTCTTCTCTATGTTCTCCAACTTGTTAAAATATATTACATTAGACGGGAGCAAGACTGAATATTAAAGAATACTGTGGGCTTGCATGGATTTGTATCTTTTGTTTTCTCTGAGCCACCTCTGCTTAATTTACTAACACATAAATCTTTCCTATTTTCAGTGCTGCAAAGCCAATTTAGCAGAGGAAGAATGAAGCTGAATTCTGTTCTGCCTCATGCATCACCAAGAAAATTGCTAGGCCAGTTAAGTTTTGATTGCAGAATATTTATTTTTGGTGACAGATGTTGCTGATGTAAGAACCTAGGCTATCACAGCTTGAATTAGTCCTGAGTAGAGGTTGAAAAAAAACTGAAATGGAAAGTCTTAATGAAAGTAAACATGCAACATCAAGACGGCATCTTTGGAATTAGGTTTCTGACGGTATTTGTGTGGTGGGTATGTTGTGCCTACATTTACATGCAGACAGTGACTTTTGGGCAGAAATGTGGACACAGCCTTTTACGAAATCATATTCTTAAGGTCATGGTAAGATTGTAGCACCGAAGAGAAGTAAGTTTGGTGCATTCCAAGCACTTGTTTGGACTGAAGCAGGGTCTAGGGCAGAAGGTAGTGACTATAGGAATCCTGTGGATTCTGGCAAGAAAGAACTGCTTTATTATCCCTATGCTTCTGCCTGTCAAACCACTTATCACATTGTATTACAATGATTGTTTGCTTTATCTCTGTGTCCCATTCACAGATGACCATGAGGATCTTTGCATATAACATATTTGCCATAAATATTGGATGGAAGAAATCTCATAAGACATAATTCCTCACCTGTGCACTGAATGCACACGCACCTCCACATCAGAGGAAAGAGTCATTGGTGTTCTTGTCTCCCAGGCGAGACCCCCGCATAGTTCTATGCATACTGGTTTTGTGGCTCCCAAATGAATTGCTGATGGAGCTATGTTAGGGAAGCATCAGAGGGAGGCCACTGAAAAGGCCATGGCAGTAACATTTTCATTATGATCCCACCTTCCCTCTTTAAAAATCATGAAAGTTAAATTTGTCTAAACGCATAGCATGTACAACACTAAGAATGAATGGCAATGAAAACAGTGGACTCTGGGTGATAACATGTGTTAAAATAGGTCCATCAGTTGCAACAAATGTATCCCTCTGGTGTAGGATGTAGATAACGGAGGAGGCTATCCTCATGTGGGGAGAGGTTTATGTGAAATCTCTCACCTTGCTGTAAACTAAAACCACTCTGAAAAATAAAGTCTATTAAAAAATAGCAAATTTGTTGACCAAAATGATCTTCGATTCTTGGTCTGCAGTTCTTGAACATATGAAAAAGTCACTAGAAATCCTATGTCTTACTCATTCCAATGGTGAGTCAAGGATGACTCCTATGACAGAAATTAGTAAGGGAGAAAAATCACTAAGTTAATTTGATTATCTGTCTCAATAGAACATTAGCTTTTTATGTGCCAAAGTCAAGATTCATTTGTAAGCTAAATTGTTCATGTTTAAATATAAATAAAAATTCAATCATTATTTCCTGAGATATATTAGAAGCAATCATAATTGGGAATATTTAGTAAATAATATTTTAATTTTGCAAAGTATATTTTAATTGTTGTTCATTCTTGTCCATTTCAAGGATTACATGTCAGGTAGCTTTGCCAATGCCTTTTATTGCTTTTTCTCGGTGGATGGCATTCACCCATTTATTCCTGGAAATCCAAATGATTGTGAATGAATCATGAACAAAAAGCTCAATGAATTGTTTCTCTGCCGGAGACAATTTTCTGCTTTCTAGTGTTTTTCAATAGATACTTTCCCCTTGCTGGGATATGGGACGATTTTCTTGGGAATTTTGTTTGGAAGTGAACTTTTAAACATAGGGAATGAAAACACTTACACACATGCATACACACATGCACACTCCTGAGTGCAGGAGTCAATAGTCATAGTTACGCCACCTGGCCTCATGATAAGCAGTACAGGACGGGGGTAGATGGTACCCGCCTTGGTGATGGCTCAGGCTGAGGTCATTGCAGGTGAGCAAAATCACTGATTTGATGTAATACTTCTTGTTTAATGAATGGCTAAGTCTCAGTTGTCTGACAACTCCACATCTCATTTCCTTTGGCCTGTGAAAGGAGAGGAATAATGTGCAATTTAGTAAAACAAAAAGCTGACACCGAGCTGTCACATGTTCCAGCCCAGACTCTCTTTCAGAGGAGGCACCAAGTTGTGTTGGTTCTAACTTCCCCCGAGGTTACTGATTTTCTGTTGCCAGATAGACTGGTGTCCTCAGCTCAGTGAGGCAAGCTCTTCCTGTGCAGGTAGAATTACAACTCCTAATATTTAGGCGTGATTACGTTTTATGCACATTTATTGTTTCCTATTGTGAGGGGCTACTGATATAAATCCCAAGCCAAGAGTCATTTCCTGGGGCCCAATTCAAAGCTAGGATTTAGATTCACTATTAATCCCAGTTGCATATGTCTGTGGTTTACCTGACAATTTTTGTGATGTCAATAAATGGTCACTGTGTACTGAAGAAACCAAATCTGTTTATTAAAGTTGCAGCTGATAGCAACTGTTTAATTGAACTGGGCTGATACACCAGTGATCTCAGAAGCAGAGCATTGGGCAAGTGTAGTTCTTGCATATTTAAATGGATGGACAAGCCAATAACAAATACTGTATTAGATTAATGTGGATAATTTAGTTTGTTGCTTTCAATTATTAAAAAGCCTCTTCATTGCACAGAATACTCGGGTTTTGCTGGCTTTGTGTGTGCACATGTGTGTGGAAAGCCTGCTAGCCTATTGTCTGCTCATTCACTTATAAAAGCTGCTAATTCAGCTAGAAAGTAGATACAATCTACACACCAAATGAATTCGAGGCAAAGCAGCAGTTGATTCTAGATGCCAGGTAACTTACTAGGGATGTTTTATGTAGCTTTGTTCTTAAATGGATTGTGTAGGTTCCTTCATTGTATTGACACTTGAGGAAAAAATTAAGGGGATGTAAATGGTTGTTAAATATTTGGTGTAAATAGTAATAGCATGATGGGGGAGAATATTTTAAAAGGCACGTCAGAGAGGAGGGTATAGCTTAGTGGTAGAATTCAGGCTTAGCGTGCAAGAGGTCCTTCGCTCAGTCTCCAGTACCTCCATTAAAAAAAAAAAACGCATGTCAGATGAATGTCAGGTAGGTGTGGCGCAAGCTTGAGTATCATCTGGTTGCTATCAAAGGAGCAGAAATGTCAAACATTTTGCTTTTGTCCCCCTGGATTTCTGTTCCATCTTTTCTCCCTCTCTCTAAGAGAGTGAATTTAAATAGAAATGCTTGCTTTAGCTAACTGGAAATTCAGGAAAATCTGAAATAAATATTGTGAAACTGGTATCCAGATGCAGAAAACAGAATTAACCATGACCCCCTGTCGAGGAACTGTAATTAAAAACAAAATTTCTTCCCAACCCAGACAAATTCTCCACAAAGGTAGAAGAGAAAGCAAGCAATTTTTTATTGAATAATCATTTAACCAGACTGCGATGTGCATCACAGGCAATCTGCTAAGAGATTAGAGGCAGGAAGACTTCACCCTTTCGCAGTCAAGCAGATACACACTATTGCATATGTAGTGCATACCTATATATATTGCATATGTATAAGATAAGCAGTAACTAGTTTTCAAGTAGGAGGACTTGACAGCACCATTTGTCACACATAGTTCATCCTAGATTCACCTGGTAATCGGGGTGATCATCTGTGTTAGCTAAGGAAAAAATAAATGTCTCATATCTTTATGACAAGCTTGGTGCAAGGTGCCCACTTAATTAGGCTCCTACAGCCACAGAAACTGGGAGGCGGGGGCTCTCTCCCCCTTGATGTTTACATTCCAGAGATGATTCCTTTGAGAAACTCATTCTAGGATCTTAAAGCTCCCAAGAGGCTTATTTAGCTTTTAAAGAGATTTGCATACATTTCAAAAAGACAGAGAAGGAAATGACAATTTTCCTAAGTAAATACTCTAAGTAAAGGGGAGAGGGGCGTGTATCTTCCCTTATTTTCAACAGAAGTAATTAAGCCTCTTATTTATTTTTTTTAAAGAAGTTTATATTTGTTCTTAAAACCTCCTCCCTGTATTACTATAAAAAAGCAACATTATATATTTTTAACTGAAATACAGTCAATTACAATGTGTCAATTTCTGGTGCACAGCACAATGTCCCAGTCATGCATGTACATACATATATTCGTTTTCATATTCTTTTTCATTAAAGGTTATTACAAGATGTTGAACATAGTCCTCTGTGCTATACAGCAGTAACTTTTTAAAAATCTATTTTTATATATAGTGGCTAACATTTGTAAATCTCAAACTCCCAAATTTATCCCTTCCCACTCCCTTTCCCCGATATAATTTGTTGAGTATCTCTATTATTGTTTCTGCCTTACTCTGGGCAAACTGCAGTCTAGGTCTAAATATCCACCAAGTTCATAGTAAAATATTGTGGGCCATTATCTAGTGACAAAGTCTTATTACAAGGCACTCATTACAAGGTACAGAAACACCCAGTGTTTATTGTAGATGGTTCTAAGTGTTTTAAGTCTTGAGGACAAACCTACTCTATAGGCTATTTCTCTTTCCTGTGTTGGTTCTAAATTAATAATTACATGATTATAATAGTCAGCTGTATCTCCAGACATTCACCTTTGTTTACCTATCTGTACTGGGATTGGACAGAACTTGTCATCCCAAAGTTAATAGAGTAATATTAGACCTGAGTTTTGCAGTCACTGTAAGTTCGAGATCTCTGTTTTTCTCTTAATTAGATGTTTTCCCTTTTTTATATTATCCTTCCAATAAAACTCATTAACAAAACATCTTTGCTTGAAGTTTGGGATTTGAGTACCTGGGTGCACATTAATTACTTCTACTTTGTTAGTATCAAAAATTGCTCATGAAAATGGTCCTACTTTTACTCTGTCAATAACAGTTAGATTGTTTGACTTATAAATCCAGATCCTGTTTATATGGAGAGTACAATTTAGAGCAGATTGGAGATGAGATTGTGAGGAACCATTACTGGGAGTACAGAAGGAAAGAAATGCAACAAATAGCACGTTTGTTTTATATTAAATGTGATTCTTAGAGTAAGTGAAATTACCCTACATAGTAGATGTGTTACCTTGAGGAAGCTATTAATCTTTATGAATCCAGGTTTATTACCTGTAATATGGGAATCATAATGCCTGTATCATAAGATTATAATAATGATGAATTGAGGTAACACATGAAGGTACCAAGAACAGATTCTGGCACAAAATGAATGATGACTAAAAAGATTATCAGGACAGGGCTAACTCCTCCATCTATAGTTTTGAACCTTCCCATCAAGTCCAGGACTACGCTCCATCAGTTTTCCCTCCTTCTGCTCATACCAACATGTTTTCTGATAGTATCTTTCCTTCAGTCTTCAAATATATTTACATCTCCATTGTCACAAAACAAATACATATGTAAATGCACATTGCAACTTAATCTGACCTATTTAAAAATTCACATTAGTGAAATATAATACATGTACAATCAAATGCACTCATTTTAAGCACAGCTTAGTTTTTGTGACAAACATATATGCCTATGGGCGTATATGGTATAATCACCACCACATTCAAGATTTCCATCACCACAAATATCCCTCATGCCCATCTGCAGTCAATCCTCAGCTCCGTTTTTGCCAGAGGCAATACCAAATATCTACTTTCTGTCTCTAGATTAATCTTGCCTTTTTAAGATTTTCATGTAAATGGAATCACATAATATATTCCACTGTTTTGTGTCTTCCATCCTTTTCTTGGTAGAATATTTTTGAGATTCATCCATGCAGTTGTGTGTATAGTTAGTATACTCCTTTCTTTTTTTTTAAACTACTATTCCATTATATTGTTATATCATAATTTGCTTATCCATTGAATTGTTATTGTATATTTGGGTTATTTCCAGGTTGAGCTATTATGAACAAAGCTGCTATAAATATTCTTATGCAAGTGTCTGTGTAGATGTATATTTTTGTTTCTTTTGAGTAAATATTTAGGAATAGAATTGCTGAAGTGTAAGATGACATACATTTAACTTCATAGGAACAATCAAGTTTCTCAGAGTTGTAACATGAAGTGCCCCCATCGTGTATGAGTTTTAGTTTCCTCAACAACACTTGGTAACGTCAATCCTTTTTACTCATTCTTATTACTATGTATTAAAAAACACATGGTGGCTTTAATTTGTATTTCTTTTTCAGTGTTTCTGAGACTTGGAACTTTCTGCTTTATTTTTTCTGGGGAATAAATCATTCATCGCTTGCCTGGTTGGGGAGTGACAATAGTTGTCTGTGTGGGATGAGAGAGGGGAGCTGGGTAACCTAACTTCTATGTAGACTTCTAACTGAGGATACCCACATTTATCCTCCTCACCCTGTGGGTTCTGTGGCTCAAAATCTGAGCCTTTCAGGAGAGTTTCTGCAGCCCAGACAGCTTGCTTCATCTGGTCATCCTCCTCGACGGGCACTTACATTTCAGCTTTCTCTATGCTACATCAGTTACCCCTCATCAATCTGCCTTCTGTTGTCCAAAATTTTGTTGACACCTCTCAATTACAGCTCTCTTCTCTCTAGTTCTCTTTGTGCATTGATTCATTTAAAACTTTTCTTTAGAGGAAACAGAGAACAGCAAGTTCAGTTCTGCACATTGACAGTCACTTTCCTTTTCACCTTACTTTCATTTGTTTCTTCACTATTCCACACAAAAGTTATCGATGACAAAGCTAATAATCTCTTTAAGTTTAATTTTAGTTGATTTAAGTGTCTCAACTGAACCTCCTTTCCTTCACCCAGACTCCTTTTGTCCTTGATGTCCATGCTCCAGCTCTGTAGGTTTCCTCAAATTTCTTTTTCTTTCCATTTTTCTCTCGGGCTCCCCTTTCTCTAATGACCCTTAAATGGGGAGATGTCAGCATAGTTTGATTTCCAGTGGCTCTATGATACGAGTTATTTCAGTAAAACTCCATGAAGATTTGGCATTGCTACTCTTCAACAGCAGCCTGATTCTCTAAGGGGAGAGAGTTATTGCTCTATACGTGTTGCTGCCTGAGCGCTGCGAGATAAAATGTAGAGAGAAGCGTTGTGATAATTCTAAGGTTCTCTGGTTTCTTGGATTCCAAGAAACTGTCTCTTATATATAATGTGTTGACAATAATAAAATTGACCATTTCAAGCAAGATCTAAACCTGGGGATAAAAACAAAAAGGAAAAATAGTGTCTTTTTTTTTTTTTTTTCATTTCCTTTTAGGAAAGCACAATTTTAAAACACCTCTCAGCTGGAAAGAGAAGATCCAGGTCATGCCAGTCTCACAAAATTCCACTCAGTTTTGCTGCGAACCTGAAACTTCTCAAAGTTAAAACTTATTAAAAAAAATAAATAAATAGAAAAATCTCAGAAGAATGGTACTATAACCAGAAAATATGCTTTAGGGAATAATGAAGCAATTAGACTACCAGTCAATTTTCAAAATACCTAGTGTGTCATTAAAAAACTTGATGATTGTGTTGTCTTAAAAGGTATTTTCTGAATTCTTTCTTTCTTTGCAAATTGAGAGAATTTCAGGGGCATAAGACAAATCTAAAATAATCTGAAAATACCAGTTTTGAATCTGGATTGCTTAGCAGTATGTTTGTTTGATCATTTCTGAGAAATTATTATTATATTCTTTTTTAGTTTTTAGCCCCTAGTCTTTTATTCATTGGTGCACTATTAAGACATTGACTACAAAGATGGCAGTTAATTTGTAGTAATGGTCAGCTTTTCTGACTGACACTAAGTGTAAAATGTACTGTATGTTCCTATTTCTTACCATAGATGTCAGGTGACCAAGTCATACCAAGCTGTCCTGTATTTTAAGAAGAACAAATCGTTCTACGGAAAATGAAGGGAGCCCAGAAAGCTCAAGAGCTTGGAGATGGTATATGGCAATTTTCACCTTGAGGTAACTGGTCTCAGTCATAGGTGGTGGTGGTTATTAGAAACTGAATGACAGTCTCTGACCTATGCTTTTTCCAAAAGTGGGGTAAAAAGTATACTATGATTATTTTAATAATAATGTGCTAGTCTTTAGCCATGAAAGCTCTGATTGTTAGAATTCTCAGTAAGGAAAAATATGTCAATGCAGTTTTCTGTAACATACATAGGGGTCCTCCAATTTTTATGTAGCTGCATTTCTAGATAAGACATTCTTGTCTACAAAATATGAAATTTAATAATTAAAGAGAGTGATTTTATACTTTGTCTAGTGGAAGTGATTTTCCTGTTCAGGGAGCATTTCCTATCAGGATTTCCCTCTATACTGTGGTTTTTCCACTTTTTATCACCTGCGGAGAGAATATAATGCTGTCATCTTTAAAGAAAATGATCTGATTTCATCTATAAAATATTTTTTGTAACCATGTATATATTTTTGACTGGTGAATAAATAAGTGAAGTGTTTTACATAAATTTACCTTTCAGTTAGCTCTTCATAAATATTCCTGTTTTCCCAGCATAACCAGTGTAGCTGTGGTGGCAAACTGTACTTGATTATTATTATTATTAATTTTTATTTTTTATAATGAATGAATCTGAGTTTAGTGAATGGTAATGATGAATAAAATTTTGTTGGGACAGAAGTCCCCATTTATAATGAATGTGTCTAGGAACGCTGTCAGATTGAAGCTCGAGCCTATTAGAATAACTACCATCTAAGGTAAATCAGGGGTAGGGAGGCGGGGGTGGGTACAGGAGGTGGTGTGGAGGGAGGGGAAAAGGAGGACATGTGGAAATCCTGTCCAGACTTCCCTTTTATTATCAGCTTGCATCTACTTTGCATCCAGCTGGTTGTTATCAACCTCTATTTCCATTTCTTAAATCCTTCTTAAGACAAATTGCCTCATCCTTACCCCTGAAGTGTCCTCTCTAAAACTCTTTTAATTGGCCCTCCTGTCCCAAGATAGAGAAGCTACCAACACCTCTTGCCTTTGGCCGTCACAGTAAACTAAGACTACTAAATACAAAGTGTCTCCACTTTGGGCTTTCTGTAGTGTTCCCCAATTTTCTTTCTATTTCTTTTGTCTTCTTTCTGTAGCATTTGATGGTGTTTACTTCTCCACTTTCAAACTCTAACATCCCACGGTTGTTTTCTTTCCTCGATCTATAGCTGGGCAGTCAGAAGCACAGGTGATAATCTGGGTTTGTGATTGGTATCTAAAGTGTGGGGTTGGGGGGTGGGGAGGGAGGCACAGTCTTGTAGGATGGAGCCCTTAAGCTGTGCATCTGATGCCATCTCTGGGTAAGCAGTGTCAGAAATGTGTTAAATTCTAGGACACCCAGCTGGTGTCAGAAAATTACTTTGTGTGGGAACTTCCCCCTTCCTCCTTTGGAAATTGGGTGCAGGATCCTAACTGAGTGATCTGAAGTTTTAATTGGTACTAGAATTATTTTATACCACACTTATTTTGAAAGCCCAAGGAAGAATCAGCCATGTGGAAATGGAGAGAGGGTGGAGTGAGCTGAATGTTCCAGGCAGGGGAAACAGTTTCTTCAAAGGCTAAGTGAAGTATGATATCTGTTGAACTATAGTGGACTAATATAATTGACACATAGAATAAGTCTGGGGAAGAGAAGAAAAATGGGAGTTGAGTTAGAAAGAAGCCAAAATATGAAAATTCTTTTATGACATCCTAAATGTATGTGTCAGCTTTTAACTGTTACCCTTCAACCTTGATCTGAGGAACATTTCTTTTATTGTGAAAATACATTCACCAGTTTAATAAGGAGAGACCCACTAAGGAAATAGAATTTGCTTTTTAATGCTTTTCTGCAGGTCTATTTCATGAAATTACTGAACTTTCCTAATAACAACCAAGTCATTACTAATTTAATTCTTTTGATTCCCCCATTCCACAGTACGTTTAGGTTTAAAAAAAAAAAGAGTACTAACATCCCATACATCATTTGAACTAGTTTTAGGAATCAGATTTATACAAACAAAAGTGAAAGGACTTAAGTATATTTGCACAAGAATAAATGTCCTTGAGTGTAGCAGCAAAAAGGACAAAAGAGAAACCCCAAATATCCATCAATAGCCGAATGCTTGAATAAATGTGATACATCTTTTTTATGGTCTATTATGCAACTGTTAAAAATCACGTATTAGATCTATTGATTCAGGGGGTTACTATGGTGTTTTGTTAATTGGGAAGACAATGAGCTGGCAATGACCTTAGTATCATGCCCTCCTTACCCAGATTTTGGGATGACAACCTTAGTCAGAAATGACCTGAATTGTATTTCCATTCTTGTTTTGGTTGATAATTTTTTCCCCATGTTGGGCCTCATTTATTTTATTAATGACGACCTTTTCCACATCAATAACTCGTGCTGGCAACATATCATTTCTTACTGATAATAGAGTTGCTAAACTAATTTTGTAAAGAGCATGGTTTCTTCACTTGAAATTTTTCTGCATTTAGTTTTTAAAGTACACATTTTTCCCTTTTGATCTCATCAAATTCCAACCACCACATTCTTATTTCTCTAGATGATATATTACTTGCATCTGCACAGAGCCACATAATGCTAAAACCCTGGAGGTGTGATTATCCCAAAGAACGAGTTAGCATTTGCATCAGTCGTCTGCAAGAGTATCTCGTGCAAAATACTTTTTCAGTGTTGCTGCCCTGGAAGGAGTTTAATAAATATCCCTAAGTATAGACAGAGAACAATTTCTGACCTAAGAACTACCTGTAAAAGTTTCCTATTGTTGGGGTGCCTTTCCTTCTGACTGTTTTCACTTTTTCATCACCATATGTTACAGGATGAGAGGTTAGAATTATTTTACTTTGTGTTTTTGCTGTTTGCATCTTTCAATGAACATCATTAAATATTTTACAGAAATTGCTCAAATTAAATAGCAATTAAAAGAGCCTGTTTTCTAAAGCCATGCATAGTATTAATGACCTTTCAGATACAATTTTCAAAATTCCAGTATTTTTCTTTCTTTTAAATTTCCTACAGGATGTTGTATATGTGACCTTGAGCCTGTGAACATGTAGAAAGGAAAGTACCTTTCAGTCCAGGATTCAGAGTGGGGTCTTCTAGACTTGCACTTTCTTTGTCCTTCTTTCTCCCCACGTGTTTGGTTGTGTTCTAGCTCTCAGCACCTAATCAGACACTGAATAAGACCACAGGAAAGAGCCCAAACTCAAACAGACTGTAATTATGTGCTCATGCCTTTTAAAAGTAGATTAGTGGTAGAAGAAAGCGTGAAATTATTTACTGAAATATTTTAGGTTATCTGCAGTTTGAAGTTGTTCTTGTTACTCCTCCTCCTTCTTTATCCTGGATAACTAAAAGTACTCCATCATTTAAGCTGATTGTATTTTCCACTTTGTTATGTTTTTTCCTCAAAGGACTGATTTCTTTATAGCCTTGGACCTGTTGATATAGTGTAATTTGCATGGTCTTTATGTATTTCTGAGAAATCTATACCCAGACAAATCTTTGTTTTTCTTCCAGGCTCTATTTAATAAAGATTATGAAGAGGCTTGCAGTAGCATGATCGATTATGATTTCATGATGGTTATTAATGGTGTTTGAATGTCAGTTTTTTTTTTAAATATAGTCATTGATAATTGGGGATTTTAGCTATTTTATAATGAGACTAGAATTCTTTCAAAAATACTGCCACCTTTGAATCTAATTAGTTACAGAGGGCTGTAACTAATTAGATTCATTGTTAATGGATGCTTTTTTTTTACTTCAGTTTAAAATCGAGCTTTTCTCTGCTTCTCTAAATAATTGGACTTATGGTCAAAAGCATAATAAGAAGTAAAAAATGGATTAATTATGAAGAAAACTGTAAATCTCTTTCTTAACACTCTTTACATTAATAATGCCATAGAAGATTCAGATGAGGGCAGAGACCTATCTTCACAGCATGGACCAAGTTGTACGTAGTCAATAACTTCAGGTTTCTCTGGGATTCATACATGTTCTGTCTGAACTTTCAAGGCCAACACTAAGTGCAAGGAGGTCAAACCAAGAAGCTCTGATCCCAAGTTACCTTACTCAGGCACTAGAAGCACCTCATCCCACCCAGGTTTTCTTTTGGGAGTCAGTGCTTGATTGAAATGGTTAAGACATGTGAACGTGGATCCTTCTAAGGATCAAAATGGAATCAGTTAAATATGTGTTTATGGGGTCTGTTAATATGGATTAAGCACTTTATTTGTGTTACATTCTCATCACGGTAGAGGAAACAGACACATAAAGAGATAATTATTACACCGTGTGGTGAATGCCCTGGTGGAGGTACTGGGTTAGGGTGACAGCGCAACACAAAACACGCCCACAAATCAGCCTAGGAAAACCACGTAGGGCTTGTGGAGAAGGTGAAGTCTGATTTGTCTTTAAAGTTGATTAGAAATCAGTCAGAAGCAAAGTTAGAGGATGGCAGAGAGAACACACCAGTAACAAATGGAAATAATAAAAAATATTAATATTTTAATAAAATAATACTTTAATGAAATAATTTTAAAAATAATAAGAATCTCATCATTTATTTAATCAAGAACTGTTTTAAGGGATGCTTTAAACCATGTCACCTTCCCAACAAACATATGGAGCAGCTGTTACTATTCTAATTCTGTGTGTGGGGAAACAATGGCACTGAATGTGGAAGTTCCCCAAGGCTACACAGCCAGTAAGTGACAGAGCTGAGGTTAAGATTCAGTGTCCGGTATTTTAATCACTCCGCTGTGGTTAACTGATGGGTGTACTAACCTGTAGGTGAACTGAAATTGCTGGATAAAAATCTTAGCTTGGGAAATCAGAAGACACAGCTGGAGAGACTGATGGGAGGTAGGTATTGATTTTGTACATCTTGTTAAGATTAGACTAGGGTTTCTCAACTATCTATAGTAAGGGACCAGTTTTACTTTATTATTATTATTTTGAAATTTCCAAAATGATGGCGACATAGGTTTATCAAATATACAACCAAATGCTTGGCGTGGTAAGCAGTGGCAAATTGCTATAAAAGATTCTAAGTGCCTGCTCTCAATTTCTGTGCTTTCCTAACCATGAATTGTTGACAAACAATTGGTGGAACCAGATTTTGATTATCACTTATTTACACGTTTTACTTTGTACCGTGTGTCACTAAGGTTTCTAACCAGTCAGAAGGTCAGGTTATCATTCTAGGCACTGGTGTGTCTGTGAAGAAGGGATTAGGGGCTGACAGGACTGATTAGTGAGGCTAATTATGAGTCAGTGACTGTAGTCCAGTCAAGAGATGGCTCGGACCTAAACTGGGGCTGTAGATGCAACAGCGACAAGTTGAGACAGATGGTTTGAGCAACACTAAGGAAATACAATTAGCCTGGACCCACGAATATGCTTCCCGCATCGTCAGCTCCACTAAGAAACAGCTCTGTGTGATTGCTCAGCTTTCCTCCTAAAGTTAATTTTTGAAATATCAATCTCAGGAGCTACCCTCTATGTACTCCTTAAATCAAAAATGATTTTTTTCTTTCAAGCTACATGAGGCATTTAAAAATATTTTATTTATTTATTATTTAATTATTTTATTTTGGTGGGGGGTAATTAGGCTTGTTTATTTTTAGAGGAGGTACATGGGAATTAAACCGAGGATCTCACATGCTAAGCATGCTAAACATGAGCTCTACCACTTGAGCTATACCCTCCCCTCTTACATGAGGCATTTTGTTGACGTGAAGGTCTTTTAGACCCTGGGTTCCAGAGCTTGAGAGACTGGCGGGGCTGAGGAAGGCAGGGTGACCTGCAGGGTTGAACTCAAGTGACATGCCCTCCTCTCATTAAACAGGTATCTTGTGTGGAAACAAGGGGCCATACTAAAGGGTAGTGACTTGAGAAATGAGCCTTGAGAGGAAAGGACAGGTGACCCAAGAGCTGAGGCTAAGGCTCTTTAAGCAGTTCAAGAAATGAGCAGCGTGTCCATCCGAGCAGAGGGCCAGCAAACAGTTCATGGAGAGCCCTGCAGCCTGGAGTGGGAAGAGGTTCGGGGTGGTGAGTGGTTTGTCGCAGGGGGGTAGAGGGTGGGTGCCAACACTCAGTTAAAAGGTCAGTGTTTCTGGCTTGGGCATTGAGATTTTAAGCAAGGACTTACTTGTGGTAGAGAAGGCTAAGAATTCAATTCTTGTGGACTTGAGTCTGAGGGCAAGGGAATAATCAATTTCTGAATGTGCCTAGCTCTTCAATAAATGCTTTATGCCTATAATCTCATTTCATTCTCACAGTAAATCTGCCAAGTAGGTAATACCCTTATTTTGAGAAAATTGAGGCTAAAACATGTGCCTAAATGTGGGCAGTTACGAGGTGGTGAAGCTTGTTGTCCTGCACTCATGTGCTTGCTTTTTTCCCAGGACACCTGTTCCTTCCAGCTGCAGTTGTCTTTAGTGTCCAGGTGGTGAGCCATTGCCCTCAGGGTTTCCTTCTGTAAGGAGAGCACAGAACTCAGTATCCATGACTGGGGATTGCGTTGTTTGGACTTCATAAATATCCAGAACTTTTTTTCACTACAGAGCCCTTCCTAAAGGAGAAAGTCCAAGAGAAATTCTTGAAAATTCATAAATTAAAAAAAATTGTTTATTTTGGGGGGTTCGTAACTAGGTTTATTTATTTATTTATTATTGTTATTTTTTTAAATAGAGGTACTAGGGATTGAACCCAGGACTTTGTGCATGCTGAGCATGCACTCTACCACTGAGCTACAGCCTCCCTCTTCTTGCCCCAAGAAGTTTTATTCTTTTAACAAACTTTATTGATCCTCTTCTGTGTGTCAGGTATTATTTTAAACACTTAAGGTATATTAGTAAATGATACAAAACAAAAATTTACAATTGTAGTGGAGCAAAGATAGTAAAAAAATAAACATAATATGTAAGTAATATAACAGGAGGTAATAAATTGATGGAAAAAATCAAGATATGAGGCATCAGAATTATAATTTTAAAAAAGATTTTCATGGTAAGCATCACTGATCAGTTGATATTTAATTTGAAAAAAAAAAAAAAAAGCCATCCCTGTACTCAAAGACTGCTAGTCCCACAAATCTGTATGCAAAGTGCCATTACACTTTTGAAGAAGCCTGACTGGGGATTTTTCTTTCAGCCAGTGCTACCTCTGCCTATTTTAGCCCTGTTCAGTGTCAAGACTAGTGTCCGGACACATATAGTCCCAGCCCTTCTTTGAGGTTGAATTAATGAGACAAGTTCAGGTAATCTTTTGGGAACTCTTCCCCACTGATGAGAGAGCTCTGAAAATAACTAGGGCTTAGCTGGGCAAAATGAAATTTTAGGAGATTATGTGAATATTATGCTGCAGTCTTCCTAATTAAATCCGTCCTGCTTGGCCCGGCCACATGATTTGACTTCTGCTCAGTGCCCTGAGTGGTGGATTACCTGATTTATATTCTGGCACCCATATGACGCAGAAGACCACACTAGCTGAGAAGCATCTGTCACCATTTCTAACTACGTTCCCTTGCTATTTCTCTTGATTCCTTTAAGATTAAACCAATATTTTGTGAATGTAATGTTGTATACAGATTTGCGAAGATTTTTTTTCCCCCTGAACTGTATCATTGTTGACTCTATTTAATGAATTCTGGTGACCTTGGGGAGTATATTTTTTCCCCTTTGGCACCCATCAGGAATAGAAAGACTCCAAGAGAATGTTGTGTTGATAGGAGGCAGTTTGAATGTAACTGGACAGATGTTGCAAGAACACGTTCTTCTTAATCAAATATGGTCTGTGATGCACAGAATATCAGAGGGCTTGAAAAAAGCCAAAACAACAGAAGCCTTGTGGAGCTGAAATGCAAGTGTACCACGGCTTGTTAACGGGGCTTAACGGCTTGTGTACCCTTTCACCCTGTTATGTGCCTAATAAAGTAATAAAAATGCATGAGGGATAAAAACGGTTCTGACAAAATCTCTGCTGTGAATTAGGATAGTTTTTGGAGTTACAACTACATTTTTATATGTGATTTAAACTACAACTAACAATTTGTGGAAATTATGTTTAAATGCGTCTATTTACCTTTTCCCATCATTACTTTATATGCACACATGTATTACCGAGGATAAGGTTTTGTTTCTAATTAATTTTCCAGTAAAATGACTAGCTGTTCTATTGATATATTTCTAAAATCACTCACCCCCCTACACCAAAGAAAACAATCCACAACGTTTAGAGAAGAGTTTTAAATAGATGAAATCTTTGTTAACGTGTCTTATTTGGCCACTGCTGGTAAGAACAAAGCAATGTGTATTATGAAACATGAAAACACTTTCCAAATGTTGGTTATGTTCTCAAACTCTTAAAAATAACTTACATGCAACTCATAAAAATTTGTATCATAATCTTTTGAGTAGTTACTGCATGTCCATGACTATTGTCACCACATTATGTTTGTCATATTAAATTATAAAGGACAGAAAAGTTACTGTTTAGTAGCTTTTCTATAGTAGGCTGAATCAATCACAGAGGCTGACTAACTTCTTGCTGTGGGATGATCCATTATAACTATTCTGGTCAAAATTGACTTCTTTAATCAGTGAAGAGTTGCAAGTAAAATAGTAGTTAAATATGTGTGAAACAAAATACTTTTCCTCCCTTTTTTTCCTTTTATTTTTAGCATTCAGAAACATGTAGGTGACTCGTGTTTTTTTCCCAAACTGCGATTTTGTTGTAAGTTATTACTGTAATCATATGATGTATATAATCATCTTTTCTTCTAAATAACAGGGTTTTCAAAATTATTAAATTAGTTCAAGTTTGTATATTCAGATCTTGATAGAATCAGAGTTAAAAATATTTTGTTTGGAGCCTTTCACTTCCTTTACGACTATTTGTCTACTTATTTTTTTTCTTGGAAACTACTGTTAATTTTATGGTGGACTGAAATATGAATATTTTACTATGTAAATTTTAAATTTTAGAAATTAGTCTTTTTATGAACTTGTTATTTTTCAGGATTATGAACACAATTCATGATCACTGGAAAGTAAAACAAAATAAGAAGAATCATTAATCAGATAAAATTATGTCTATTACCTAGGAATAACCACTGTTAAGGTTTTTTTATATATACATCCAGACTTTTCTCTATATGTTATATATGTATTAGTATCAATATAATTCTTTTATTTATTAACATATGTGCAATGGCATGTATTTTATACATATATATTCACATGTAAACATATGTACCTATATATTACAAAAGGGATTCATAGTATAATTTTATGACCAGTCTTTTCTTTGCTTATGGAAATTAGGAATAAGAAATATGACTTGAGACCCTTGAACAATAACAATGACAACAACACAAAAGAAATATGACTTGAGTCTTTATGGGTGGAGAAGACAACTGTGCCATTAGTTTAACTTTTTGTTTTATTGTTACAAAAAATCCTTTTCATATAATTATAATAAAACAAAAGAAATAATTATATTTAAATTAATAAGTCTGTGCTCCCAATTTCACCCATTCTGCAATTCATATACAATCTCCATTTGAAACCTTTATTTCTTCCCTTTCCTGGTAATATTACAGGGCCTTGTGTAGTCTTTCTTTATATTATATTCAATGTTTATGATGGTGGAATATATGGTAGGTGCTTAATAATTAATTGATAATGGATTGTATACCTTTCTGGGATGGAGCACTTGTATTTATCTAGGCATGAAGTCTTCAGAAGCAATGACATTTCTTTTACTTGTAAATCCCCTGTGCGTTTAATGAATGAAATATTTATTTAAATCCTTCTATGACTTTGCAGAATGTCCCATAATATCCTCAAAAAGCATATAGAAGAATCTTTGCTTTTTTGGCAAATTGTGCTTTTAGGGGAGTGAGGGGATGTGAGACCTATAAATCTCTTCAGCCTCTTAATATTTTTATTTTAATGTAGATATTTTTTATCTTTTAAACTTATAGGTATACAAAAATAATGGATAATTCAGAATCTTCTATCTTGCAATCAGAAGCAATGCTTATTTTTAATTATTAAATTATTTTATAGCATGATGTATATATAATGCAAATTTAACTAAATAATGAAAACATGGAAACTAAAAAATTCTATTACATTAATCCAGATGCATTACTTCTATCTGTATTAAGCACTGAAACCTTTTCTGTAAAATTTATCCTTAAATTATTCAATAGACCTTGTTTTTAGGGTAGTTTTAGGTTCATAGTGAAGTTGAATGTAAGATACAGAAATTTCCTATGTCCTTTGCCCCCACATACACCTGGCCTCCCCAGCTATCGAAATCTCATACTGGAATGGTACATTTGTTACAATCAATGAACTGCATTGACGCATCATTATATTTAGCTTAGGAAAAAACTGCCAAACTATTTACCAATGTGACTATACAATTCGGGTTTTTTCTTATCATTGAAATTTAAGAGTTCTTTGTTTATTTTCCATAACAATCCTTTGTCAGATATATCTTCTGCAAATATTTTCTCCTTGTCCATGTCTTGTCTTCTGTTTTCTATTTTTTCTTGGTATGATTATTGACAGATTGTTTCTTTCAAGGAATTTGTCCACTTCATCTAAGTTACAAATGTTTGAGCCAGAGCTAGTTTTACTTTTCCTTTATTATCCTTTTAATGTTCATGGGATCTTTAGTGATGTCTCCTTTTAAAATTTCTGGTGTTAGTGATTTGTATCTTCTCTTTATTTCTTAGTTATCGTGGCTAGAGGGTTATCAAACTTATTGATCTTTTCAAAGAGCTAGCTTTTATTTTTGTTGATTTTCTCTATTGATTCCTGTTTTCAATTTTATTTTATTTTTCTAATTTTTCTTCTTTTTTGCTTACTTTGGCTCCTCTTTGGATCTAATTTGCCCATTTTTTTTAGTTTCTGAAAGTGGAAGCTTAGATGACCAATTTTAGATCTTCTTCTTTCCTAATGTATGCATTCAGTGCTATAAATTTCCCTCTAACCTGCTTTCCCTGCATTTCACAAATTTTAAGTATTTTCATTTTCATTTAGTTCAAAATATTTTTTAAAATTCTCTTGAGATTTCTTCTGACTCATATGTTATTTAGAAGTGTGTTGTTCAATTCTCCAGTATTTTGAGATTTTACAGCTATCTTTGTTACTGATTTCTCGTTTAATTCCATTGTGCTGTGATAGCAGACATCGTATGATTTCTTTTCTTTTAAATTTGTTAAGGTATGTTTTATGGCCCAGAATGTGGTCTGTCTCAAGTGAGCTTGAGAAGAATGTGTATTCTGCTATTGTTGGATGAAACAGACAATACATAGCAATGATGGTGATGTTGAGTTCAACTATGTCCTTGCTCATTTTCTGCCTGCTGGAGCTGTCCTTATCTGATAGAGAGGTGTTGAAGTTTCCAATAGTAGTGGTAGATTCATTTATTTCTCTTTGCAGTTTATCAGTTTTTGTCTCACATATTTTGACACTCTCTTGTTAGGTGTAAACACATTAACAACTGTTATGTCTTCTTAGAGAACAGACCTCTTTATCACTACACTATGTCCCTGTTTATCCCTGACAACTTTCCTTGCTCTGAAGTCTGCTCTGTCTGAAATTAATATAGGTACTCCTGCTTTCCTTTGGTTAGTACTAGCACGATATATCTTTCTCCTTGATTTACTGTTAAATCTTTATGTGTCTTCATATTTAAAGTGGGTTTCTTATAGACAACATATAACTGGGTCTTGGTTCTTGTTCAACTCTGACAATCCCTGTCTTTTAATTAGTATATTTAGGCCATTGATGTTTAAAATGAATATTGACCTAGTTAGAGTAATGTCTACCATATTTGTTACTATTTTCTATTCCTTGTCCTTGTTCTTTGTTTCTATTTTTGTCTTCCACTCTTCTGCCATTTATAGTTTTAATTGAGAATTTTATATGATCCCATTTATCTTCTTCCTTAGCATAATAGCTATACTTAAAAAAATTTTTGGTGGTGGTCCAGAATTTGCAATATACACTTACAACTAATCCAAGTCTACTTTATGATAGCATTCTACCACCTCGTAGGTAGTGTGAGGGCCATTATAATAACAAAATAATCCTAATTCCTCCCTCCTGTCACTTATATTATTGTTGTCACACTTTTTATTTATATATAAGCATGTATAAGCAGATAGATAAACATATAATTGAATACTTTGTTTCTATTATTATTTTGAACAAATGTTGTATGAATTAAAAATAAGAAAAATAGAGGTTTTAATTTTATCTTTACTTATTCCTTCTTCAGTGTTCTTCGTGCTATCATGTAATTTAAAATTTCTGATCTATATCATTTTCCTTCTCTATGAAGAACTTCTTTTAACATTTCTTGCAGTCAGGTTTACTGGCAACTGATACCCTCAGTTTTTGTTTGTCTGAGAAAGTCTTTATTTCTCCATGTTTGAAGGATAATTTTTCAGGGTAAAGAATTCTAGGTTAGTGTTTTGTTTTTCTATTAATGCTTCAAATATTTTATTCCACTCTCCTTTTTTGCATTGATTTGCAGAATTCAGATGTAATTATTATCATTACTCCTCTATAGGTAAGTTTTTTCTCTTCTGGCTTTATTTTCCACAGTTTGACTATGGTATGCCTGAGTATAGTTTTTTAGATTTTTTGTTTTTTTGCATTTATTCTACTTGGTGAAATGGGTCTGTAGTTTGGTGTCTAACATTAATTTTGAAATATTCTGTCATGATTGCTCAAATATTTCTTCTGTTCTTTTCTCTCTTTCTTCTCCTCCTAGAATTTTCACTAGGTGTCTGTTACACTTTTGTAGTTGTCCCACAGTTCTTGGATATTCTCTTCTTTCTTTTTATTCCCAGTCTTTTTTTCTCTTTGTTTTTCTGTTTCGGAAGTTTCTATTGACACTTCCTCAAGCTCAGATATTCTTTCTTCATCTGTGTAGAGTCTACTAATGGGCCCATCAAAGACACTCTTCAGTTTTGCTACAGTGCTTTTTATCTCTAGCATTTGTTTTGATTCTTTCTTAGAATTTCGGTCTCTGTTTTCATGATGCATCTGTTCTTGGATTATGTCTGTTTTGTCTGTTAAAGACCTTTGCTTCTAATCACAGTTGCTTTAAATGCCTGGTCTAATAATTCCAACATCCGTGCCAAATCTGAGTCTGGTTCTGATGCTTGCTTTGTCTCTTCAAACTGTGTTTTTTGCCTTTTAATATGCCATGTAAATTTTTCTTGATCACCAGACATGATGTACTGGATCAAAGTAGCCCAACACTGGTTTCTGTGGAGGTTTCTGCTTCAGCAAGTTGTGATTCTCTGTATTTGCCTGTCTGTTTCTCCAATTTGAGGGGAGTAGTCTTGCCAGTGACCTCACTTTCTGGAGGATCCAAGAAGAGTACTGACTTTTTAGTTTGTTTAGCTTTTTACTTGTTGTTATGAGTGACAACTTCCAAGCTTCTTACATGCTGGCCTGGAAACTGGCAGTCCAAACCTTTTACTTGAGGTATATCATACAATAATAGATGACATGTTTTATAAAACAGCTAGCTAGTTTCTGGCAGGCAGAATCTTTGATTTCCAAAGTTAGATTTAAAATAAGTAGTACTCCATGTTTGTTGTTATGAATTTAAAAACAAACAACAAAAGTCCCCCTCCTCCCAACCCTTGAATATTTGGCTGCCTTTTTAAAATTTTTGAACAAGTGTTTTCTTTTTTTGGTTTATTGTATTTTGTTTTGGAAAAAAAAAATCCCTTGTCACAACCTCTCAACAAAGTGACAAGATTTATCTTTCTAGATACATGGCAAGAACAAAATGTGATTTGTAATTATAAAAATTAATTTTATTATTCCAAGTACACAGCAAACTCTATTTTGTTAATGCCTCTTGATTATTTACATTCCTTATAGTCTTCTTTTAATAGTGGTCATTTTCCACATTGATTTAACTCTTTTTATATAGCCCATTGTTTATTTTTCTTTGTAGCTCAGCACTAATAATAAGTAGCATTCATTAAAGTAATAAACCTTATAATTTTAAGAGAATTTATCTTGCATGGTATTTGTAGGTCCCTCCTTGGGCAAAAATAGATCATTTCATGGAAGTCTTTATATAACGCTAATATTTTGAACATATAATTTGCATCTATTCTGATTTTGTAAATTCTGTTCTCTGATCGAGCAGGCTACGAGCTGCTCTTGAATCATAGTGGGCTAGCCACTTTTTCAGAATACCAAAAAGGGAAAGCTCAAGAATTGCTGCATCTATTTAAATTTTCTGTTGCTGAAAGATTTTCATTAATGATACTTTTCATTGATTGTTTCAAGATGCCTGTCGCTAGAGGTCTAAGCAATTCAACAAGTATTTCCTGCATAAGGCAAATTCTTAGCATGAAGAGTTATTTTTAAATGAGAAAAAAAAAATCTCTAAGTAGTGTTGAATGATTTTGCAAGCTCCATTTCCCCTCCCCCCCAAAGTCATATAAAGCATGATTTTCAATTTGTAGGGAAAAAAAGTACTGTGATACTATAGTTCACAAGAATAGTCAATGTTTTATATTGAAGACCTTTATGATACATATTTTTCAACAAATATTGTTAGGGAAAATTTTTCTCTCTTTGGTAACTGGCATATTTTATGATTTTTGGATATAGGATTTACTTTGCTACCTCCCCTCCTTCTTTTGATTGCCAGGAAGTTAAGAGTGAAATTTAAAGATCAATTACTATGGTAGGCAGAATAATGGTTCCCTAAATAAGTCTATGTCCTAATCACTGAAACCTATGAATATTAGGTTGTGTGGCTGAGGAAAATTAAGTCTGCAGATGGAATTAAATTTGCAAGTCAGCTGACTTTAAGATAGTGAGATTATCCTGCTTATCCAGGGTGGGGCCCAAAGTAACCACAGAATATTCAAAAGTAAAAGAAGGATAGAAGGAGAGATGGCAACATGAGAGGGACTTGGCCTGGTGTCACTGGCTTGAAGAAAGGGGACCACAAGCTCAGGACAGTGAGTGGCCTCTAGGAGGTAAAAAATCAAGGAAACAGAGTTCTCCTCTAGAACCTGCAGGAAGTAATGGACTCTGCCAAAGTCTTGATCTTAGCTCAGTGAGATCCTTGTTGGACTTCTGATCTGTAGAACTGAATGGGAATAGATTTGTGTTGTTTTAAGTTACCAAGTTGGTGATCACTTGCCATAGCAGCAATAATAAACTAATCTACAGAAAATATTTTGACAATTTCTCTTACCAGAGTTACATTTTTCTTTCTCTTTGATCCAGATTTTCTTTTTCTAACCTGCCTTGTGTATGTCTTATTTTAACTGACCTAAATTCTTCTTGAAAAAAAAAAGATAATGCTGGTAAATAAATGAACACACAGAAAAGTGCAGCATACTGTCCAAGATTACACTGTATAAAATGTAAAATTGTACTAAGGTAAACAACTTTAAAATGTTGCTTAATAAATAAAATGTCTTATTTTAGATCACTGAGAGATTTTAAAATAGGAAAAATGCCATCACGTTGTGTTGTTAATCAAATGTGTCTCAATGAAAACTTGAGTCAAGCTCTTCTCTGAAAAAGGTGAAGAAAGTGACTTGATGAAGAGATAAAGAAAGTCTTGCTAAATTCTCTGAAGCTTCCTCTGCCTGGGCAAAACTATAAAGAGGACTGATTACTAAGATGTAGATGAAATAAGAAGTGAGGTGACCACATGATTTATTGTCCTTACATTGCATGTCCTTACCCATGATGCATACAGAAAAACCCTCCGGGTGGTGAGTGGGGCTAAACAGCAATGCTAATTATATTACAATGAGCATTGGGTCATTTCCCATCAGGTCCTTGTCACTAAGTAGCTTGTAATCTTGGCTGTTGGGTTTTAACCAGTTTCTTGCTGGCACTCATTTAGAGGAAGTAAAACCCCTTTATGCTGCAGGTGGGCATCACACCATCTTCCAGATCATTCTCCCTCTCCTCCACATTATCTGCCTGGTGCCCCCACTTATCTAACTTCTTAACAATTTCACTACTGAAATCTTATAATCACACTGAAAGGAAAACTATTTCTCTACTAGTCATGACACTTCTGACATCAAATGTGTTTTTTCCACACCAAGCAATTCTGACACTAAGTGGAGCTGGTACAGATTCCACAAGTTTAGGGCTTGGGCCTACAAGACTTCAGATGCCAATCATAAGCAGTGGGTCCCCAGGTTACCCACACTTTTATCTAACTTAGTTACAAATCAGGGATTCCCATACCCCCCTTCTCAGTTCCAATAATTTGCTATAAATGCTCACAGAACTCAGGGAAACACTTTTGTTTACAAGTTTCTTACAAAGGATGTCATAAAAGATACACATGAGCAGCCAGATGAAGAGGTATGTGAAGTACAGTCTGGAAAGGTCCTAAGCTTTTATCCCTGTGGAGCCATAGGTTCTACTCGCCAGACATGTGGGTGTGTTCATCAACCTGCAAGCTCTCTAACCTCATGGTTTAGAAATTTTTTATGGAGGTTTCATCATGTAGGCATAAATGATTATTAACTCATTCTCCAGCCTCTCCTCCCTCTAGAGGATGAGGCTTGGGGCTGAAAGTTTCAAGCTTCTTATCATGGCTTGGGCCTTCTTGTGACCAGCCGCCATCCCCAAGTTATATAGGGACCCCTATCTCCTGACATTTTCTTATCATACAAACAAACATCACTGTGGAAATTCCAAGGGTCTTAGAAGCTCTTTTGTCAGGAACTGAAGTTAAAAGACCAAATATTGGAACAAAAAATTCTTTTAGTACCCATTATTCAGGAGATTACAAGGATTTTAGAGGGCTCTTTGTCAGGAACTAGGGGAAGAGACTAATACATATATATGTTTCTTATTACTTCATACATACCTTTTTATTTTAACATAAAATTTTCAACAGTCTATTGTTGACATCCCTTCTAAGGGACATTAAGAGATGGCAACATTTTACACAAGTTGGTTTAAGAGGAAATACTATAAATACTAAAATGCTTTTCTTTTAATAGAGAAATCATTTCCTTTATATATTCTACCCACAAATATTAGTGAAAACATAATACTGATTCTTTGTGAAAATTATTTATAATCCCTTTAAAATAGCATATGATTAAGTACTTGAGAATATTGTAAAAGGAGATTTCAGTGCTCACTTAAAGATGCAAGACTTCAGTCTCAGACCTGACTTTGTATTTAAATCACGTCATAAAAGTGCTTAGAGATACAGTAACTAATGAATAGCTAATTCGTTTTATAATATTTTAATCTTTACCATCAAAATTAAATATAGGCCATTAACAACCTTACTTCTTATTTTTAAAGAGTAGTGGAAAATGATATAATTGAAATTCTTTAGTACTATAAATTTTCCCTTGTCTGATACTACTTTAGGCTAATAAAATTTGTGAGGTTTTGGTTTATATAATAAAATTCTTAGTGCTCATAAAGGACTTAAAGAGAGTAACAGAAAATGGGGTTAGAGAGATGATGATTAGATCATTAGAGCTTTACAGGAAGTTTTGAGAACTCTGGCTTTTATTCTGAAAGCCATGGGAAGTCTTTGGAGAGTTTAAACAGAAGAGTGACAGACTCTTAAGTTTTAAGAAGATCCTTCTGCTTGCTGTGTTGTAAACAGATTATATGAATGTAAGGTATAAAACAGGGTGGATTGTTATGTCTTGGGATAGAAAGAGTAGAAATGGTAAGAAGTGATTCTAATTTTATATGTGTTTTCTTTTTTTAAATATATATTTATATTGAAGTATAGCCAGTTTACAATGTTTTATCAATTTCTTGTGTACAGCATAATGCTTCAGTCATACATGAACATACATGTATTCATTTTCATATTCTTTTTCAGCATAAGTTACTACAAGATCTTGAATATAGTTCTCTGTGCTATACAGTATAAACTTGTTTATCTATTTTATATATAGTAGTTAGTATCTGCAAATCTCAAACTCTCAATTTACCCCTTCACACCTCCTTCCCCCTTGGTAACCATAAGTTTGTTTTCTATGTCTGTGAGTCTGTTCCTTTTTTGTAAATACATTTGTTTGCCTTTTTTTTTTTTTTTTTTAGATCGCACCTAAAAGTGATATTATATGGTATTTTTCTTTCTCTTTCTGGCTTACTTCACTTAGAATGATGATCTCCAGGTCCATCAATGTTGCTACAAATGGCATTATTTCATTCTTTTTATGGCCAAGTAGTATTCCATTGTATAAATATACCACAACTTCTTTATCCAGTCATCTGTTGATGGACATTTAGGTTGTTTCCATGTCCTGGCTATTGTAAATGGTGCTGCTATGAACATTGAGGTGCATGTGTCTTTTCAAATTAGAATTTCCTCCAGATATATGCCCAGGAGCAGGATTGCTGGATCATATGGTAAGTCTATTTTCAGTCTTTTGAGGACTTCAACAAACTACATTCCCACCAACAGTGCAGAAGGGTTCCCTTTACTTCACACTTTCTCCAGCATTTATCATTTATGGGCTTTTTAATGATGGCAGTTCTGACTGGTGTAAGGTGATACCTCATGCCTTTCATTTTTATTACCTTCCTAAATTTCAGTATATTACTTTCTTACTCTGCTTCATTCAGTAAAGTCAACCTCTCACAACTGAGCACATAGAGTTTGAAGATCTTGGACCTACTGGTAGAGTATAGGTCCCCAAGGGTTGACAGTCTGCTGAGAAGTGGCATGCTGTTTCCTTCCCTTGAGACACTTCAGCTTATATTCAATCCTATGTGGATTGACTACTGACAAGGTAGTTTATAAGAATTGATACTAGGCACTGCTTGCTATCTTAAATATTTTTAAAAGTAAATGACAAAGAATAAACTGAGAAAAAACCTATTATCAATTAGGCCAGCAGTCAGATTATCTGTGTTAGCCACTGCTCCCAGGTATGATTTGCTGGTTTTATTATTACTCATCACATGTCTGCTAACTTTTTCTTGGATCAAACACAAAGACTAGAATTTTCCATGGAAGTTAGGAGGTTTAAAATTTTCTTCTCTTTAATGGCATATAGAGATAGGAAAAGAAAAACAAAAACACTCCAGTGGTCAACCAGCTGTACCTAGTCAAGTGATTAGGACTGATGAAATGATATCTCTTATACTGTGTAAAGTAAATTGAATGGTGGAGAGTATGTGCACCCAACTAGAATTTCAATGAGATATTTGTATGCTTAGTGAGACCAACCAACTGAAATATTTTCTATTTCCATCTCTTCTTTGAGTGAAACCTAAATCTGTTTATCAAAAAGCTTTGTCATACAGTGACAAGATTTCAGACTTCCATCTTATAATTCCATTCAGATTCCAAAAAGAGTTGTTGAAAACTGATGACTCTCTAAAGATAGTCAGCAATTGGATGATACTGGGACTCCGAGTATTTTCTGCTCAAACACTTCAGAAAAATACTACACATCACCATTTTATTCAGCTTAATTTATCTACAATCATGCTGTGTTTAAAAATAAGAATATTTTCTAGTAAACATTTTATTCTTTTAAAAAATCCCTGTATAGATGATTGTTTTCAGTGTATAATCTTTTCGAATTAATACTGATGAATCTTGACAAAACACTGATAACTATGTCAGTTGTAATCTGTTCTGTTATAAATAGATGCTACATTACTTTGCTTTGGAGCAGTAGTGAATCTGAATAATGGTGCTATATTTTCCTGACTGTATTTTGCATAAATTATTAGCATTTTAATTGCCCCCAAATAAAAACTAAACAAATCTTAACTTCATTAGCCGGGAAATCAGTGTAAGTCATGATATCCTGTTTTTAAACTTTTTATTTAAGTGTCAGTAATACTATAATTTTTATGTCTACCACACCCTAGGATTTCAAAAGTCTTTCACATATGAGTCACCTTATTATAGCTTTCAGAAGAAATGAACTATGAAAAGTTTATTCAAAGTAAAAGTATAATCAATTAATCATGTGGATAACAGAGCATCTAATCTAATAGAAACATTAGGTTGCATTACAAAGGACCTGGAACTCTTGGGCAACTTCTTCCATTTCAATGTGCCCTTTTCTACCAGAAAAAGAGTCTTTTTTTTTCCCCCTCAACATCTATTTCACATGGACACTATGAATCCCAGCTAAAACATTCATGTAAAGTGTTTAGATTTCCTTTCATGAAACATACAACATAGGCATTTTTGTTATGGTCATGACAAAATACTTTGATACGTCTCCGGCTTTGCCTACTGGTAACTACAAATATGTCTAATTTATAGCAACATCTCAAATCTTACTGATCTGAGTTCTCCTTACCTACTTAATGGGACTTTAAGTTTTAGACTTTTCTAAGGATCTTCTCTAAAATATTTTAAAGAATTCCCATGGAATTCTGGAGAGGGTGTGGAGAAAAAGGAACCCTTCTACACTGTTGGTGGGAATGTAAATTGGTGCAGCCACTATGGAGGATAGTATGGAGTTTCCTTAAACAACTAAAAATAGACTTACCATATGATCTAGCAATTCCACTCATGGGCATATACCCAGAGAAAAATATAATTCAAAAAGATACATACACACCCCAGTGTTCATAGCAGCACTAGTTACAATAGCCAAGACATGGAAACAACTTAAATGTCTATCAACAGATGACTAGATAAAGAAGATGTGGTGTATACACACACACACACACACACACACACACACACACACACACACACACACACACACTGGAATACTACTCAGCCATATAAAATAAAACAGTGTCATTTGCAGCAAATGGATGGACCTGGAGATTGTCATTTCAAGTGAAGTAAGCCAGAAAGAGAAAAAAAAATGTCATATGATATGGCTTATATGTGGAATCTAAAAAAAAAGAGACAAATGAACTACTTATTGTTTATAACTTAGATGATTGATTTCTTGAATATGTGTAAGCACCTTTGACTGTCCTTTATGATTGGATTACTGCATTCTGTTGATTCTTTAAAAAAATAAAATAAAATAAAATAAAATAAAATGCTCTAGGGAAGAATTCAATCTGCCCAGCTAAAGTGAGAGACCTGATAAAATCATATGGTTGAGGAGAAAGCAGGTAATTTCCAGGAAAAGGGAGGGCTGTTGTACAGAAATGTATGAATGCCCAGTGTGTTATATCTGCTCCTGTGCCTTACTCTCATCTCTGCTTTTTGTGGTTGTTCTACTTTGGCCTGTAGTCTCATTTCTCTAAACTTTGGTAGAACATGTTAATGTCAATCACCTGGTCCTTGGTTAGAGCACCATCTTCCTTTTTTGCTTGGCTATTTCACAGGTTTATTATTTTGTATGCCAATGACATTGTAAGTGGTTTGGGGAACAGGGACATACCTTGTAATTCTTCAGAGTCCCACCATTGTTTCTACAACTGTTCTAATACATGGAAATTGCTCACATGCTTGCTGAGTTTAACTGAACATTTATTAGATTTTTATGGCAGAGAAACTGAGATCCTGAACAAAAATAACTCATCTACCCACTCCCAGCTCTAGCCAATGAATGGAGAGAATAGTATTTTATTTCATTCTGTCCATTCATTCATCGATCTGTTCATTGGAAAACATTTAATGAATTATTACTCTATTTCAGTCTGTGTTAAGTGCTAAGGATACAGAGATTAATTAGATAAGACATCTGCTTTGGAGGGCACAGTCTAGCTGGAAAACAGACATGAAAAAAAAAAAAAAAAGAATTTCCATGCACATTTATTTGTTGCCTAGATACCTGTTAGGCACTCCCTGTTTTGTGGTAAGTCATTTTCCCTTTAAGGTCCCTGGTGGATGGAGTGCTCGACAACTGGTGGTGTTGCTGCAGCTCTGCACGCATGGTCTTGGTATCTATGACATTTGCTCTCACTGCCCTTCCCCTTTCCCCAGTGAGAAAGGGGAAGGGCCCTTTCCATTCTTTTAAGGCAACAGGGAAATCCCCTCTACTTCTTGTCAGGTTGCAGAGCTGCTGCGCAGAATGAGTGCAGAATGCCTCTAAAATTCGAGGGAAATCATACAAATGGAGGCCACATGCCATTGTCCAAATGTTTAAGTCACAAAATCAAACTTAATTAGGTTCTTGTCTTCTTCCTCAACAAATGCCTTGTAACAAATAAACAGCACATGATGCACATCTTACCCTGTGATCCTCAGCCTCCAAGTGCGGTGTTGAAAGGCGCTTGCTGATTTGAGAGTCCCTACAGAGCTGTAAAAGGGAACCCAAAGAGAATCAGGGATATCTAGAGCCCTGGGAATTTACACTCAGGAATTACGCTTCCCTATTGACGAATCTATTGCAATTGTGACTTTTTTTTTTAATCTTCACAAGATAATTGTTTTTGCTTTTCCCTTATGCACTTCCATTGCTCAAAATCCTCCCTGTGCTCTGAATTGCTGTGTGTCTCTGATGTCGTCTCTGATGGTGACACAAATACCCTCAGTTTTTAAGTGTAGTTGCCTTTGTTTTGAGGATGTAGCACAAGAGATTGGGGGTAGTGATTCCCTGAGGATTAAAGGTAAGAATTTTGAGGACGGATTTTGGGGGTTATAGTTGTGCTGTGCCAGCACAGAGGGCCACAACCTGAGTGACTCAGGCATCCAAGGTTCTGCAATAATTTTTAGTGATTATTTGGTATTACTTGTGGGTTTGATAAGGGACAGGTCCCAGGGCTGAGGCCCTCCTGGCAGTACTGCCCTCATGGGTTGGGTCCTTTCTTCATGGCTCTCTCCCCTGCTCTAGGATGCTGAGCACCACCTAGTGTCACACTTTTTGTTCAGCCGGTGCTCCCATTGGTGTCAGGGCCTGTGCTCAGACAAGTCTCCTCCTCTCTCCATCCCCCGGAGGCTTCACAGGGATCCTTGCTGTCTCCTCAAACTCCAGCCTTCCACGCAGCAGCCCCTGCCCACAGTTATTCACCCAGAATGCGTCTAGGCTCATTTGTTTCCCACTAGCTTTTTAAACGCCATACAAACTGGAGGTGTGCCTTCACTTTGTCTTAAATGTCCCTAAACGTTTCATGACTTATAGACATGTCTCAAACCTGTCAGCCAGTTTCATGGTAGGTCTGTCTAGGACACAGGGAGAATTTTTAGTGGGTTGTGTTGCGTAACTCCACTAGCCAGCCTAACTTTTTGATTCTCTGAGACTGCAAAAATTGTCTCATACTGCATGTGAGTTTCTCTCCAATACTGTAAAAATGTACTCTAAAATAAAATCACATGGCATCTTCAGTTCCTGAATTCAGTGTTACTCTCTTCTTAATCTAGTCAACTCTACATAGGTAACTCTTCTGATACTGCCATTATCATTAACAGTATTAGTAAGGCGTGCTCCAAATGTACTAAACATTTAGAGAAAAATACAGTTTGGCTTAATCAATGGTCTTAATATTAATGTATTGTGTTTGGCCTCGGACTCCCTGTAACTCACTTGGTAACAGTTTTAGATGAAAACTGCCTACATTTTAGGACCTTGATTTTTCTTCAACTACCAATCTATATACATTCCTGAAAATAGAAAAGCATATAAGACAAGGGAAAGAGAAAACGATATGTTATGTTAAAAATTCAAAGAAATGATTAAAAATTTTTATCAGAGTTTTCTGTTATAAATGACATTGAGTTAGAAAGTACTGTATACTAATTAACCTATGTAAAGACATCTTTATGAGACCACTCATAGAAAAGTGATTCCTGAAAGCTTAAGTGGTAACTGCTACCTTAAAAATTGAAATGATCTGCTGGATCTTAGAAATAGTAAGAAGAAGACTGTCCTCATTGGCATTAGTGTTTTAATTTCTTGGCCTCTGCCCGCATTACAGAGGATGTTTCTAAGAATGGAGGTGATGATTCAGAAGAGCAAAATGAAAGGTTATTCAATATACTCATTTCACATTTTGGAGGGCATAGGTGATGACAGCTGACCCCTCTCTGTTTTGGCATTTTATTTGTGGTAATTGGGAAGATGATATGACTTTCCATTCAGTACTACTCTGAGCAAATAACAAATAACCTGATGAGGATATAATAGATTATCAAGTAATTGCATGTTTTTAAAGTAAATGATATAGCTTTGTGTGTCAGGTGAGGATGGGAATGATATTTGGCTGTTAGAAAACTTTTTCTGTTTCTCTTGCTGGACAGTTCCTGCACTGTTCTCCCGGACAGTGTGGACTCGGTGACGGGAATGAGCATCTTCCATGGGCTGATCACGATCTTCTCCCTTGGGATGAAAATAAACTTGGACAATATGATTACAGTTATGGTGATTTTCAACTTGAATGATTTTCAACTTGACTGATTTTCAGCCAAAAAAATGCCATTATAAACACTATTTTTTTGAAAATTTGGAAGTTCCCTTATAAAACTGGCTTTAGGTTGAATCTTGGTTAAGAGGGTTTTATTTACCAAGTTTATCATTAATTCTTAGTGCAAAATCTTTCCAATTAGTTAAAATAAAGAAGCATCCTCTAAATAAAAACTTCAAGATTTTTTCATTCCAAACGTACAGAAATATTATGCTACTTAAAATTGTACTATAAACCATAGTATTGAAATCTAGAATGTAATTCTGATATTTAAATATTTAAAACATTTTGATGGCTTTATTAAGTTATAATTGCCATAAAATAAACTGCATGGAAAGTGTACAGTTTTAAGTAGTTTAAAATATGTGTATACCTGTGTATGAACCACAGTAAAGAAAGCGAACACACCATCGTCCCCAGAGTTTTCTCCTGCGCCTATATCATCCCTTCTTCTTACCCTAGCCCTTTCCAGGCATTCACTGATCCGCTTTCCGGTCACTATAGATTTAATTCACATTTCATAGATACTTATATAAATATAATTATACAACATATACTCTTTTTTTGTCTGGCTGCTTTCATTCAGCGTGATTGTTTTGAGATTCATCCATGCTTTTGGAACTATGTTTTTATTACTGAGACATATATATAATAAATTTTTAGCCATTTACCCTGTTCATAGGCATTCAGGTTGCTTCCAGCTTTTGACTGTTACTCAAAAGTTTAAGCAGGAATATATCAGCAATAATATTAAAACAAAATGGAATGAATATTCCAATTGAAAGGTGAAAAATTATCAGACAATATTAAAGAAATTACTATGAACTACTTATAAGAGGCACATCTTAAATGTAAGAGTACGTAAAGTTTGGCATATGTTTTCACTTTTTTCTGGATAAACCTAGGAGAGGAGTGGCTAGGTGACATGGTAGTTGTATACTTGAATTCTTAAGACACTGCCAAGTTATTTTCCAACGTGATTGTACCATTTTACATCCCCATCTATAGTGTATGCGAGTCTCAGTTAATCTGCATACTTGCTAACACTTGGAATGGTCAATCTTTTAAATTTTTGCTATTTTAATAGATGTGTAGTTTTATATCATTGTGGCTTTAATTTGTATTTATCTAATGGATAATGATGTTGCGTATCTTTTCATATGCTTATTTGCCATCTATATGTCATTTTTGGTGAAGTGTCTTTTGAAATATTTTGCCCAGTTTTTATTGGTTTGTTTTCTTATTGTGGAGTGATTGAGAGTTCCTTATATATTGTCAGTACAAGTCTTTTAATAGATATGTAATTTACAAATATTTTCCCTAGTCTGTGTTTTGTCCTTTTATTTTATAACAGTATCTTTCAAAGAACAGAAGTTCTGAATCTTTATGAAGTACATTGTTTCTTAAAATAAGTTATACTTTGCCTTTCTTCTAGGAATTTATAGTTTTAGGTTGTACACGTAGGTGTATAACCCACTTTGGGTTCATTTTTGTACATGGTGCATAGTATGGGTTAGAATTTGTTTTATGTTTTTGCATTTGGATATGGCTTTTTTTTCCCCAGGACTATTTGTTGAAAACACTTTCTTCATTAAATGACCTCTGCCAAAAATTAATTGTTAATATATGTTTGAGTATATTTCTGGAATCTCTTTTCTGTTCAATTAGTCTGTTTGTTTATCTTAGCACTACTGTATTGATTGCTGTTGCTTTATAATGAGACTGGAAGTGAGGTAGTGTGAATTCTCCAATTTTTTTGCTCTCTGTCAAAGTTGTTTTAGTTCTTGGTCTTTTACATTTCCATATGAATTTTAGAATCAATGAGTCATTTTTATTAAAAAAAAAAAGCCTGCAGAGATTATGATTGAGATTGCTTTGAATCTATAATTCAGTTTTGAGGGGAGTAACAGCTTAACAAAACTGAGTATTTTGATCCATGGACACAGTATATTTTTCCATTTATTTTTGGGTTCTTTAATTTCTGTCAGCAAAGTTTTGTATCTGTCAGTGCACATATCTTACACAGCTTTTGCCAGAATTATCTTTTAAGTATTGATTGTATCATTTTTGATGCTTTGTAAATAACTAAAAATTATAAATTTCTGATTATTTGTTGCTATTATATATCTATACAATAGATTTTTATGTTGGATCTTGTACTGCATAACTTTAAAAATTAATTTATTAGTTCTTGTCGCATGTTTGTAGATTCCATAGCAGGTTTATATAGACAATCATGTTACCTGAGGGTAAAAGTCTTCTTTTTCTTTCCAGTCTGCCTGCCTTTTGCTTCATGCCCTTGTTTTCTGCGCTAGTGAGGACTCTAGGACAACTGCATCAAAGTGGTGGTGTTGGAGGTGCTTGTCTCCCTTCAGATCTTAGGGCGAGAGCATCCAGCCTTTCACTACTAGGTATATTAGCTGTAGGGTTGTTTTTTTTTAAATACTTTTTATCAAGTTAAGAAAGTTTTTTTTCTCTTCTTATTTTGTTTAGAGTTCTTATAAGACACAGCTATAGGATTTTGTCAAATGGCTTTTCTGCATCTATTGACGTGATCATATAGTTTTCCTTCTTTAGTGTGTAAATATGATAAATTGCACTGACTGCTATTAAAGTGTTAAAACAAGCTTGTATTTCTGGAATAAAAGCTTTTATCCTCTTAGGTCTTACCCTAGGCTTCCTTAGGCAGTCCAGAACAACATTCAGTCTAATCCCCACTCCCCCCCCCCCAGAGATAAAACCCTTCTAAGTAATCCTCCCTAAATCCATCAACTAAATTTTCAACTCTGGCTGATAAGAATGTTACTGAATTGGTCACTAACCTGGGCTGAAACCCTTTGTCTCAGCCAGGGAGATTCTTTTTCTTTTGGGATTGCCATAGCCACTAATGAAACCAGTGCTGAGATTGGAACAGCACAATCTTTATACAATTTATTTTTTCAGTTTATTCTTTTGGCTCAATGGTCAAAGAATGGAGGAGCAAGAACCTAGTTTGCAAATCAGCTTCTCAATCCAATTTGGGTGGAGACACCATATAAATAGGAGGGTTGAGGTAAAAGGGAGGGAGTTAGAAAGAGGAGGAAAAATGTTCCTGAGTTTTCTGACAACAGAGGTGTGGTTTGGACCTAGAACTAATGCAACACTCCTTTTCAGTCCTTGTTTGGGCTTTTCCCATTGTCATGGCAATTGCCAACTGCCATGGTGCTGGTGGGTGTGTCATTTAGCATGCTAATGAATTACAGTGAGCATATAATAAAGCTCAAGGTCTACTAGAAGTCAAAACTTCTGCCATCTTTGGCCTAGTTCTTGTTTTTTTCTTTTTGCAGCTTCCTCCTGAAACTTGGATAAGAGTGATTGGTTTCCATTCCAGGGAGGAGCAGGGGTATGACTTGGGGGCAACAGCTTGGTAACAAAAACAAGGAATATTCTTAACTTTGTGCAATCTTCAAGTAATGTTCTTTGTTCCCTCTTATCCTTTCCCAGCATAAGGCGGTTTCTTTAATTGTATGTGCTGAGAAATACTCAGTTCAAGACTTGAGAAGGACCCTCTACGTATCTCTGGGGTTCCATCTCTGAGCTGTAATCTCCTCTCTGACACTCTGTCTTATGAGCTCTAGCTGCTTTGACTCCCCCAGACTTCCATCTCTATCTTCTTCATTTCTAGTTTCCCTCTCCTTGCACCACAATGTGGAAACTTTCTTAAGGCAGTAAATTCAGGCAATTTTGTTTCCTTTCTCTCAGGTATTATTGTCTTTATTGCTTGAGTTCATTTCCTTGAAAGTTGTTTTTTCTTGTATTTTGCCTGTTTTTTATTTGTTTTAGATAGTAGGATATAGGGGATCAGAATTTGACACCCAAAAATATGTCTCTTTGGCCTAGTAATTATTTTAAGCTGGTTATTTTCTAGGAAACAGCAGACTTGGGAAAAACTCTGAAAACCAAGTAAGAATTAGCCTTTTGTAAGAAACATTAATATTTGAAAGAGAAAGTCCATTTGTAAGGGTGTTTCTCTTGTTGTACCTGAAAGGAGAGGATGACAAAATCTCTGGAAACTCTCATCAGTAGGGGAGGCAATGACTTAAATCTGTATCACAATCTTATTCTTGTTTACTGTGCTTTTTCCAGTTACTTCCCATAACTGACTCCTCCCATCCTCAACATCCTCTTTTGTCTTTATTAAAGTGAGGACTTTGGCTATTTTGGTGAGTTCCTCAGTTTTCCTGGGTCTCTCTCCTGTGTATACATGTTATTAACTTTTGTGTGATTTTCCTCCAGTTAGCCTGTCTCATGTCAATTTTAATTCTAAATCAGCCAGAAGAACCTAGAAGTATAGAGGAAAATCCTCCCTGTCCCCCGAAAAGGGTAAATCTAGTTCCACTGTGACCAAAAGAAAAAGGCTCTATTAATATTTTAAAAGTACAGTTGGCTCTCCATATCCATGGATTCCATGTCTGTGGATTTAATTGGTTGTGGATAGAAAATATTAAAAAGTAAATTCCAGAAAATATCAAAAAGGAAAATTTGAATTTGCCACATGCTAGCAACTATTTACATAGCATTTACATTGTACTTACCATTTACATACAATTATATTGTGTAGGTATTATAAATAATCTAGAGATGATTTAAAGTGTATGGGAGCATTTACCCAAGTTACACACAAATACTACATCATCTTATGTAAGGGGCTATTGCCGAATGCAAGTTCATGTGCTCATGTGCCCAATGCACAGTGAGGCCAAACAAACCGAAACAGTGGAGTTTGGAGCAGAGGAAGGTCTATTGCGGGCTGAGCAAGTAGAACAGGTGGCTCGTGCCCAAAAAACCCAACCACCCCAGTGGTTTCAGGGGAAGAGGTGATATAGGTAAAATTTAGGGTGAGGGCTGCAGGGTGTGTGTCTTTCTTCCAATTGGTTGGTGGTGAGGTAGCAGGGCAGTGCTCCAGGAATCTCAATCATCAGCCTTCTGGTTCCAGCCAGTCTGGGGTCTCAGCATGTAGTTACCATCTTTTACCTGTGTGGGAGCCTTACTTCTTGTAGAAGAACTTAAAGATATGTATCAGATTGCTATGTATATCCCTTGAGGTGGAATTAGGACTATGCTTTATCACTGTGCTGTGGGTTTTTTCCTTTTTTAAAAATAGAGGTACGGGGGATTGATTTGAGCCCAAGACCTCATGCGTGCTAATCATGCACTCTACCACTGAGCTATACCCATCCCCTTATCACTGTTTCTTGATTGCTGGTCCTTTGTCCTTTGTTTCTGCATTCCCTCACTTCCTTGATTAGCAACTTTTTGAATCTGCCCTTTGGTACTCAGGGAAGGTCTGGGAGGTTGAAACCTTTCTCTTGCAAATAAGAAACAGGGATCATAAAAGGCTTTTGTACCCAGGAGGGCCCCACAGGATCCTGCTTGGTGTCAGGACCTGGGCATCTGCAGATTTGCTATCAAGGAGGGAGGGGAAGGGTCCTGGAACCAATCCTCTGAGGATACTGAGGGACAACTGTATACCTTTCTCCATCATGGAAATCTATTCTTTCACTCTAAAAGTTGTTGACTGAGGTTAAAAAAACACAGAATGTAAGAATTGTGAGTTACAGTTTTATTTAGGGACCTTACTGAGGACTGTAGCTGGGGAGATAGTCCCTCAGATGGCTCTGAGAAATTGCTCCAAAGTGGTAGGAGAGGAGCTGGTATATATATGAAATTTTTAGGTTGGAAATATCTATAGACAAGCATACATCTTGGTAAGAGATTATTACTAATCATAAAAAATAGATATCTTAAGTTAATGATTTTAGTGCTTAGCTATGTATGGGAAGATGCAAGAATTAGAGATCATTGAAATTCTTTCTAAGATGAGTATCTCAATTATCTAAGGGCCTATATATCCAAAACACAAATGCTTCATCCTGTTTTTTACCCTGATTTCCTTTCAGGTAAGCGATTGCATTGGCTAATAAGTTGATCCTTGTAGAACTGGGTGGTGGGCAACATTCCTTGCTTTACAAAGTCTATGTACTTTCTGGTAAGGTTAGTAAATTTTTATTTTTTAAATATTAAATTTCATCAAGTGAAATGGAATTTGCCTCAATTTTTAACTTTTAAAAATTGGGATTTTTTTTTTGAACTTCACAGAGACTTTTATAATAATGATTTGATAATATGATCTGAAACTGGCAAACCTGACTTTGAAATTTGTGACTCCATGCATTTCATATGCTTGCTGTCTTCATAGTGTCAATTGCTCCGTTTCCCTTGAAGAGTTTTATTATGCCCATTTCACTAAATACACAACAAACTTTAGGAATAAAGTAATAAATCAGACACGAGGCTGTGCCCTGTAGTAAAGGAAGGCCAGGCTATTAACAGGTGAATGTAATAAAATGCTGATTTTCAAACAGTTAAACACAACTTCTCTGTTAGTCATTGCAGTGTTTTGGTGTTCAAATATAAAATGCAGTGACATCCAATAAAACTTAAGCTGGTAAGGTCATATTCTTTGAGGATGCTGCTCACTCATTTTATTTTCACTGAGCACTACTACTGTAAGTAAAATATTTACCTGTATCTAACATTATTTGGTATATTATCTCCTTTCAGTTTATAGATAGTTTTGTAATCAACATTAATTTTTTTAGGGGGGATAGTCAGGAGATGAATACAAATATGTTCTTTAAAATAAAACAATATGTGGAGAGGTCTTAAATACGAAACTTTTAAGAAGATGGGATTTTTAAAGGCATGTTGAGAATAACTAAATGTATATTCTGAAATATTAAAGATACTCATTTTATAGCAAACTTTGGTCTAAGTAAATTTAATAAGTAAAAAGGTATTTAGTGGTGCTCTGGTATCAACATCTAGTTTATATTAAAAAGGCACTTGTTTTAACTTTTAATTAGAATGCCTAATGGACTAGTCTCTAATCTGGTGTGATCTCTATAGAGTTTTTTCTGACTTTGTCATCCATGTCTTACAAATTAGGTTGCCTGTTTCTCATTTCAGTCATTATTAAAAATCACAAAAAATCCTTGATCTTTCCTTAGCCATTTATTTTCAAATTAAATACTTATGTACCCAGTATTTATCAGTTGCTCTCTATGGAAGTTGCTCTTACCCTCTGAGACTCTGCAAATCGATGGCCGTCTGACCTTTTTAAAAAACTTTCCATCCTTATTAATGATTTGTTTTTGTTTTGTTTGGGTTTTTTTGTTTGTTTGTTTTTTGTCCTTTTAACTTTTTTTTTCACTTGAGCATTCTCCCAGCCTGTATCTTCCTACCACAAGCAGCACTGTCTCCTGGCTGAACTTCCTGTTTTTTTCCAGCACATGGGGGCAAATGTTATTTTGTCCCTTTTTCTTGTCTCTTTTGGGGAGTAAAAATTGCTCGTTTGGTGTACTAATGCTAAAAACAAATCTCCCACTTTGCTCAAGGGACCTATCCTGTTTATTGCAAATTAGTAATGCCAGGATGATTTACTAAAAACGTCACGGCCTCTATCTTTGATCTAAACAGGCACTCAGGGGACAGAGAAGAGAAAAGGGTTAGGACTGCAGTGTGGCCAAGCGCGCATTGCAGTTAGAGGGAAGTTAGGGTACTTGATCCTAATCTTGCTGTGTCACACACGGGGTTATTTTAGAAAGTCAAACTCATTTCTTCATTAGTAAACTAAAGAACATAAATCCTCTTTAAGGTACATTAGGCCTCAGAGCTAGAAAGAATGATGGATTATAACAAATAACATATTTATTTAGGGCAAGCAGTTCATAAGATTCAGAGTTTATGGTTGGGATGGTCAAAGATTAAAATTTCAGATTCCTAAATGTGAATCACAGGGAAACAAAACTTTACAGCTATTTCTCACTGTAGTGTTCTGTATTCTTGACACATACTTAAGAATGAAACTGCAATGTCACAAAGAACTCCCTTAAATGATTAATAACCAAAAGTAAATACAAATGAAAAGCCAAAATAGATTCTCACGGAATTCTATTCAGGAGCAAATGCAATGATAATGTTGCAGTATATGCTGGTAACTTCATAAATAAAATGCTCAGGTACTTTATTCCTGCTGGGTCAGAAGAAATCTTTTTTATTGTCTTCTACAGGCTACAATCTCTTTGAGGGATGGTCTGTTTCAGTATATAAGTATCTTCAACAATTAACACTGTACATTATTCCTAGAAGGTGCCTGTAAGTGTCTGTTGGATGAATTAATTAAATTCGGAAATTAGGACACTTCTAACAGATTTTGTGGGTACAAATCTGTCTTTAGAAGTGTTACTATCTAAGGGGGAAGAGTATAGCTCAGTGGTAGACTGTGTACTTGGCATGCACGAGGTCCTGGGTTCAAAAGCCCCAGTACTGCCACTTAAAAGATAATAAAATAAATTAAAAAACCTAATTACCCTTGTGCAAAAAAAAAAAAGTGGTTCTATCTAACCATTGTGTAACAGAATGAACAATGTGTCCTGCAGAAGATGGTATCTATCACAGATTTCCCCAAAGAAGGAGGCAGATGAGGGCTATTCTTCATCAATCATCCATCATCCAATAATCAGTTAGTGTTAACTCTTACAATTAATAATCACCCAAGCTTTTTTAGATCATTTCTGGGGAAACACCTTGCATACCTTCTATTAGATTTTTGACTCACCCTAGGAAAAAAAAAGGTTACAGGCCCCAAGTGAATTTTATTATTTAATTATAGGCTTTAAGTGACTTGTATTATTTACTGGCTATCTTTGAATCAAATAAGAATTAACAATCAGGTTTGCTCAGCACTTAATCTTCTGGGGAAGAGCCTAAATTGTCTTGCTCTGCATATATGGGGACAAAATGACTAAGAGGAAAGAGAACTACTGCAGAAAATGCTTTTTGATTTTCATCTGCAGTTGATAAAAGGAGATTTAACAGTCTGGATAAATGTCATTAAATATAAGCATGATGGAGAGGAGACTGAGCAGGGAACAGTGCAGGCAGTCATACTGTTCACATCCCAGTACCCTCTTTCATTGTGTAGTCACACAGTGAGCAAGTTGTTCATTTCCTTGCTCCTCAGCTTTCTTATACGTAAAGTGGAGTCTCATACGTAAAATGAAAATAACAATATCTACCTCATAGGACTTTTTTTTAGGATAAATTGTGTTAACACTTGCAAAAATGCCTAACACAGCTAGGTAAATAGTAAATACTTGTCAGATATTAGCTATTATTTTATGAATGAAAATCTAATACTAGTTTTCAATTGGATTTCCTCCCCAAATTGGATTTGAATACAAAGTCTTCACTTTTGAGGTTATGGGCTTTATAGCAGTGGTTCTCACACTGGACTGCTTATTGAATGGAAACTCCTGGACAGTTTAAAAGAATCTGTTTACACCTAAGTCCCCACCACCAGGGATTCTGATTTAACTGAAATGAGCAGTGGCCTAAAGACCTTAATTATTCAAAGCTCTGGCAATGATTCTAACGTGTAGCGAAATGTGGGAACAGTTCTATAGAATGTTTCTCTTCAGTCACAGGCAATAAAAACCAACCCATTGTTTTCAGATATTTTCCCTTAAGTGTCTGGGATAATACCATAGAAAAAGTCAAGCTTCAGGAACTCAACTGCATTTTGCTTCTTGTGTTCTGCCTTATTTATGTAACCTGCTCTCAAATTTCCAAATTGAAATATCAAGTCTGCAGAGGGTTTAAGTCCTAATAATACATTGCCTTTACTTCTGAGGTATGATGCCAGCCTGAGTGGGTTTTCTGTTCTTTATAGTTGCTTCTTAATATCGTCTTCATCACTTTCCCAATTGTATCAGTTTCTATTGCTGTGAAATAAATTATCACAAATGTGGCAGCTTAGTGTAACACCCATTCAATTTGCTAGCTCACAGTTCTCTATGTAAAAATCAGAAATTGGAGTGGCTGGGTTATCTACATAGGTTCTCAGGCTAAAATCAAGGTCTTGACCTGGCTGAGTTCTTTCCTGTAGTCTCTGGAGAAAGATTCATTTCCGAGCTCATTCTTGCTGTTGGCAGAATACAGTTCCTTGTGGTTGTAGGATTGAGGTCCCTACTTCCTTACTGGTGGTCAACTGAGGTTTACTTTCAGCTCCTAGAAGCTGTTCACAGTCCACAGTGTGGATATTTTCTTTCTTCCAGGCCAGCAGGAATATGCTTTTCTGACTTCCAATCACAACCCTCTGCAACCAGCCAACAAAACCTCCTTGTATGTAAAGGACACAATTCAGCAGCTGTTGCGGCTAACTGTTGTCCAAAACTTGTTTTCGTGATTCTCTCAGTTACAAAGTCTCATGTTATTGTCCTGGATCCCCTTCAACTCATATTCTACAGTTCCAATTACCTGTCTGTTTTCCCCAAGTCCTTGCTCCATGAGCTCTAAGACAATTGGCTCATTTGGTAAAAGAATCTGCTTCCTCCGCTACTGGACCGAGAGTAGAAGGTCCCACAGACCTCTTTTACCCACCACAGGGCATACCTTTTCTTATTTTAAAGGTTTACGTATTTTAAATTCTACTTTCATTGTTGGACTTTAGTGGGCCCTTTGAGAAGACACTTTATTACCAGAGGGAAGACTCTTTCTAGTTAGAGGAAATATGTTGAAAAACTTCATTTTTCAAAAAAGCATTTTGAAAGCATTCCAAGTGAAACAGATCATGAACATTCTGCTCCTCAAGGTAGAGGCTGTAAATAAAGATGGAGATTTCTTATGCTGAAAAAATGACACTGATTAAATATAGACTGAGGTAGTTTATGTGAATATTTTGGCTCAGTTATAAGCATTTTTTCTTCTCTCTAGCATAGGTCTAGCTATTAATTTTTCCTATATGCTGACAGTCTTACTGTTGCACAGTGTTAACAATACAAGATGAAAAATATGCTACTGTAAGAGTTTACGACTGTGAACCCAGTGGTCATACATTTCAAATTTGATTTCTAGTTTGGGTTTACTACTTGGTCCTTATGTATTTCCAGCTAAAGAAGACCATATTAAATTCTGATTGACTTCTCTAAAACCTGTGGCTCTTTTGTAGAAACTTGCTATAATTAATGCTAACATCTTGCTGCAGATGTATTTTCTTCTATGACATAGATTAGTAGAATAAGTAACTTTCTTCTCCATATAGTCAATACCCTTAAAGTGTCAAAACCTGATGTCTGCTTTGCTATACCTCTGGATATATCCTTGGCCTTTTAAGCATTTAATTCTTACAGTCAATTTTAGATTAGTGAGCCACAAAATGTCTTATCTTTTCTTTTGTTCCTAGACATTGAAGCAGAAGCTCATGCAATATTCACATCCCCAAAATCCTTATAAAAAATCAACAGATTATCTTTCTTCATTTGGTTTGCTATAGAGTGTGTAATCTTTAGAAATTTCCACTTAGGATGTAGGTACTAAAGGAAAAGCTTGCTAGGCATGTTGGCACTTCTACCTCTTAGATTCCTTTCGTACATCAGTATTTCTTCTGCTACACAACTCTAAGGAAGCAATTGCTTTTTATCTGTCCTTATAGTTTAATAAATTCCTTAATTTACAATCCCTTCAATTTTACTATTTGAATTACTGGATTAATGATTTCTTCTGAAAATTTATTCATAGCAAATAAATTAAGAAGAAATATTGTATGTACATCCATTTAATCTTCATCTATTTGTATTTCTAATGATTTAATAGCTTGTGCTACAAAGCAACTTTCTTTTTTTTTTCTTTTTTTTTAACATTTTTTATTGATTTACAATCATTTTACAATGTTGTGTCAAATTCCAGAGCACAATTTTTCAATTATACATGAACATATATATATTCATGGTCACATTTTTTTCTCTGTGAGCTACCATAAGATCTTGTATATATTTCCCTGTGCTATACAGTATAATCTTGTTTATCTATTCTACAATTTTGAAATCCCAGTCTATCTCTTCCTACCCCTGCCCCCTTGGCAACCACAAGTCTGTGTTCTATGTCTATGAGTCTATTTCTGTTTTGTATTTATGCTTTGTTTGTTTGTTTGTTTTTTAGATTCCACATATGAGCGATCTCATATGGTATTTTTCTTTCTCTTTCTGGCTTACTTCACTTAGAATGACATTCTCCAGGAGCATCCATGTTGCTGCAAATGGCGTTGTGTTGTTGGTTTTTACGGCTGAGTAGTATTCCATTGTATAAATATACCACATCTTCTATATCCAGTCTTCTGTTGATGGACATTTAGGCTGTTTCCATGTCTTGGCTATTGTAAATAATGCTGCTGTGAACACTGGGGTGCAGGTGTCATCCTGAAGTAGGGTTCCTTCTGGATATATGCCCAGGAGTGGGATTTCTGGGTCATCTGGTAAGTCTATTCCTAGTCTTTTGAGGAATCTCAATACTGTTTTCCACAGTGGCTGCACCAAACTGCATTCCCACCAACAGTGAAGGAGGGTCCCCTTTTCTCCACAGCCTCTCCAGCATTTGTCATTTGTGGATTTTTGAATGATGGCCATTCTGACTGGTGTCAGGTGATACCTCATTGTAGTTTTGATTCAAAGCAACTTTCTTATACCCAGAATTACTTGAGATTAAGAAAATTCTGACTCACTTTATCTTATAGATTTATATCAAACAATTAGAAGTTTAAAAAGGAAAGAAGGAAAATTCTTCAGGTCCATTAATGTAGTAGGATTGTCTGCTTATATTGTTTGAACATTTTCAAGGAGATAATATTAAAAATGAGAGTTAGGTATAAAGAGCTAAGAATAGAAACAATGGATGTGGTAAATAGAAGGGCCATACTCAGAAGATGAGAAAGAATGAAATTTTGTGAGACTTGTCAAAGGAAATCATGTTTGCAAGCAGTCAGTTCTGAAACTCTATTATCCAAACCATCAATTATTTTCATCTAAGACACCAACAGTAATTTAGGACACTAAATTACATTAAAATTTTCTAATTAAAAAAATGAGAATCTTCATTTTGAAAAATTATTTTTTTAATTGAGGTACAACTGACATACAACATAATATTAGTTTCAGGTATACAACATAATGATTCAGAAATTGTATAGGTTGCAATATGATCACCACCATAAGTCTAGTTACCATCCATCACCATAAATAGTTATGGAATTTTTTTCTTGTGATTAGAGCTTTTAATATTTACTCTCTTAGCAATCTTCCAATGTTCAATACAGTATTATTAACTATGGTTGCCATGCTGTACATTACACCCATATTATTTATTTGATGACTAAAAGTTTGTACCTTTCTTTCAACTCTTTTCACTCATTTCGCCACCCTCCACCTCTGGCATTCCCCAGTATGTTCTATAAACTTGTTTTTTGTTGTTTGTTTGTTTGTTTTTAGATTCCACATATAAATGAGATTATGCAGTGTTTGTCTTCCTCTGTCTGACTTATTGCACTTAGTGTAATGCCCTCAAGATTCATCCATATTGTTCCAAATGGCAAAATTTTATTTTTTATAGCTGAATAATATTCCATTGTGTGCATATGTGTGTGTGTGTGTGTATCATATTTTCTTTGTCCATTCATTTGTTGATGAACACTTAAGTTGTTTATATAGCTTGGCTATTGTAAATAACAGTGAACATGGGGGTTCAGATATCTTTTCAAGTTATATTTTGTCTTTTTTGGATAAATATCCAGAATTGGAATTGCTGGATCATGTGGTAGTTCTGGTTTTAATTTTTTGAGGAACCTCCATACTGTTTTCCAAAATGGCTGCACCAGTTTACATTCCCACCAACAGTACAGGCGAGTTCTCTTTTCTCTTCATCCCCTTTAGTTATTTCATGTCTTTTTGGTAATAGCTATTTTAACAGGTGAGGTGATATATTGTGGTTTTGATTTGCATTTTCCTGATGATTAGTGATGTCGAGCATCTTTTCATGTGCCTGTTGGCTGCCTGTATATCTTCTTTGGAGAAGTGTCTATTCAGATCCTCTGCCTGTTTTTTAATCAACTTTTTTGTTTTGTTTTATTTATTTATTTATTTTTGCTGTTGAATTGTCTGCTTGTTTTTATGAAGAGCTATTATAATATCTTCTCACTTGAAAGGTGCTGACCTATGGAAATACTAACCAAGTGATGATCACAATTGGAATTATTAGAAATGAAGTAGGTCCCTGGTCTTGCGAGGAATCAGTGGTGTTGGTAGTGGGGATTTGCTGAAAATGCCTAAGGATGAACAAACAGGATTTGCTGGGCAAAGCTGATGTTCAGATACTAGAGGAACTGAGTCTAAATGCCAAAATTCCAGGTCAAAGGCAGGAATAAACACATGGGTGAATCTGGGTAGGAATGGGGCCAGAATTGGAGCTGATTGCAAAACAGAAAAGGGGAAGCCTTAGAAAAGCCATACAAACACCAAAGAATATTTCAAGTTTGCCATTATTAGCCAGATGGAGATCTGAAGCCAGACTGTCTGGGTAGAAATTGTGACTCTCTTATTTACTATATCTGTGACATTGGTCAGGTTAATTAATCTTTTTAAGTACTTGATTCCTCATATATAAAATGAGAAAATTATAGTAATAATCATCTAGGGCTATTGGAAGAATTAAATAAATCAGTACATTAAAAGTGCATAAAACATTGGCATCTACCTAAAAGATACTACTTTTATATTATTGTTGCTGTTATTATTTTTATTAAAGTGAATAAAGTCAAATTGATTAATGTTCTAGGCACTATGCTTCCTTTAATATCTCCAACATCTCTGAGACACGTTATCCCTGTTTTGACAGGTGAGGAAACTAATTTTCGGAGAGGACCGTGACCTCTCCAAGGTTTCGTAGCATTAAAAAGAAGATACGAGATTAAAATTAAGGCATCTCTGACTTCCTAGATGATATATATAGTTTTATTTGCAGTACTTTACAACTTATGTAACATGAAAAGTCTCACTGAAGACCATATAATTTAAGATGAAAAATAAAGTAATTCTGCTGAATAAAGAGGGAAGAAATGAGCAGGAATTGTTTTGAAAAAGTTCAGTGTATTTTAATTGGATCTTGACTGCACATGCATTTTAGCCAGGACTAAAGAAAACTAGGAATAAAGAAAGAGCACAGTTTTAAAAGCAAAAATAGTAAAAAAAAAAAAAAAGAAAAAAAAATCACACTGCAGTTGTTTCTTGCACAGTCATGCAGGTATGATAATAACTGATACATTCAAGTAACTGTGAATTACTTTGTATGATTAGAACATGGAGTGAATGAAAGCAGCAATTGGAAGTGAGCAATGTGGGGCTACATTACAAATATCCTTGAATTCCATACTGAGGATTTTAACCTATACACTGTAGATAGTAGGGAAACTTACAAGATTTTTAAAAATGGAAGAGGAATATAAGAAAATATATACTGAAAGAGAGAACTCTCGTAGCAAGGTGAATGGTATTTTGTGTGTGTGTGTATGTGTTCAATTTTATTTTATTTTATTTTATTTTTATTGCAATGTAGTTGATTTTAAATGTATTTGTTTCTGGTGTATAGCATCGTGATTCAGATATTATATATATATATTCGTTTTCATATTCCTTTTCATTATAGGTTATTACAAGATATTAAATATAGTTCCCTGTGCTGTATAGTAGAACCTTGTTGTTTATCTATTCTGTATATAGTGGTTTGTATCTGCTAATCCCAAACTCCTATTTTACCCCTAACCCACCTTTCCCCCTTGTGAGAGGTATTTTTGCTGTGAGAGGAGGTGGGCAAAGGAGATCATCAGACTCTACAAGTAGTCCTGATGCTGAGTTTTTTCATTAAGATAATGGAAATATAAAGGATGGAATCCTTAGAGAAGTATTTAAAAAAATAAGACTCAAAAGCTGTATTTAATACTGGAAGTTAGGAAGGGAGAACTTGTGAATGGTAGATTTTTAGCTGTGGCAACTGAGTAAATGATGATTTATTATTACAGGGGAAGACAGATGGAGAAGCAGGCTTTAGAGGGAAAATGAGGAATTCAGTTTTGAACAGGCTAAACTGGAGGTACAGTGGGATATTTAGATAAAGCAGCCATTTGGAAACGTCTCTGATGCTCAGGAGACTGGCCAGGACTAAGGATGTAGACTTGAGGATTCTGACTATTGCAACTGATAGTTAAGTTCATGTGAATCATAGATTACTCTGCATAGGAAGATAGAGGGAAGAGACTATAGATGGTAACAGAACCCTGGGAGACACCAGTATTTAAGTAGCAAAAGGAAGCAACTTGCTGGTAAAGAAGATGAGGTACAATCAGAGATTTAATGACGCTATGAAAAGGGGGCAAAATAGAAGATAAAGGAATGGGAAGTTTTAAAGAGAGAATGGTCAATTTTACAAAATCAGACCATGAGATCAAGAAAGACAAGGACACTGAAGAGGTCATTGGCCTTCACAATTACGAAACAATAAGAGGTTTTTCCCCAAGAACATTTTTAGTGCAATAATCAGAGGAAAGATAGATTCTGATGAGTGGAAGAATGAAGGGAAATGAGAAAGAGGAGGCAGCAGATAGAGATGACTCGTTTAAGAAAAGCTGAGTGGAAAGATGAGAATTATTAGAGAAATAACTATTGGAAAAGAGAGTCTTGGTTTTCTTTGAGAAAAGAGCACATGAAACCAATGTAAGTAAATTTTCGGTATGCTTGGAGGTGGAGAGGATGTTTGAAAACATTTGCTCCTGATGGCTTTACCTCCTCATAGTATGAAACAAGGACATCTGCTGGGTAGCTTTGGAAACAGATTTGGAACACTCCACTAGTATTTGATTAAAGAGTTGGGACAAAGAATGGAATTGGTATATACATGCATTTTTTAAAAACATAGTGAGAAAGTTGAATAACAGTATTGCTTTTACTGCAGTGTACTCTTAGTAGTCTGGGAAAAGGAACAAAGGAAATGGACAGATGGGTTGAGCCATGGTTGGAAATTGTCAAGGCAGATGTGTAAAGACAAAGGGTAAAAGGAAATGAATCCAGAAAGATTCATCTAGGTAAGAAAAGCTGGTATCAGAGGACCAGCTATATCCAGTATCACTGCCAGTGATCTGGTGGTACAAGTGAAAAAGTGGAGTTAAGCATAGGGATGGTAACTTGTCTGTCATCTCTTAGCTCTTCCGTTCTGCATGTATGAGGAGTACATTTAAAAATTATAATTCCCAAGAGTTGCTGAAATATGACTAAATATTTTTGGTAAGGAGATGAGAGAATTGGCATAGTCTAAATAAAGAAAACAGCATCTTAGCTTATACATGAACTGCATGAGACATTGAAAGTGAAATATGTGGATTTTCTCCCACTTGCCTGCCTAGTGGCCTTAGACAAATTTTACTTTTCTGGGCTTTAGTTTCCTCATTTGTCTAATGTATTTTTGTACAATCATTGGCACACCAGCCTCAAAAAGTTCTTTGAATCATCAAGTTTACTTAAAGCAGAATTACTCAGAGTACTGCCGCATGGCAGAAAAAGGGAGGTGGTGGTTCCAGCATGAAGTGAGTTTGAGGCTCCAGTGTGCTTTCCTCTTGGAGTGTTGTACCGTCTACTAGCACAGCAAGCTCCAAGGTGTACTCCACTTTTTATGAAAAGAAACTGATTAATTTTATTTCGCTTGTTGTTACTCAGTTTTATTTAACAAGGCTATTTTAAATTAGGGAAAAAAGCGATTATCTTTATGGTCTTCAAAACTTGCACCAGAGTTCTTCAGAGCACATCTTTTACTATATGTAATCTCTTTATTTATTTATTTATTCAATGGGCACAAGAACTGTGAGGAAAGCTACAACAGGAAATATGCTGCACATTATGACCAGAATATTAACAGTATTTGCCCGGATTTTGTTTTATTTTGAGATTTCTATTACTTCATATGTAAATATAAACCATCAAATTATACTTGAAACATATTTTGAATTGGGATCAATCATCATTTCAGACAAATATTATTCTTATTTCTCTAGTAGCCATCGATTTCTCAAGCAGAGAAACCACTCCATGTAAGGATATAATTTTAATTTATTTTATATGGCTGGCTTTGATTAGATAATATTTTTGTTCAGAATTTCTTTTCATTCTTTTTTATGAGATATATTGGTTTATAGATTCCCTTTCTTAATATATCTTCATCAGGGTTTTATATCAAGGATATGCTGACTCCATAAAATGAGTTGAGAACTACTCCTTTTTCTATTTTCTGGATGACTTTATGTAGGATGTTACTTAAATATTTGAGAGAATGTTCTGGTAAGGAAATTTAGGGCTGGAGATTTCTTTATACAAAGATGATTTAAGTAGAGATGTAAAATTAACAGAAATACTTAGATTTCCTTTATTTTGTAAGTTTTGGTAAATTATTTCTCTAGAAATCTTTCCAGTTCATGTAAGTTTTTAAATTAATTGGTATATAGTTGTGTGTATAAGTATATAACAACTTACATTAAAAAATTTTTTACTTACTGTATACTTACCTTTTTTTAAATTATTTTCTGTTTTTACTTTATTATTTTCTTCTTTCTTTTTGTTTAATTTCTATTCATTTTCTAATTTCTAGAGATGGATACATAGATCGTGGATTTAAGCTTTTTATGTGTAACATGTACGTTCCAGGTTATCAATTTTCCTCCAAGCATAGGTTTAACTGTGTCCTTCAAGCTTTGACAAGTTGCATTTTCATTATCTATTAGTTAAAAGTACTTTGTACTTCTTATTGTGATTTCTTCTTTGACTGGTTTTTAGAAGTCAGGGATTTTCTTGTATTGTGATTCTGCTGTGGTCAGAGATTCTGTGCTAGATGCTTTCAATCTTTAGAAATTTATTTAGACTTGAATCAACATATGGTTAGTTTTGATAAATGTTTATTTGAAAATAAAATGTATTCTCTCATTGTGGTGTGTGGTATTCTATACCCATTAATTAGGTCAGGCTTGTTCATTGTCTTTCTTTTATATGCTTACTGATTTTTTGTCAGCTTATTGGATCAGTTAGAGAGAAAAATAAGCTATTTCTAAATATAATTGAGAATTAATCAACTTCTCCTTTTAGTTCTGTTAAATGTTGTTGAATATATTTTGAAACTAACTCTTCAGATCAATAAAAATTTAGAATTTTTCTCTTCTGACTGTGCTGACCACTTTATAAATATTTTGAAATGCCCACCTGCATCTCTGATAAAACATATTGCCTTAAAGTCTACTTTTTCTGATGTTTGTATAACTATAAAATTTTCTTAGACATGGAAAACAAACTTACGGTTACCAAAGGGGAAAGAAGAGGGAGGAATAAATTAGGAGTTTGGGATTAATAGATACAAACTCCCATGTATAAAACAGATAAACAACAAGATCCTATGGTATAGGACAAGGAACTATATTCAGTATCTTGTGATTACTTACATGAGAAAGAACATGAATGAATCACTATGCTGTACATCAGAAACTAACACAACATTGTAAATCAACTATACTATACTCCAATGAAAGTAGTTATTTCTTTAATACTCATATGTTTTTTCTTTCAATTGGAATATTTAATCCATTTTCCATAAATATGTTGGTAATATATTTTTGTTTAAAGTTATAAATAACTTTCCCCCACTTATACTATATGTTATATTACTCTTTTTCTATCCTTTCTTATCTTTTTTGAATTAACCAAATGCAAAATATTTTATTATTTAATCTTCTTCCATCTCAACACAAAATTAGCTTCTTAGCCAGACGTTTCTTACTGTTCTTTTAGTGGTTATCTTAGAGGTTACGATATGCATTCTTGAGTTCATACTGTCTACTCTAAATTAATAATCTCTTTCCTGATATTATTGGGACCTTAAAACACTGTAATTTCACATATTGCTTTACCATTTACAATGACAATCCAGAGTTGCCTATCGTCTTACCAATTTTCCACCTGCCCTTCAGAGTAGATCTGTAATTTGAGTCACATGTGGTGTTGGATGCACAGAAACATAATAAAAGTAAGTGGAATATTTATGTTATGTACAAGGGTGAGCTCTTTAAGCTTCCGTCAATGCTGCAGGTATTTTACTCTATTTTTCTATACTTCACAGAAATTTATTTTAGGATCAGAGAAGTTTGAGAAAGGTAGAGTCTCTGAGGGAAAACGCAATAGGGACATTCAAAGAGCAGACCATTATTTTACAATGGTATTGTTTTGCTGTGGATGCCAGGGCCAATGACAGAATGACTACATTACTTTTAGAGAAGGTTTTAAGCAGTTTTGATTTTCATTCACAGAAGGAAAAGGCTCAAAACAATCCATCCCACTGGCTAGTCCCAGACTGAAAACATTGAGAACACTTAACAATCTCTGTGAAGTCAAGCAAACTAGGAAACCCTAAATTTCACATGCCATTATTCAGTAAAAGTTGTACATGCATTTGAAAATAAGCATTCGTTTTCTCATTGCAAGAATACTTTCAGATAAAAAATTTCTAGTCTCTTTATTGTGGAGAAGGGAAAGGAGATAGTGTAAAATTTCCCAAAGACCTTGTGTGTGTGTATGTCTCAGTGACAGCAAAAAAGTGGCTGGACAATTTGGACTGAATCAGGAAAGAAAAGGCAGGGCAAGAAGAGTTTGACCTTTAGATGTTGTATGCTGTTGTTAGTATAGCCAGCTTGTGCCATCTGCTTTCCCTTATATCTCTGCAAGTGTCTCACTGATCTGGCTAATTCCATGAAGCAGCCTTCTCACTTCCTCCCTGCTGCCTGACATTTTCTCCCTTCTACATGCGCTCCTTGGCCAGCGCAGTCGTACATAGACAGACACTGGCCTGGGACGTTGCCTGCTTTAATTTCAAGCCATCAGGCTTTATAATTTTAATTTCTTTGGACTTATTACATTTACTTAATTATATTACACATTTTAATAACTGTAAAGTATATTCTTTATTTTATCCTAGTTACTGTAACTAATATTGTGTTGTAGCTTAGACATATTCCAGGCCTGGATCTTAAAGTGTGACTGTCAGATGAAAAAGAAAGTCAGAGAGACCAAACGTTGCACTGAGTCTCTCAGGAGGCTTGTGTGTTTCAAATGTGTTAATGGAACTGTCCAGCTGGAAACCAGAGTTGTCATAGCTGGGCTCTTCCCAAGGGACTCCATGAATTCTGTTTCCTGGAAGACTGAATTGCTTTCTGAAGTTGCATTTTGTAAAAATTTGAGTGTATTTAAAGTTGTTTCTTGAAGGATTGTCTTTTTGTAAGTAAACTATTTTTATTCTCCCAGACCACATCTAAAATTATTTGAAATAATTGGTTATTTATAGGAATCTTTTATGTTGCTCCACTTGGATATTATACAAAAGCAGTTAACAGAGAAGCAACTATATATATTAAAACTCTAAAAATAAATGTCTATTTTGATTTCAAATATATGATATAATTTTTTCCACAATAATCAAGGCAGTTAGATCAGACAGAAAAACTATTCTTAGGGATTATGAAAAGAATTATTTCTGGCCCAAAGGAAGTCTTGATTTTGCTTACATTTTAATAAAAATCAAAAGCAGCATTTGTTTATTGTAGGTTTTTTGGTTATCTCTTTTCAACAACAAAAAAATGGCACAATTAAGTCTGAAAGTGAGTATAAGTTATACAAAATCTCAAGTATTTTATTTGCATTTAGACAGCTGCAAAGGTGAAGAAAATTTATTTTTACTAGTTAAGATCTCGATGATATATGTTTGTTTCACACAGTAGGAGGAGCGTTCTTATATAGTAAATAATTGTCATCAACTTATATTCTAGCAGGTCAGATGGATCACTAGTTTGTCTAAAAATAATCAATTATAAACAAAGTGAACAGAGTTAAAGGAGCTTTATAAAAGGAGCTCTTTATATTGCTAGGTTCAGCATATATTGAATATTTTCCCATTATTGAACATACAGTTGAAACCGTGGCTATTACAATATTTTAAATTTGGTGACAGGAGTATAATAGATTACAAACAAGAAATACCCTTAAGCACAAGTTCCTTTTTTAAAAAAATATTTTTTAAAAAAAGTCACAGGCTTTCTCAAATTCTCAGTAAAATATTGATTTTTATCTTATTATCAGTTTCATTTTATAGATGAGGAAACTCACACTTGGAAGGTATAAATAAGTCTAGTAAACGATTAGGCCTAGATTCAAATCTATGCGTTGTAACAGATGGACTAGCATTCTGAATTGCCACACTACATTTTTTTAAAAACTGCCCAATAATATAAACATTAATTTCCTTTTTTGGGGGTGAGGAAACTGATGCTTAGAAAGATTAAGATTTGTAGATCAAAAGCTCGTAATTATCAGAAATGAGGTTTGAATTCATTCTATCTGAATCTAGAATTTGCCCCCATACATCCTATTATAATTTTTCAATGTCTTTGATCCATACCTCTTATTCTATTTCTTTTGCAAGTATGTAAGCAAGAAAATAAAGTATAGCAAAATAACAACTGTAGTTATCTCTGAACTGGCTGAATCAATTGAAAGGATATTTTCTTTTTTATTCTTGAACACTTAAAGCATTTACTCCAAATATTTTTATTGAAACAAAAATACCAGAGCCTCTGTGCATAGGCTTAGGTTTATAGTGACAGACTTTAAAGATTGACCTAGGAAGATAAATTACTGACCGCTGTGCTTAAAAATCTATAACTCTTTTACTGGTAGTTAAGGACGATCATTAAATAATACATTGTTATTCCCTTTAACAGTGACAGGACGTATTCCCTGCCTAAATTTATTGATTTCCGACTACATAGCAATGTAATCAAATTATCAGAAGAGAATTGGCCATTCGTATATTGGAATAAATGAGTTGTTGGAAATGTGAAATGAGGAAATGGGAAAATTTTGAGTTATTAAGAAAGTACGTATAGACTGGAAAAGTTGAAGATCTAGTGAATATGTTAGGTATTAGAAGAAGGATATTGAAAGAAGAAAATGTGTATCTTTTTTGAATCCTGATTTGAACGAGACAATTATTAAAAACAACTATAAAACAGTTGGGACGTTTTGAAATTTGTTAAACATGTATTAAATGATATTAAGGACTTATTTTTATTTTCTTTATGTGTGATAATGATATTTTGGGAGTACCTACTTAGACTGGAATGCTATAATGTCTGGGATTTGCTGGTGAGAGAGATGAAGGATGGTAATGGCTGCATATACGTATGGGGACATAATACTATTCTCTCGCTGTTTTTATGTGTTTTATAATTCTTATTAAAAAATTAAGAAGATATATGTATATAAATAGATTTTTTGAAGTTCCTTCTGTATAACACAGGGAACTATGTTCAGTATCTTGTAATAACCTTTAATGAAAAAGAGTATGAAAATGAATATATGTATATACATGTATGACTGAGACCAGAAATTGACACATTGTAACTGACTGTACTTCAATTAAAAAAAAGTTAAGAACAGAAAAAAGGGCAAAGATTGTAATTTAATTAGTAGTGAACTTGTGCGATTGTGAGAGGACTTTACACTAACGGAAAGAACTTAGACAAACTGAAGGTATGTCCAGAATTCTTTAGGTGACACTTCCTTTAGTGACTCCTTAGTATGAGCACTGTTGGAAGTGTTAAATGAGATAGAAATATGTAAAGCGCATAGGACAATGGCTGAATATAAAACAAATCCCAGACTTAATAATTATTAGTTTTATTCCTGTAACAGTTAGGCTAAAATCAATATTGCCTACAACTATATCTGTATAGTAAAGATACCTTAGTAGTTTGATGGACATTCTTATTTTATCCATAAGTTTAGTTAGGTTGAAAGAACTTGAATTGAACTCCTACAGTTTCCTACTAAGCCACAGGGAAAAGAAAGAAAAGTTAGGCACAGTGCCAGTGTGCCTGTATCTGTGTGCTTCTGCAAGGTCAGGGCCATGAAGAAAAACACATGACAAACATATAAAGAAACCAAGACACAAAGTTTAAGTGGCTCTCCTAAATTTAAACTCGTGATCAGTATTCGGAATGAGAGTCCAAATTTTCTAAATACAGGTTTGCCAAATTGCAGGGCCATGACCTTCTTGTATGTTATGCCTTTTGTTTCAAAAGAGCATGTTGAAAGGGACAGTAACAAAATATGGGCAGACTACTATAAGTGTTCAGCCAGTTGAATCAAATCTGTGGCGGTAGCTTTATTTTCTTATTTACCACTAGTGTCTCCAGGCCAGCACAGGGCCTGACCACAGATAAGTGTACAATAAATATTTATTAAATAGATAAACATGCATCTGTATTTGGTTATCCTTTGGGTGGAAGATCTGTTACTATTATTAATAAAACAAGTCCTCTGTGCTTTTAGTTTAGTTTGCAAGATAAACATAATAGGCACTAAGGTAGATGACAATGGAAGATATTGACAAGAGTGGTAACTGATAATTTTCTGATAGTTTTCTAAACAAGTAAATTAGTCAAGTCCAAAGAGACAATTCCAAAAGTACCTAGTCTGAAATCATAACTACACATAAATTTCAAACTGTTTACTATAAAAGATAATTTTACTGTTTACATTATTTAATATTTTATCCATGTCACAGAAAATAAGGGAAATAGTTAGAATGATTATTAATTAAGAAGTCAATACAGTGATATTTGTGTATATTAATTCCAAGGGTGGGCATCACAGTTCTTTATAGTTATTAAAATTCTTACATAATTTTTTTGGAGTTTTTAATTTTAAGAGTTGAATGTATTTAGTGTGTTTTTGCATAAGATGAGAGATAATGGGTGTGTGGGGTTTTGAAATGGTGGTGTGTTGACTTAGATGAGAAATTATAGATGCTAATAATATCCATGCATGGCTTTTGAATAATTTTTAGATTTTACAACTATATTATTCTTTTCAATTCACACGAAGGTGAATCTTTCTTACCCTTATATATATTTTTTGGTTTTTTTCTGAGTCTGGCTTCTAATTGAGCTCCCTCTGAAGGACTTTGTCAGACCAATGTGATTCTTGGTCACATATGTGCAAAGACTTCCTAGGAAACAAGATTTTCCAACTATAAGGCTTGGCATGTGCTTATTGTGAGAAGTGGGAAAGTGGCAGATGTGGAGGACATTTCTGAGGAGTCCAACTGGTCCACAGGCGAGTATAACCGTATCTGATTAGGCTGACAGCTCTGACTATCCATTTGTGCATGAGCCTGGAGCTCTCTCATTGCTTTTCAGATCACTTAACAATTAATGGTGCCATTGTCCTTGGGCAACCCATTTGCAGATCGATATTGCTGGCAGGATCGAAGCTTGGGAGGACATAATGAGAGTAACCTGAAGTGACTCTATTAATAGATAAAGCCCTCAAGCAATGACTGTGAGCCTAGAAAGTCAGGAGATGGTGATTCTTCTACAAATAAGTACCACTTATGTTTTTTCAGAAGAAGGTCAAGGACACTGGAAATGTAATTAAAATAAGCTCCTTGAAAAGTTATTTGTTCTTCAACTATGATCATTAAGTATATTTCTTTGCCTTTTGATAATCTAATATTTGTTAAGACTGTATTCTGAAAGATTATTCTCTTGAAAACCTTTCACTTATTCCTCCACCCATCAAAGTATTCACTAATATTAAAAAAATTCATATAAGCTCATTAAAGCAACACTATTTGCCATTCCATTTAAAGTTATAAAAGTGAATGATTCAGAATCAGGATAATGCCCCTCCATCTCCATGACTTTGCTTATTCATTCAAGATGTGCTTCAGGCTAAATCTTGGTTTGAAATAATTAAGTTCTAAATTAAGTAGAAACACTCAATGTTCCTGGCCACTATTAGGTTTTATCAGTGTAAAGCATGATTTAAAAAAAACCAAAAAACTCTACAATTGAGGAACTCCAAGTGTGTATATTACCAGGAAAAAAATATAATTAAAACCAATGGTTTTGTTTAAATATAATGGCTTTAGAGAATTTGAATATCAAAGGAAGGAAAAAAAAGACCTTAAATGCTAGTATCATTGTGTCAAAATAATATTTAAGGTTATAATAATTGTGAAGAGGAATATTAAAGTATTCTTTTCTCATAGAGTAATAGTCAATTTGTTTATGCCAATTTTTAAAAGAAAATTTTGTCTCAAAATATTTCACAAAAGAAAAGAAAGCTCTGTCTTAACTTTATAAATGCAGACAGTATATCTTTCATATGAGTGGGAATTAAAAGGAATTTCCAGAATATCAGTTAATTGTCTCTCACAGGATAAATGGGCAATTTTACTCTTTAGATAGGAGTAGTTTGTGTTGATTAGAAGCCCCAAACTGTCAGTCTCAGAGCTAATCAAATGCTTTTACACTTGCCTAAATGAATTTATGTATTTTTGTCTATCCTCTAAAAATTTATATGAGCAAAGTAACACAATTTTTACCTAGTCATGAAGTTTGTACTCTACAAATGCAATGAGGAGCATTTATTGCAAGGAAACAAAGCAGTATTTTGAAGCAATCGTCACTCTGACTTGTTTAGAGGAACTCCTAAAGAATAAATTCAATATTTATCATATGGTATCTATATAATAATGACAATATAATATTATTAAACATAAGATTAAGAAAGGGCAGATAAATTGGATTAAGAAATGTTGTGGGAGGACTAAAAACGGACAGATTTTTACTTTTTGCTTGTTACTACCTCTCATTTTACTTGCTGATTTTTCTATTCATGAGAAAAAGCATGAAAAGACAGTAGGTAGACTATGTGAAGATGATGAAATACTTTTTTCCTTAGTAGATTCCCAGTGAGTTGATTTTCCTCCATCACGTAACTTTTATAGGCTTCTGATCATTTACAAATAATTGATGGTGCTGATACTTAGTAATCTTTGAGGGGTTAGGGGTCCCTGGGCAAGTCAGCAACTTAAAGCTTTGTGAATGTGATTGGACAAAATTCATGTTCAATCTAAAAGACTAGAATTTTAATAAAAATGTAGCAAGCAATAGTCGAGATGTAGCAGAAAATATTAAGTTCTGAAATGATACAAGCTTGACTGCTTTGTGGTAGAGTCACAGCTGAATGATACCTCTGGTTATCCTTTGTGCTCAGTCCTGATACCTCTAAGGATCTCACAAAAGGCTCACCAAAGAATAATATTAACCTTACTATCTATGCATTTCATAATTTATTGCAAAGCTAGATTAAATTTGTTATTAGTAGAATTGTAGACAGTCATCAAAGCAGTTCTTCTCTTTCTTTTTTTTTTCCTTTTTATGTTGCTTATCTTTCACTTCTGATACTCATTTCTTAAACTAAGTTGTCTGTTGATAGTTTGAAACAGAAAAAGTAGTGGGCTGTGGAGCCAGTTGGGCCAAGTCCCGAAAATTTTCCAGTGCTATCTTGCTATTCTGTAAATACATAAGATATGTTTTTGTGTCACATAGTCTATTAACACACATTGCATATTAAAAAAAAATGTTTGTGTGCATGTTTTTGCTCTAAAATTGATTCACAGATATTTACTAGGCAATGATATGTTAGAATTTGTTTTTAGAGTTTGTAATAGCATTTATTATAAAATATAAAATATTATTATTTTTTAAACTGGTATTTAACCACTTTTAAACTGATGATCAACTGAATAGAGAATAGTATCCTAAAATTATGATAATACGTAGTCAGAGGAGCACATCAGGTATCAGGTATAATCATTTTTATCTGAAAATATGTTGAAGTATAACTCCTTTACTTTTTTAGTATTTATATAAGAGCTATTTCCAGTCTTGCCTCTTCTTTGTGTTCTTCCCTTGAAATCAGCAACAGCTTCACCACCTATTTGTTCATAGTGATTTTTAAATTTACATCTCTATATCCAGCTTTCTTTTGAGCCTTACCATGCACACCTCCCTGCCACCAGTTTCACGTGGACATTTTCACTGAGTATGTCCTCTTATTCCATCATGGGCGTTTACAAAATAAATGTGTGGTCTTTCTTCTGGTTTTTGCCTTCTGACTACACGAAATGTCTTAATGTACTGCCTGCTTGTTGACTACCAGATTTGATTTGGACTTTTTGCCTGACCAGTCTGGTGTGCCCTCCTTCCCACTGACACACATGCCTTCCTTTCTAGGTCACGTGTAAAAACTCACATAAGAATAAAATGTCTTATAGCTAATTTAATTAGCAAAGGATAGCAACAAGTTTGTTATGCCTGTTATTTACTTCTGAAACACTAAGTGTTCCTTCTTCTATTTATTTATTTATTACTATTTTTTTTAATTGAAATATAGTCAGTTCACAATGTTGTGTCAATCCATGGTGTACAGCATTATGTTTCAGTTATACGTGTACATACATATGTTTGTTTTCATATTTCTTTTTCATTATAGATTATCACAAGGTATTGAATATAGTTCCCTGAGCCACACAGCATAAACCTGTTGTTTATCTTTTCTATATATAGCAGTTAGTATCTGCAAATTTTGAACTCCCAGTTTATCCCTTCCCAACCCCTTCTCCCCTCACTGGTAACCATAAGTTTGTAAGTGTTCCTTCTTTTGTAATATCCATTACTAAAATTTATTTTCCTGGTACACTTCAAGTCCAAGAGCAGGCTCAGTGTCTGTAAGACTTGCCATTGGGCACATAACACAGCACCTTGCACGTACAGGTGCTTAATAAATGCTTGGTGATTAACAAAACAGCCTGGAATGCTGTTTAATAATATTTAAAACTTTCTCAATGTTTCTTACAGATTTTTATCTCCCTATACCAGCAAAACAGCTTATGACTCTTTTAAAAATGCAACCTACGTTATGTAGCTAAAACTCAAACTCTTTGTCTTCTTCACTAATTGGTATTTCCAACATTTTGCCTTTAACTCCACCAATGATATTTATATAGCACCTTCAGTTTTCTACTTTTATTAAGATAGTTGTACACTTACAAATATTGTGAATTTCAGCCATAATCATGTAATATCTTTCCTGTGCGTTCTCCAAGTATTTTGGGTTTGGTTGGGCCTTGTCATTAGCTGCTAAGCAATAACTGAGCTCTGGATTGTGGCAGTGAGGTGCGTGAGCCTGGCATGGGGTCTCAAGGAGCAAATGTCCTCCTCCTGTAGTTCTCCTTTTGGCCAAAGTTCTCAAATTCATGGTTCCTTTAGGATCTTACTTTCAA